>NW_027361757.1:22862500-23462500 GCF_039654945.1 Dendrobates tinctorius
ACACAGAGAACTGTTCACACTGTCCTCCGTGCTCACGGATGGCCACCGGGAAGAAGCGACTACTGTAAGCGCTGTTCCCGGCGGCTGGTGCTGACCGCGGCTGTGATTCTTCTCTCCTGCTCTGCCAGCAGGAGAGAAGAATGAATGAAAACCCGATGTGAGGTCCCCCTCATTTTATGAACCAATCAGACGAAACTTACAGCTGGGGGCTGCAGCCCTAAGCTGTCAGCTTCATCAAAGTGGGTTCTCAAGAATAGAGGGGTCCCTACACTGTTTTTTTAACAAATAATTAAAAAAACAGCATGGGGACCCCTCTATTCTTGAGAACCCACTCTGAGCTTCCCTACCGAGCTTTGTGCACTATGCCTCAAAAGTACTATTCCTTCACGTATAGGGTATCGGCCATTCCTCATGCGGTATGAGTAATTAGATGACTTTATTCTTCAGGTATGTGTGATTACAGCGATACCAGATTGATATTTTTTTATGATTGGCTGCTGTCACACACTAAATGACGCTTCTTTTTTTTTTGCAAAAACAAGTTTTCGAATCGACATATTCTGAGAGATATAATTTTTCCATATTTCTGTTTACAAAGTCATGTGATGGCATTTTTTTTGCGGAACAAGTATTTATCTCTAACATTTTCAGTCACATGACATTTTGATTACATTCTATTCCAATTTTTGGGAGGCAGAATGAACAAACACCAACAATTCGGAATTTTATTTTGGGGGGTGGAGTTTGTGCCATTCTGTGTGTGGTAAAATTGATAAGGCAGACACAATTCCAATGATACCATATTTATATATAGTTTGTTTTTTTTGGTGCTTTTACGCAATAAAAACTATTTTGTTTTTGCATTGATTTATTCTGAGAGCTATAACTTTTTTTATTTTCTGCAGATGGAGGAGCTGTGTGGTGGCATGTTTTTTGTGGGTCTATATGACGTTTTCAGCAATACCATTTTTATTTGCATTCGTCTTTTTGATCGTGTTTTATTCCACTTTTTGTTCGGGGGTATAATGAAAAAACATAATTTTTTGTCTCTTTTTTTTAATACGGTGTTCACTGAAGCGGTAACTCTTGGAATAGTTTTATAGGTCGGGTTGTTGCGGTCATTTGGCGCTATGTGTAGAGGGCGCTCCCTCCCTCATCTGCTAAATGCTGCAATCGCAGTATTTAGTGGGTTAAAGCACCGTGAGCGGTGTCAGCTGTCTGAATCAGCTAACACTTGGTGGTGATTGCACCTGCACAGACTTTTTGTGTGCGCAAAATCAACATGACGTATCCATATGTCCAAAGTCAGTACCTACCTAGCGACTTGGATGTATGGATACGTCAAAGGAAGTGATGGGTTAATGGATGACATTGAATTAAATTCAGCATAAAACAGTGTTCACAATAATACATTTTGCAATAACACATTAAAGTCTTTAGAGAGAGTGACATGCAGCTTTTACCTGCTTTACACACCAGTTTATTTAATCATTGCTGTCAATGTAGGACATATAAAAGCAAATGAGGGTGATTCCAGGAACCAGTGAAACTGGTTCTTCTGAGAGTGTAAGTGTACTTAGTACTTTCAGACTGCATTCAGGTTGCATACCCTCAAATGGTGAAGGAACCTAGGTGTGTTACAATTACAAGGAAAAAAACAGTCCATTTTATAAAAAATTAAACCATCTTTACTGATAAAACTAGTGTAATATATGTACTAAGGAGAGTCCTCTTACAACTACCGGTTCCTCTTAAGTTCCCTTAAAACTCTCACATTTTTATTTAGTGGCGATTTTCCTCGTCTTTTTCAAGGAGGCATGTCTGTAGGCTACTTTTCATTATTTTCCTGTAAGCCATGCTCTTTTCGTAAAGACAATAAAAAGATAATAAAAAGTAGCCCTAAAGAAAATGGCCCATATCTCCTGAACTGTATGGCGAATTTGTAAAAAGTGGAGTACTCAAAGGAGGAATGGGATGGTGTACAAGGGGGTTAAATAAGAGGGAAAACTGCAGTAGATACATTTGACCTAGGCACATATACTTTTTAAATATAAAAATAATGTTTTCCTAAAGCAGCATGCGCTCTTTAACCCTTTTATGTCCATTGACAAACATAGCACATCATGAACAGATGTCAGTTGCTGGACCATAACAGCTTTTAAACTCGACGTGACAGTTCAGTGCTGACAGCTGTCCCTGACAGCTGAGCGGCATTAGTAGAGGTGTAGGGACCCATGCTGTCGGTGCCTGCACTCAGATGGCTGCGATTGGTCAGTCAATCTGACTGAATGATCACAGCATGATTGTGCTGACTGTTTAACCCAAAAATGCTGTGATCGAGAGCGTCTGCAACATTTAGGAGAGACGGAAGCTCTGCCTTCAGATCGGCACTCCAGTGATGTCATCGATGCCATGGTGACCCTGGGTCATCATGACGACCTCGAGTCACCAAGCCATGGAAAGCTTCTGAGACCATTCTTAAAGCATGGTCTATGAAATAGTGATGAGCGAGAACTAAAATGCTCGGGTGCTCGTTGCTCGGGTCAAGCAAATTGGAATACTCGGGTACTCGGACAGAACAACGAGCCCGATGTAAGTCCATGGGAGACACTAGCATTTTTCCCGCTATCCCCCCTGGGGTGCTTTTAAGGTCTAAAAACATCTGAAAATGGATACTGGATGGGCACAGGAAAATCCACTTCACATTATTCATTTTGTAATCCCATTCTGTTTTCTTATGCATTGACTGCAAGGCCTGCCCTGCTACCAAGACATATTCACCTCAATAAACCTTTGAACCCACATACTGGATGGGCACAGGAAAATCCACTTCACATTATTCATTTTGTAATCCCATTCTGTTTTCTTATGCATTGACTGCAAGGCCTGCCCTGCTACCAAGACATATTCACCTCAATAAACCTTTGAACCCACATACTGGATGGGCACAGGAAAATCCACTTCACATTATTCATTTTGTATTCCCATTCTGTTTTCTTATGCATTGACTGCAAGGCCTGCCCTGCTAACAAGTCATATGCACCCCAATAACCCCAATCCCCCCTTGGAAGAAACATGAAAGAGGGTCTCTTAACAAAAATTGTCCCATTAAAAAGGAGCTGGTCTCCTAGAATTGGAATGCCCATACAGTAAGTGGGATACCTCAGCCTTTTCCATTACAAGTATTTTATGCCCAGCAAAACCACCCACCCTTGTTAGGAAATCGATCCTGGCTGTAGCAGCATGGAACAAGTTAACCCTGTTGATCTAGTGGGGGTAGATGATGAAGCGTGGAGGAAGGCCTGATTAAAAAATAGACCCAATTTCTAGGAGCGGGTCTCATAGACATGGAATGCCCATACACTTAGTGTATGGGCTGGCAAACATTTCCCCTGTGTCGTACACCTCAACCTTTTCCATAACAAGCATTTTATGCCCAGCAAAACCACCCTCTCTTGTTAGGAATTCGACCCTGGCTGTAGCAGCACGGAACACGTTAACCCTGTTGATCTAGTGATAGGCGTCGGGTTCCTGCCACTGCACAGCAGGAATCCAGAGCCTTGCATCCAGCGGTCTCCCATTCTTCTTCAGCCGCAGTGGTTCCTGCTCAGCAGATTTGTCAGTCCCGCCGCTCTGCCAAGGCCAACTCCATGGGTTTGCTTGATGCTACCACCTCTGGCACAGCTATGACAATGCAGGCTGCTCAGCAGCGAGATTCTCCAGGGACTAAGTCCTCATGTCGGGCCACTGAGCATGCCCGTGGAGTGATCTCCCATTGGAGATCGAGGGTCACATGCTCAGGTCCTGCTCATGTTCGGATTGGCCCATCCGAGAAGCCAGGTTGTCCAGGACGCCCGTGGCTATAAAAGGTTCGCATGGCCGCTTGCCCATGCGCTAGGATAGACTGTATTTACAGACTATAAGGTGTGAGAGATGTATGCGCGTATGAATGTATCTGGTGACTGACTCATTATGAAATCCCTACCCTTGGTATGCATGTGTTGTGCAGCCTAGCCTGCTAGCGCCCAGGCTTAGGTGTAGGTAGCTCAGGGTTTGAGTCAGACATTGGTCCTCACCAGTGATCCAGCATGCCTCAGTGCACACGCTCCACACTCCACTGCCAGTGTCTTTAGCGGCGCTCGTGGCAGCGACGCCGGGCGCACAGTGGGCCTAGAGGGACTCTAACCCCGTGTCCTTGGGGGTAGCGTTCTGTGGCCGTACACTGTGCGCTCTTTTAGCCGAGCTCTGTGAGCACAAACAGGCTCCGGCGTTTATGTTCAGCGGTAGTGCAGCTCTGTGAAGCAACAGAGACCGCCCCCGTACACACCGGGTGACGATAACCCGCGTGTGTTTTTATAGTATACCGCCATATAGTATCCACCATTACTGAGCAGCAGGTTACCACCCCTGCACGGTGGACCCTGGGCTGAGAACGCACCTTATTACCATCTTTATTATTTGGTGCGTTCCGCCAGCCCTAACATTATCCTAGCGCCAGGGTCTGGCTAGTAATGGCGGATGAACAGAGACTGCTGCAGTACATCCGGCAGCTGCAGGGCAGGTTGGCGGCTCTCAAGCGTTCAGCCTCAGCTGCGGATGTTACTGCGGTCGCTGTTCAGGCAGCCACAGAGGTTGTCTCCCATGTGACCACAGCCATCCCTGCCCTGACTTTGTCCTGCCTCCTGCTGCCCGAGAAGTTCTCGGGTGATAGTGCTTCTTGTAGGGGTTTTGTAAGCCAGTGCTCTATACAGCTGGAGCTGCTGGCCGCACGATTCCCCTCTGAGCGGGCTAAAGTGGGATTTATTATTTCCCTCTTGTCGGGCAGGGCTCTGGAGTGGGTCACACCGCTGTGGGAGTGTGGTGATCATGTGGTGCAGAGTGTCTCGTGGTTCTTGGACACTTTGAAGCATGTCTTCCTGGGTTCACGAGTCACCCATGACACCACGCTCCGGCTGCTGGCATTGTCACAGGGCTCATCCATGGTCAGCCACTTTGCCATCCAGTTCCGGACGCTGGCCTCAGAATTAGAGTGGCCAAATAAGGTCCTCATTCCGGCATTCTGGAGAGGTTTGGCTGGCCATGTGAAGTACGCTCTGGCCACCAGGGAGATTCCCGCTACACTGGAGGAGCTTATCACTGTCTCCACCCGTATTGATCTTCGCTTCGCCGAGCGAAGGTTGGAGCGGGCCCAGTGTAGGCAGAGGTTTAGGTTGGCACCTAGTTTTGCTAAACCTCTGGAATCTTCTGATCGGGCGTCCGAGCGTCAGGGGGCTTCCCGTGAGGGATCCAAGCCCCGGTCCGCTCGAGCTCCTGTGAGCTGTCATGTTTGCCGGCAGTCCGGTCACCTTGCCAACTGGTGCCCACAGCAGCTGGGAGAACGCTTGCGCCTAGTGGCCGTAGGAGGCGGCGCACTAGAATCAGCGGCGTTTTCCTCCAAGCTGTCCTTTAAGGGGACACTTGAGTTTGATTCTTCCAATCTGGTGGTGGAGGTTTGCGTGGATTCCGGGGCAGAGGGCAATTTTATGCCATCAGCCTTCACTCAACGGCACACTATACCCTTGGTTATGATGTCTACACCAGTCACCGTCACAGTGGTGAACGGTGCCACTCTACCCTCACGGATAACCCACCAGACCGCCCCCTTGTTACTCTCAGTGGCTCCATCTCATCAGGAGATGATATCCCTCCTCGTCATGCCCGAGGGTATTGACCAGGTACGTCTAGGGGTCCCCTGGTTGCGGTACCACTCCCCCATATAGAGTGGTCCTCAGGGAGGATTATTGGGTGGAGTAAATCATGTGAGGGTAGATGTCTGAGGGAGTGCATTCAGATTGGCTCCACCGAGGTTCCCACAGATCTCTCCTCGCTCCCCAAACACTATCAACAGTATGCGGACGTGTTCTCCAAAAAGGCGGCGGAGACCCTTCCACCGCATCGCCCCTATGACTGTCCTATTGACCTCTTGCCTGGTGCTGAGCCTCCCCAGGGTCGAGTCTATCCCCTATCTCTCCCGGAGACAGAGGCCATGTCTCAATACATCAGGGAGAATCTGGCAAGATGATTCATTAGGAAGTCAGTGTCACCAGTGGGGGCAGGATTCTTCTTCGTCCAGAAGAAGAGTGGGGAACTACGTTCTTGCATTGATTACAGGGGTCTTAGCGCCATCACCGTTAAGAATAAGTATCCTCTGCCCCTGATATCAGAGCTGTTTGATAGGCTAGGGGGAGTGAGGGTGTTTTCCAAACTTGATCTGCGGGGGGCTTACAACCTGATTTGCATCCGTGATGGGGACGAATGGAAGACGACATATAACACCAGGGATGGGCACTATGAATACCTGGTGATGCCCTTCGGCCTCTGTAATGCCCCAGCCGTCTTCCAAGACTTTGTGAATGATATCTTCTGGGATATGCTTAGCACCTCGGTTGTAGTCTATCTGGATGATATTCTCATCTACTCTCCAGATATTGACTCCCACCGGAGAGATGTTTGCAAAGTTTTCAATCGCCTGCGGGCAAACTCCCTCTATGCCAAGCTGGAGAAGTGTATGTTTTGAGCAGGTAGTCCTTGCCTTTCCTGGGCTATATCATCTCCACCCAGGGATTGGCCATGGATCCTGCCAAGCTACAGGCGGTGATGGATTGGCAGGAACCTCATTCTCTCAAAGCGGTGCAGCGCTTTATGGGGTTCATAAATTACTATCGCCAATTCATCCCCCACTTCTCGACTTTGGTAGCACCCTTGGTAGCCCTCACCAAGTTGGGTGCAAATTCCCAGTTATGGTCGGAACCGGTCTCCAAGGCCTTCTCTTCCATTAAGTCCCATTTGGCTAGCGCTCCCATTCTACATCGCCCCGATGTAGATAAGTCCTTCATTCTGGAAGTGGATGCCTCTTCCGTCGGTGCTGGTGGAGCGCCCTCAGTCACCAGGGCAATGAGGTACTCAGTACCGGGCCCGTTGATCTCTATGGGGAATGTCACGGCAGCTGTGACCCAGCCCGTAGCCCTGGGCTCCATTTTATAAGGGTAATAAAGTCTATTGATGATTCGTGACGCCACCTGTGGTGTTCGGCAATGGAGGTGTTAAGCTGACACTGCATGCAGATCTTCTGGGACTGATGGTGTGATGCAGCAAGGATGTTGAAGCCCTCCACAGGCAGGACTGTAGTCCCAGGGCAGTGTAGTAATTGAGGAGACAGGGAATAGGCGCAGACAGTGTAGTGGATGGCACCAAGATGTAGCCGTGCTGAATGTCCTGGTGCAGGAATAAGTGGAGGACACCAGGGCATGTAGTTCCAAAGCTTTACTCACAGTCTGTTGTACAAACGGGTGCCTGCCTCCATGCCGTGTCCTCCGGGTCAGGGACTCAGTCAACCTCCAGGCCAGATGGAATACTCCTTTCCAACACTCCGCCAACATGTGCCTTCTCTGAACGTCTCCTCTTATAGCGCCTAAGAATGGAGTACTCTCAGTACTGAGTTACACTGGAGTGCCTCCTGTCAGATGTTCCTATGAACTCTACTCGTACGGCAGACAGCTGTAGCCTGCTTCGGGGACTCCTTGCTACTAAGTCCCGGCTCACTATAAAGTTGCTGTTGTGCCCCCAAGTCTTGTGTGGGAATAAAGCGGTCACTATTTCTATTCCTCTGGTTTAAAAACACATGTGACATGCACAAATGTGAACAAGTCGGTAGGACAGTGTTCACACCACCCACTGACCAAAACACAACAAGAAAGCACAGAGTAACAAATTTGCAAGAATACTCTGCAGTAAAAAATATCACAATAATCAGCAAGTGCTGGATAAAAAATACAGGGTATTTGGTTGATACGTTTTTTGCAAAAAATGTACACCAAGCTGCTCCACCTCGTCACGGTAACCCTTAACGGAGCAGTCCCTATCTAATGTATTTAAAACCTGAACATATGAACAGTGTCTAAATGGACAGGATTCAGACAGGCGCTTCCTAGTATGGGCTCGTGGTGTAAGACAGCTCTTTATGTGCATGTCACACAAGAGAGGGGTGGGGTCTCCCAAACCATGCTAAGCAAGGAAAAAATGGATTAAAAACACATGTGACATGCACAAATGTGAACAAGTTGGTAGGACAGTGTTCACACCACCCACTGACTGAAACACACAAGAAAGCACAGAATAACAAATTTGCAAAAATACTCTGCAGTAAAAAATATGAGAACAATCAGCAACCTTGCTCTGCCAACCTCCGCTACTCTTCCCTCGTTTGAGGTGCATTCCGTCCGCATCTATTCTCCCTCCATCCTCCAACTGGCTGTCATCTAACGCCCCCCAGAACTAGCCATCTCCACCTTCTTCGACCACTTCACCATCTGGCTACTCCATTTCCTTTCTGCTGACATCCCCACCATCATCATGGGCGACTTCAACATCCCCATTGACGCTTCCACCCCGGCTGCCTCTAAACTTCTATCGCTCACGGCTTCCATCGGCCTCACTCAATGGTCCTCTGTGGCCACTCACAAAGATGGTCACATGCTGGACCTTATCTTCACCCGTCTCTGTTCCCTCACTAATCTCAATAATTCACCCCTCCCCCTGTCTGACCACAATCTACTGACATTCTCTTCCCTCTCCTCTCCTACTGCGCAACCCCCGCTCCATAATCTCCAGGAATCACAAACACCTCAATTTACAATCACTCTCTGAGTCCCTTCTCCCTCTTACAGACATAGTTTCCCTTCGTGACACAGATACTGCTGCCATTTTTTATAACACCACAATAACAGCAACACTTGATTCGGCTGGCCCCTCACGCAGAGCAAAACTCGAACAATCAACAGGCAGCCCTGGCTGACCAGCCTGACCAAAGAACTGAGACAGGTTTCCAGGGCCACTGAGCGGAGATGGAAGAGAACCCATTCTACTGAGCATTTCAGCGCATACAAGCAGTCCCTTGCCAGCTTTAAATCCACGCTCTCTGCCGCAAAACAAACTTACTTCGCATCTCTCATATCCTCCCTGTCTCACAACCCTAAACAGCTCTTCAACACTTTCAATTCTCTACTCTGTCCCACAGCACCTCCTCCCTCTCCTCTCATTTCTGCTGAAGACTTTGCCTCCGTCTTTAAGCAGAAGATCGACACTATCAGACAAAACTTTGGCCCGCAGCCCCCAATGCCCCTCTTAGCTGCTCAGCCCTGTTCTGCAAAAGCCAGCTTCTCCACCATGACAGGTCAGCTCTCCACACTTCTGTCAAGATCACACCTCACCACTTGTGCCCTCAACCCACTCCCGTCCCACCTCATCCCTAACTTGGCCACAGTCTTCATCCCATCTCTAACACACCTCTTCAACCTTTCACTTACAAATGGTGTCTTTCCCTCATCCTTTAAACATGCCTCAATCACACCCATCCTCAAAAAGCCCTCCCTTGACCCATCCTCTGTGTCTAATTATCGCCCGATATCTCTTCTCCCTTATGCCTCAAAACTACTGGAACAGCATGTATATCTTGACCTGTCCTCCCACATCTCCTCCTGTTCCCTCTTTGTCTGGTTACAATCTGGCTTCCGACCGCATCACTCAACTGAAATTGCCCTAACTAAAGTCACTAACGACTTACTAACCGCCAAAAGCAAGCGACACTACTCTGTCCTCCTTCTCCTTGACCTGTCTTCTGCCTTCGCCACCGTAGACCATTCCCTCCTGCTACAGACTCTCTCATCTCTTGGTATCACAGACTTGGCCCTATCCTGGATCTCATCACACCTAACAGACCGAGCATTTAGTGTCTCCCTCTCACACACCACCTCCTCACCTCACCCCCTGTCTGTCGGTGTTCCTCAAGACTCTGTCCTAGGACCCCTACTATTCTCCATCTACACCTTCGGCTTGGGACAGCTCATTGAATCCCACGGTTTGCAGCATCATCTCTACGCCGATGACACACAGATCTACCTATCTGGACCCAACCTCGCCTCCTTACTGACTGAAATCCCACAATGTCTGTCTGATATCTCAGCATTCTTCTCTGCTCGCTTTCTCAAACTGAACATGGACAAAACAGAATTCATCATCTTTCTCCCATATCACTCTAACCCTCCACCAGACCTATCCATCAATGTCAATGGCTGCTCTCTTTCCCCAGTCCCGCACGCTCGGTGCCTTGGGGTGATCCTCGACTCTGCACGCTCTTTCAAACCACATATCCAAGCCCTCGCCTCCTCCTGCCGCCTCAAACTCAAAAATATTTCCCGGATCCGCTCATTCCAGGACAAAAAAGGAAAACCGGTCTAAACTGGCCAAACTTCGAGCATGCACAGGTATCACATGGCACGGAGATACCACACAGAAAAATGTGTGGCCTGTATTTTTTTATTTTTTTGCTGAATAGTGCTGTATATAAGTACAGTGACAGGCAGCAAAAAAATTGAATTTAGGGCTAAAAAGACCAAAATTTTTAGCAAACGGATGGATGAGGCACGTCACAGATATACCACACTGTAAAATATGTGGCCTTTCTATTTTGGGGGGGCTCAGCAAAAGAGTGTCAAGAAATTGTGTAAGACACTCAAAGAAAAAATCTACTCAACCGTACCACATAAAAATTAAATATTTCTCTGCACACTCAAAAGGGATTTTTGGGACCCCTTTAAAATTGCTGGATTTTCACGCTGTGCTAGTAAAAGGATCTGGCTGTATTGCGCAATGTGAAAAAGCAAATGGAGAAAAAAAAAGGCTCTGTATTGCTTTGCTATAAAAAAAAAAGCTCTATTAACCCTGGCCAGAAAATTTTTCAAAGCCATTTACACCTGGGGCTAGGTATATACGGGCAATATATCCTACAGGTAGCAGCAGTAGCAATGATCTATATAGACACATACAGTGCCTGCAATGATGTGTATAGAGTGACATTCACTACCCTGCCAACCTAACAATGGAACCTATATATGTCATGATCCAAGGTGGATCTGACAGTTTAAATGCACAAAGTGAACTTTTTTTCCTTTGACTTGGTGCCAAAGTGGGTTGATTGCCCCCGGTGGCCATTAGAATTATTACACGTGGTGTCGTTCATTCTAAGTTGCCCCGGTGGTGGTGAGCGGTAGTGCACTTTAGTTTCTTTGGTTTAATGTGCACTTAATTACAAATCAGGTGTTAGGCTCTATAAAAGGGAGCCTGGTGTGTTCAATCACTGTTGGTGATATTTTGTTCGTCATTTGGGAAGCAAGCCTGGGTGAGGAAGGAGATGAACATGAGTCCTGCGCAGCCCAGCCAGAGGGGACGAGTGGCAGCTATGTGGTCTGCAAGAAGGGCTGGCATGGTGTGGTGGAGTCACAGTTTATGGTGTCGGCAGGAAGTGCTTGCATGGCTTGGTGGAGTGGCGAATATGGAGAAAGTTGCACTCAGCATGCGGGCCTCGGTTGCTGAAAACTGGACTCAAGCATGCTGGACTTTTTGGAAGAAGCTGGACTCATCTTTGGGACTCTGTTTACTAGGCAGCTGCAACTGGTGGTGGACTCTGCTCCAAGGCTGCACTATGGTGAAGGATCCAGTTATGGTGATGGATCCGGGTGGAGGAGAAGATGCACACAGGTGGTGGGCTCTGTTGCTAGGAGCGTACGCAACAGAGCAAAGCTAAGTGGTGTTTCCCCTGTATTGTCATTTTCCCTCATGTGTGTTTAGTGCAGTGGTGGGATTAGCTTCCGCACCGACCAATTCCCTAGTGAGGGTTTAGGGTCAGGGCGAGCTAGGGTTTTTAGGTTACTGTGCGTCGCCCGATGCAGAACCGGCATAGGGAACGTTAGGAATGCAGGAACACTGGCTCAGGGGAGTACAGGAGGTCTCCACTTCCCTATTCCCTATTGAAGGGCCCACCATTGTTAATGTTACCCAGGTTCCCCTTTATTATTTAAATTCGCCTTACTGGAGGCGGGGTTTCCAGACTACTTTATGTATAATGTGTAATACCTAAATTCGCCAGTTGGAGGCGGCGTATCCAGCTGCACGTTTTATTATTTAAATTCGCCCCACTGGAGGCGCTGTATCCAGGGTCACGTGTGTCATATGGGTTCGCCTTGCGGTACTCGCTGTGTCCAGACACACGTGACCGTGACAATATACTCCAGAATTAGACCTTAGAAGGACTGTTGGTTTACCAGGATTTGAGTAGTTAACGATGGTAGACCCCACACTGACTAATAAATCCCCAATTCTGACCCTATCTCGGCAGCAGCTCTCCCTACTCTATCTAAATCCAGCGCTGAATGCGCCGAGCAGGGCCGCGTCCGGTCTCTTATACCCCTGATGATGCTGTGCGGCCAGCCAATCACTGCACGACCACAACAAAGATGGTTGCGGCGTTTCATTGCCTGGCTGACAAGTCCTGCATCGTGATTGAGTCTCTAAAGTCCGCCAAAAAAGCTAGGTGGAGACCAGAGTTCCCGCCGAGTAATCCCGGAAATGCAAGGCACTCGCCGAGTACACCGAGTACAGTGATACTTGGGCGAGTAACGATTAGTGGCGAGCACGTTCGCTTGTCACTAATGGTTATCTTATTGAATTCACGATAGTCAACACAGGGTCTCAGAGTCCCATCCTTCTTTTTTACAAAAAATATAGGTGCCCCTGCTGGTGAAGAAGAAGGATGTATGAAGACTTTGGCCATATTTTCAACAATATACTCCTTTAAGGCTTGCAGCTCAGGCGCCGCCAAAGGGTATGCATTACCGAAAGAAATAGCTGCCCCAGGAAGCAGCTCAATGGGACAGTCATAATGCCTATGTGGATGAAGCTGATCTGCTTGCTTCTTGTCATAGATGTCAGAGAATTCTCTGTACGCTGAAAGTAAAGAAACTACCTGTACATGAGGTTCCGTAGCCATGGACTCAGGGACAGCTTCAGTTATCGCTGAGTTGCTCCTTGTTGGAAAGATAATTTAACAGGTTGATATGCGGTGTGCTGACACGGTGGAATTCCACTCTGCACATGTTGCAGCGACTGTGGCAGCAGCAACGAGCTCTGATGAAGTCTGTCATTTCATACAGCCTGGACCAACGCAGTACGGACGAGGCGCACATCACGTTTATGGAGTGGGCATAAATTAAGGACCTTCTGCACAGTTTCGAAATGTCTACTAAGATGGTTATTATTATTATTATTATTATTATTATTATTTATTTATATAGCACCATTGATTCCATGGTGCTGTACATGAGAAGGGGTTACATACAAATTACAGATATCACTTACAGTAAACAAACTAACAATGACAGACTGATACAGAGTGGAGAGAGGACCCTGCCCTTTCGGGCTTACATTGCTACAGGATGGTGGGGAAGGAGACAGTAGGTTGGTGGGTTGCAGCAGTTTCGGTGTTGGTTGAGGTGATATCACCGGTAGTGGTGAGAGAGAAGGAGGTAGCGGGGTCATTGCAGGTTGTAGGCTTTCTTGAAGAGGTGGGTTTTCAGGTTCCGTCTGAAGGATCCAAATGTGGTTGATAGCGATGAAGACGCCATCATCAACATCGCCATTTCAGTCATCTATATGATGAAGAAGTCTTTGAATAGCCTGCAGGAGGAGATGGTGGTCCCAGATGAAGAGGAGGAAGCAGAGGAGAATGCGGAAGGGATAACATTGTCTCTATGTTCCAGACTGTCGTCACACTGGCGGGTGCCAAGGAAGGGTGGATTACTGCGATCAAGGTGGGCTAGTGATAACAGATAAACTGATATAAAACATGCAAGATCCAAGGAACAAATGGAGGAGGAAGAGGTGATGGGAGAGCAACTGTCAGATGAAGAGGATAATCCTCCCTTCTCTATTGTTCGTGGTTGGTGGGAGGGGATGGAGTAAACGAGCCTTATTGTTATCCAGCCACCAACACAGCATGGGCTTGGACCTCATGGTAGAGCACGACATATGAGTGCCTTCTTGCTGCACTATCTGCAACATGATCCAGGTATACTTACGATTAAGACTTTCAACCTCCGTCCCGTCAATTCGTCAACGCCAAAACATTAGCAGCAGCAGTAGTAGTGTAAATGGAAGAAGCAATTTCTGTGAGTCCTTTAACTTTTTTTTAGACCAGCTTCTGCACCAAGTCTTACAGTTGGTGAAGGAATGGAGATGATGGTGCAGGAGTATCTAGAACTTAATATCAATACCATTAGGTGGGGTTTCGACTCTTTCACATGTTAGTCTTCCAAAATGGATGAGTGGCCTGAGCTCAACTCACACGGCTTGCAGGTTTTATTGCACCTGGCAGACAGTGTTCTCTCAGAACGTGTCTTCAGTGCTGCTGTTGGTATCCTGATGGATAAGCACAGCTGGCTGTCCAATGAAAGTGTGGACCACCTAACTTTCATCAAGATGAACAAGTCATGGATCTCCAAGGACTTATGCACCCCAATCACAGACTCTACAGACTAGGTGATAGTGCAATTTTTAGTGTGCTGCATTAATGTCACGTAACTGCTGTCTGTGATATCTTTAGTGTGGCTTCTGTGCCTGCTGTGGCTGCTGTTGCTGATGTTATCACAATTTGTGGAAATATGAACAGTCATGGTTGGTCTACATCTGTTGTGTTGGCTGTAGTGAAAGTGTCGGTCCTAAATATAATATTTCTACTCTTGTAAAATTTATGCCACTTCTGTGGTGTCAGGCCCTCATTTGTTTAAATGTGAACACTCCTGGTTGGGTGTCCATCTGCTGGATTGGGCGTAGTGGAAGTCCACTCGATCCCTATTATACTATTTCTACTATGGTGAAATTGATGCCACTTTGATATTGTCTGCCAATAATTTTTTGGAAATGTGAACACTCCTGGTTGGGTGTCCATCTGCTGGATTGGGTTACTGGGTGAGCTGTCGGTCCCAATTATGCTATTTCTACTCTCATGATATTTATGCCACTTCTGTGGGGTAATGCCCTAAGTTGTTTAAATGTGAACACTCCTGGTTGGGTGTCCATCTGCTGGAATGATTGTAGTGGAAGACTTGTCAGTCCCTATTATACTATTTCTACTGTGGTGAAATTGATGCCTCTTTAGACTATGGGTTGAAATAGATGGACTTAACATCTTTCTTCAACCTTAAAAACTATGTTACTATGTTACTTTGGTGGTGTCTGCCAATAATTTTTGGAAATGTGAACACTCCTGGTTGCGTCTCTTTCATTTATGTTGCCTGTACCAGTAGGCCTCCGAGACCATCAGGCCTCCACTTCCTTGTACTCAACTGCTCGTGTTACTATACTTACATGTTTCTGACAATGGTAGTCTACAAAACAGATATTTGTGCCACCTGAGGCTGAGCATGAAAGCAGGTAGAGGTGTTTCATGTGGTATCTTGGCTACCAGCAAAGGAGGCCTACACCGATAGTTCACCCACCTTGTCTTACTGTGACGTTCAATTGAAAGCTGTAAATGCTGTCCCAGACCTCGATACCTCCTGACTGGCTGATTGCTGCAGTGCCATACTACAATTTGTACTGTGGGTGAATTGAGGCCACTATCCTGGTGTCCGTCCCTCATTTGATGTGTTTTGGCAGCATTTGTGGCAGTTATAAGGTGTTGTGCATGTGTTTGTTTTTACTCCCATTGACATGAATGGCGTTCGGTTATGTTGGGCGAATATTCGACGAATTACCATATATACTCATGTATAAGCCAACCCGAGTATATGCTGACCCCCTTAATTTTGCCAAAAAAACTGGGAAAACTTATTGACTCACGTATATGCCTAGGGTGGAAAATGCAGCAGCAACTGGTAAACTTCAAAAATAAAAATAGATACCAATAAAAGTAAAATTAATTGAGACATCAGTAGGTTAAATGTTTTTGAATATCGATATAGAATCAGGAGCCCCTTATAATGCTTCATACAATTCATGATGCCCCATAACATGCTACATACAAAATACACCCCACATAATGCTGCACAAAGGTTAATAATGGTCCCATAAAATGCTCCATAGAATATGCCCCATATGCTGCTCCATAAAGTTTATGGCCCCATAAGATGTTCCATAGATTATGCCCCATAAGATGCTCCATAAAATGCTCCATAGATTATGCCCCATAAGATGCTCCATAGATTATGCCCCTTAAGATGCTCCATTAAATGCTCCATAGGTTATACCCCCATAAGATGCTCCATATATTATGTAAGATGTTCCATAGATTATGCCCCCATAAGATGCTCCATAGATTATGCCCCCATAAAATGCTCCATAGACTATGACCTCATAAGATGCCCCTTAGATTATGCCCCAATATGCTGCCCCATAAAATGCTCCATAGATTATGCCCCCATAAGATGCTCCATAGATTATGCCCCCATAAGATGCTCCATAGATTATGCCCCAATATGCTGCCCCATAAGATGATCCATAGATTATGCCCCATAAGATGCTCCATACATTATGCCCCATATGCTGCCGCTGCTGCTGCAATTAAAAAAAAATTATATACTCACCTCTCGTTGCTGGGGGCCAGGTGCCGGTGTCACCGCTGACTCAGGGCCCCGGCACCTCATATATTCACCTTTCCGCGGTCCATCGCTGCTCGCATTAATTATGTCATCGCGCCCTCTTACCTGAACATCACAGCCAGAGGATACGGAGGACACAGCTGCACGCAGCGGTGGACCCGGGACAGGTGAATATCGCGTATACTTTCCCCCTCCTGGCACGGTCTCTGCAGCCCTGCTTCTCCCACGTTCTTCCTCCCTTCCTTCAGTGGTCACGTGGTACCGCTCATTAACCCCTTCACGACCTTTGACGCCACGTAGGCATCATGAAAAGTTGTGACAATACGACCCATGACGCCTATGTGGCGTCATGAATTGATTGCCCCCCTGCGGGTCGGGTGACCGGGGTCACTGAAAGGTCACCCGACCCGCACACAAAGGACCCTTCAGAGTTAACACCTGGGGGTGTGGCTTAGCCCCCACATGCCTACGATCGCTCTGATTGGCTGTTAAAAGTGAAACTGCCAATCAGAGCGATTGTAATATTTCACCAATGAAAATTGGTGAAATATTACAATCCAGCCATGGCCGATGCTGAAATAGCATCGGACATGGCTGGAGACCGAGACCCGACCCCCCCCACACCGACTGACGGCACCAATCGGCTGCCGCCACCGTCTGACGGCACCGATCGGCAGCCGCCATCATAATCTGCCCCCCCGCCTTCCCTCCGTCCCCCCAGCCCTCCGATCACCCCCTCTCACCCCCTCTCCCCCTCCTTTGTGCCTCCGACCTCCCGCTATCCGTCCCGGTGTCCCGCCGTCCAGCGTCATGGGCGCCGCCATCTTGGAAGATGGCGGGCGCATGCGCAGTGCGCCGAATCGAATCTGCAACGCTGCAGATTCATTCATTTATTTTGATCACTATGATAAACTTTCATAGTGATCAAAATTTAAAAAAAGTAAATCACCGCCCCCCTTATCACCCCCATAGGTAGGGACAAATAATAAAATAAAAAAATATATATTTTTTTTATTTTTCCATTAGGGCTAGGGTTAGGGTTAGGGCTAGGGCTAGGGCTAGGGTTAGGGCTAGGGTTAGGGCTAGGGTTAGGGCTAGGGCTAGGGTTAGGGCTAGGGTTGGAATTAGGGTTAGGATTAGAAGTAGGGTTATGGTTGGACTAAGGGTTAGGGTTGGACTTAGGGTTAGGGTTGGAATTAGGGTTAGGGTTGGAATTAGGGTTAGGGTTGGAATTGGGATTAGGGTTAGGGTTGGGTTGGGGTTGGGATTACAGTTAGTCTTGTGGTTAGGGTTAGAGTTGGGATTTCGTTAGGGGTGTGTTGGGATTAGGGTTGTGGTTAGGGTTATGATTAGGGTTGGGATTAGGGTTAGGGGTGTGTTGGGGTTAGGGTTGGAGATAGAATGGAGGGGTTTCCACTGTTTAGGCACATCACGGGGTCTCCAAACGCGACATGGAGCCACCATTTATTCCAGCCAATTTTGCATTCAAAAAGTCAAACGATGCTCCCTCCATTTCGAGCCCCGACGTGTGCCCAAACAGTGGTGTACCCCCACTTATGGGGTATCAGGGTACTCAGGAAAAATTGCACAACAACTTTGGGGGTCTAATTTCTCCTGTTACCCTTGGGAAAATAAAAAAAATGGGGGCTAAAATAATTATTTTTGTGGAAAAAAAATGATTTTTTATTTTCACGGTTCTGCGTTATAAACTTCTGTGAAGCACTTGGGGGTTCAACGTGCTCACCACACATCTAGATAAGTTCACTGGGGGGTCTAGTTTGCAAAATGGGGTCACTTGTGGGGGGTTTCCACTGTTTAGGTACATCAGGGACTCTGCAAACGTAACATGACGCCCACAGACCATTCCATCAAGTCGGCATTTCAAAACGTCACTACTTCCCTTCCGAGCCCCAACGGGTCCCCGAACAGTGGTCCCCCCCCACTTATGGCATACCATCGTACTCAGGACACACTGGACAACAACTTTTGGGGTCCAATTTATTCTGTTACCCTTGTGAAAATAAAAAATAGTGGACTAAAAATCATTTTTTGAGGAAAAAAAATATTTTTTATTTTCACGGGTCTGCGTTATAAACTTCTGTGAAGCACTTGGGGGTTCAAAGTGCTCACCTCACATCTAGATAAGTTCCTTAGGTGATCTAGTTTCCAAAATGGGGTCATTTGTGGGGGGGTTTGCACTGTTTAGTTACATCAGGGGCTCTGCAAACGTAACATAACGCCCACAGACCATTCCATCAAGTCTTCATTTCAAAGCGTCACTACTTACCTTCCAAGCCCCTACGTGTGCCCAAACAGTGGTTCCCCCCCACTAATGGGGTACCAGCGTACTCAGGACACACTGGACAACAACTTTTGGGGTCCAATTTATCCTGTTACCCTTGTGAAAATAAAAAATAGTGGACTAAAAATCATTTTTGAGGAAAAAAAAACATTTTTTATTTTCACGGCTCTGCGTTATAAACTTCTGTGAAGCACTTGGGGGTTCAAAGTGCTCACCACACATCTAGATTAGTTCCTTGGGTGATCTAGTTTCCAAAATGGGGTCATTTGTGGGGGGTTTGCACTGTTTAGGTACATCAGGGGCTCTGCAAACGTAACATGACGCCCACTGACCATTCCATCAAGTCGGCATTTCAAAACGTCACTACTTCCCTTCGATCCCCAACGTGTGCCCAAACAGTGGGTCCCCCCACATATGGGGTACCAGCATACTCAGGACAAGCTGGGCAACAACTTTTGGGGTCCAATTTATCCTGTTGCCCTTGTGAAAATAAAAAATAGCAGGAAAAAAAAATTTTTTATTTTAACGGCTCTGCGTTATAAACTTCTGTGAAGCACCTGGGGGTTCAAAGTGCTCACTATGCATCTAGATAAGTTCCTTAGGGGGTCTAGTTTCCAAAATGGGGTCAATTGTGGGAGAGCTCCAAAGTTTACGCACACAGGGGCTCTGCAAACACGACATGGTGTCCGCTAACGATTGGAGCTAATTTTCCATTCAAAAAGTGAAATGAAGCTCCTTCCCTTCTGAGCCATGCTGTGCGCTCAAACAGTGGTTTTCCCCCACATATGGGGTACCAGTGTACTTAGGACAAACTGGACAACAACTTTTGGGGTCCAATTTATTCCTGTTACCCTTGGGAAAATAAAAAATAGTGGGCTAAAAAATCATTTTTGAGGAAAAAAAATATTTTTTTATTTTCATGGCTCTGCATTTATAAACTTCTGTGAAGCACTTGGGGGTTCAGAGTGCTCACTACACATCTAGATAAGCTCCTTGGGGGTTCTAGTTTCCAAAATGGGGTCACTTGTGGGGGTTTCTACTGTTTTAGCACACAGGGGCTCTGCAAACGCAACATGACGCCAGAAGAACATTCCTTCAAAGTCTGCATTCCAAAATGGTGCTCCTTCCCTTCTGAGCTCTCCCGTGCTCACAAACAGTGGTCCCCCCCCCATGTGGGGTATCCGTGTACTCAGGACAAATTGCACAACAACTTTTGTGGTTCAATTTCTCCTGTTAGCCTTGTGAAAATAAAAAATAGCGGGCTAAAAAATAATTTTTGAGCAAAAAATAATGATTTTTTATTTTCACTGCTCTGCGTTATAAACTTCTGTGAAGCACTTGGGGGTTCAAAGTGCTCACCACACATCTAGATAAGTTCCTTCGGGGGTCTAGTTTCCAAAATGGGGTCACTTGTGGGGGAGCTCCAATGTTTATGCACACAGGTGCTCTCCAAACGCGACATGGCAACCGCTAAATATTCAAGCATATTTTCCATTCAAAAAGTCACATGGCGCTCCTTGCCTTCTGAGCCCTGCCGTGTGCCCAAACAGTGGTTTATGACCACATATGAGGTATCGGTGTACTCAGGAGAAATTGCCCAACAAATTTTAGGATACATTTTATCCTGTTACCTATGTGAAAATGAAAAAACTGATGCTAAAAGAAAATTTTGGTAGGAAAAATTAAAATGTCCATTTTTTCATTCCATGTTGCTTTAGTTCCTGTGAAGCACGTGAAGGGTTAATAATCTTCTTGAATATAGTTTTGAGTAGCTTGAGGGGTGCAGTTTTTAGAATGGTGTCACTTTTGGGTATTTTCTGCCATATAGACCCCTCAAAGTGACTTCAAATGTGAGGTGGTCCCTAAAAAAATGGTTTTGCAAATTTTGTTGTAAAAATGAGAAATTGCTGGTCAACTTTTAACCCTTATAACTTCCTAACGAAAAAAATTTTGTTTCCAAAATTGTGCTGATGTAAAGTAGACATGTGGGAAATGTTATTTATTAACTATTTTGTGTCACATAACTCTCTGGTTTAACAGAATAAAAATTCAAAATTTGAAAATTGCAAAATTTTCAAAATTTTCGCCAAATTTCCATTTTTTTCAAAAATAAACACAAAAATTATCAACCTTAATTTACCACTATCATGAAGCCCAATATGTCGTGAGAAAACAATCTCAGAATCGCTAGGATGCGTTGAAGCGTTCCTGAGTTATTACCTCATAAAGGAACATTGGTCAGAATTGCATAAAATGGCCAGGTCATTAAGGTCAAAATCGGCTGGGTCATGAAGGGGTTAAAGTCATGAATATGCGCATATTCATGACTTTAATGAGTGGTACCAGGTAACCGCTAAAGGAAGGAGCCTGAGACCGTAGGAGAAGCAGAGGGCTGCAGAGACGTGCCGGGGGGGTAAGTATGATCTGACACCCCCGCTCCCCTCCCCGCCGACCCCTTGGCATATATGACTCACGTATAAGCCGAGAGGGGGGACTTTCAGCCCAAAAAAAGGGGCTGAAAATCTCAGCTTATACGCAAGTGAATGAGGTAATCGGCGAATATTGCAAATTCGGCGATCGTAATCCAAACCGAACGTTGAAATATTCGCTGATATCTAGTTATATACCACAGAAATGTACCACAAAGCATACAACCCTTGCCTTTTGGCATGTTTTGATGATCCCCTCCACACCTACCAAACCCCATCATCCTTTAATCAGTCCCCCCACCAAATTCAGATCCTCCATGTATTATAATTTATAATGTTTCTTTTTGTTTGCTTGTGAATTAAACAGTTTTTTTTTTGTTTTGTTTTGTTTTTTATTTTGTAAATATAGTGAAAAATAAAAGTATGTTCGAAAAATAAATGTTCTTCAATGCGTTTGCTTGCACTTATTTTTTTAGGACAAAATTTACATAAAAACACAAAAGGCATTTCTCTGAATAAGGCTGGAGTCACACTTAATGTATAAAAATACTGACCGTATTGTACGGTTGTAATAAGCAGAAATGTTCCCTGAATAGTGATCCATATGTCATCCGCTGTCAAGGTGTGGCCACGTATTCTGCACATGTAAGCATCCCTATGGCATCCGTATGTCATCCGTATAGCGTTTTTTTCTTGCAACCTTGCAAAATGGACATTTAACGGTTTTGAGGCCTGCACATAATTTAAATCATCATCAGCAATCCTATTTATTGTCTCTGCAACAGGTGGCAGCCTCCAATCTAGCCATTTTTGTTCTGTGCTTGTGTTGGTGTATTGGTGGTTGTTTGCCAACATGTCAGACACACTTCAGTTCACCCCAACTGACCGTGTTCTGTACAACTGGGTTTTGTCCTGCCGTTTTGGCCGGCCATACCCAGTGATTGTGGATCCGAGGAGGAAGAGACGAATGTGGGTGCATCCGCATTTGAGGCAACGCCTCAACAAAGGCCATTTTCACAGGCTTTATGCATCTCTTCAGACACATCCAAACAAGTTTTTCTTATATTGTCGTATGAGCATTGCCACCTTTGATGTTTTGTTGGAGACAGTGCGCCCAGGGATCACCTTCCAGGACACCAGGATGTGCAAATGTATCTCTGCTGAGGAGCGCCTTCTCCTTACGTTACGGTATGTATTCCTCAGCCACATAATGTATGTTGATGATGCATTTTCCCAAGAATTCTCTTTGTCAGTGACCCCTTTTGCTGAATTATATTCTTAATATATCCCAAATCTCAGCTCCTAGTAAGAATACTATGATGTTTATGTTAAATTCACATAGCCATTTGACTTGTCTGTATGTAGTGTTTGCCTTGATTGGTAGTTACACACTGTTCGGGTGATCTATATTTAATTTGTGAAACCTTTTGCATGTTGTAATGTATAATTTCTCTACATTTGTCTAATTGTAGGTTCCTCACAACTGGTCTTTCATATGCCGCACTCCATCTTAAATTTTTGATTGGGAGATCTACCATATCTGGCATAGTCCGAGATACATGTTCTCAAATCTGGATCAGACTTCATCAAGTGGTCATGCCTGAGCCCAAGATGGGAGACTGGTTGAGGATTGCCAGGGGATTTGAGGAGTACTGCCAATTTCCCAATTGTATTGGAGCCCTGGATGGGAAGCACATTCGTGTGCGTAAGCCGCCGAACTCAGGGTCCCAATTCTATAATTATAAACAATATTTTTCTGTAGTTTTGTTGGCTCTGGTTGACAGTCACTACAGGTTTATATTGTAGACATTTGGGCTTATGGAAGAACTGGAGACTCTCGAGTCTTCAATTCTTCCATTATGGGTCGGCGGCTACGCAATAACCAGTTGGACCTAACACCACGTCAGTTTCCAGGCTCCAATCAAGAATCTGTGCCTTATGTCCAAGTGGGGGATGAGGCCTTTCAATTGACCAGGCATGTAATGAGGCCGTATCTGCGAAGGACACCATTGTAGGCATTTACTACAGGCCGCCTGTGCAAGCCGAAGATATAGATGAACTCTTTATGCATCAGATGGCCAAGTTCTCCAAAAAATATGACATGGTTGTCATGGGAGATTTCAACTATCCAGACATTTGTTGGGAATCTCTCTCAGGCAAAACTAACAGGTCAAGGAAATTCTTATCCTCTCTTGCTGACAACTTTATCTTCCAAAAGGTAAGGGAGAAAACAAGGGGAACTGCTACCTTGGATCTAATCCTTATAAACAGGGAGGAAATGGTTGAGGAGGTAAAAGTGGCTGGGACCCTAGGAGGTAGCGACCATGCTATTTTAGAATTTTGGATAACTAGAGGTGGAAGACCTGTGAAGACTCAGACGTCAAGGTTAGATTTCAGAAAGGCAGATTTTAAGGGATTCAGAAAGAGAATTGGAGGGATCCAATGGCTGGATATCCTTAAAGACAAAAATGTCCAGGAAGGATGGGAAATCTTGAAAAATGAAATTCTCAATGCACAGTTGCTAACAATTCCGAAAAGAGGGAAGAATAGGAAGCATTTAAGGAAACCAGGATGGATGAACACAGAACTTAAGCACATGCTAAAAAGGAAGAAAAAAATGTTTATAAAATGGAAAGAGGGAGGCATATCTAAAGAAGAATATAATGCTGTCTGCAGAACCTGCAGGGCACAAATCAGATTATCTAAAGCTGAAAATGAACTGAGGCTTGCAAGAGATGTCAAAAGCAATAATAAAGGATTTTGGGGATATGTCAAAAGTAAAAGAAAAGTCAAAGATGCTATAGTATTTTTACAGGATGAAAATGATGAAATGGTAAGACAGGATGTTGAGAAGGCTGAACTTTTAAATTCCTATTTTGCATCTGTTTTCTCTCAGAAAGGAAATGCAACATCAACTGTTATTCACTGTCCTATTAAGGGAATAGAAGAATCCAGGATATCTATAAACAGAAAGATAGTGAGGAAACACTTAGCTAACCTAAATGAATTCAAGTCTCCAGGTCCAGATGAATTACACCCCAGAGTGCTGAAGGAGATAGCAGAAGAAATTTTTGAACCTCTCTCCATAATCTTTGAAAATTCTTGGAGAACAGGAGAAGTGCCAGAAGACTGGAGAAGAGCAAATGTTGTTCCTATCTTCAAAAAGGGGAAGAAGGTGGACCCAGGCAACTATAGGCCGGTGAGTCTGACTTCTATACCAGGAAAGATCTTTGAACAAATTATTAAACAACATGTATGTCAATACCTGGATAAGAATGAAGTGATTAAACAGAGTCAGCATGGGTTTGTAACTGATAAGTCATGTCAGACTAACTTAATTTCCTTCTATGACGGTATCACTGATTGGGTGGATCAAGGAAATGCTGTAGATATAGTATATCTTGACTTCAGCAAAGCATTTGACAAAGTCTCTCATACAATCCTTATTGAAAAAATGACTAAGTATGGAATGGACAAGGCAACTGTTAGGTGGATTCATAACTGGCTTAGTGATCGGACCCAAAGAGTGGTCGTAAATGGCTGCACATCCAGTTGGAAGAATGTCTCAAGTGGGGTACCACAGGGCTCTGTCCTGGGCCCTGTATTGTTCAACATCTTTATCAACGATTTAGATGAAGGAATTGAGGGTAAACTGATTAAATTTGCTGATGACACAAAGCTAGGAGGGATAGCTAATACTAGAGAGGAGAGAGAGAGGATTCAAAAAGATTTAAATAAACTGGAGAAGTGGCAGCAACTAACAGAATGGTTTTTAACAGGGAGAAATGCAAAGTACTACATCTGGGCAATAAAAATGAAAAAAGCATATATAGAATGGGAGGAATAGGGCTAAGTGACAGCACATGTGAAAAAGACTTGGGTATACTAATAGATCACAGACTGAATATGAGTCAACAGTGTGATGCAGCAGCAAAAAAGGCAAATGCAATTCTAGGATGTATTAACAGAAGCATACAGTCTAGATCACGTGAAGTCATTATTTCCCTCTACTCCTCTTTGGTCAGACCTCATCTGGAATATTGTGTCCAGTTTTGGGCACCACATTTTAAAAAAGACATCAACAAACTGGAGCAAGTTCAGAAAAGAGCGACCAGAATGGTGACCGGTCTGCAAACCCTGTCTTATGAGGAAAGGTTGCAGGATTTGGGAATGTTTAGTTTGCAAAAGAGAAGACTGAGAGGAGACTTAATAGCTGTCTACAAATATCTAAAGGGCTGTCACATTGTAGAAGGATCAACTTTATTCTCATTTGCACAAGGAAAGACTAGAAGCAATGGGATGAAACTGAATGGGAAGAGACACAGATTAGATATTAGAAAAAACTTTTTGACAGTTAGAGTGATCAATGAGTGGAACAGGCTGCCACGAGAAGTGGTGAGTTCTCCTTCAATGGAAGTCTTCAAACAGAGGCTGGACAGACATCTGACTGGGATGATTTAGCGAATCCTGCTTTGAGCAGGGGGTTGGACCAGATGGCCCAGGAGGTCCTTTCCAACTCTACGATTCTATGATTCTATGATTCTATGATTCTATAGAAACCTTGACCACCGGCGCAGGATCTTTAACTTGCGCCTATCACGTGCCTGATGACTGGTGGAGTGCGCCTTTGGCATTCTTCGTGCCTAATGGCGGGTCCTCCAGTAAGCCACTCAGCTGAGTGAAGCCAACGTCACTGAGGTCATCAAAGCTTGTGTGGTCCTCCATAACTTCACTAGAATGCATGATTATTTCTCATCTGATGGTGCTGAAGGTGTGGTGGACAATGGGGATAGGCCTAGCCCACATGTGATCCCTTTACGTCATCTGCTCTCAGGACTCAAAGTCTGTGATGTGTTCACATAGTACTTTGTTTCACCTCAGGGTGCTACTATCTGGCAAGATCAGGCTGTCTCTATGTTGTGATGTTCTTATGTGTGTCTATATAAATATTAATTTTTCCTTTAATTTGTTTTGTGTGTTCCATGAATCAAAACTTGGCATTTTGAATTTTTTTATAAAGCCAAAATGTAACTTGTGATACTGGCTACCATATTTTTTTCATATGGCATATTTTGCCCTAAGAATTTAGGCACATTTTTTGACAACAATATTTGGACAGCCAAATAGAAAATAAAACAACAACATTTGCTAGCGCAAATACAGAAAAACATGAGATTTTTTACAATTGCTGGTATGTTGATGGAGGTGAGGGCTGGAGATCATCCTCTTTTTGTTGGTGGATGGGGTGACCAGCTTGACCATCACCTTGTTGGGGTCGATAATCTTGGCCCTGAGGTAAGATGTGGCCAGGGTCAGGTTGCTGAGCGGCGAAGTGGCCATAAGGAAAATGGAGATTATACTCCTGTGGATGATTGTATCCACGTCCATCATACGCCCCAAATATGACCATGTCGTCCAAATCCAGGTTGGGGCCAGCCTCCAACACCGGGTCTGTGCAAGTGGCCATATTGGGCAGGTTGGTTATGGGCCGCCACTTGGCCCTGTTATGGCCAAGGTTGGTTTGGGAGGGGAATGGGTTGATGTGTAGGCGCACGTGCATGAGAAACTCCAGATCCTAATTGAGCATGCACATCTGGGTGTGGGGTAAGGCGGAGACGGTTACGGGTTGAGAGCTGCCACCTCTCAAGGAACTCAAATACCTCATATGGGGTATTGGGGTGTGTGCATGCATCAATTAGGATCTGAATGGATCCTCGCAAACGTAGCCTCACCTCACGAGGTAGGGGACAGAGGTACCGGGCCAGGCTTTGGGAATATACTTCTTCACCCTCATCCAGGGCAGCCCTGGACATGTAATTGAGCGCCACTGTGTCAACATGCCTCCGGGTATCAGAGGCAGGGTTCTGTTGCCTTCATCTCCCATGGCGGGATATGGCAGCAGCCTGGTTCCTCAAGGCTGCCGGGTGCTGGTGCAGCTGCTGGGTCAGGACCAGGTAAAGGAATTGATGCAGGTCCTGGTGCTGGTGCAGGTGCAGCTTGGGGGTTGCAGATGGAAGGCTCAGAAGATGGGCCAGCCACCTCATCACCTCCCCCAACCAGGACTATAATGACCTCAGAATCCGACCCTGTCTCCCTCTCTGTGAGGTTGGACTGAGTTCTGTTAGGAAATGTAAGCAAAATAATAAAAGGTTGGAGATCTGACCCTAAACACCATATGTGTAATGTGGTGTGATGTCTGTACTTACGGTCTGAGATCCATAAAAGGAGCCAAAAAAGCAAGCCGATCAAAATAGATGTACTTAATAATAATAATCTTTATATAGCGCTAACATATTTCGCAGCACTTTACAATTTGCACATATTATCATCACTGTCCCCGATGGGGCTCACAATCTAAATTCCCTATCAGTATGTCTTTAGAATGTGGGAGGAAACCCACGCCAACACGGGGAGAACATACTAACTCCTTGCAGATGTTGTCCTTGGTGGGATTCGAACCCAGGACCCCAGCGCTGCAAGGCTGCAGCGCTAACCACTGAGCCACCGTGCCGCCCTTTACTTTCATTTGGTCGGTGCTGCAACCCCACTCCTGGCCTGCTGCTGACATTCCCGCCATCTCATCACATCTTCAAAATTGCAAATTACATTGCTGAAATGTGAAAAACAACTTTCAAAACATTTGACATAATCATGTGGCCTAGTAGGGTGTCATTTTAAACACAGATTCTCGCTTACAAACAATGATCCCAAAATACACAGTATAGGATTTTAGGGGCTACTTAGAAAAATTCTTTTTTCTTGTATTTAAGATGATTGTTACAAAATTTGCTAACTTACTCATTTGTTGCTGCTCCTCACATGGACGTTCCACAAAGTCAGGAAACATCTGCCCACAGATGCGCCTGCATGCCACCTCTTTTCTGGCCCGGTCGGAATAATGTGCATCCCTGTGGTCCCAAATTTCGGGCCTTTGCTGGACCAAAACGATGAGCATCTCTACATTGATGTGGGTAGATGTGCTGCAGGACTCCGTGGAGGTGTTATTCCGGGATGTCTGGAGCACTTTTTGAGCTAATTAGCAAGTGTAAGATTCCTGATAATGGCTTGGCCCATTTCCTGTCACCTGGAGAAGTCTTGCATTTTTCTCGCAAGTCACACATGTGGTCCGTGTGTAATGCGTATATTTTGCGCACCCATATTTTGGCCGTAATACGCTGACAATCACAGCATGCTGCGATTGTCTCGGCCCGTAAAATACGGACGAGAAATATACTGCTGATGGGAGCTGCCCCATAGAGAAACATTGGTCCGTGTGCAATGCTTTCTTTTTACGCCTCTCATTCATCCGTATTTCTCTCTAGTGTGATGCCGGTCTAAATACCAATATATTGGAGACACAAAAAGATAATGAAAAAAATTTAAATATATGCATTCTCAAATGTGGCAGAACCCTCTGGCTACTTAAAATAGTTTACAATCATACCTCGAACTCTGATGCCTGAAGGTTCACGTCGTCTTCTAGGAAACTTACATACTGGAAGCAATTCTGTAATGTGACATCCAGTATTCTTATGCAATTGTGCAAGATGACACATGCTTGAATGATGTCATTTACATTTTTTTTCTTAATTGGAGGGCACTCATCAACACACTCCATTTAACAACCAAAATGTGCACTTGACTGAACAGCCTGTCCTGGTAAGATGGTAATTAAAGACACTCAGTTGTTTGGTCAATTCCCTCTGTGGGATGGCCTCATGACATGGATGGTCATGTTCATCCCTAACCGGAACTTGTTCACCAGTAGATCCAGGCAGGATCCATGGGGAAGAGACTCCTATGCTGCTCTTTAGAAGACACTGTCCCATTAAGGAAGAATTGAAGATTATGGAATCTCCAGTTCTTCCATTGTCCCCCATATGTACAATTGCAAACATGTAGTTGCTGTCAGCCATGGTTAGAAGAGCTAAAATGAAATTGTCACGATATGTGACCGGCTCTGTGTGTCACGACCCAGCAATCGGACGGTCACCAAAACAACTGGACAAACAAGGGAACACCGGGGACACAATTACAACGGTGGGCCCTGCTATAGTGAATGGGGAAAGGGACACCTCCTGCACTCTCCTAAGGATGTGCCCTGATCTCCCTGATGTCCTTATACAGGTTCTTTTAACCTGTCGCCGAGCAGGATACCATAGCCCTCACTTGCCCTGCACCTATCCCTCAATAGGGAATTGGTAAGTGCGGACACTGATCCCACCGCTGCACTAATAAAACACCAAGGAAAGATAACAGACAAGGTAAGACAAACAACACTTAGCTTTCTCTGCTGCAATGCACTGAGCAGCAGAGTAAGGCACCAGATCAGCATTCAGCAGAAGCACCACTGCTCTAAGCCAGCTCCTGTCTTGACCACGGTTGGTATCCAAAAGGAAGTGTATCACCTACACCAGCTGATGCCTCAGATGACATTATATAGGAATGTGGGAGTGGTCACCACCCGCAGACTAACTAAACATGTAGTAACACCAGCGGCCACCGGTGGGAAAAACTGACATTAACCCTCGATGGCCAGAAAGGAAAAAAGTTTAAATGTGAGCAGCCCAAACTGACACAGATCCAAAAATGGATCGTGACAGAAATATTGTTAAATAAAGTATTGGAACCCTGAGTTCAGTGACTTCTTCACATGGAAGTGTTTTCAGTCGACGACCCCAATGCAGTTAGGAAACTGGATGGTCTCATAAATCCCCCTGGAAATGCAGATTGCTGGAATATGTTTGGTGCAACAACTCCATTCCTGTATTTGAGTGTTCAGTTGCTAGATTTGTATGCTGTTTATAAAGTTAAAAAAAACTCCCAGAGGCTCATACAGGGAAAGCATGTGACTCTATTTCCTGGTTTTCCTGTATTTGTGTATGAGAGAAGCAGCCTGCTGTAGATACTGCACAGATAGAGACACACAAATGATTCATTCCTGATCTATTAAGCTTATCATATATTGTTCCTGTTTGTTCCTGAATAAAGAAGCTCTGTTGTCACACGCTTGGAGAATATCCTGAATAATCCACTGCCAACAGGTTATGGGCCCAGAGTGACAGAGAACCCCAGAGTAACACAGCAACAGAAGCCCAGAGCAAAAGCAGCACAGATCAACAGAGAAAATGTCCACTAGCATCAATCCTGTCAAGTTCTCAGTGCCAAGCCTCAATAACTAGAACTACCTGTCCTGAAAATTCAAGGTGAATATGCTATTCATAAGAGAAGGTACATGGAAATATACTCAGTTACAAGTGCTTCATCCATTACCATATGATTGGCTAAAGAAGTATTAGAAAGCACAAAGCATGATCTCCCTCAGTGTAGCTGATAATCATATTGTGCATATATGCAAGTGTGCAACTGCAAAGGAGAATGTGGGATGAGTTACAGAAAGTGCATGAATGATACATCTCAGCAATAAGCTTTATCTCATGATAAGCTAAGTGGTGGACAGAATATGCAGGACTATATAAGAAACATCCTAAAGATTGTGGAGCGTCTCAGGGGTATTGGAAAAGAAATTAAAGATTTTCATGTTGCTGCACTTCTATTAAGTGGTCTTCCAGAGAGTTATGACACAATTGTGACTGCACTAGATGCACGGCCAGATAATGAGCTGACACTAGAGTATGTTAAAAGCAAAGTTGTGGCTGAAAAACGCAGCATGTAAGCAGCAGTAATGAATCCAGAGCAGAAGCAGCATTAAAGACACAGGATTTCCCTAAATATAAGAGCAATCTAAGAGAAACTCGTGAATGTTTTGTCTGCAAACAGCCAGCCAACTTAAAGCAGACTGCAGAATTTGGAAAGCAAGAATGAGTTAGTTTAAAAAGCAGAGCAGTCATCAAAGGGTTAAAACAGCTGTAAAGGACGATTCTGCATGTGTTGAAGCTGCATTTAATGCCATTACAAGCCCATCTGCAAAGCATATATGGTGCATAGATTCTGGTGCAAGAAATCATATGACAAATAACAAGAATTTCTACACTGACCTTAATGAAAGCAAGTCAGAAAAGGTCATCTTAGCTAATGGTCACTATTAGAGTTGAGCGATACCGTCCGATACTTCAAAGTATCGTATCGGATGGTATCGGCCGATCTTTAAAAAAAGTATCGGTATCGCCGATTCCGATACCGGAAGTCCCATTCAAGTCTATGGGACTTCCGGTATCGGAATAAGAAAAACCCTTTCCTGCCCTTGTACAGCCTCTCTGGGGTCTGTACGGGCCTTTCGGGGGGCTGTGCCGGCCTGCCAGGGGGTCTGTGCAGGCTCCGGTGGTCTGTGCCGGCCTGCCGGTGGTCTGTGCAGGCTCCGGGGGGCTGTGCCGGCCTGCCGGGGGGCTGTGCCGGCCTGCCGGGGGGCTGTGCCGCCCTGCCGGGGGGCTGTGCAGGCTCCGGGGGGCTGTGCCGGCCTGCCGGGGGGCTGTGCCGGCCTGCCGGGGGGCTGTGCAGGCTCCGGGGGTCTGTGCAGGCATCGTCCGATGGGACTACAAGTCCCATCGGGCGATGCCTGCTACCATGACAGTGATTGACACATTAGCCAATGATGGGACAGTAGTAGTCCCATCATCCGGCTAATGTGTTAAATGTAAAAAAAAAAAAAAAAAAATTACATGCTACATACATACAACATGCATACTACATACATGCTACATTCATACTACATACTACATACATGCTACATTCATACTACATAAATACTACATGCAACATACATACTACATATATACTACATGCATGCTACATACATACTGCATGCTACATACATACCACATATATACTACATACATACTACATGCATGCTACATGCATGCTACATGCTACATACATAACACATATATACTACATGCATGCTACATACATACTACATGCTACATACTACATATATACTACATGCATGCTACATACTACATGCTACATACATACTACATATATACTACATGCATGCTACATACATACTGCATGCTACATGCATGCTACATACATACTACATACATACTACATGCTACATACATACTACATATATACTACATACATACTACATACATACTACATGCATGCTACATGCATGCTACATACATACCACATACATAACACATATATACTACATGCATGCTACATACATACTACATGCTACATACATACCATATACATACTACATGCATGCTACATACATACTACATGCATGCTACATACATACTACATGCTACATACATACTACATATATACTACATGCATGCTACATACATACTACATGCTACATACATACTACATATATACTACATGCATGCTACATACTACATGCTACATACATACTACATATATACTACATGCATGCTACATACATACTACATGCTACATACATACCACATACATACTACATATATACTACATGCATGCTACATACATACTGCATGCTACATGCATGCTACATACATACTACATACATACTACATGCTACATACATACCACATATATACTACATACATACAATACATTCATACAATACATACATAGACATACAGTACATATAACATAGAGTAACATACTTACCAATACTTGTCACATTGTTCCCCGAAGCCATTGTCTTTTCCGGAATAAATATTAACATAACAAACCACAAAAATACTCACCCACGATCCGAAGCAGTCCACGAGTGTGTCCCACGACGATCTTGGGTAGAGAACTGCAGCATCAGCTGTTGCTGCCGTTCTCTACGGGCTGCAGGAATCCAATGACGGAAGGTAGGTATCCTTCCGCACTGTATTCCTCCGCCACTTAAAAAAAAAAAAAAGTCCCTAGTCTCACTTTATGCCATTGCTGTGTGGGAATTTCCCACACAGCAATGGCATAAAGTGAGACTAGGGACTTTTTTTTTTTAAAGTGGCGGAGGAATACAGTGCGGAAGGATACCTACCTTCCGTCATTGGATTCCTGCAGCCCGTAGAGAACGGCAGCATCATCTGATGCTGCAGTTCTCTACCCAAGATCGTCGTGGGACACACTCGTGGACTGCTTCGGATCGTGGGTGAGTATTTTTGTGGTTTGTTATGTTAATATTTATTCCGGAAAAGACAATGGCTTCGGGGAACAATGTGACAAGTATTGGTAAGTATGTTACTCTATGTTATATGTACTGTATGTCTATGTATGTATTGTATGAATGTATTGTATGTATGTAGTATATATGTGGTATGTATGTAGCATGTAGTATGTATGTAGTATGTATGTAGCATGCATGTAGCATGTAGTATGTATGTAGCATGCATGTAGTATATATGTAGTATGTATGTAGCATGCATGTAGTATATATGTAGCATGTATGTAGTATGTATGTGGTATGTATGTAGCATGTAGTATGTATGTAGCATGCATGTAGTATATATGTAGTATGTATGTAGCATGTATGTAGTATGTATGTGGTATGTATGTAGCATGTAGTATGTATGTAGCATGCATGTAGTATATATGTAGTATGTATGTAGCATGTAGTATGTATGTAGTATGTATGTAGTATGTATGTAGCATGCAGTATGTATGTAGCATGTATGTAGTATGTATGTAGTATATATGTAGTATGTATGTAGCATGTAGTATGTATGTAGCATGCATGTAGTATATATGTAGTATGTATGTAGCATGCATGTAGTATGTATGTAGCATGTATGTAGTATGTATGTAGTATATATGTAGTATGTATGTAGCATGCATGTAGTATGTATGTAGCATGTAGTATGTATGTAGCATGCATGTAGTATGTATGTAGCATGTATGTAGTATGTATGTAGCATGTATGTAGTATGTATGTAGCATGTAGTATGTATGTAGCATGCATGTAGTATGTATGTAGTATGTATGTAGCATGCATGTAGTATGTATGTAGTATGTATGTAGTATGTATGTAGCATGCAGTATGTATGTAGCATGTATGTAGTATATATGTAGTATGTATGTAGCATGCATGTAGTATGTATGTAGTATGTATGTAGCATGCATGTAGTATGTATGTAGCATGTATGTAGTATGTATGTAGCATGTATGTAGTATGTATGTAGCATGTAGTATGTATGTAGCATGCATGTAGTATGTATGTAGTATTTTTTTTTTTTTTTTTTTTTTTAACATTTAACACATTAGCCGGATGATGGGACTACTACTGTCCCATCATTGGCTAATGTGTCAATCACTGTCATGGTAGCAGGCATCGCCCAATGGGACTTGTAGTCCCATCGGACGATGCTTGCACAGACCCCCGGACATCAGCACAGCCCCCCGGCAGGCCGGCACAGCCCCCCGGCAGGCCGGTACAGACCCCCACAGGGTGCACAGACCACCGGCAGGCCGGCACAGCCCCCCGGCAGGCCGGTACAGACCCCGGGCAGTCCACACAGCCCCCCGGCAGGCCGGCACAGCCCCCCGGCAGGCCGGCAGAGACCCCCGGAAGGCCCGAAATGACGGCGCATCATGATGCGCACACACCGCGCATCATGATGACGTCAGGCCGTCAATCAACTGAACTTCCGATTCCGATGCCGAATTCCGATATTGAAAAAATATCGGAAGTCGGTATCGGAATTCCGATACAGCAAGTATCGGCCGATACCCGATACTTGCGGTATCGGAATGCTCAACACTAGTCACTATATGACTTCAGAAGGAGTAGGAGACAGTTACTTCCACTGTCCAGTTTCCTCAGCACAAAGCAGAAAGATCCCAATAAAGGATGTTCTCTATGTTCCCAGCCTTGAAAGCAATCTTCTGTCAGTAAAGAAGCTCACACAAAAGGGGAATGTAGTAACTTTTAAAGATAACAGCTGCATCATCTCAAAGAAGGGTCACACTCTTGCAGAAGGAAAAATCCAAGATGAACTTAATCAGGTAAAATGCAAAGAAAGAGTGTACAGTTCCAGATAAGATCTTCATAAAAATGGTATCCACGTATGGCACAGATGTCTTGGGCACAGAGACCCAGAAGCAGTAAGGAAGCTAGCTCAACTTGCAAATGGTATTGAAATCAACCAGTGTAGTCAAATGATGAAGTGCACTAGCTGTCTTAAAGGGAAAATGTCCAGAAAATCCTTTCCTTCTTTCTGAAGAGGCAATTTGCATATTATTTTCCCAGAGGAGCATTGCACGGCGAATAAGTCTCCTTACCTTGACAAGCCAGAGCTGGCATGTCACTCTCCACAAGGAGAAACGTTACCCCTTAGACCTCAGTCCAGAGCCTCTCACCTAGCCAAATCAGATGTCATACTTTGCACTGACGAGAGCCAAGAGCTCGAAACACCGAGTCTGCAAATTGAGATTCTGATTTGGCTTTTATCCTAAGTCATATTAAAAGACTCGTTAAAGGGTTGATTGTGACTTGTAGGATTGCTACTACCAATAGGTGGCGCTGTAGTGTAAAAGTCCTCTTTCTTTCTGAAGAGGCAATTTGCATATTATTTTCCCAGAGGAGCATTGCACGGTGAATAAGCCTCCTTACCTTGACAAGCCAGAGCTGGCATGTCACTCTCCACAAGGAGAAACGTTACCCCTTAGACCTCAGTCCAGAGCCTCTCACCTAGCCAAATCAGATCTCATACTTTGCACTGACGAGAGCCAATAGCTTGAAACACTGTGTCTGCAAATTGAGATTCTGATTTGGCTTTTATCCCAAGTCATATTAAAAGACTCGTTAAAGGGTTGATTGTGACTTGTAGGATCGCTACTACCAATAGGTGGCGCTGTCGAGTAAAAGTCCTCTTTCTTTCTGAAGAGGCAATTTGCATTTCCTAAAATAAGCATCAAAATGCTGTCTTTCCACCTGGTAGATACAGACGGTTTCTGAAAGATGATGGCCATCGCAGTCCCCCTGTACCAATTGCCCAGTCGCCATTACTTTTCTAAAAATCTGTGCCTGCGCTACACCAGCATGTCACAGGCAACATTACCCGTTCCTTGACTAAATGCCAGGGTGCATTTCACCACGGACACTTGGATGAGTAAGCATGGCCAAGGGCGTTGCATCTCGCTGACTGGGCACTGGGTGATTCTGGTGGCTGTGGGGGCAGGCACTGCTCCACAAGTCTTGGAATCTCCAAGGCTTGCAGGACTAACCTCTAAATTTAACACTTCCTCCACTGTTTCTGAGTCCTCCTCTATCTCCTCTAGGTCCTCCACCTGCACCCTCAACCTCTGCCTTAATGAGACACGCATTCCAACAGCACAGAGCGAGTCCCCACCACCTCCGCACTGAGCAGCCAGGGCTCACTACAATCTGGCAGTGTTAAAATTTATATCAATGTTCAAAGAAGAAAATGTGACACTCACCACGTTGAGTTTGATTTTTACCAGTCCTTTATTTCACCTTTAATGGCATCGACAAATGAAATTGATGTACAGGTCAAGGAGGCATGCAGGGAGAGGAGAGATGGACTAGGGCCTTTTCTCGTGTGTTCACTTCAACGGGTCCAGGTGAGTAATTACGTGAGGTCATTTCCTTTTTAAGGGATGGACTGAACAAGCAATAATATATTTCTATATTGTGAAGTGCAACGTGCATTTAGTAATTACTCGTCTCTTCTCCAAATCGCACCTCTCAACCTGTGCACTTAACCCCATCCCATCCCACCTCCTCCCCAACCTCACCACCACACTTATTAACCCACCTCTTCAACCTATCACTAATGTACGGTACCTTCCCTTCTGCTTTCAAACATGCCACAATCACACCTATCCTTAAAAAGCCAACCCTCGACCTAACCGCTACGTCCACCTATCTCCGAATATCACCGCTCCCATGTTCTTCCAAACTCCTGGAGCTGCACGTCCATGCTGAACTTTCCAATCACCTCTCATCTAATTTGCTCTATGACAATCTATAATCTGGTTTCCACCCCCCATCACTCCACTGAGACAGCCCTGACCAAAATTACTAACGACCTACTTACAACCAAAGCAAACGGACAATACTCTATAGTCCTGCTTCTAGACCTGTCCTCTGGATTTGACACAGTTGACCACTGCCTCCTACTACAGATGCTCTCCTCCTTTGGCATCAAAGACCTCGCCCTATCCTGGATCTCCTCATACCTTTCCAACCGCACATTCAGCGTCTCCCACTCCCAAACTACCTCCTCATCCCACCACTCTGCTGCCTGACTAATTAATCTCGCTACTCCTCCACTTCTCCCCTCTGCAAATCTCTTCACTGGCTCCCAATTCCTCAGCATATCCAATTCAAATTACTAATAGTGACCTACAAGGCCATCTATAACCTGTCTCCTCTATATATCTCTGAACTAATCTCCCGATATCTTCCCTCACGTAATCTCCGATCCTTCCAAGACCTCCTTCTCTCCTCCACACTTATTCGCTCCTCACCCAACCGCCTCCAAGACTTCTCCCGAATAGTCCCCATCCTCTGGAATTCCTTGCCCCAACGCGTCCGGCTATCAACCACACTCGGATCCTTCAGAAAGAACCTGAAAACCCACCTCTTCAGGAAAGCATACAGCCTGCAATGATCCTCACTGCCTCCTCACCACTACTGGAGCTGCCGCCTCACCATCACGGGAGCTGCTGCAACCCCCCAACCTACTGTCTCCTTCCCCACCATCCTATTGAATGTAAGCCTGCCAGTGCAGGGTCCTATATTCCCTCTATATCAGTCTGTGATTGTTAATTTGTTTACTGTAAGTGTTATCTGTGATTTGTATGTAACCCCCTTCTCATGTACAGCACCATGGAATCAATGGTACTATGTAAATAAATAATAATATCAATACCATCAGGGAGGGTTGGACTCTTTCACATTTTGGTCTTCCAAAATCGATGAGTGGCCTGAGCTAAACTCACACGGCTTGCAGGTTTTATCGCGCACGGCAGACAGAGTTCTCTCAGAACGTGTCTTCAGTGCTGCCGATGGTATCCTGATGGATAAGTGTGGCGCCCCTGAGGCTCAGTCGCCACAGAGGTACTGCACCTCCTCCTGGGCTGTGGTGCCCCACCATCCAGGTAAGGTGGAGACACCTGACCACACTCCAACACCTGCACCCCACACCACAAAGTAGTGTAGCAAAGCACCTTTGGCGGCTCCCTGCTTGGAGTATAGCAAAGCACCCTTTGGTGGCTCCCTGCTTGGAACACGAAACGTGCTGGGAGGTGGGTGGAGTTAGTTTACATTACAGGGAGCGGGAAGAGTTTAGGATTAGAGGTCAGTTGGTTAGGGAGTTGGAGAGAAGAAAATCCCCAGAGAGAGGGATAGATGGATGGAAGTGCTGCAGCAGATCCCAGTGACCTGGGTCTGCTGGCACGGGAAAGGAAGAGAGAGAGAGCAACATAGACGGAAAGCCTGATCTTCCATAGAAATAAGGATTAGTACGGAACGTGGGGAGTAAAAGAGAACAGAGGACGTGGGTTAGAAGAGAACCCTTCCTAGAAGTTATAAGCGCAAGGCCGGGGCCCGGTCCCCGAGGTTGTATTGATACTAATAGTCCTGCAGCACACAACGGAGGAATGGAAATAGTGACCACTTTATTCCCACACAAGACTGGGGGCACAACAGCAACTGGATAGTGAGCCGGGACTTAGCAGCAAGGAGTCCCCGAAGCAGGCTACAGCTGTCTGCCGTACAAGTAGAGTTCATAAGAACATCGGACAGGAGGCACTCCAGTGTAACTCAGTACTAGGAGTACTTCACTTAAAGGTGCTATAAGAGGAGACGTTCAGAAAGGCACATGTTGGCAGAGTGTTGGAAAGGAGTATTCCATCTGGCCTGGAGGTTGACTGAGTCCCTGACCCGGAGGACACGGCACGGAGGCAGGCACCTGTTTGTACTACAGACTGTGAGTAAAGCTTTGGAACTACATGCCCTGGTGTCCTCCACTTATTCCCTGCGCCAACCTGTCCAGCACTGCTACCCCCTCTGCGCCTGACACTACACCATCTACGTGTCACTTCACTTACTCTGCCCTGGGACTACAGCCCTGCCTGTGGAGGGCTATAATATCACTGCTGCACCACACCATCTGTACCAGAGGATCTGTCTGTAGCATCGGCTTACATCTTCATTGCCGAACACCACAGGTGGCGTCACGAATCACTTATAAACTTTCATCACCCTAAGCACACTGAAACAACCCCTTTTACAATGGGCGCCCAGGGCCACGGACCGGGTCACCGCTGCTGTGACAATCCCCTCTGAGAGACCGGCCCGGTACCGAGTACCCCGCAGCCCTGGGTGTGAGGGCGACCCATAAGCACAGCCGGATGTTCCCTGAAAGTGTGGACCATCTAACTTTCATCAAGATGAACAAGTCATGGATCTCCAAGGACTTTTGCACTCCAATCACAGACTGTGCAGGCTAGGCAATTTTGCTTTTTTTAGTGTGCTGCATTAATGTCACGTAACTGCACTCTGTGATATATTTAGTGTGGCTTCTGTGCCTGCTGTCGCTGCTGCTGCTGATGTTATCACAATTTGTGGAAATATGAACAGTCATGGTTGGTCGACTCTACATCTGTTGTGTTGGCTGTAGTGAAAGTGTCAGTCCCAATTATACTATTTCTACTCTTGTGAAATTTATGCCATTTCTGTGGTGTCAGGCCCTCATTTGTTTAAATGTGAACACTCCTGGTTGGGTGTCCATCTGCTTGATTGGGCATAGTGAAGTCCTGTCGGTCCCTATTATACTATTTCTACTATGGTGAAATTGATGCCACTTTGATATTGTCTGCCAATAATGTTTTGTAATGTGAACGCTCTTGGTTGGGTGTCCATCCGCTGGATTGGGTGTACTGGGTGACCTGTCGGTCCCAATTATGCTATTTCTACTCTCATGAAATTTATGCCACTTCTGTGGTGTAAGGCCCTCAATTGTTTAAATGTGAACACTCCTGGTTGGGTGTCCATCTGCTGGAATGATTGTAGTAGCAGACTTGTCGGTCCCTTTTATACTATTTCTACTGTGGTGAAATTGTTGCCACTTTAGGCTGTGGGTTGAACTAGATGAACTTCATATATATTAAAACATTCCCATGGCCCGACTAAGTGCGTCAAAACCCAAGAAAACTCCTATAAAGTAGTATCCAGGTGGTATATTTCACAGACACAGTTTCAGGCCTGGAGGGTGAACCAACATACAAAGTATTGGACATGTGGAACCGGAGAGGGTGACTATCTCCACCTATGGTGGACTTGTCCAATTATAAATCGCTTCTTGGCATTTACGGAAAAAATTATTCATGATTTAACTGTGATAAAAGCAAAACTGTCGCCCGAAACTGCATTGCTGAACTTTCCGGTGTGGCCTGGGCATAAGAGGTTCTCTACCTTAACTTACAACATTATAGCAGCAGCCAAGCTTCTGATACCCACTTGCTGGAGAACTACAAACAGCCCCAATTCCTCGGAGGGTTCTGGTAATCATGAAGATATTAAAGACGAACTGATATTTCAAGCTGATAAACCTACATTAGCCCCAAAAAAGTCTGAAATGGGCTTGGAAGAGACGTTTCTTTATTCATCTTCACTAGATAATATTCCGGTTTCTGAAATCTATCCTACGGAAAATTTCCTAGTAAAGTTATGCAAAGCTTTTTTAACCTCGTTGAATAAACTGGGAATTAACAATGAAGATAATTCAGGAACTAACGAAAAAAAGGCATCAGAAAGTCTAGTTAAGCAACTTTTTAAAGATATATTATCAAAAATTGTCAAAGAAATTGAAGAAAAATCTAACAATACACCCAACATCTCTCTTCAAAATGAGAAATCTATGCTTGAAAATCAGGAAATCTCGTGTTCTAAAGAAGTTTTTGATCTTCGTGAATTCTCGAATTCTCTGAGTAACATTCAGATATTGCCTCTTTTAGAAGCTGTTTAACCAACTATGAAGACTTAAAGAGGAAAAATAACGTGAAAATTAGAGGTATCCCACAGTCAATTCACTCATCCCGACTGAAAGAATAAATCTCCACAATGGTGCGTTATCTAATACCTGGAACTGCGGAGAAAAACCTCATCGGGAAAGTATATAGGATTCAAAGACCTTCTTCCTTGCCATCTAACTTATCTAGCGATATCATCATCTCGTTTTACCCTACATGGGTGAGAAACTCCCTCCTTGGAATTTCTACAGAATCAATCTTCCTCTCATCACCATATAAGAATTTAACTTTCTTTAAAGACTTATCCAGGAATACTATATCAAAACGTAGGTCATTTCACCAGACAACAATAGAACTTCGCCGTGCTGGTATACATTATAACTGGTCACAAATGTCCACATTGCTCCTGAAATACGCCTCCAGGATAGTTCATATCCAATCTCCAGAGGAGGGTAGCGGCTTTCTTAAAAAGGCCGGATTGATCCCTTACATGTCTTCCTCCAACGTTCTCCATCCATCTGCGCAGGATCTTCGTCTTCATCATACTTGAACTTTGTGGACTGTCGGGGGTTCTCGTTGTAGCGGATTGTCGAAATTGGTCTCTCTTCACCTGGATTACAATTAGTACTTACGTAAAAATAGTGACTTTAACCCCTTCACCCCCAAGGGTGGTTTGCACGTTCATGACCGGGCCAATTTTTACAATTCTGACCACTGTACCTTTATGAGGTCATAACTCTCGAACGCTTCCATGGATCCCGGTGATTCTGACATTGTTTTCTCGTGACATATTGTACTTCATGTTAGTGGTAAAATTTCATTCAAATAACTTGCGTTTATTTGTGAGAATTTGTGAGAATTTCGCAATTTTCCAACTTTGAATTTTTATGCCCTTAAATCACAGAGATACGGCACACAAAAAACTTGATAACTAACATTTCCCACATGATTACTTTACATCAGCACAATTTTGGAACCAAAATTTTTTTTGTTAGGAAGTTATAAGGGTTAAAAGTTGACCAGCGATTTCTCATTTTTACAACACCATTTTATTTTTAGGACCACATCACATTTGAAGCCACTTTGAGGGGTCTATATGATAGAAAATACCCAAAAGTGACACCATTCTAAAAACTGCACCCCTTAAGGTGCTCAAAACCACATTCAAGAAGTTTATTAACCCTTTAGGTGCGTCACATGAAATTTTTTGAATATTTAAAAAAAAATGAACATCTAACTTTTTTTCATAAAAAAATACTTCAGGTTCAATTTTTTTTATTTTACCAAGGGTAACAGGAGAAATTGAACTGCAAAAGTTATTGTGCAATTTGTCCTGAGTACGCAGATACCTGATATGTGGGGGGGAACGACTGTTTCGGCGCATGGCAGAGCTCAGAATGGAAGGAGCGCAGTTTGACTTTTTCAATGCAAAATTGGCTGGAATTCAGATTGGACGCCATGTCACGTTTGGAGAGTCCCTGATGTACCTAAACAGTGGAAACCCCCTACAAGTGACCCCATTTTGGAAACTAGACCCCCCAAGGAACTTATCTAGATATGTGGTGAGAACTTTGAACCCACAAGGGCTTTACAGAAGTTTATAACATAAAGCCATACAATTAAAAAATCATATTTTTTTCCACAAAAATGATCTTTTCACCCTCAATTCTTATTTTCCCAAGGGTAACAGGACCCTAAAAGTTATTGTGCAATTTGTCCTGAGTACGCTGATACCCCACATGTGGGGGTAAACCACTATTTGGGCGCATGGCAGAGCTCGGAAGGGAAGCAGCGCCACTTGACGTTTTTGGCTGGAATTGAGATCGGACACCATGTCGCGTTTGGAAAACCCCTGATGTACCAAAACAGTGGAAACCCCCCACAAATGACACCATTTTGGAAACTAGACCCCCTAAGGAACTTATCTAGATGTGTGGTGAGCATTTTGACTCCCCCAGTGCTTCACAGAAGTTTACAACGCCCGGGCGTGAAAATAAAAAATTCGTATTTTTTCCACAAACATGATCTTTTAGTCACCATTTTTTTATTTTCCCAAGGGTACCAGGAGAAATTGGACCCCAAAAGTTGTTGTCCAATTTGTCCTGAGTATGCTGATACCCCATATGTGGGAGAAAACTACTGTATGGGCACACGTCGGGGCTCGGAAGGGAAGTAGTGACGTTTTGGAATGCAGACTTTGATGGAATGGTCTGCGGGTGTCATGTTGCCTTTGGAGAGCCCCTAATGTACCTAAACAGTGGAAACCCCCCACAAATGACACCATTTTGTAAACTAGACCCCCCAAGGAATTTATCTAGATGTGTGGTGAGCACTTTGACCCCCCCAGTGCTTCACAGAAGTTTACAACGCCCGGGCGTGAAAATAAAAAATTCGTATTTTTTCCACAAACATGATTTTTTAGTCACCATTTTTTTATTTTCCCAAGGGTACCAGGAGAAATTGGACCCCAAAAGTTGTTGTCCAATTTGTCCTGAGTATCAATACCCCATATGTGGGAGAAAACTACTGTATGGGCACACGTCGGGGCTCGGAAGGGAAGTAGTGACGTTTTGGAATGCAGACTTTGATGGAATGGTCTGCGGGTGTCATGTTGCCTTTGGAGAGCCCCTAATGTACCTAAACAGTGGAAACCCCCCACAAATGACACCATTTTGTAAACTAGACCCCCCAAGGAACTTATCTAGATGTGTGGTGAGCACTTTGACCCCCCCAGTGCTTCACAGAAGTTTACAACGCCCGGGCGTGAAAATAAAAAATTCGTATTTTTTCCACAAACATGATCTTTTAGTCACCATTTTTTTATTTTCCCAAGGGTACCAGGAGAAATTGGACCCCAAAAGTTGTTGTCCAATTTGTCCTGAGTATGCTGATACCCCATATGTGGGAGAAAACTACTGTATGGGCACACGTCGGGGCTCGGAAGGGAAGTAGTGACGTTTTGGAATGCAGACTTTGATGGAATGGTCTGCGGGTGTCATGTTGCCTTTGGAGAGCCCCTAATGTACCTAAACAGTGGAAACCCCCCACAAATGACACCATTTTGTAAACTAGACCCCCCAAGGAACTTATCTAGATGTGTGGTGAGCACTTTGACCCCCCCAGTGCTTCACAGAAGTTTACAACGCCCGGGCGTGAAAATAAAAAATTCGTATTTTTTCCACAAACATGATCTTTTAGTCACCATTTTTTTATTTTCCCAAGGGTACCAGGAGAAATTGGACCCCAAAAGTTGTTGTCCAATTTGTCCTGAGTATCAATACCCCATATGTGGGAGAAAACTACTGTATGGGCACACGTCGGGGCTCGGAAGGGAAGTAGTGACGTTTTGGAATGCAGACTTTGATGGAATGGTCTGCGGGTGTCATGTTGCCTTTGGAGAGCCCCTAATGTACCTAAACAGTGGAAACCCCCCACAAATGACACCATTTTGTAAACTAGACCCCCCAAGGAACTTATCTAGATGTGTGGTGAGCACTTTGACCCCCCCAGTGCTTCACAGAAGTTTACAACGCCCGGGCGTGAAAATAAAAAATTCGTATTTTTTCCACAAACATGATCTTTTAGTCACCATTTTTTTATTTTCCCAAGGGTACCAGGAGAAATTGGACCCCAAAAGTTGTTGTCCAATTTGTCCTGAGTATGCTGATACCCCATATGTGGGAGAAAACTACTGTATGGGCACACGTCGGGGCTCGGAAGGGAAGTAGTGACGTTTTGGAATGCAGACTTTGATGGAATGGTCTGCGGGTGTCATGTTGCCTTTGGAGAGCCCCTAATGTACCTAAACAGTGGAAACCCCCCACAAATGACACCATTTTGTAAACTAGACCCCCCAAGGAACTTATCTAGATGTGTGGTGAGCACTTTGACCCCCCCAGTGCTTCACAGAAGTTTACAACGCTCGGGCGTGAAAATAAAAAATTCGTATTTTTTCCACAAACATGATCTTTTAGTCACCATTTTTTTATTTTCCCAAGGGTACCAGGAGAAATTGGACCCCAAAAGTTGTTGTCCAATTTGTCCTGAGTACGCTGATTTCCCATATGTGGGAGAAAACTACTGTATGGACACACGTCGGGGCTCGGAAGGGAAGCAGTGACGTTTTGGAATGCAGACTTTGATGGAATGGTCTGCGGGTGTCATGTGCGTTTGGAGAGCCCCTGATGTACCTAAACTATTGAAACTCCCCACAAGTGACCCCATTTTGGACACTAGACCCCCCACGGAACTTTTCTAGATGTGTGGTGAGCACTTTGAACCCCCAAGTGCTTCACAGAAGTTTATAACGCTCGGACGTGAAAATAAAAAAATCATTTTTTTCCACAAAAATATTTTTGCCACCAATTTTTTATTTTCCTAAGGGTAACAGGAGAAATTGGACCCCAAAAATTGTTTTGCAATTTGTCCTGAGTAGGCTGATACCCTACATGTGGGGGTAAAACACTGTTTGGGCGCATAGCAGAGCTTGGAAGGGAAGGAGCACCATTTGACTTTTTCAACTCAGAATTGGCTGTAATTGAGATCAGACGCCATGTTGCATTTGGAGAGCCCCTGATGTGCCCAAACAGTGGAAACCCCCAATTCTAACTCCAACCCGAACCCCAACACGCCCCTAACCCTAGCCCTAACCCTAGCCCTAACCCTAGCCCTAGCCCTAACCCTAGCCCTAACCCTAGCCCTAACCCTAGCCCTAGCCCTAACCCTAACCCTACCCTAACCCTACCCCAACACACCCCTAGCCCTAACCCTAGCCCTAACCCTAATGGAAAAATGGAAATAAATACATTTTTTTTATTTTATTATTTTTCCCTAACTAAGGGGGTGATAACGGGGGGTTTGATTTACTATTTATGGCGGTTTTTATGTTTGGCGGCTGTCGCACGCTAAAAGACGCTTTTTATTGTAAAAATAGTTTTTGCATCACCACATATTGAGAGCTATAATTTTTCCGTATTTTGACCCACCGAGTCATGTGAGGTCTTATTTTTTGCGGGACGAGTTGACGTTTTTATTGGTACCATTTTCGGGCACGTGAAATTTTTTGATCGCTTTTTATTCCGATTTTTGTGACGCAGAATGAACAAAAACCAGCGTTTCATGAATTTCTTTTGGGGGGGGTGCGTTTACACCGTTCCGCGTGCGGTAAAATTGATAAAGCGGTTTTATTCTTCGGGTCAGTATGGTTACAGCGATACCTCATTTAGGTCGTTTTTTATGTTTTTGTCGGTTTTATGCAATGAAAACTATTTTATATAAAAAATAATTATTTTTGCATCGCTTTATTCTGCGAGTTATAACTTTTTTATTTTTTCACTGATGATGCTGTATGGCGGCTTGTTTTTTGCGGGACAAGATGACGTTTTCAGCGGTACCATGGATATTTATATGCGTCTTTTTGATCGCGCGTTATTGCACTTTTTGTTTGGCGGTATGATAATAAATCATTATTTTTTGCTTCGTTTTTTATTTTTGTTTTTTAAGGGGTTCGCTAAAGGGGTTAACTATTGGGACAGTTTTATAGGGCAGGTCGTTACGGACGCGGCGATACCTAATATGTGTACTTTTATTGTTTGTTTTTTTTATTATTTTCAAAAAATGAATTTATTGGGGAATATTTTTTTTTTTTTTTACTAATTTATTTGGCGATTTTTTTTAATTTATTTTTACACTTTTTTTTAATTTTTTTTTTACTTTATTACATAGTCCCAGGTGGGACATCACTGTCCTGTGACAGATCGCTGATCTGTCACATCACAGATCACTGTGACAGATCAGCAATCTGTCACAGGCAGTGCACAAGGCTTCCTCATGCCTGCGCTTTGCAGGCACTGAGGAAGCCAGCTTCCCCAGGCCCCCGAAGGCCCCCGTCGCCATCTTGGATTCGGGGGCCTGGAGGAAAGGAGCCCCCCGCAGCAGCGCTGCACATTGCGCTGCCGTGGGGGGCTCAGGGAAGCACGGAGGGAGCCCCCTCCCTGCCGATGCTTCCCTTTAACCCCCGGTACACCGCGATCATGTTTGATCGCGGTGTGCAAGGGGTTAACGTGTCGGGGGCGGTCCGTGACCGCCCCTGACACATTGTGCCGGGTGTCAGCTGTGATAATCAGCTGACACCCGGCCACGATCAGCGGCGCTCACCACGTGGGCGCCGCTGATCGCGGTAGACGTACTATCCCGTCCCCGGTCATACGGGCCCGGGTACCGTGGACGGGATAGTACGTCTCATGTCAGGAAGGGGTTAATGGTCTGTGGTTCATATTCCACGAGTATAATTTGAGAAAGAAGCCGAACTTTCCTCCTTTTTGGTCTATGAGTACCGGTGTACTCGGACCAGTCGTGACAAGTCTACATATAGATCATTTTGAGGATATTTTGTAAGCATTTTGGCCAGATATAATTACTTATGAGCATCTGTCTATAAGCAGTTTACTAAGCGGAATTAATATTTTTTTAAACGGTTATAATACCTTTTTTCTTTACAGGTGTATTGGTGTATGTATGCTTGTCCTATTACTTTCAGGGGTTTATTAATCCCTAAAAACATTGAAAGACACAATACTGTTAGTTTATTGTCATGTCTTTTCTTTATGGGGTTTGTTGAATCCCAATCATATCGAAGAGACACGACACTGTTAGTTATAGTTAGATATGTATCTCAACTTATTTCTTTATATATAACACTAGCTGAAGAGCCCGGCGCTGCCCGGGCATAGTAACTAACTGTGGTTAGTTATAGCAAATTATAATTATCCTCCATCCCATAGTCCCGTGCCCATATACCCATCATACTTATCCACGATCCCATAGGCCCGTGCCCATATACCCATCATACATATCCTCCATCCCATAGTCGAGTGCCCATATACTCATCACACATCCTCCATCCCGGGCATAGTAACTAACTGTGGTTAGTTATAGCAAATTATAATTATCCTCCATCCCATAGTCCCATGCCCATATACCCATCTTACATATCCACCATCCCATAGACCCGTACCCATATACCCATCATACATATCCTCCATCCCATAGTCGAGTGCCCATATACCCATCACACATCCTCCATCCTATAGTCTCATGCCAATATACCCATCATACATATTCGCCATCCCATAGTCGAGTGCCCAAATACCCATCACACATCCTTCATCTCATAGTCCCATGCCCATATACCCATCATACATATCCTCCATCCCATAGTCCCGTGCCCATTTACCCATCATACATATCTGCCATCCCATAGTCCCGTGCCCATATACCCGTCATACATATCCTCCATCCCATAGTCCAGTGCCCATATACCCATCACACATCCTCCATCCCATAGTCCCGTGCCCATATACCCATCATACATATCCTCCATCCCATAGTCCATTGCCCATATACCCATCACTCATCCTCCTTCCCAAAGTCAACCATTATGACATCATAATGAGCGTCGGGGCTTGCAACCTATGATGACATCAGCGTCGCCATGGCAACCATTGTGACATCATAATGAGGGGCGGGACTTGATGCGCACACACTTTTTCCCCATTATGTAGATAGGGGCAAAATTGTTTGGTAAATTGGAACGCGCGGGGTTAAAATTTCGCCTCACAACATAGCATAGGTCGCTCTCGGGGTCCAGAAGTGTGACTGTGCCAAATTTTGTGGCTGTAGCTGCGACGGTGCGGATGCCTATCCCGGACATACACACTTACATACATACACACATACACACATACATACTGTACATACATACACACACTTGAGCTTTATATAATAGATTACTGTTATATTTTCCCTTCCCTTCCCTCCTTTTGTCTTGCCCTTTGTATGTCTTAATAAAGCAACTTTAACACATTCCGAACCCCTTATCCATTCCTTCCCTTTGTCATGTGTATAAATGTAACCTCTACATTTAAATGGCATCGCAAAATATTAGTTATTTTTAAAATTTTAATAAAGTTATTTGGAAAATGTGTGTTGCCTGTACCAGTAGGAGTCCGAGACCATCAGGCCTCCACTTCCTTGTACTCTACTGCTCGTGTTACTATACATACATTTTTCAGACAATGGTAGTCTACAAAATTGATATTTGTGCCACCTGAGTGTGGATGAGCATGAAAGCAGGTAGAGGTGTTTCATGTGGTATCATGGCTCCCAGCAAAGGAGGCCTACACCAATCCCTCACCCACCTCGTCTTACTGTGACGTTCAATTGAAAGCTGTAAATGCTGTCCCAAACCCCTGATACCTCCTGACTGGCTGACTGCTGCAGTGCCCTACTACAATTTGTACTGTGGGTGAACTGAGGCCACTTTCCTGGTGTCTGTCCCTCATTTGATGTGTTTTGGCAGCATTTGTGGCAGTTATAAGGTGTTTTGCATGCATTTGTTTTTGCCTCCCATTGACATGAATGGCGTTCGGTTATGTTGGGCGAAAATTCGGCGAATATTGCAAATTCGGCGATCGTAATCCAAACCGAATATTGAAATATTTGCTGATCTCTAGTTATATACCACTGAAATGAACCACAAAGCATACAACCCTTGCCTTTCGGCATTTTTGATGATCCCCTCTACACCTACCTAACCCCATCATGCTTTAATCAGTCCCAATACCAAATTCAGATCCTCCATGTATTATAATTTATAATGTTTCTTTTTGTTTGGTTTGTGAACTAAAAAGTATTTTTTTGCTTGTTTTTTTTCAGTTTTTTGTACATTTTGTAAGTATAGTGAAAAATAAAAGTATGTTTGAAAAATAAATGTTCTTTAACACGTATGCTTGCACTCATTTTTTTTTTAGAACAAAATTTACACAAAAACACAAAAGGCATTTCTCTGAATAAATACCAATATATTAGAGACACAAAAAGATAATGAAAAAAATTTAAATATATGCATTCTCCTTAAATGTGGCAGAACCCTCTGGCAACATAAAATAGTTTACAATCATACCTCGAACTCTAATGCCTGAAGATTCACGTCATCTTCTAGGAAACTTACATACTGGAAGCAATTCTGTAATGTTACATTAACAATATTTACTGAAGAGTCATGCATTCATGTGAAATTGTGCAAGATGACACATGTTTAAATGACGTCATTTACATTTTTTTTTTTTTTTGCTTAATTGGAGGACACTCATCAACACACTCCATTTAGCAACCAAAATGTGCACTTGACTGAACAGCCTGTCCTGGTAAGATGGTAATTAAAGGGAATCTGTCACCCTTTTTTTCGACTATTAGCTGCCGGCACCGACATCAGGGGCTTATCTACAGCATTCTGTAATGCTGTAGATAAGCCTCCGATGTAACCTGAAAGATAAGGCTACTTTCACACATCAGGTTTTCGGCGTCAGGCGCGATCCGGCGTCGTGCCGGAACGCCGGATCCGGCAAATGTTTTGTAAAACCTGATGTGACGGATCCGGTTTTCTGCCGGATCCGTCTTGTTCTTGACAGACAAAACCGGATCCGTCTCATCCGGTTCATCCGTTTTTCTATCCGTTTTTCGACGGATTTCGCCGGATCCGGTTTTTAAAATTGACCCTTGTGGCCTTCCGAACGGGATTGGCTACTGGAAAACTATATATAGCGTGTTCCTACAGCCCTTCTTTGACAGGTTGTAGAGGAGAAAGTGCAGGTTGGAGAGAAGAGCAAGTTACTGGCGAAGATGGATGTTGTGATTGGAAATATTTTGAAGAATTTGGCGGATTTTACAGCGGAGGCGAATCGTTTGAGGGTGATTGTTCTGGAGAAGGAGAGAGCGAGACAGCAGCACATCAGGCACCGTAGACGACGTTTGTGGATCCACCCCATCACAGCCAAGAGAATGACGCGTGGGGTCTATTCTACACTCTGCATGGACCTTCGACGAAACCCAGATACATTTTTTGGATATGTTCGGATGAAAATGGAGAATTTTGATTACTTGGTGGAGCACATTGCACACCTCATAAGAAAAGCGGACACCTATTGCCGCTTCTCTGTTTCACCCGCAGAGCGTCTGATGGTGACTTTAAGGTAAGCCACATTTATTGGATGTGATCGCATCAGAGCACACTTTCACTGCAATCTTGTTGGTGGTAGTTTGTATCTCCAAGTGTTATAGCTGAGTTTTGGTATGTAATGCTGTGATTTAAAACTAATTTATTGTTTTTTAATTCCCCACAGATTTCTTGCAACTGGAGAATCCCTTTCGTCACTGCATTTCCAGTACAGACTCGGGATTTCCACCATATCTGGAATAGTGAAGTACACATGCCGTGCACTGTGGGACTCCTTAGCTGAAGAGTTTTTACCAGAGCCCACAACAGAGAGGTGGATTGAAATTGCTGACAAGTTTCAACAGATATGCCAGTTTCCCAACTGCTTGGGCGCTGTGGACGGGAAACATATCCGCATTGTAAAGCCAGCCGGATCGGGATCGGAATATTTCAATTACAAGAAATATTTTTCAATTGTCCTCATGGCCATCGCTGACGCGGAATACAAATTTATTGCTGTTGATATTGGGGCCTATGGCCGCTCCAATGACTCTCAAGTTTTCAAACTGTCTGCCATGGGGCGTAAACTGTATGGAAACACCTTCCAGTTCCCACCACCTAGACCGCTGCCGCAAACATCTGGTCCACCTATGCCATTTGTCTGTGTAGGGGATGAAGCCTTCCAGCTGTCAGAACACCTTTTGAAACCGTACGGTAGCAGAGGATTGTCAAGAACAAAACGCATTTTTTATTACCGCCTCACAAGAGCAAGAAGAATGGTTGAATGTACCTTTGGTATTCTGACAGCCAAATGGCGGGTCCTATTGACTGCGATCAACCTCAAGACAGAAACTGTTGACGAGGTGATCAAAGCTTGCGTGGTACTCCACAATTTTGTTATCTGCAAGGAACCCATTTCCATTGAGGACACCTCTGAAGAAACCACCTTGCAAGATTACCATGACATTACCACTAGAAGTTCTGTGACGGTTTCAGTAATGAGGGACAATTTTGCACTATACTTTATGTCACCTCAAGGCAGAGTACACTGGCAGGATGACAGAGTGTGAAAGATTTGTGCCCTAACCAAACTTGTGTACCTTCTGTACCAACAGTATATACCTTTGCCAACCAAAGTTGGCTATCTTGTCATGGTCTCTATTTTTAGCTTTAGGCCACAGGTGTGTACCTGGTTGTGTTTTATGCAAAGTATTTCACCTTTTAACAAAAGTTGTGTACATTGTTAGGAAATCACCAACAATAAACACAACTTTTTAGGTGAAATACTTTGCTTCAAACACAACCAGGAACACAACTGTGGCAAAAAGCTAAAATTTACCCACAGTTATATACCTGGTTTTGAATACCTTTTTACCTTTTAAATACCCTGTATTTAACCTTTTTTTTAAACATATTTCGCCGCAGAAAGAAATGACAGACAACCAGTGTAAACAATAATTTAACTTTTATTTAAAATATTTTTTTTTGTAAACTGTTTTTAAAGTTAAAAAAACTTTTTTAATAAAGTTTTGAAACCAACTGGGCATTTTTATTACAAAACACATCATAAATCTGTGTAGTGTGGGGTGGAAATACTGCTGGAGGGGCTGCGGGACACTTCGACAATGGGAGTGTGGAGAGAGGACTGGGATCGTGGTGGGGAAGGAACAGTTAGAGGTGATGGTGTGGAAAAAGCTACAGAATGGGTGGACATGTGGGAGGCAGAAGAGGTGGTGGGCGGTGGAGTGGAGGGTTGGGCAGGGACTGTAGGAGCAGATGATGTTGATGGAAAGTTGTATGGGGAAGGAGTTTGGTACGGGGAAGGAGTTGGGTACGGGGAAGGAGTTTGGTACGGGGCAGGTTGCTGGAAGTGGGGAGATGTCTGGTACTGGGGAGGTTGCTGGTACTGGGGAGGTTGCTGGTATGTAATAGGAGGGGGAGGATGGAAAGTGGCTGGAGGGGGTGCAGATGTAATAGGAGGGGGAGGATGGAAAGTGGCTGGAGGGGGTGCAGGTGGAGGAACTACAGTGGTGGGAGGTGGAGGTTGGGAGGTAACCTGCTGTAGAGCACCGTGGCACGAATGCATTACATGCATCTGCTGGGTAGGAGATAGTGTTGCCATGCGCTCCACAACAGACCTGAAAAAGGTGTGGTTTGGTGAAGATCTTGCTTCTGAATGCATGGTTTGCAGAAGTGTCTTCACCTCCAGAATGCTGGAGTTGATCTGCTGAAAGCCTGCAGAGATTTGCTCTGACAAGACTTTTAGACAGTTCTGGAAAGATGCATTCAGATGCAACAACTCTGGCGCATAACTCTTTTCCTGACCCATCTGCCGCTGCCGCCCAGTACCCGCAGGTGTACTAGAGGTGGCAGGGGCAGAAGGGTGGGGTAAAGGGAAAGCGATCTCCTCACCAGCAGCTTCATGTAATGTAGGCGGCCACGATGCTCCTGTGCTGGTGGATGGGACAGATGGGTCAAATGTGTGGGAAGGCTGGGAAGGTGCAGATGTACCGGGGCGGTCGAAGTGTCCCTCGGTGCCGGTCTCCTCAGGGATCGCCTCAGAAGGGTCCAATCGTGCAGGCTCCCGAGTGCTGCTCACCGTGCTGAGGAATAAAGAGAAAAAAAAACAATTAAAATAGTGACATGGTATGGCCCTGGCTGAAAAAAAAAAGTTACATCTAAACATTTTTTTGTCACATGTGGTGTGTAATATTTACCTTCTGGTGAGCATTGTATCCCGGAGGAACGACAGGGCTCGTGCGTACTTGTACTTGCTCCTGCATCCTCCAGATCCACTCGGGGCCCGCATCTCTTTATTGAACTCCTTCTTGAAACGATCCCTCACAGACCGCCACCGCTTCACAATTCTCTCCCCTGAAACGAGAAAGGACAAAGTGGTTAGTATACAACATCAGTGTTTCCCAAACTCCAGTCCTCATGGTCCCCAGGGGTCATGTTTTCAGGATTTCCAAAGTAAATAGAAATCCTGAACACATGATCCATGGGGACCACGAGGACTGGAGTTCGGGAAACACTGGTTTAAATCAAGCAACCGGTACTGTATATACTTACGCTCTTTAATCTGGGCCCGAGCTTCGAGGTCCTCCCAGCGGTCCACAAGGAGCCAACAGATTTCCTCCCAGAGTCGTCGGGTAACGATAAGGTCAGTGTGGCGGCGGTCAGCCATATTCCAGAGCGGCTCCCTTTCTCTGACGAGATCGATGAGGTGGTCCACATCGATTCCTCCATCCTCACCGTCATAGTCTGGAGCACGCTGTGAAGGCTGTTAAAGAAAAAGACAAATATAACATAATTAGCCTCCACAAAAGAAATGAAATAAAAAGTGCAAAAAAACAAAGCAAAAATATTTATACTTACACGCTAGTGATCGCCGCGTTGCTGTCGCCGATGACCCTGGGAGGCACTGCGAGGACCTCTTGGCCGAGCACCAGATTGGGAAGACTAGAGAAGAAAACAAAAAATGTTATGTCTTTGGATGTAGGCATTTGTTTGCTGTGTGTGGTCTGCAGAACATTGTTTTCTATGTGTTGTGTGTAGTGTGATGTTGTGTTTCTGCGTTTGATGCAAAAAACTTACCAATTGTGAGCCCACTCCAAGTGTCTGTCCAACCCTTCCTTCTTCTTCTGGGAGCTCCTCTTCATCTTGTGATTCCTGTTTTGAAATAAAAGGCAATGAATAGACATATATTACAGAGATGATGGATTTTGGAAATAAAAACTTACCGTCAAACGCTGACGATGCGAGGGAGGGCTCCCAGAAGAAGATGTGCTGTCTTCCTGCTGGCCAGACTCCATGGCTGTGGGTGGTGTTCCAGCTGCTGCCATTGCTGCTGCTGCTGCATCTATTGGGCGGCTGTTGAATAAAGAGAAAAAAAGGGCCAATGAATATCTTGATATTCCATAGCCCTAGTTTGGAGGAATGGGGGATTTGATAATTACCGTCTCTCATCTGCTGCTGGACTCCCCTCCCGTTGTTCAGCATGCTGCTCCATTTGGGGTGGTGCTGATGGTGCTGCTGCAGATGTCTGCTGCCTTCTCCTGCTCCTGGTTCTTGGCTTGGGTGGCATGTTGGGTGTGGCTGAGGGTCCCACTGTCTTGCTTTTATATATGTCTTGTGGGCAGAGCTACTGAGCATGCTCAGACCAAAAAAAACGGATCCGACCACCGGATCCGGCTGTCGCCGGATCAGGCGCATTGCGGCGCTCATAGGCTTTCATTGTATGAAAAAGCCGGACACGCCGCATCCGGCGTGTCCGGCTTTTTCGCCGGAGACAAAAAACGTTACAGTAGCCGTTTTTTCCAGACGCCGGATCGCGTCACATTGCCGGATCCGGCGAAAATCGGATGAAACGCATGGCCATCCGGCTCGATCCGGCTCTAATGCAAGTCAATGGGGGGGAAAACCGGATCCGGCATTGCATTTCGCCGGATCCGGTTTTTGTCAAAAGCGCCGGATCGCTCCTGACGGCGAAAACCTGATGTGTGAAAGAGGCCTAAGAAAAACACGTTAGATTATACTTACCCGGAGGGGCAGGCCGGTCCGATGGGTGTCACGGTCCGATCCGGCACCTCCCATCTTCATACGATGATGTCCTCTTCTTTCCTTCCTGTCTTGGCTCCTGCGCAGGCATACTTTATCTTCCCTGTTGAGGGCAGAGCAGAGTCCTGCAGTGCGCAGGCACAGGGAGAGGTCCGGTGTCTGCGCACTGCAGTATTCTGCTCTGCCCTCAACAGGGCAGAGCAGTGCGCCTGCGCCGGAGCCACGACAGGAAGGAAAGAAGAGGACATCATCGTATGAAGATGGGAGGTGCCGGATCGGACCGTGACACCCATCGGACCGGACCACCCCCGGGTGAGTATAATCTACCGTGTTTTTATCTTTCAGGTTACATCGTGGCTTATCTACAGCATTACAGATTCCTATAGATAAGCCCCTGATGTCAGTGCCGGCAGCTAATAGTCGAAAAAAAGGGTGACAGATTCCCTTTAAGACAGTCCATTGTTTGGTCAATTCCCTCTGTGGATATGGCCTCATGACATGGATGGTCATGTTCATCCCTAACCAGAACATGAGGAACTGGTTCACCAGTAGATCCAGGTAGGATCCATGGGGAAGAGACTCCTATGTTGTTGTTTAGAAGACGCTGTCCCATTAAGGAAGAATTGAAGATTATGGAATCTCCAGTTCTTCCATTGTCCCCAATATGTACAATTGTAAACCTGTAGTTGCTGTCAGCTATGGTTAGAAGAACTAAAATGAAATATTGTTAATAATTAAAGTATTGGAACCCTGAGTTCAGTGACTTCTTTACATGGAAGTGTTTTCAGTCGACGACTCCAATGCAGTTAGGAAACTAGGAGGTCTCATAAATCCCTCTGGAAATGCAGATTGTTCGAATATGTTTGGTGTAACAGCTCCATTCCTGTCTATGAGTGTTCAGTTGCTAGATTTGTATGTTGTTTATAAAAGTTTAAAAAAAACTCCCAGAGGCTCACACAAGGAGAGCATGTGACTGCATTTCCTGTTTTCCTGTGTCTGTGTATGAGAGAAGCAGCCTGATGTAGATGCTGCACAGATAGAGACACACAAATGATTTATTCCTGATCTATTAAGCTTATCATATATTGTTCCTGTTTGTTCCTGAATAAATAAGCTCTGTTGTCACACGCTTGGAGAGTATCCTGAATAATCTGCTGCCAACAGATCCAGTCTTCAGTGGTTGGTTCGGGCATTACCGCTTCCTGGAGGTACTCCCAGATTAGCTTGCAGGTGTTCATGATGATGCCCGAAATAGTGTATTTCTCCAGAAGAAAATCCATATGTAATACTGAGTATGAATGGCCAGGAGATAGAAATCTGAAAGGGGTAGGGAGAAGATTGTTAACAATAAGTACGAACACATATGGGCCAAAAAAATGCAACATTATGTTTTTATAGTTTATTAATTTATTCTGGATTTAAAATGGCAGTATTCGACTTTTTGGGGGATTGACCTGGTAGGCTCAGGTGGAAAACAGCCATAAGATTTTGTGACTTACCTCAGCGTCAATAGGAGTCGCTCTTCTGCAGAAATGCATCTCCGAAAACATACATTTTGCCCGGTCAGGCCCGGGCATAGAGCTTCCAGTCAGCGAAATATAACCTCCTCACACTTCTCAAACAAGGAAAGATTGCTCATGAGTCATCATATCTGGGTCAGAAGATGCAACAAAGCTAGTCACAAGCAAATCCCTATGTATTTTATTTATTATGCTTTGCTTATATATACTGTTATCATATTCCAGAGCGCTTTACATATATTATAATCACTGTCCTCATTGGTGTCATGATCCAGTTCGAGTCCTGTCTGCCCTTTTCCCAGCCTGATAATGTCAAGAGTTAACTTTGCCTGGCCTCATTTTGGATTCAGGTTTGCTATTTCTTCCTGCTGTGTCCTGCAGGCCATGTCAGTTATATTTTCTGCCTACGGCAGACCTTTGACCCGGTGGTTTTGATCACATGACACCTGCCACTATGGACTTCTGGCTAGCGCTAGCGGCACATGCGCCGTTGCATTTCTCGTCCCGAACTTTGGAGACTATAAATAGCAACGACTATAAAGCAAAGAAAATTACTTGTCAAAAAAAATATGGGATTCACCAAAAAAAGAATACAACATACAGCAAAAGGTAAAATTAAAACGTAACTTTTAGTCTGGTAGATAAAAAAGTCTAAAATGTGTGTCACCCAAAAGAAAGGGAGAGATAATGTTGATCAAGTAACCTATCCCCAACAAAGCAGGGAAAAAGAAGGGGAAGAATACCTCTCCCCCCCAGTGTCAACAATCCTATAAGAACATGAATTGTCACCTTAACATATCCAGATGACAATATAGCCAGGGTACAGCAATGAAAAAATTAATCGTTCAGTATGTATATGCTTGCTGTGACCCAATTAGCACATATATATAATAGATACAAATGTTGAAAAAACAATTTACAACTATACAAATATAGAAGAATGAGACAAAAAGAAGATTGGAACAGTCTCACCCATAGTTGTAACATAGACTGGAGTCTTCATGGATCCTATATAATATCATCAAGAGTCCATGGAACCGAGGTTTGGGAGGACAATACCCTGTCAATCCCTATGGGGCTAGCAATCATCTATTCCCCAAAACTCTCGCCCTGACAAGGGCAGTCCACATCTAACCCTGTATTGCACATGCCCTGCACTTTCCCTAAACAGGTGTCCCAACGCGTTTCATCCAAGCGAACGCCTCAGGGGACTAGCTTGTCACAAAGTGCCATAGTGCTAAAACTAGAGAGACATATGTGTCCTGCTCTCAATGCTATGGCATATCTGGCAGATAGCATTGAGAGCAGAAGGTCACGAATGTCTCTCTAGTTTTAGCACTATGGCACTTTGTGGCAAGCTAGTCCCCTGAGGAGTTCGCTTGGATGAAACACGTTGGGACACCTGTTTTTGCACTTTATCCATATATTTGAGTGTGATTTGTTTATTAATTTGTTATTTGCGCTTAATTGCCTGGCCTTTTTAATCATGCCTGACATATATTTTTTGGCTACCTTAATTACATTGTGGTAAAAAATTCTATATATAATCATGGTGCCTTATTATATTTTTGCTGTTTTCTGTACCTTTGTATATTATATTTCACATATGTATTGATCATGTTTTTATTTTGTGTCATGACCCAATAAACAGATTTTCATTACTTCATTATTATCTTTGCATATATTTTATACAAATTTTTTATTATTTATTATGTTATTATTTTTTTCCTTTGATCCTGTTGGTGAATTTTTACCCCATTTCCGGTGGTCCTCTTTTGTCGTTAGCGTCAAATAGAAGCACAGGGATTTCTATAAATCACTATGCTTGTGACCTATAAAGCAGAGTGTGCTGCTTCCAAAACATTGCTATTCCTGATTGTGGAGACGTACCCTAAGGCTGGAGTCACACTTAACGTATAAAAATACGGTCCTCATTGTACGGCCGTAATACGGAGAAATGGTCCCTAAATAGTGATCCGTATGTCATCTGTTGTCAGGGTGTGGCCGCCTATTTTGCACATGTAAGCATCCGTAAGTAATCCTTATGTGATCCGTATACCATATTTTTTTCGCAACCTTGCAAAATGGACATTTAACGGTTTTGAGGCCTGCACATAATTTAAATCATCATCAACAACCCTATTTATTGCCTTTACACCAGGTGGCAGCCTCCAATCTGCCCATTTTGATGCTGTGCTTGTGTTGGTGTCTTGGTGGTTGTTTGCCAACATGTCAGACACACTTCAGTTCACCCCAACTGACCATGTTCTGTACAACTGGGTTTTGTCCCGCCGCTTTGGCCGGCCATACCCAGTGATTGCGGATGCATCCGCATTTGAGACAACGCCTCACTACAGGCCATTTTCACAGGCTTTATGCATCTCTGAGGACACATCCCGACAAGTCCGATTACCATTTCTACCTTTGAGGTTTTGTTGGAGACAGTGCGCGCAGAGATCACCTTCCAGGACACCAGGATGTGTGGTGCCCCCAGGAGTATGGTCGCCACAGTGGCATTACCTTCTGTAAAATAATGCATATCCTGTAAAATACTCAGGACTAGTTACCAGATAAAAATATAGTGGTTTATTTGGTTTCTTCCATCAAAGAAAGGTTATTACAGAAAAACAGGTGAATAAAAATAGGTGAAAGAGAAATTGTCCATTAGATCATGTTCTGAGATCCCACATGGCAAAAGCAACATGTATTCTTCTTCTCTCCGAGATCCTGAATAGCAAATGGCTGCTGTGTCTCAGTTCGGCTTCTCACATCGCCGTCAAGTAATATACCAGCTGTTATGTCATGTCATCTTGCGTCTGTCTCTCATGATGGTGAGGGAAGAAGAGGAGCGACCTCTACAGTTAGCCATGAATTCTATATATGTCTCCTAAAGCACGTGGTCTCTACATATATGGAGCTGTCTTTCTACCATGAGCCAAGCTTAAAAATAGCCTATGTCATGTAAGCTAAAGCATTCTACAGAACTGGGTCTTATAAGAAATTAACGGATTATTAATATTTAACAATTCCCCCTTTTGAGGGAGACAGACATTAATTGGAACCCTCAAATATAACAAGATCTTCTTTCTTCTTTTCTTCTTCTTTGACAAAATAATTTAATATTAATAATAATAATAATAATAATAATATCAGATTACCGTTATAAGTACTCAATGACATAATTGATGTGAATTCATGTTATGGTAAGCCGTGAACAATATTCATATAAAATATGTATAATTATACTTCCCTAAGTCTAAATTGAAGCATCTCAGGTCCAGTCATCATCATCTGATGTCATCTGGTCTTCATTTTGATGTCTTCTGTCTTCTTCTTGGTTCTTTTAAAAATACAGTTTTCTTATAGCATATAGATGTTGTAGGAATTGTGTGGTGTATCAAATCAAAGTCCATAAATTCAAATGTTGATAAGAAACAAAGTCTATAGATGAAATGCAGCTTTAATATCTGTGCAGTGTCATCTTTAAAAACCTGGGCTTACATTGGCTCGCCTTGGATATTCTGGAATCCTCCATCGGTACTGGTCTTTGAACAGGTATGACGTCTTTGGTCAACAAAGCAAGGGTTAAAATGACTCTTCCTTGCTAAACATAGCACCATAACCAGTCCTTGTCCTAATGCACAGGACATATGTCAGGGTTGTAGCTTCCTGATAATTACCTTCATTGTTCACCAGCTTTCATCGAAGCTTTTCAGGTGATTGAAAACCTCTGGAACTTGATAAGAACGTGATAACACCGTTCATCTCAGCATCATAGGATCATCGTCCTCTGGTTGTCAGGTTAGACACTTTAATTGTGACTGTCGGTGGTGGATACTGCACTTGTGACTGTCAGTGGTGGATACTGCACTTGTGACTGTCAGTGGTGGATACTGCATTTGTAATTAACACAGTCTATTACTCAGTAATCATAGCTTTGTTACCTTCTGGGATTTCTGGATCGCGGCATTCTTCTTCTTGCAACTGATAAAAATCAATGAAGTTTAGAAATGTGAAAAGTCTTTATTAACATAATTTCAGTATCTTGCTTGAAGTCTTCATTCCCTATTCTATACCAAATCTGGTAATTTTCTATCCTATAATATCACAGCGTACCATAGCAATCAGTAATATCCATATAATTATTATCAGAATTTGTACCATATATGGATTTCAATATTTGAAATAATAAACCAATAATAAGTGATAATACATTATTATCCATTTTTTTTTATGTGATAGAACATTTTTATGTCATAGGTGTAATTACCTTTTTTAACCCATAGGTGTCACTGTGTTTTATGTAACCAGTGTTATCATCTTTATTAATAAGGAATATATTTATTATACTAATAATATGTAGGAATGTAAAGCCATGAACCAAAATAAGAATATATGAGTGAGTGAATGAATGAATAAAAGAATTGCTGCATATAACTCAGAAGTGAAACATTTTCCTTAGTAATAGAACCATATAATTGCTATATTTAATGAAGCAATATTCTCAGCAGATATTACTTTACTAAATATTGGTGAAAGAATTAAAAATAATGAAAAATAAGAATGAAAAATAAGAATAAGAATAAGGCCTTTATGTTGATGCAGTGTAGTTATGTCTTCAGTAACATACACCCTTAATATTTCCATGATCTGGATTATTTCATAATTGTCATAAACTTGTGTTATCAAAATATTCAAATCATGCAACTTTGCATGTAATTCCTCTTAGTGTAAAGAAATGACTCTTTATAATACTTGTTATTATACCCAATACTTATACCATTGTACCTTATTAATATTTTTTTTTCCTATTAAAATGTGTGAAGAAGAAGTATTAATCAAATGTGATTATGTAGTCAGGATAAAAAACATATTTCCCCCTTAATACCAAAAAATATTGTTTCATGAAATAATTCATTTATCAAAACCAAAATTAAAAATAATTAATGTATAAATTATGTGAATTTATACTTGCTTATACCATTATTTGTCTGAAGATGTGTAACCATCAAAATTAATTTGAATATCATAAAATTATCCTTTGGAAAAATTAATTTAAATGTAGTTTAAGATTAACACACTTGGACAGAGAAGGAAGGTCCACTATTCCCAGATGCAGCTGGTGAATACCAGGCTCTGTGCTGGTGCCTGTTTAAAAGAGCTAAAGCTGATAAGGAAAGAATAGATTTTCTTCCTAAACTATTTTCTATTTTGTTGTGCGATTGCACTTATCCACAATTAACTAAATCAAGAAATAATTACTATAGAAATATAGAAATATATGTTTGTATAGATAATATTTCATTATGTATCTTAATATTCTAATAATTTCCTAAAGATAAAAGCTTTGGGGGTTTTTTTTTTTTTCTTTCTCTCATGCATTCAGGATCCTGAGGTCTCACAAACGTATCACATTACTCGCTCAGCAGCTGCTCATACACTCAGTCACTGTCACTCAGACTGTGTCACATATTAACTTTATACCTCACATATGAAAGTGTGATGAATACACGTATTTTAACCCAAATTATCCTAATTATCAATGCATTGTAAACTATTTCAATTTAGTCTCTTAATATTTCTTTGAATATTCCCCAAATACACATGACATAAATATATGTATAGCTATACTTGACATTTAGGCCTGGAAAAAAAATTCCACTGCTTTGCAAAAGTTGAGACCCCCTTTAAAATTCTTTTCCTAAGGAACAGGGACATAGTATACTGGTCTGGTATACTTATTATTAGAACAAGGTTGAAATTTTCACCTGTTGAGGTTGTCATTCAAACCATGCAGTAAAAAAGCACACACCCAGAACATTTTAAAAAGCAATTGGTTATTTCCTTTTAAGGGTTAGATATATAAAATCATGCAATTATTGCAACATCCTGTGTAAATAAAGGCATAAATCCTTGGAAGAGAATTTTTCTCGATTAAGTCCTGCTTTGAAATGAAAATTCTAAGGAAACATAAAAAATAAGGTTAATATCATATTCATATTCTAAATATTATTACTGATGTAGATTTTAATTTTCATTAAAAAATACAGTTCTACTATTTCTACTTCTACAAACACTCTATATATATACTGTATGACTATGTATATATCCACAAACCATAAAACTACAGGATTATACTCTATAAAATAATTACATATAACTCACTAATTGTATAACACTGTTACACAATATATATATTACTTTTTCTAACCAATTCCTACACCCATACTTATTTCTCTGCAAAAAATATCCTGAAAGGTTCTTGCCATTTTAAAGCTGATAGATTCTTGGAGCAGAGTATTCAGTTTACAGGCCATGATGTCACTCACCACCTGTTTCTGTCTGTTAAATTCGGCCATCTTTGTTACAGAAAGAAAATCAGAACTCATCATTTTTCTTAATTCCATTTGTGTCTTTTCGGTGTTCTTTTGCATCATTCCATATGGCTTATAACAAACATGTGATCTCCTTTGTACTTCATATATTTGGGGAAAACTCATTTTAGAAGGTTTTGCTAATACAGGCTTCTGATAAGATTTTACTCTGCCTGTCTTTCCAAAATTAGCACAATTTACTTTCCTTTCACGATTCTCGTGTTTCCTGGCAAAATCAAGAAATTGCGCACATTCAAACAAAGAATCTTTTTGTGACGCAATAACACGAGATGCAGGATTTAGAAACCAAAATTTGCTTACAAAACTCCTTATGAGGGACGGTGTTTTGACATTCTCACTCAGCATTTTGTACAAACGTTCATATATGGACATGAACGTAAAAATACATTCCTTCCGACCAATCCTTAATTTTTGAAGAATATCAATATCTGGATGATTTTCATTTGATGAACAAAAAATGAGAATTTTTAATCTGTCCTTATCAGTTAAATTCTCATGTGTTTCACCAGATAACTTTAAAGACAATCTCCTTGCAAAATTTACAGGGATCCACATTTTGAACAACTGATTCTTCTCCTCGTTAGATAAATCAAATTTTCCAGAACAACTTTCAAAGATCTCAGAGTTTCTATAAACATCTATTTTGTTGTCATAAGCAGGAATTATTTGGCATATTTTTATCAAATTCTTCCTCACGCTACTTCGGATTTGGGCCTGTGAGTCTTCTATTTTTAGTGGTACGTCTTTCCCTTGTACGTCCTCTACGTCAGTTCTGAAGTCTCCTCCTACTTCTCCATCTTGTTCCACGTCTGCAAGGTCACCTTCAATAGCTGCTACTACTTGTAACTGTTTCTCCACATTACAGTGAATCTCGGGAATATCACTATCCTCTACACAATCATTTTTAGATTTCTCTGACACAGATCTATGAAATATATCTACCATCTGTAGAATATTTTTTAATCTCTCTCTTTCTCTATTGAAAAACTTAGAATCTAACCTCTGATTCTCGAGTTCACACTCGGCATATAAACTTAACCATAAAACTTCTGAATTAGAATTGTCTACAGACTTAAATTTCAATTTACTCTGCTTAGCAAGACAATTAATGACATCCATTTTATCTTACCTTGAAATGTCTCAGCTCCTTTGATGGACAACGCTGGGTTCCTGTCTTCACACGTCTGGCTTAGGTCTGGTACTTTTGGCACTTGTAGTACTTCTCAATCTATCTGGTACTTCTTACTTCTAGGTTCTATGTGATTCTTGTAAGTAGTGGAATTCCCGATAACTTGCACATATGATTTGACGTTAGCAAAGTCCAATCCCCCGTGTGTGCAAGTTGAGGGAAATCCGCAAAAAAGTACAAAAATTCAGATCTGGCTGGCTCTCCAATGTAAAATAATGCATATCCTGTAAAATACTCAGGACTAGTTACCAGATAAAAATATAGTGGTTTATTTGGTTTCTTCCATCAAAGAAAGGTTATTACAGAAAAACAGGTGAATAAAAATAGGTGAAAGAGAAATTGTCCATTAGATCATGTTCTGAGATCCCACATGGCAAAAGCAACATGTATTCTTCTTCTCTCCGAGATCCTGAATAGCAAATGGCTGCTGTGTCTCAGTTCGGCTTCTCACATCGCCGTCAAGTAATATACCAGCTGTTATGTCATGTCATCTTGCGTCTGTCTCTCATGATGGTGAGGGAAGAAGAGGAGCGACCTCTACAGTTAGCCATGAATTATATATATGTCTCCTAAAGCACGTGGTCTCTACATATATGGAGCTGTCTTTCTACCATGAGCCAAGCTTAAAAATAGCCTATGTCATGTAAGCTAAAGCATTCTACAGAACTGGGTCTTATAAGAAATTAACGGATTATTAATATTTAACACCTTCCTCCTAGGGAGGGTGATGTCATGCTTGGAAGCAATGAAGGATCTCTCTGTCAGGTAAATCCAGCACACAGCACAGTTCCCACTCCAGGCCAGCAGAGGGAGCTCTGAACCAAACTGGGGGAGGAGCTGCTCCCTGGGGCCAGGAAAGGGAAGATAGTTCAGTTCTGTGAGGAGGGAAAAGAGTGCAGACGTGGAGAGAGTAGCTGGAGGATTGAGCAGAATTCAGGCTCACTTCTAGCTGAAGTGCACGGTCCGGAGTCCGGAATCCGAGGTTGTATGGATGCTGATGGTCCTACAGCAGAAACCGGAGGAATAGAAGGCTGTAAATGCTCTGTTCCTAACTAAGACTCGGAGGCACAGCAGTAACGTGTGTGAGCAAGAAGAAATTTGAGGCTACAGCTGCCTGCCATACGAGGGACGTTCTAAAGAGAGCAAGCAAGGGGAACTTCAGTGTAACTCAGTACTGCAAATACCTCAGATAAGCGCTAGGAAGGAGACTACACAACCCATCTGCATAGAGAGATTCCTAAGTTGCTTCCAGGCTAATCAACTCCTGTTCCATCTGTAATCTGGATCCTGGACTGCACCTACAAAGCAAAGTAAAGGTAAAGGAAACTGCACCCTGTTGTGTCATTGCCTTCTTCCTGCAACCCTTTCAGCACTACTACATCTCTGTGCCTAACACTGCACCCTCTCCCTCAACACCTATTACTACTGCCCTGGGACTACAGCTCTACCTGTGGGGAGCTATTACATCTTGCTGCCGTATACCATCTGTCCCAGAGGATCTTCCGCAGCGTCGGCTTAACCCCTTCATTGCCGAACACCACAAGTGGCGTCACGTATCATCCACCTATAAACTTTATTAAGCTACTTTTCACCCCTTTTGCATGGACACCCAGGGCCAACGGACCGGGTCACCGCCACTGAGACACTGGCCCAGTACCGAGTAACCCCACTGCCCTGGCGGGTGATCCAGATACGCAAATGTATCTCTGCTGAGGAGCGCCTTCTCCTTACGTATTCCATAGCTACAGAATGTATGTAGATGATTCATTTTCTAAATAATTATCTTACTCAGTGACCCCTTTTTTGATGAGTGACATTGTTAATATTTCCCAAATCTATTGCCTAAGTAATAATACTGTGATGTTTTATTACACATTACAAAGCCGTGCTACGTGTGTATATGTAGTGTAAGCCTAGCTTCTTAGTTACACAGTGTTCTGGTAACATAGTAACATAGTAACATAGTTATTAAGGTTGAAGGGAGACTTTAAGTCCATCTAGTTCAACCCATATCCTATCCTAACTTGCCCTGACATGTTGATCCAGAGGAAGGCAAAAAAAAAAACCCATGTGGCAAACAGTAAGCTTCACATAGGGGAAAAAAATTCCTTCCCGACTCCACATACGGCAATCAGACTAGCTCCCTGGATCAATGCAATATTAAGGAAACTAGTGTATATACCCTGTAATGTTATACTTCTCAAGAAAGGCATCCAGTCCCTTCTTAAATTTTAGTAGGGAATCACTCATTACAACATCATATGACAGAGAGTTCCATAGTCTCACTGCTCTTACAGTAAAGAATCCGCGTCTCTGAGTATGCTTAAACCTTCTTTCCTCCAGACGTAGAGGATGCCCCCTTGTCCCCGTCACAGGTCTAAGAGTAAAAAGATCATTAGAAAGGTCTTGGTATTGTCCCCGCATATATTTATACATTGTAATAAGATCACCCCTAAGCCTTCGATTCTCCAAACTAAATAACCTTAAGTGTAATAACCTGTCTTGGTATTGCAGACCCCCTAGTTCCCTAATAAGCTTGGTGGCTCTTCTCTGCACCCGTTCCAGTTCAGCTATGTCTGTCTTATACACCGGAGACCTGAACTGTACACAGTATTCTAAGTGTGGTCGCACTAGTGACTTATATAGAGGTAAAATTATGTGCTCCTCATGAGCATCTATGCCTCTTTTAATGCACCCCATTATTTTATTTGCCTTTGCAGCAGCTGCCTGACACTGGCCTCTAAATGTGAGTTTGTCGTCCACCCATACACCCAGGTCTTTTTCAGTGACAGTTTTGCCCAGTGTTTTACAATTAAGCACATAATTATACATCTTGTTCGCTCTACCCAAGTGCATGACCTTACATTTATCCCCATTAAAGCTCATTTGCCATTTATCAGCCCAAGCTTCTAGTTTACATAAATCCTCCTGTAATATAAAATTGTCCTCCTCTGTATTGATTACCCTGCAGAGTTTAGTGTCATCTGCAAGTATTGAAATTCTATTCTCTATGCCCCCTACAAGGTCATTAATAAATATGTTAAAAAGAAGCGGGCCCAAAACTGACCCCTGTGGTACCCCACTGCTAACCGTGACCAGTCCGAGTGTGCTCCATTAATAACCACCCTTTGTTTCCTATCCCTGAGCCAGCTCTTAACCCACCTACACATATTTTCCCCTATCCCCATTGTTCTCATTTTATGTATCAACCTTTTGTGTGGCACCGTATCAAAAGCTTTTGAAAAGTCCATGTACACCACGTCCACTGCATTCCCTTGGTCCAGTCCGGAACTTACCTCTTCATAAAAGCTTATCAGATTAGTCTGACAGGAATGGTCTCTTGTAAACCCATGTTGATATTGGGTCATAAGGTTATTCTTCTCCAGATACTCTAGTATAGTATCTCTTAGAAAACCCTCCAGGATTTTACCCACAGTTGAGGTTAAACTTATTGGCCTATAATTTCCAAGTCCCCTTTTTGAATATTGGCACCATATTTGCTATACGCCAGTCCTGTGGTACAGACCCTGTTATTATGGAATCTTTAAAAATAATGGTCTATCTATGACTGTGCTTAATTCCTGCAGTACTCGGGGGTGTATCCCATCCGGGCCCGGGGATTTGTCAATTTTAGTGATTTTTAGACGCCGCCGTACTTCCTGCTGGGTTAAGCAGGTGACATTAAAAGGAGAATTTTTTATCCCTGATCATGTTATCTGTCATGGGATTTTTTTGTGTAAATACTGTTGAAAAAAAGTCATTTAGCATATTTGCTTTTTCCTCATCCTCATCCACCATTTCACCCAGACTATTTTTAAGGGGGCCAACACTATCATTTTTTAGTTTCTTACTATTTATGTAGTTAAAGAATATTTTGGGATTATTTTTACTTTCTCTGGCAATGAGTCTCTCTGTCTCAATCTTTGCTGTTTTGATTTGCTTTTTACAGAATTTATTTAATTTTCTGTATTTACTTAATGCCTCATCACTACCTACTTGCTTTAATTCTATAAATGCTTTCTTTTTGTCACTTATTGCGCCCCTTACAGCTCTATTTAGCCATAGTGGTTTCCTCCTATTTCTAGCATGTTTATTCCCATACGGTATATATTGTGCACAGGTCCTATTCAGGATGCTAATAAACGTCTCCCATTTTCTTTGTGTATTTTTATGTCTCAGGATATCGTCCCAGTTAATTGCACCAAGATCATCTCTCATCCGTTGGAAATTTGCCTTCCTGAAGTTTAGTGTCCTTGTAACCCCTCTACTACACATCTTATTAAAGGATACATGAAAACGTATTAATTTGTGATCACTATTACCCAAGTGACCCTCAACCCTTACATTTGATATGCGGTCTGGCCTGTTGGTTAATATTAGGTCTAGCAGTGCCCCCCCTCTTGTTGGGTCCTGAAACAGTTGTGAAAGGTAATTGTCTCTCATAGTTGTCAAAAACCTATTACCTTTGCTGGAACTGCAGGTTTCGGTTCCCCAATGTATTGGTGATCTATATGTAATGTGTGCATCCTTTTGCATGTAGTAATGTATATATTTTCTCCATTTGTTTAATTGTAGGTTCCTCACAACTGGGCTTTCTTATGCCGCACTCCATCTGGAGTTTTTGATTGGGAGATCAACAATATCTGGCATAATCCGGGCTACATGTTTGCAAATCTGGACCAGACTTCATCAAGTGGTCATGCCCGAGCACAAGATGGGAGACTGGTTGAGGATGGCCAGGGGATTTGAGGCGCACTGCCAATTCCCCAATTGTATTGGAGCCCTGGATGGAAAGCACATCCGTGTGCGTAAGCCGCCGAACTCAGGGTCCCAATTCTATTATAAACAATATTTTTCTGTAGTTTTGTTGGCTCTGGTTGACAGTAACTACAGGTTTATAATTGTAGACATTGGGGCCTATGGAAGAAATGGAGACTCTAGAGTCTTCAATTCTTCCATTATGGGTTGGCGGCTGCGCAATAACCAATTGGATCTACCACCACCATGTCAGCTTCCTGGCTCAAATCAAGAAGCGGTGCCTTATGTCCTAGTGGGGGATGAAGCCTTTCAATTGACCAGGCATGTAATGAGGCCATACCTGCGCAGAAACCTTGACCACCGGCACAGGATTTTTAACTTGCACCTATCACGTGCCCGTAGACTGGTGGAGTGCGCCTTCGGCATTCTTTGTGCCAAATGGCGGGTCCTCCAGTCTGCCATTCAGCTGAGTGAAGTCAATGTCAGTGAGGTCGTCAAAGCTTGTATGGTCCTCCATAACTTCACTAGACTGTATGATTGCTCCTCATCTGATGTGGCTGAAGGGGTGGTGGACAATGGGGATTGGCCTAAGCCACATGTGCACCCTTTACGGACGTCTTCTCTCAGGACTCAAGGTCCGTGATGTGTTCACCCAGTATTTTGTATCACCTCAGAGTGCTACTACCTGGCAAGATCAGGCTGTTTCTTTGTTGTGATGTTCTTATGTGTTGATATGTAAGTTAGTTTTGGCTGATTAATATTGTTTTTGTGTTCTGTTAATTTTGCCTAAAGATGTGTAAAGAGTTAAATTTTATAACATAATGAAACAACAGTCCAAAGTTTGCATTTTCAAGTTTTTTATAAATGCAAAAGTAAACTTGGGATAGTGCTTACCATATTTTTGTCATATGGCATATATTGCCCATAAAATGTGGGCCTTTATGTATTATACATAATTTGTACAACAAAATATATAAAAACATAACATAATTTGCTAAGGCAAAAAAACACAACAATTTGGGTTCACAATTGCTGGTATGTTGGTGGAGGTGAGGGAGGGAGGCCTTCATCTCTTTGTTGGGGGGTGGGGATCCCAGCTTGACCATCACCCTGTTGTGGATAATCTTGGCCCTGAGGTAAGATGTGGCCAGGGTCATGTAGCTGAGCGCCGAAGTGGCCATAAGGAAAATGGAGATTATACTCCTGTGGATGATTGTAGCCATGTCCTTCATACCCCCCAATATGACCATGTCGTACAAATCCAGGTTGGGGCCAGCCTCCAACACCGGGTCTGTACAAGTGGCCATATTGGGCAGGTTGGTTATAGGCCGCCATTTGGCCCTGTTGTGGCCAAGGTTGGTTTGGGGGGGAATGGGATGAGGCGTAGGTGCACATGCAGAAGGAACTTCAGATCCTAATTGAGCATGCACATCTGGGTGTGGTGTAAGGCGGAGACGGTTCCGGGTGAGAGCTGCCACCTCTCAAGAAACTCAAACACCTCATATGGGGTATTGGGGTGTGTGCATGCATCAATTAGGATCTGAATGGCTCCTCGCACACGTAGCCTCACCTCACGGGGTAGGGGACAGAGGTATTGGGCCAGGCTTCGAGAATAAGCCTCTTCACCCTCATCCAGGGCAGCCCTGGACAGGTAAATGAGGACACATGTGTCTACATGCCTCCGGGTATCAGAGGCAGTGTTATCTCTTTTACGTCTCCCACGGTGGCCTACGGCTGCATGCTGGGGGGAACCCTCAAGACGAACTGTAGGGCTGCTGCTTTTGCCGGGTTCTTCAACGATGCCAGGTGCTAGTGGATCTGCTGGTTCAGGACCAGGTACACAAACAGATGCTGGTCCTGGTGCTGGTGGAGTTTGGGGGTTGCAAATGGAAGGCTCAGAACATTTGATCAGTTAGAGTGATCAATGAGTGGAACAGGCTGCCACGAGAAGTGGTGAGTTCTCCTTCAATGGAAGTCTTCAAACAGAGGCTGGACAGACATCTGACTGGGATGATTTAGCGAATCCTGCTTTGAGCAGGGGGTTGGACCAGATGGCCCAGGAGGTCCCTTCCAACTCTACGATTCTATGATTCTATGATTCTATGGGCCAGCCACCTCTTCACCTCCCCCGACCGGGTATGTAATGGCCTCAGAATCCGACCCTGTCTCCCTCTCAGGTTGGACTGAGTTGTTAGGAAATTTAATAAAAAAAATTAAAAATGTAGCGCTGACCCTAAACAGCATATGTGTCATGTGGTGAGATGTCTGTACTTACGGTCTGAGATCCATAATTGGTGCCAAAAAAGCCAAATGGTCAAAACAAATATATTTTCACTTGGTCGGTGCTGCTGCCCCACTCCTGGCCCTCTGCTGTCTTTCCCGCCGGTACTGGTCGCAGATGCTGCGCCAGAGTCTCATCACATCCTCAACTGCAATGTGAAGGAAAAATGTAATTTTACCTTTGGGAAGTGTGCCAAGCACCTTTCTTAACATTTCACATAGTCATGTGGCCTAGTAGGGTGTGCTTTATTTAAAAAATATTATATTACAAACAAGGATAACTACATTCACAGTATAGGATTTTAGGGGCTACTTTGAAAAAAGCTTAGTTCTGGCGTTTAAGATGATAACTTACTCATTTGTTGCTGCTCCTCACATGGCCATTCACCAAAATCTGTAAACATCTGCCTACAGATGCACCACCATGCCGCCTCTTTTCTGGCCTGGTCTACATAATGGGCATCCCGTTGGTCCCAAATTTTGGGCCTTTTCTGGACCAAAACAATTAACTGCTCCACATTGAAGTGGGTAGACATGCTTGCTGGACTCCGTGGAGGCGCTCTTCCAGGATGTCTGGAGAGCTTTTTGAGCTAATTAGCATGTCTAAGCTTCCTGATAATGGATTAACCATTTCCAGTCACCTGGAGAAGTCTTTCGTATTTCTTGTAAGTCACACATGTGGTCCGTGTGTAATGCATATTTTTTGCACACACATAGACTTGCATTGACGAATTTCAGCCGTAGGACGCTGACAATCGCAGCATGCTCCGATTGGAACGGACCGTAAAATACGCACGAGAAATATGCGGCTGATGGGAGTTGCCCCACAGAGAATCAGTGAAAAACAAAGGGAGAAAAATACTAGGCTAATGATGGTATGCACATCCCAATAGACGATAAAAACCCTTTATTTCATATTGGATATGTGGCGCCCCCAGGAGTATGGCCGCCACAGTGGCTTTGCCTTCCTCCAGGGAGGGTAATGCCAGGCTTGGAGGCAATGAAGGGTCTCTCTCGAGTTAACCTATACATGCAACACAGTTCCACTCCAGGCCAGCATGGGGGACTCTGAACCGGAATTAAGGGGAGGAGTGCTCTCTGAGGGCCAAGAGGAAGGAGTGGTCAGTTAGTCTGAGGAGGGTGAAGTGTGCAGACGTGTGGGAGAAGCGCGGAGATCGAGCAGAGAGGAAAGGCTCATCTGAGGTGTTTGAAGCCTTCTCCAACTTTGGCCTGAAGGTGAAGCCCTCCAAATGCCACCTCCTGAAGCCCAAGGTACAGTACCTCGGACATGTGGTCAAAGGCTTCACTGAAATAGCCACTCCTATGCAAAATTTTCTGGTGGGACAGTCTAAGAAAGCCAAACAGAAGAATTCCACATTTGAATGGACTGAGGAGTTGGAGAGATCATTCACCCGACTGAAGATGGCTCTCACAGGAGATGAAGTTCTGGCCTACCCAGATTATGACAAGCCCTTTGTGTTGTATACTGATGCCAGCAACGTGGGACTGGGAGCTGTACTGTCACAGGTACAGAATGGAAAAGAAAGAGTGATCTCCTATGCCAGCAGAAAGCTGCATCCCACTGAAAGGAACCCTGACAACTACAGTTCCTTCAAGCTGGAGTTCCTTGCCATAGTCTGGGATGTCACTGAAAGGGTCAAGCATTACCTAGCTTCAGCCAAGTTTACTACCTTCACGGGCAACAAACCGTTGACTCACTTGGAGACTGCAAAACTAGGTGCACTGGAGCAGCGATGGATGGCTCGGCTGTCTAACTATGAATTCACCATCAAGTACCGAGCAGGGCACAAGAATGCCAATGCTGATGTGCTGTCCAGAATGCCCAATCTGCCGGATGCAGGAGAAGACCCTGAGGCTCTTGAGGAAATAGAGTTGACTCCCTTCCACCGGCCACTTGCGGCCCAACGTGCTCAAGGGGTGAGAAACAGAAGGTCTGGCTTGAAAGAGGTCACCCTAAATCCATTGCCCCATCATGACTGGGCAGAAACTCAGGATGATGACCCCGCAGTCCGCCTCGTGAAGGAGCTACTGTCACAAGCTGACTCACGCCTAGAGTCGGATGCTCCGGAAGAAACCCAGCAGTTGTGGAAGGAAAGAGGTCGGCTGTTCATCTACGAAGGAAAGCTGTGTCGGAGGAGTATCAATGTCCGCACTCATGAGCTGGTCTGGCAGGTAGTAGTCCCAAAGAGAGAGGCATCAATGGTCTTGGAAACATACCACAATGGAGCTGGACACTTCGGATGGAAGAAGTTGGAAGCATTGCTCCGGGAGAGGTTCTACTGGGCTGGTATGAGGAAAGCCATTGAAAAGTGGTGCCGAGAGTGTGGACAATGTAACCTGCGCAGAAAGGACCGCAACAGCCAGAGAGCTCCTCTGCAGCCAATAGTAACCAAACAGCCACTCGAGTTGGTAGCCCTGGACCATGTGAAGCTGGTTCCAAGCCGGTCAGGCTACATCTATGCTCTTACCATTGTGGACCACTACTCAAGATTCCTGATAGTTGTGCCTGTTAAAGATCAAACAGCCAGGACAGCAGCCAGAGAATTCAAACAACACTTTTGCAGACCACATGGTTACCCTGAAAGAGTTCTTACAGATCAAGGTCCAGCTTTCGAAGCAGATGTGTTCCAGGAATTCTGTAACTTTTATGGTTGCAAGAAGATTCGGACAACCCCTTATCATCCACAGACCAATGGCATGTGTGAAAAGATGAACCAGGTAGTGACTGACCTACTGAAGACATTGCCTTTGAAGGAGAGAAATCTGTGGCCAGAAAAGTTGCCACATCTGGTATACCTCTACAACCATATTCCAGTGAACTCCACCAACTGTAACAGACACAGAGAGGCAGCAACAGTACAGAAGAGTACAAGAGTGTGTGGAGAAGAGTCTAGCTCAGGCAAGACAAAAACAAGAAAGGAACTACAATCAGCATGCACCTGCAGTTCCCTTGCCACCAGGAGAACAAGTCCTCAAGAGGAAGAGAAGACTGCATAAATTGGATGACCAATGGGAAGCTGAACCCTACACCATTCTACCCTCAAATTTTGATAATACCAAGGTGTGCCTTATTAGAAAGATGGAGGAGAAACCTCAGCAGCCATATCAAGGGATCATTTGAAATTATGTCCTGACCAATTAAGAGAAAGAATGGAAGAACAAGATAACATCCAACCCATAGAAAAAGAAAAGGTCAGCACCATACTGGGAGGATTTCCTGCCAATTAGACTAAAGTAAATGATGCAATAGTGGTGCCAGTGTTGACATTTCCCCAACTGGTAGCACAGGAAGGCGTGACTCAAGAAATCCTGAAGATCAGGAAAATCAGGCAGCAGATGCCACACCAGCAGTGGAGCCAGAGAACCCTCACCCTGCCAGTGGTGAACCTGTTATGCCCATGGTGAGTCTAAGAGTTCCTAGACAATCTAGTATCCCTGTGTTACATAGAACCACCAGTAGTGTATCCAGTACATTACACACTACACCAGTAGGATCCCCAGTCACACCAGTGTGCACAGGTCTGTCCATGTTACACAAGGTATACCGCCCATCAGATATCGTATATAGATAAATAAATGTAAATGTTGAAATTGTATGTATGTATATGTAACTGTTTTCAAGTTTTGTGCCTACAGGTAACCTGTAAGAGTTTCCTCTGAATTTTCCAGTTTTTACCTTGTTTCATGGACACTGAACCATAGGACTGTGTGTGGTCAAAAACTTTCTTTGTAATTAGTTCACCATTTGCTCAGGAATGGACCATGGACATTGATGCTGGACTTATCATCATAGGACTATTTTTGGAGCTCTTGGTTTCTGTAACTTTTTCCTTTTTTTTCCAAATCTTGTACAATAATAATTGTTCACCTTTTTTAACTGTAATATATGTTTTCATGTTTTGTTCAGCCCAGGAGTGCTGACTTGCACTAGGGGGGAATGTGGTGCCCCCAGGAGTATGGCCGCCACAGTGGCTTTGCCTTCCTCCAGGGAGGGTAATGCCAGGCTTGGAGGCAATGAAGGGTCTCTCTCGCAGTTAACCTATACATGCAACACAGTTCCACTCCAGGCCAGCGGGGGGGACTCTGAACCGGAATTAAGGGGAGGAGTGCTCTCTGAGGGCCAAGAGGAAGGAATGGTCAGTTAGCCTGAGGAGGGTGAAGTGTGCAGACGTGTGGGAGAAGCGCGGAGATCGAGCAGAGAGGAAAGGCTCATCTCCAGTGAGAGCGCATGAACTGGAGCCTGGTCTCCACGGTTGTATGGATACTAAGGATCCTGCAACAGACACCAGAGGAGTAGGAGGCTGTAAATGCCCTACCCCCATCTAAGACTCGGAGGCACAACAGCACGGAGTGAGCCAAGAGAGGAATAGCGGCTACAGCTGTCTGCCATACGAGGAGTGAGAGTAGAAGAGAATTGAGAGGAACTTCAGTGTAACTCAGTACTAGGAGTACTTCACTAAAATAAGCGCTACGAAGGAGACTGCACAGCCCATCTGCTGAGAGAGAATCCCTGAGTTGCTTCCAGGCTAGCCTGCTCCGGTACCATCTGTAATCAGGAGCCTGGACTGCATTTGTCAAGTAAAGGTACAGAAACTGCACCCCGCTGTGTCTTGTCTGCTTCCTACCCTAAAGCATGTGGAACTAACCACAGAAATTGCCTGCCTACCACCCCCTTTCTTTAACCCCTTTGGGACTCTTGCTGCTCTGACCTGTATCTGGTGGTTCTAATTTGCTCATTATGCATCCACTGCAACTTTGCAATTTCAGGCATGGTATAACCATTCTTGGGAGTGTTTTGCACTAGGCAATTTCTTTCTGTGGTTAGTTCCACATGCTTTAGGGCAGTTAGGATTTACAAATTTTCTTACATTGATTTATTATATGCTTGATATCAAGTCTGTCTTTCTGCCTTATCTTTGCCTGCAATGTACATGGCTGTCTTGTTATATAGAATTGCATGATATGTGCCTGTTTATGGGTGGCTATGAATAGTCCAATATGGGCCACATCTTAGGTTCATATTACCTTTTTTGGTGGGTGTCTGGGTTATTGGTTCTTTGTTTGTATTTTAAATGTTTTTAGCTTATTGTATCCAATATAAAATAAAGGTTTTTTATTGTCTCTTGGGATGTGCATACCATCATTAGCCTAGACTTTTTCTCCCTATTTTTTTTTGCTTCTCTACTTACGGAGATTGAGATATGACAGTAGTGCAACCCTCCTTTTGCATTCCATAGAGAATCATTGGTCCGTGTGCAATGCGTGGTTTTTACGCTTCTCACTCGTCCGTATTTCTCTCTAGTGTGACGCCGGCCTAAGACGCTCACACACATCAGACTAAAGTTGAGTAAAATAGATGATTTTGAGCGTTTTCTATCAATATCCCCATAAATTGGAAAGCTCAGCTTGGTCAAGTGCTCCTGTGTTCTCTATGAAAGTGCTGCTGCCAGACTCCCTTGGCTGTTCACATTCTAAAAACTGGAACCTTCTCTCCCCTGACATCAGATGTTGGAGGAGAGTCAGAAGGTCACCATACATATTAGATGGGCTGCCAATCTTACCAAAATTTGCGTGTTTGGCCAACTTGTATCTAATGTGTATGAGGGCTAAAACATAACCATCCTGGAAGCCCATTGATATTAAATATCAATATTCAATATCCCTTCATCACCTCTGAATACCAAATATTAAATTTGATAGGGACTGCAGCCTGCTGAATCTTCTCAATGTGTAGTGTACTAACTGTTAGGAATCCAGTGTCTCACAATACTCATTTGCAATAAAAATGGATAGATGCAACCAGTAAAAAGTCATATTGCACTCTGCATAATGTTATTCTATGATTTCTGCTTATGTGCAATTTTTTTCTCAACTCAGATTGAACTGAGAAAAATATTGCAGCGTGCTGCGATTGTCCTCATATATTGGAGAAGACTCGCCAATGCAAGTCAGTGGGTGTGAGAAAAAAATTGCATTGCACTCGGACCATGCGTGTGCCGTCCAATTTTTACGCACCCATCTCCAAGAAAACCCGACATTTCATCAGCGGAGTACAGTAAAATCACAGCGTGACAAGTCAGAATAGAATGGATAGAATAGATATACAGTGGGGAAAATATGTATTTGATATGCTGCTGTTTTTGCAAGTTTTCCCACCTACAAAGAATGGAGAGGTATGTAATTTTTTATCGCAGGTACACTTCAATTGTGAGGTACAGAATTAAATTAAAAAATCCAGAAAATCCCATTTGCATTTTATTGCATAAAATAAGTATTTGATGCAATAAAAAACAGAACTTAATATTTGGTACAGAAACCTTTGTTTGCAATTACAGAGGTCAGACATTTCCTGTAGTTCTTGAACAAGTTTGCACACACTGCAGTAGAAATTTTGGCCCACTCCTCCATACAGATCTTCTCCAGATCTTTCAGGCAACTCTGGGACCTTGAAATGCTTCTTAGGCTGGTTTCACACTTGCGTTTTTTTGTGCAGAAAAAGCATGCGTTTTTTTTCCTATTCTTTTCATGGGTGCGCATACACATGCGTTTGTATGCGTTTGTATGCGCATGCGTTTTTTTATAGTGTGCGCACGGGCGCACAAAATGCACCCTGTTGTATTTTTTGAGCATCTGACTTGCCCCAAAAAAACACATGCGCACGCATTGCGTTTTTTTTCACCCAACCACCCATTATAGTCTATGGGTGCGCTGATGTGCGCATGTTAATGCACACGTCAGCGCAAAAAACGCGCACAAAAACGCATGATGCATTCTTTATGTGCGTTTGCACTGCGCACGGTGCGCAGCGCAAAAAAAAAACGCAAGTGTGAAAGTAGCCTTACGGAGCCACTCCTTAGTTGCGCTGGCTTTGTGTTTTGAGTCATTGTCATGCTGGAAGACCCAGCGACGACCTATCTTCAATGATCTTAATGAGGGAAGAAGGTTGTTGGTCATAATCTTGCAAAACATGACCTCATCCATCCTCTCTTCAATACAGTGTAGTCGTTCTGTCCCTTTTGCAGAAAAGCATCTCCAAAGTATGGTTTTTTTCTCCCACCATGCTTCATTGTTGTGACACTGATCTTGGGGTTGTACACATCCTTCTATTTCCTCCAAACAAAGCAAGTAGAATTAATACTAAAGAGTATTAGTTTGGTCTCATCTGACCACATGACCTTCTCCTATGCCTCCACTGGATCTTCCAGATGGTCATTGCCGAACTTCAAATGGGCCTGACCATGTGCTGGTGTCAGAAGAGGGACAATGCGTACCCTGCAGGATTTTAATCCATGATGGCGTAGTGTATTACTAATAGTAATGTTTGAGACTGTGGTCCCAGCTCTCTCCAGGTCATTCACCAGGTCCTCCCATGTAGTTCTGGGCTGATTCCTGACCTTTTTCAGAATCATCTTTACCCCATAAGGCAAGATCTTGCATGGAGCCCTAGACAGAGGAAGATTGATAGTCTTCTTGTGTTTCTTTCAATCTCTAATAATTGTGCCAACAGTTGTTGCCTTCTCACTAAGCTGCTTGCCTATTGTCCTGTAGCCCCTACCAGCTTTGTGGAGGTCTACAGTTGTGTCACTGGTGTCCTTAGAGAGCTCTTTGGTCTTGGCCATGGTGGAGACATTAGAGTGTGATGGATTGAATGTGTGGACAGATGTCTTTTATACAGGTAATGAGTTCAAAAAGGTCCAATTAATACAATAAGGTAATGAGTGCAAAGTAACAGGGCTTCCTAAAGAAAAACTATCAGGTCTTTGAGAGACAGAATTGTTGCTGGTTGGAAGGTGCTCAACTACTTATTTCGTGCAATTTAATTATTTAAGAATTACTCAATGTGATTTTCTTGATTTTATTTTTAGATTCTGTCTCTCACAGTTGATGTGTACCTGCAATTAAAAATACAGACCTTCTTCTATTGTTTGTAGGTGAAGATTCTTGCAAAATTGAGTGTATCAAATGCTTATTATCCCCACTGTAAAACATAGAATAGATAGCTACAAATATTTGAGTGACATATTATAATTATTTTTTATTATAGTGCTATTTATTCCATGGTTCTTTACATGTGAAAAGGAGTGTACATAGCAAATAACAAGTAAAATAATCTTGAACAAAGCGAGTCACCAACTGGTACAGGAGGAAAAAGGACCCTATCCATGAGGGCTCACAATCTGCAAGGGGTAGGTTAGGATACAGTAGATGAGGGCACAGCTGGTCGTGCAGCAGTTCGAGGGTTACATACAGTTGTGGCCAAAATTATTGACATCCCTGCAATTCTGTCAGATAATACTCAGTTTCTTCCTGAAAATGATTGCAAACACAAATTCTTTGTTATTATTATCTTCATTTAATTTGCCTTAAATGAAAAAAACACAAAAGAGAATGAAGCAAAAAGCAAAACATTGATCATTTCACACAAAACTCCAAAAATGGGCCAGACAAAAGTATTGGCACCCTCAGCCTAATACTTGGTAGCACAACCTTTAGCCAAAATAACTGCGACCAACCGCTTCCGGTAACCATCAATGAGTTTCTTACAATGCTCTGCTGGAAGTTTAGACCATTCTTCTTTGGCAAACTGCTCCAGGTCCCTGATATTTGAAGGGTGCCTTCTCCAAACTGCCATTTTTAGATCTCTCCACAGGTGTTCTATGGGATTCAGGTCTGGACTCATTGCTGGCCACCTTAGAAGTCTCCAGTGCTTTCTCTCAAACCATTTTCTAGTGCTTTTTGAAGTGTGTTTTGGGTCATTGTCCTGCTGGAAGACCCATGACCTCTGAGGGAGACCCATCTTTCTCACACTGGGCCCTACATTATGCTGCAAAATTTGTTGGTAGTCTTCTGACTTCATAATGCCATGCACACGGTCAAGCAGTCCAGTGCCAGAGGCAGCAAAGCAACCCCAAAACATCAGGGAACCTCCCCCATTTTTGACTGTAGGGACTGTGTTCTTTTCTTTGAATGCCTCTTTTTTTCTCCTGTAAACTCTATGTTGATGCCTCTGCCCAAAAAGCTCTACTTTTGTCTCATCTGACCAGAGAACATTCTTCCAAAACGTTTTAGGCTTTTTCAGGTAAGTTTTGGCAGACTTCAGCCTGGCTTTTTTATGTCTCGGGGTAAGAAGTGGGGTCTTCCTGGGTCTCCTACCATACAATCCCTTTTCATTCAGATGCCGACAGATAGTATGGGTTGACACTGTTGTACCCTCGGACTGCAGGGCAGCTTGAACTTGTTTGGATGTTAGTCGAGGTTCTTTATCCAACATCCGCACAATCTTGCATTGAAATCTCTTGTCAATTGTTCTTTTCCGTCCACATCTAGGGAGGTTAGCCACAGTGCCATGGGCTTTAAACTTCTTGACACTGTGTACAGTAGACACAGGAACATTCAGGTCTTTGGAGATGGACTTGTAGCCTTGAGATTGCTCATGCTTCCTCACAATTTGGTTTCTCAAGTCCTCAGACAGTTCTTTGGTCTTCTTTTTTTTCTCCATGCTCAATGTGGTACACACAAGGACACAGGACAGAGGTTGAGTCAACTTTAATCCATGTCAACTGGCTGCAAGTGTGATTTAGCTATTGCCAACACCTGTTAGGTGCCACAGGTAAGTTACAGTTGCTGTTAATTACACAAATTAGAGAAGCATCACATGATTTTTCGAACAGTGCCAATACTTTTGTCCACCCTCTTTTTTATGTTTGGTGTGGAATTATATCCAATTTGGCTTTAGGACAATTCTTTTTGTGTTTTTTCATTAAATACAAATTAAATGAAGATAATAATACCAAAGAATTTGTGTTTGCAATCATTTTCAAGAAGAAACTGAGTATTGACAGAATTGCAGGGGTGTCAATAATTTTGGCCACAACTGTATGTATGTGTGTATGTATGTATGTGTGTATCATAGAATCATAGAATCATAGAATCGTAGAGTTGGAAGGGACCTCCTGGGCCATCTGGTACAACCCCCTGCTCAAAGCAGGATTCGCTAAATCATCCCAGTCAGATGTCTGTCCAGCCTCTGTTTGAAGACATCCATTGAAGGAGAACTCACCACTTCTCGTGGCAGCTTGTTCCACTCATTGATCACTCTAACTGTCAAAAAGTTTTTTCTAATATCTAATCTGTGTCTCCTCCCATTCAGTTTCATCCCATTGCTTCTAGTCTTTCCTTGTGCAAATGAGAATAAAGTTGATCCTTCTACAATGTGACAGCCCTTTAGATATTTGTAGACAGCTATTAAGTCTCCTCTCAGTCTTCTCTTTTGCAAACTAAACATTCCCAAATCCTGCAACCTTTCCTCATAAGACAGGGTTTGCAGACTGGTCACCATTCTGGTCGCTCTTTTCTGAACTTGCTCCAGTTTGTTGATGTCTTTTTTAAAATGTGGTGCCCAAAACTGGACACAATATTCCAGATGAGGTCTGACCAAAGAGGAGTAGAGGGAAATAATGACTTCACGTGATCTAGACTGTATGCTTCTGTTAATACATCCTAGAATTGCATTTGCTTTTTTTGCTGCTGCATCACACTGTTGACTCATATTCATTCTGTGATCTATTAGTATACCCAAGTCTTTTTCACATGTGCTGTTGCTTAGGCCTATTCCTCCCATTCTGTATATGCTTTCTTCATTTTTATTGCCCAGATGTAGTACTTTGCATTTTTCCCTGTTAAAAACCATTCTGTTAGTTGCTGCCCACTTCTCCAGTTTATTTATATCTTTTTGAATCCTCTCTCTCTCTTCTGTAGTATTAGCTATCCCTCCTAGCTTTGTGTCATCAGCAAATTTAATCAGCTTACCCTCAATTCCTTCATCTAAATCGTTGATAAAGATGTTGAACAATACAGGGCCCAGGACAGAGCCCTGTGGTACCCCACTTGAGACATTCTTCCAACTGGATGTGCAGCCATTTACGACCACTCTTTGGGTCCGATCACTAAGCCAGTTATGAATCCACCTAACAGTTGCCTTGTCCATTCCATACTTAGTCATTTTTTCAATAAGGATTGTATGAGATACTTTGTCAAATGCTTTGCTGAAGTCAAGATATACTATATCTACAGCATTTCCTTGATCCACCCAATCAGTGATTCCGTCATAGAAGGAAATTAAGTTAGTCTGACATGACTTACTAGTTACAAACCCATGCTGACTCTGTTTAATCACTTCATTCTTATCCAGGTACTGACATACATGTTGTTTAATAATTTGTTCAAAGATCTTTCCTGGTATAGAAGTCAGACTCACCGGCCTATAGTTGCCTGGGTCCACCTTCTTCCTCTTTTTGAAGATAGGAACAACATTTGCTCTTCTCCAGTCTTCTGGGACTTCTCCTGTTCTCCAAGAATTTTCAAAGATTATGGAGAGGGGTTCAAAAATTTCTTCTGCTATCTCCTTCAGTACTCTGGGGTGTATCTCCTTCAGTACTCTGGGGTGTAATTCATCTGGACCTGGAGACTTGAATTCATTTAGGTTAGCTAAGTGTTTCCTCACTATCTCTCTGTTTATAGATATCCTGGATTCTTCTATTCCCTTAATAGGACAGTGAAGAACAGTTGATATCACATTTCCTTTCTGAGAGAAAACAGATGCAAAATAGGAATTTAAAAGTTCAGCCTTCTCAACATCCTGTCTTACCATTTCATCATTTTCATCCTGTAAAAATCCTATAGCATCTTTGACTTTTCTTTTACTTTTGACATATCCCCAAAATCCTTTATTATTGCTTTTGACATCTCTTGCAAGCCTCAATTCATTGTCAGCTTTAGATAATCTGATTTGTGCCCTGCAGGTTCTGCAGACAGCATTATATTCTTCTTTAGATATGCCTCCCTCTTTCCATTTTATAAACATTTTTTTCTTCCTTTTTAGCATGTGCTTAAGTTCTGTGTTCATCCATCCTGGCTTCCTTAAATGCTTCCTATTCTTCCCTCTTTTCGGAATTGTTAACAATTGTGCTTTGAGAATTTCATTTTTCAAGATTTCCCATCCTTCCTGGACATTTTTGTCTTTAAGGATATCCAGCCATTGGATCCCTCCAATTCTCTTTCTGAATCCCTTAAAATCTGCCTTTCTGAAATCTAACCTTGACGTCTGAGTCTTCACAGGTCTTCCTCCTCTAGTTATCCAAAATTCTAAAATAGCATGGTCGCTACCTCCTAGGGTCCCAGCCACTTTTACCTCCTCAACCATTTCCTCCCTGTTTATAAGGATTAGATCCAAGGTAGCAGTTCCCCTTGTTTTCTCCCCTACCTTTTGGAAGATAAAGTTGTCAGCAAGAGAGGATAAGAATTTCCTTGACCGGTTAGTTTTGCCTGAGAGAGATTCCCAACAAATGTCTGGATAGTTGAAATCTCCCATGACAACTATGTCATATTTTTGGGAGAACTTGGCCATTTGCTGCATAAAGAGTTCATCCATATCTTCAGGTTGCACAGGCGGCCTGTAGTAAATGCCTACAATGGTGTCCTTTCCATTGTTCTGTCCTTGTATTCTTACCCAAGCAGTTTCCACAGAACTCCCAGTCTCTGAAGCTTCAATCTCTGTGCAGATATACGCGTTTCTAACATACAATGCGACACCTCCTCCTCGTTTATCGAGTCTGTTTCTTGCAAATAAGTTGTATCCTTCTAGTCTTGTATTCCAATCATGTGTATTGTCCCACCAAGTTTCAGTGATTCCAATGACATCATATTTCTTCTCCTGCGTTAGTAGTTCCAATTCTCCTTGTTTGTTGCCCATGCTTTGTGCATTAGTATAGAAACATTTTAGTTTGTTATTGGTTTCTCTTTCTCCAATATTTTTATTAATTAGATTCTTTTGTCTTTGTTCTTCCTTTCCACTTCTAATAGCAGAGTTCTCAATAGCATTTGTCAGTTGTATGGCTTTTTCTGGTCTTTTGCTTCCCTTCCCATGTTGTTCTAGTTTAAAGCTCTCCTTACAAGTGTAGCAAGACGACTTCCAAATACATGTTTTCCAGTCTTCGTAAGGTGCACCCCATCTCTAGCAAGTAGTCCATCGTAAAGGTAACTCACTCCGTGATCCAGAAATCCAAATCGTTGCTGACGGCACCATCGACGTAGCCAGTTGTTCACCTGCAGAATCTTATTCCACCTCCTTGTTCCATGGCCATCCACTGGGAGGATGGAAGAGAAGACCACCTGCGCTCCCAGTTCTTTCACTTTCTTGCCTAAGTCTTCAAAGTCTCTGCAGATGGTTTCCAGGTCGTTTTTTGCGGTGTCATTTGTCCCCACATGTAGTAGCAGGAATGGGTAGTCATCTGTAGGTCTGAAGAGTCCTGATATCCTGTCAGACACATCTTTAATTTTTGCACCTGGAAGACAGCACATTTCTCTTGAAGTTATATCCGGTCTGCAGATAGCGGCCTCTGTTCCTCTCAACAGGGAATCCCCCATGACCACCACTCTCCGTTTCTTCTTCACAACATTTTTCTTTCTCCATCCAGGAGGACTCTGAAGGCGTACAAGGTTGCTGTTTGTGGGCAAAGTCTTATCCTGATGTATTTCTTCATTGGTTTCCTGCGTGAGAGCCTGGTACTGGTTCCTGAGCAGTATGGGTGCTGACTGCCTCCTGATCCTCCTGCTTCTCTGGGTCACATGTCTCCATTCCTCTGTTTCTTCAGGTGCACTTCGAATTTCTTCTCTTTCTGTAACATGAAGAGATAATTCTGCTCTGTCTAAGAACTCTTCGCCTTCCTTAATGATCTTCAACGTAGCTAACCTCTCTTCGAGACTTTGCAACTTTTCCTCCAACAGGGACACAAGCTTGCATTTGTGGCATGTGGAATTTGGCTTTTCCACGGGTAAGTCTGTGATAGTGATGGGTAGCTCCCGAAGGAGCCAATTGAAATTTAAACGGCTCTTTGCCAGTTCACGTTCCACAGTCAGTCCCCTCTTGCCCCGCCCCTCCTGGCAGTAGTCACTCTGATCTTATCCAGGAGACTGAGAAAGAATGCATGTTCCTCCTGCTGCGGCACGTAGCACTGACTCACAGCCCCGCCCCCCTCCAATCTGTGACAAGCATTCCTTGCCCTCTTGTGATTGTTTTTAAGTTAACACACATGCTGTGTTCCTGGCAGCCTGCCCTACCCTGGATGGATGTGTCGTGGATGGATACAGAGTGTAACAAACAGTAGAGCATGCAGATTGAGGTGCGTGTAATCAAATCAAATCCTCCCAATTTTGCAACCATATTGGTGACGGTGAGGAACTTGGGTATTAATTTCCTCACAGAATATTTTTAAAATACCCACAAATAAATAAAGAGGGAGGTTGATAGCCTGCAGAGAGAAGAGGAGTGCATGTACAGTGGATAACAAGATGAGTGACAGCCGCAAACGAAGTAATAATAATAATAATAAATTTTATTTTTATAGCGCCGACATATTCCGCAGCACTTTACATTTCAGAGAAGTAGGATTTGGTCGCATTTTGATTACATCGACAACACAAAAACGGCTTGTCAAGGTGATGACCAGAAGACTGTGCATCGTAGCGACATCAGTCCCTTCAGAGAGGATTTTCTCCAAAGCAGGGCAAATAATAACAGAGAGAAGAAATCGGATCAGCCCATCCAAGCTCCACCACTTGGTCTTTCTTAATGCCAATCTGCCCAAATAACAATCTTAACATGTTGCACTTTTAAAAATGGTTTTCTGCTGCTGTTTTGAGCATTTGTTATATTTTTGCACATTTTATATTTGTTAATGTTTTCATACTAAACAGAATACACAAAATGTTATTTTGGAAATTATCAGGTTTAAAGGGGTAGGCTCAATTCTTACCTTTCCCGGCTCCAGCGCTGCATTTTCTCTTATGACATGCGCACAGAACTCCGTGATTGGCCTCCGGGGACCGATCGCACAGCTCCGTGCTGTCACCGCCCGACCCACAACGGCACAAATTCCTTATCTAAATCCGCCTGGATGCAGATGCGACATGTGACTCTGCAGTTTTGCTGCAGACTGTTTGCAGCAGACAGCCCACAGCGAACTTGCGAAGTGTGAAGGTAGCTTTAAAATGTGGCACTGATAATTAGGATCTTGTTGCTATTTTGCATGTTCATTTTGTGTTTGTTAAAGTTTTTACAGCAAATAATATAAAATCTGGTTATTCTGGAAACTATTCTGTTTTATGTCATAAATTGGCACATGTGTAGATTTTTACTAAAAGGTATACAATCATGGGTTAACACATACCAGAATTTGGCTTCAAATTTAAAGCCAAAGGTAATAGGAAATGAAGAGCCGTTTTCGGAGCCAAAAGAGCCGGCTCATCAAAAAATCGCATTTTACCCATCACTAGTCTGTGAACATGTAGCAAGAAATGCAGCTCACCAAATGGCTCCTGGCCTCTACCATATTGAGATTTCTTAAAAATGATGAAAGATGATGAAAGCTGAGTCAAAATTCGGCTTTCTGAGTTCCTCTTTTCTGCTGCAACAGCCAAAACCCAGTGATCGTTGAGCTCGCGGAGACTCTTCACTTATCCCAGAAGGCACTGGGAATATGCAAATGATCTCCTCAAGACTCTTCCCCTGGTTTTCCGATTTCCTCCTTTCAGCTGCAACAGCCAAAACCCAGTGATCGTTGAGCTCGCGGAGACTCTTCACTTATCCCAGAAGGCACTGGGAATATGCAAATGATCTCCTCAAGACTCTTCCCCTGGTTTTGGTGTATGTCCGGGATTGGCGAAATTTTAACCCCGTGCATTCCAATTCACCAAACAATTTTGCCCCTATCTACATAATGGGGAAAAAGTGTGTGTGTCAAGCCCCGCCCCTCATTATGATATTATAATGGTTGACTATGGGATGGAGGATGTGTGATGGGTATATGGGCACTGGACTATGGGATGGAGGATATGTATGACGGGTATATGGGCACAGGACTATGGGATGGAAGATGTGTGATGGGTATATGGGCATGGGACTATGGGATGGCAGATATGTATGATAGGTATATGGGCACGGGACTATGGGATGGAGGATATGTATGATGGGTATATGGGCATGGGACTATGAGATGAAGGATGTGTGATGGGTATATGGGCACTCGACTGCGGGATGGCGAATATGTAAGATGGGTATATGGGCATGGGACTATGGGATGGAGAATATGTATGATGGGTATATGGGCATGGGACTATGGGATGGAGGATGTGTGATGGGTATATGGGCGCTCGACTATGGGATGGAGGAGTGTGTGTGTATGGCCGGGATTGGCATCCGCACCGTCGCAGCTACAGCCACAAAATTTGGCACAGTCACACGTCTGGACCCTGAGAGTGTCCTAGGCTATGTTGTGAGGCAAAATTTTAACCCCGCACGTTCCAATTCACCAAACAATTTTGCCCCTATCTACATAATGGGGAAAAAGTGTGTGTGTATCAATCCCTGCCCCTCATTATGATATCATAATGGTTGCCATGGCGATGCTGATGTCATCATAGGTTGCAAGCCCCACCGCTCATTATGATGTCATAATGGTTGACTATGGGATGGAGAATGTGTGATGGGTATATGGGCACTGGACTATGGGATGGAGGATATGTATGATGGGTATATGGGCACGGGACTATGGGATGGAGGATATGTATGATGACTATATGGGCAGTCGACTATGGGATGGCGGATATGTATGATGGGTATATGGGCTCGGGACTATGGGATGGAGGATATGTATGATGGGTATATGGGCATGGGACTATGAGATGAAGGATGTGTGATGGGTATATGGGCACGGGACTATGGGAGGGAAGATATGTATGATGGGTATATGGGCACGGGACCATGGGATGGCGGATATGTATGATGGGTATATGGGCACTCGACTATGGGATGGCGAATATGTATGATGGGTATATGGGCATGGGACTATGGGATGGACAGAGGCGTATCTAGGCTTTCTGGCACCCGGGGCAAGAATTTGGTTCGGCCCCCCCCCAAAAAAAAAGTACATATGTGACTTGCACACTTAGCCATGTACCCACGAGCTGCTCTCCCTAATGCTCTCAATGTTCAGTAAAAAACTGAAAGCAGGAAGAGAAGCTCGTTGTCACAAGACCATATCTATGAAAATCGCATATGAGTGAAGTGTCCATGTGATGACTACTGGAACCTGCAGAGCTGAGTCCTGACATTGGAGCTTCTGAATTCTCACAACGAATGCACTGCACACTTTTAGGATTCTCCCTTGCCGATGTACAGTCATGTCAGCACAAGTATGTGATTTGTATACTTCTGGCCACATTCCGACTAGACGTGCCCGGCCTCGCTCTGTTCATTTTCATTGAGTGAGGCCACACATGTCTAGTCAGCATGTGACCGTATGTATGTAAATTACCGGCATGAGAGAATCCTGACAGTGTTCAGTGAGCACTGTGAGAATTCAGAAGTCTGCAGTCACATAGAATGTCTGCAGACTCAGCACAAACCTGGACAACCCCTGTAATGTCCCTAACAAATAAAAACATGAGAATTAGTCAGTATCACTAATAATATTTACATCCAGGTACCTTATAGATGACGTCGTCTCTGCAGTCGTTCTCCTTTTCTTCTTCTTGTCCAGACCCCATGATGAGTTTTCTCATCCACATCTCGTCTCAGCAGACTTCCATCTTCTCCGGTCTTCTGCAGCAAATCTTCACACGATGCCCTTAAAGATAGAAGTGTCATTATAATGCTCCTAAATAAAAATGTCTGCAATATACTGTCGCCTCACACTATTCCCCTCCCTCCTCATACTGTCTCCTCTATCATCCTCCTGTTCACCATACTGTCTCCTCATAAATTTACCCCCTCACTCTCTATACTGTCTGCTCACACATACCCCCGACTCCCCATACTGTGTCCACTTACATTAACCCATTCGCTCCCCATACTGTCTGCACCCATCCCCCATACTGCTTCCTCATATATGCCCTCATACATACTCTTCATTTTGTGTCCTCAAATCTCCCCACACACGTTAAATACCATCCCCACTCCAAATCCACCACACACATTAAGTACCCACCATCCCCACTCCAAATCCCCCCACACATTAAGTACCCCCCATCCCCACTCCAAATCCCCCCACACATTAAGTATCCCCCATCCCCACTCAATAATCCCTTGTCCCTACTCCCAAATCCCCCCACACATTAAGTATCCCCCATCCCCACTCCCAAATCCCCCCACACATTATGTACCCCCACTCATTAACCCCCATCCCCACTAATTAACCCCATCTCCACTCATTAAACCCCATACATTAACCCCCCTACACATTAACCCCCCACTTATTAACCCCCATCCCCACATTAACCCCCATCGCCACTCATTAACCCCCACACTCATTAACGCCCCACTCATTAACCCCCATACTTTAACCCCCACACATTAACCCCCCCACTCATTAACCCCATCCCCACATTAACCCCCACACTTTAACCCCCATCTCTACTCATTAACCCCCATCCCCACATTAACCCCCATCTCCACTCATTAACCCCCCCACTCATTAACCCCCATCTTCACTCATTAACCCCCCCACTCATTAACCCCCATCTCCACATTAACCCCCTCACTTTAACCCCCATCCCCACATTAACCCCCATCTCCACTCAATAACCCCCCACTCATTAACACCCATCCCCACATTAAACCCCATCTCCACTCATTAACCCCCCACACTTTAACCCCCACTCATTAACCCCCCGACTCATTAACCCCCATCACCACTCAATAACCCCCCCACTCATTAACACCCCCCATCTCCCATCTTCGGTGGTTCTTCAGCTCCACAGAGGAGCACACTTACCACCAGCGTTTGCTCTGGGCGCCGGGGAGTGACGTCAGCAGCGTGATCACATGACATGATCACGCTGCTGACGTCGCTCTGACCCGGCGGTCAGAGCTAATTGTACAGGCGTCTGTATAGACGCCAGTACAATTGCTGCCTGGGAGCCGGCGCGGCCTCCTTCTCTGCGCCGGCCGTCACAGAGAACAGCCGGCTCTCAGGATGGGGGGCGGCAGAGCGCAGCCGCCGGGGGGGAGACACTGCGGACCGCTGCATTAGGCGGCCCGACTGCGCCCCCCTGCTGGCTGCGCCCGGGGCAACTGCCCCGGCTGCCCCCCCCTGGATACGCCACTGGGGATGGAGAATATGTATGATGGGTATATGGGCATGGGACTATGGGATGGAGGATGTGTGATGGGTATATGGGCACTCGACTATGGGATGGAGGATAGGTATGTTGGGTATATGGGCACGGGCCTATGGGATCATGGATATGTATGATGAGTATATGGGCACGGGACTATGGGATGGAGGATAATTATAATTTGCTATAACTAACTACAGTTAGTTGCTATGCCCGGGCAGCGCCGGGCTGCTCAAGTGTGTATGTATGTGTGTACTTTATGTGTGTATGTATGTATGTATGTGTGTATGTATGTGTGTGTGTATGTCCGGGATTGGCATCCGCACTGTCGCAGCTACAGCCACAAAATTTGGCACAGTCACACGTTTAGACCCCCAGAGCGTCCTAGGCTATGTTGTGAGGTGAAATTTTAACCCCGCACGTTCCAATTCACCAAACAATTTTGCCCCTATCTACATAATGGGGAAAAAGTGTGTGTGTGTCAAGCTCCGCCCCTCATTATGATGTCATAATGGTTGCCATGGCGACGCTGATGTCATCATAGGTTGCAAGCCCCGCCGCTCATTATGATGTCATAATGGTTGACTATGGGATGGAGGATGTGTGATGGGTATATGGGCACTGGACTATGGGATGGAGGATATGTATATGGGCACGGGACTATGGGATGGAGGATGTGTGATGGGTATATGGGCACTGGACTTTGCGATGAAGGATATGTATGATGGGTATATGGGCATGGGACTATGGGATGGAGGATATGTATGATGGGTATATGGGTACTGGCCTATGGGATGGAGGATGTGTGATGGGTATATGAGCACTCTACTATGGGATGGAGGATAAGTATGATGGGTATATGGGCACGGGACTATGGGATGGAGGATATGTATTATGGGTATATGGGCACGGGACTATGGGATGGAGGATATGTATGAAGGGTATATGGGCACTGGAGTATGGGATTGAGGATATGTATGATGGGTATATTGGCATGGGACTATGGGAAGGAGGAAAATTATAATTTGCTATAACTAACCAAAGTTAGTTACTATGCCCGGGCAGCACCGGGCTCTTCAGCTAGTCTAATATGTAGAGCTCAAGTGTGTGTGTCTATGTATGTATGTATGTATGTATGTGTGTGTGTGTATGTCCAGGATTGGCATCCGCACTGTCGCAGCTACAGCCAGAAAATTTGGCACAGTCACACGTCTGGACCTCGAGAGCATCCTAGGCTATGTTGTTAGGAGTCAGATTTCTGCCCTGACTATGCAGAGATCTAGACCCTTACATCCTGCAGTCTCCTGCTCTCCGTCCACTGCAGGAGAGATTGCAGAGGAGATTACTTTTCAGCAACTCTCTCCGGAGACTGTCCTTCATCCCATCCTCTGAGCATGCTCCTGGGACAATCCCTCATTGGAGCTCAGGAGTCAGGTGCTCAGGTCCTGCTCCTGATTCCATTGGTCCAGCTCAGGGTTATGGAGACTTCCGGAAGGTCCCGTTCGCTATAAAAAGTGTGCATGGCCGTTCCGCCATGCGCTAGTATTCTCATACTTGCTGCTGTGTGTATGGTGATGGATGCTTGGACTGGTGACTGACTTATTAAGAAACCCCTTCCCTCTGATAATACGACTGTGTGAGTGTTTGGGTATCGGCCAGTAGCAGCGCTTGCGCCAGCGCGCTTATGCGCCATCTACTTCAGCAACTAGCGTCCTGCATCGCGCCTGCGATAATAGCAGTGCCTTCTCTGCGGCTCAGTTCACGCCGCGCTGCGGTAGCAGTCCTGCTGGGCATTTGCAGTTGCGACGCCACGCACCTTATTTCACAGTAGGTCTAGACGGAGTAGTCCTGCTGTCTTAGGCTACTCCTGTGACCCGGAATACCGTGTCTGCCTCGCTGAGAGTCTGTGACCTTGAACAGACTCAGCGTTTTTGTGTATGCCTTATGCCCACAGCTCTGTGAATATAACAGAGCTTGCTTCAGTGCACATTGGGTGCAGTCAAACCCTGTGCACATTACCGCCATAGTGCTCTGCCTCTTTTAGCTGCGGTTTTTCCATCCACCGCACGGTGGACCCCGAGTGGCGAAGGCACTTTATTTTTATTTAGTGCCTTCCGCCACTCCTAACACAATACTAGCGCTAGGGTCTGGCTGGAGATGGCAGAACAGCAGCAACTTCTGCAGTGTGTGGGACAGCTCGAGGCTCGCTTGGCTACCCTTGAGAGGGCTCTCACAGCTGCGCAGGCCACGGATGCTGCTGTTCAGGCACTCACAGATGCTGCAGGGCATATGTCCATGTCCTCCCTTGCGCCGACAGTTACCCGACTCCCATTGCCCGATAAATACTCTGGGGATGGCGCCTCCTGCAGGGGTTTCATCAGCCAGTGCTCAATACACCTGGAGCTGCTGGCTGCGCAATTCCCTACAGAGCGGGCCAAGGTGGCCTTTATTATTTCTTTACTGTCGGGCAAGGCGTTGGAATGGGCTATGCCTCTGTGGGAGCGTGGGGACCCCAAGATTCGGACCGCTGCTCACTTGTTAACAGCTATCAAGCAAGTTTTCCTCGGTCCTCGGGTTACCCATGACACCTCTCTGCAGTTGCTTGCCTTGTCTCAGGGATCCCTCCCAGTTAGCCAGTACGCCGTCCGTTTTCGGACACTGGCGTCCGATTTTGAGTGGTCTGACAAGGCACTGATCCCTGTTTTCTGGAGAGGTTTTAGCGGAGCACGTTAAGGATGCTCTCTCCACTAGAGAGATCCCTACCTCTTTGGAGGAGCTAATTTCCATCTCCTTCCGTATCGACCTCCATTTTTCAGAGCGCGGTATGGAGCGTGCTCACTCCAAATGGAGAGGTACTCCGGCTCCCAACTTTTTTAAGCCTCTGGAGCTGCCCGAGCCAGAGGTTCTACCTCCCGAGCCCATGGAGGTGTCTCGCGCCATTTCTGAGACACGTCCAGCTCAAGAGTCCATATGCGGTTGTCACCATCTACTCGCTGCTTCCCAGGAAGACAGCGCCCCACAATGGTCTGACTGTGAGTCGGTACGCGAGACTTTTGTCCCTCCTCGCCAACGGCCTAAAATTCTCGCGTGGGCACACGCATCCAATGCGGACGGTCGGGTCGTATTGGTGGCCGCACAGAACTCGGGAAGTGAAGAAATTCATTCGGGCATGCACCTTATGTGCTCGGGATACTCTTCACGAACGGAGTGTGGCAACGACCGTCGATACACAGCAGCATTCTCCTAAAACTCCTGCTCCCATTATCTCCCGGGTGTCCCTCCTAAGACCTGGCGACCTGGCCTCCGCTGATACCATCCGTGTGTCCCGGTTTTCGGTTTCACCTACCGGGACATCAGGCTCGCCTTTTGACGAGTCTGAGGCCTGTGCCACTGTCGGCACAGGCTGGTGGATCGGAGGGTTCAGGGGGGGCCTTAGGAGGGGGGGTAATGTTAGGAGTCAGATTTCTGCCCTGACTATGCAGAGATCTAGACCCTTACATCCTGCAGTCTCCTGCTCTCCGTCCACTGCAGGAGAGATTGCAGAGGAGATTGCTTTTCAGCAACTCTCTCCGGAGGCTAAGTCCTTCATCCCATCCTCTGAGCATGCTCCTGGGACAATACCTTATTGGAGCTCAGGAGTCAGGTGCTCAGGTCCTGCTCCTGATTCCATTGGTCCAGCTCAGGGTTATGGAGACTTCCAGAAGGTCCCGTTCGCTATAAAAAGTGTGCATGGCCGTTCTCATACTTGTTGCTGTGTGTATGGTGATGGATGCTTGGACTGGTGACTGACTTATTAAGAAACCTCTTCCCTCTGATAATACGACTGTGTGTGTTTGGGTATCGGCCAGTAGCAGTGCTTGTGCCAGCGCGCTTATGCTCCATCTACATCAGCAGCTAGGGTCCTGCATCGCGCCTGCGATAATAGCGGTGCCTTCTCTGCGGCTCAGTTCACGCCGCGCTGCGGTAGCAGTCCTGCTGGGCATTCGCAGTTGCGACGCCACGCACCTTATTTCACGGTAGGTCTAGACGGAGTAGTCCTGCTGTCTAAGGCTACTCCTGTGACCCGGAATGCCGTGTCTGACTCGCTGAGAGTCTGTGACCTTGAGCAGACTTAGCGTTTTTGTGTATGCCTTATGTCCGCAGCTCTGTGAATATAACAGAGCTTGCTTCAGTGCACATTGGGTGCAGTCAAACCCTGTGTACATTACCGCCATAGTGCTCTGCCTCTTTTAGCTGTGGGTTTTCCATCCACCACACAGTGGACCCCGAGAGGCAAAGGCACTTTATTTTTATTTAGTGCCTTCCGCCACTCCTAACATAAGTTGTGAGGCGAAATTTTAACCCCGCGTGTTCCAATTCACCAAACAATTTTGCCCCTATCTACATAATGGGGGAAAAAGTGTGTGTGTGTATCAAGCCCCGCCCCTCATTATGATGTCATAATTGTTGCCATGGCGACACTGATGTCATCATAGGTTGCAAGCCCCGCCGCTCATTATGATGTCATAATGGTTGACTATCGGATGGAGGATGTGTGATGGGTATATGGGCACTGGACTATGGGATGGAGGATATGTATGATGGGTATATGGGCACAGGACTATGGGATGGAGGATGTGTGATGGGTATATGGGCAAGGGACTATGGGATGGCGGATATGTATGACGGGTATATGGGCACGGGACTATGGGATGGAGGATATGTATGACGGGTATATGGGCATGGGACTATGAGATGGAGGATATGTATGACGGGTATATGGGCACGGGACTATGGGATGTAGGATATGTATGATGGGTATATGGGCATGGGACTATGAGATGAAGGATGTGTGATGGGTATATGGGCATGGGACTATGGGATGGCGAATATGTATGAAGGGTGTATGGGCATGGGACTATGGGATGGAGGATGTGTGATGGGTATATGGGCACGGGCCTATGGGATGGAGGATAATTATAATTTGCTATAACTAACCACAGTTAGTTACTATGCCCGGGCAGCGCCGGGCTCTTCAGCTAGTATAACTATATCAGAGGTGAGAGGATGCATTAATATATCCTATACAGGTATAAAGCGCATAGGGATAAGGAAACAATTGCACTTTGCCCTTTCTAAGGAATATGATTTATTAATATGTATTATTATATTCACTAGGGAGTTCTACTAATTCGAGACTCTGACTTGATGGGAAAACATTGGCCTAATAAAGTGCATTGACTAAACCTATGGCACATTGCCCTCTCACATAAGCAGGATAGTTCAAATACAACAAATACAATGTGTCAAAAATGGGAAATCCTCATATTTGATACTGTAGCCAAATTTAAGCCGCCACACTGTACTATCAGCTTAAACCAGTGTCTATTATAGAGATAATACACTGCTAACCTAATAGCTCCTTTTTTTTTTAGAAGTGGAGAAGTGATATAAAGTTTGTGGAGAGATCACTTTTGTTCTCATCCATTCATTTCACACACCTACCCATAAGCACACACTACCCTTTTTATCCATTCAGGGACTACAGGTAATAAATCTAAAACTAACACTGATGCTTGACTATGATGATACAGTCCCTAGCACCTATGTTATAACGCGTTTCACCCTTTACTATAATGTCTGGGCACATCAGGAAGCTATTTTCCTTTTGCTAGTGCTAAATACATTCACACAGGAGCGTCATACTTCCGGCCACGATATGATTCTTAATAGTGTTCTTTAACCTCACAGGTTTTCTTTAACCCCTTTGCGACCTTGGGTGTAATAGTACGCCCATGTCGGAATCCCTCCCTTTCCCGGCACATGTCAGCTGTTCTGAAAAACTGACATGGGCTTCTAACAGACGCGGGTGGAATCGCGATCCACTTGCGGCTGTTAACCTGTTAAATTCCGCTGTCAATCTCTAACAGTGGCATTTAACTTGCTCTTCCAGTAACCGAGCCAGAAGTCCCACCCATCGGTGACCACATCATGTGAACGTGGGTCACTGATGCGTTGGCATGACAACAGAGGTTTCCAGCAGACCTCTATGGTTGTCATAGCTGGATTGCTATGAGTGCTGCCCGGTGGTTGGCGTTCATAGCAAGTGAGCATTTCTGCTACTACAGGCAATCTGATCATTGCCTGTGTGTAGCAGAGGCGATCAGACAACTGCCATTACTAGTCTCCCATGGAGACTATTGAAGCAGGCATAAAGTAAAAAAAAGTTTTTAAAAATACTAAAAAATAAAAATATATAAAAGTTCAAATCAACCCCATTTCGCCCCATTCAAAATAAAACAATAAAAAAATCAAACATACACATTTTTGGTATTGCCGAGTTAAGAATCGCCCTATCTTTCATAGTTTTCCATATAGTATAATACACTCCCCATAGTCCTCCATATAATATAATACACTCCCCATAGTCCTCCATATAGTGTAATACACTCCCCATAGTCTTTCATATAGTGTAATACACTACCCATAGTCTTTCATATAGTATAATACATTCCCCATAGTCTTTAATATAGTATAATACACCCTACAGTCCTTCATATAGTATAATACACTCCCCATAGTCCTCCATATAGTATAATACACTCACTATAGTCCTCCATATAGAAAAATACACTTTTCATAGTCCTCCATAGAGTATAATGCAGCGCCCCATAGAATAAAATGTAGCCCCATCATAGAGTATAATGCAGCCCCCCCATAGAATATAATCTAGCCCCCTCATACGGTATAATGCAGCCCCCATAGAATATAATGTGGACCCCTCATAAAGTATAATGCAGCCTCCCTCATAGAGTATAATGTAACCCCAATAGTATATAATGTAGCTACCTCATATAGTATAATGCACCCCCATAGAATATAATGTAGCCTCCTCATAGAGTATAATGCAGCCCCCCCCATAAAATATAATGTTGCCTCCATATAGTATAAGGCAGGTGTGAGCAAGGCGGCCTACAAACCTGGATTAGTTACACAAGTTTTGCTAAGAGGAATGGGCCCAAATTCCATTCAACTGTTGTGAGAAGCTTGTGGAAGGATATTCCAAACATCTGACCCAAGTCATTTTGTTTAAGGTCAAATACTAATGAAATGTATGTAAACTTTTGACTTTGCAGTAAGTAATAAAAATGCCTTAAACATTCTCTCTTTCTCTCATTTTTCTTGCATTTGGCAAATATTAATAATTATGGTAATCATAATTAACCTAAAGCGGGAAAGGTTTATTCTGATTCCATGTCAGATATTGAGAAAAAGATGCATATGTGTATTTTTATATAGTGTATGTAAACTTCTGGTTTCAACTGTATATGAAAAAAAACAAAAACAAAATACTCACCTCTCCTCCTCGTTCCCCGGTTGATCCTGGCTCTGATCCGTTCTCAGCAGCTGCACTGCCATCTGTCTGACACACAGCATGGCGTCCAAAGAAGTGACGTCATTGCGCACCCACTGTATCGGAGGAAGTGGGGAATAATGGGTGTGGGAGCATCATCATTTGTGGCTCTTTCATTAAATCTGAGCAAATGTTTGTATAATGCAAATAAAGTAGTGCAAACATGACATATGAAACTAGAATTGCATTACTGCACTAGAAAATATGAAAAATTGAGAATGCTTAGTGCACAAAATACATAGTAACATAGCTATTAAGGTTGAAGGAAGACTTTAAGTCCATCTAGTTCAACCTATATCCTATCCTAACCTGCCCTAACATGTTGATCCAGAGGAAGGCAAAAAAAAACAAAAAACGTGACAAACAGTAAGCTTCACATTGGGGAAAAAAATTCCTTCCTGACTCTACATACGGCAATCAGACTAGCTCCCTGGATCAACGCAATATTAAGGAAACTAGTGTATATAGCCTGTGATATTATACTTTTCAAGAAAGGCATCCAGTCCCTTCTTAAATTTTAGTAGGGAATCACTCATTACAACATCATATGGCAGAGAGTTCCACAGTCTCACTGCTCTTACAGTAAAGAATCCGCGTCTGTGAGTATGCTTAAACCTTCTTTCCTCCAGACGTAGAGGATGCCCCCTTGCCCCCGTCTCAGGTCTAAGACAATTCATGTGTACCGGATCCTTCTGCAATTAAAAATTCCTGAGGCTGAGGGGTGGAGTGCTCAGTCAAAGAGCCAATGTATACAAATATCAAAAGATTGACTCTCTCTTCCAAACAGAAATAAGGTGTGAACAGGTGCTTCTTAAGAGTAACTCTATAGACATAGAAAGTAGCACTGCAGTGCTATAGCATGCAAACATGAAATATGAAATTTGAATTGCATTACTGCACTAGAAAATATGTAAAATTGAAAATGCTTGATGCATAATTTGGTCAGTATATGTGTACCCGGCAGCCACGATAAGGCGATTCTCGTTGCTGGGACCTGCTGGGTACACATGAATTCGCCAATTTAGGCGCTAAACATTCTCATGTTTTTCATATTTCCTAGTGCAGTTGTAGGATCATGCGCCGACTGGGTGTGGTCCCTTTTGGCCACGAACAGACTGGAGACAGAAGCCAACGTGAATTCAAACAGGTCCTCTTTATTGGCCGTCCTCTCGACGACCACAGCAACATGACAGCAACACGACAGCTTCTACGCACAGGCCAGGGTACCTTTCACCTCCTGCTTTCCCTGAAAGCGACGTCCCTCGTGGTTCTTTCACTGTGGCTGCCTTAGGCCCACCACCACAGCGCTTCCCCTGGCCGAGTCTGTCTGTTTGGTACCCCGGGCATCCTCTGTCCTGCGGGTATCCTGTCAGGGCCACCCCCCTCATTGTCTCTTCTTCCAGTCCCTTCCGGAGCTCTTCCTTCTTCAGTCTCTTCCTGCACTGAACTCCTCCTCATGGACAGGCTTCCCTGGACTCCCTCTCTCTCTTTTATTCCCCTCCCTGGGAATTCCCCTCTTGAGTCCCCATAACTCCGCCCACCATGACTTTACGGTTTCTTTAGCATTAGTTGCTGTTAAGTCTTTTCCCTGCCTTCTACTGTCTCCCTCTAGTGGCCAAACCTCAGTACTGCACCGTCTCCTTTTGCTGCTGTTCTTTGTCTCCCCCTAATGGCCAAAACCCAGTACTTCACCATCTTTCACTATTTCTAGCTGTCTCCCCACATGTATATGCAAATTCACTTCAAAGATGTTTACTGCACATTTTACATTTACTGTTCCTCTTCAGACAGGTCCATAGGTCAGTCTACTTCCCTAACACAGTAATGCAATTTAAGTTTCATGTTTGCATGCTATAGTGCTACAGAGTGCAACTTTATTTGTTGGTTATAAATGGAGATGGCTACTCTTAGTAAGCACCTGTTCACACCTGATTTCTGTTTAGAAGTGACAGTCTTTTCATATTTCTCGGGTCCAGACACATATAGTCAGGATAGAATGTGTCACTGAGAAAACGTTGATTTATGCTCCTAGTTATTACATCAAAGATTACGTTGTGTTCTTGTATATCACAAGGTTGACCATCATCAAATATCGCTTGATCTCAAGTAGACCCACCAGTCATGGTTTTATTTTTACAGAAAAGGATTCTCTCAGTGGGATCAACCCTCCTAAGCCATCTATATAGTTATGTGGATCGTCGAAAGTTGAATAAAAGGATATCTTGATATCTGCGACCCAATGTCTTATTCCACAGAAATCCATGTTTTTCTTAGTAAGTAAATAAGCTATTAAGATCTATGGGCCAGACACAGATTGGGGTTGTCAACGTGAGACATGTAAATCAAGAGGGAAGATTGTCAGTCAATACATGTCTCACACTGGTAATGTCACCTTTCATTTAAAATAACGTGTAGGAAGATTCTCACAGAGATCTGTGTCCGGCCCATAGATCTTAACAGCTCATTTACTTATTAAGAAATGGATTTCTCTGGAATAAGACATTGAGTCACAGATATGAAGCTATCCCTTTATTGACCCTTCAATGTCCATATAGATGACTTAGGAAGTTTTATCCACCTTTAAACCTTTTTTGAGTCAAACTGACTTGTTCTTCAAGTTCACATTCCTCAAGTTCCTGCAGTTTGCTATTTGCCCTTTTAAACCTTTTTGAGATTCTCTTGTGTTTCAGATCCCATGTGATAAACTGACAGGATTTACCATCCTTTTGTTTGTAGATTTTTTGACAGTTGCAATGTCAATTCAAATTCACACAGAAATGTTTGAGCTGTAATCACAGTCTCACACGTAACAAACAGTCTATAAATGCTTGTGCTCTCACACACACTTTGGGCTGAGATTTTGGGTTCTCTTGAATCTTTTGTACTTTTTTGTTATGACCCTAAGAAATGACAGGTAGGTAGTTGTCACCTACCTGCCTGGTACCGATCTGTGCTGGCTCAGAGAAGTCATGGACCGCTCCTGACAGCTATTCAGCAGTTTTGCTTCTTCCGATCCTTTCCATCACATTGATAGAGCAGCTTCCCTTCCGTAGACACAAGTAATGTCTGAACATACTCCTAATGTCTCACAAATTTAGAAAAACTACAGCATTTTTACAATCCCCTAATGGTACATTCAACCCTTTAAGACATGGTATCACTTAATCTTTAGAAGAAATTGATTTTTTTTTACATTTTTACATCCACTACTTCCAAACCTTTTTACAATACTATAATAATATTTTTTGATTTATTTAGCACCAACCTTATCTTCAGCACTTTACAATTAAGCGGAATATGTACAGACAATAAAGACATTATAGAGTAACACATAATACAACAGTTACAAGAGGAGTGAGGGTCCAGCTGGCAAGATTACAATCTATAAAGACTAGGGGGGACACAATAGGTGGAAAAGTGCCTGTATAATGTGGTCCAACCATCATTAAAATACAGCTCTGGCAAAAATTAAGAGACCACTGCACAGTTTTATAAAAATCAGCTTCTCTACATGTCTGTCAGCCATTTCATTTCAGTGTCAGTTGAATTCCAACCAGAGGACACCTCATTCTACTTAATGTGCTTCTGATTAGGTGATCAAATAAAGTATAAAAAACCCTGCTGTGGTGTTCACAATCCTCTTGCAGTAGGACAAGCTCGATGGCAAAACATGTGCTAGTAATATCCCAAAACTAATAGGAATGAAAAAATAACTTTTATCCATGCCAAAGGAGTTGAAAAGACAAGTCTTGAGTGAGGAAAAGAAAGGCTCAATTCTGGCTTTACTAACAGAGGGATACAGTGAGCGTCATGTTGCCTCCATCCTTAAAACTTCTAAGACGGCAGTCCATTACATCAAGGTCAAGCAGCAGACATTGGGGACAACAAAGCTACAGACTGGCAGAGTGTGAAAACGACTCTCCACTGACCAAGATGACCGTCATCTTATTTGAATGTCACTCAGTAACTGCAGGATGACATCAAGTGACCTAAAAAAGGAATGGCAAATGGCAGCTGGGGTGAAGTGCACGGCGAGAACAGTTCATAACAGGCTCCTAGAGGCAGGGCTCAAGTCATGTAAAGCTAGAAAAAAGCTTTTCATCAATGAGAAGCAAAGGAGAGCCAGGCTGAAGTTTGCCAAAGACTATAAGGATTGGACCATAGAGGACTGGAGTAAGGTAATCTTCTCTAATTTTCAGCTTTGCCCAACACCTGGTCATCCAATGGTTAGATGGAGACCTGGAGAGGTGTATAAGCCACAGTGTCTTGCACCAACTGTGAAATTTGGTGGCGGATTGGTGATGATCTGGGGATGCTTCAGCAAGGCTTGAATTGGGCAGGTTAATCTTTGCGAAGGACGTATGAATCAAGCCGCATACAAGTCTATCCTGGAAAAATAGTTGATTTCTTCTGCTCCGGCAATGTTTCCTAACTCTGAGGACTGGTTATTCCAGTAGGACAATGTGCCATGCCACACAGCTAGATCAAAGAATGTGTGGATGATGGACCACCACATCAAATCCCTGTCATAGCCAGCCCAATCTCCAGACCAGAACCCCATTGAAAACCTCTGGAATGTAATCAAGAGGAAGATGGATAGTCACAAGCCATAAAACAAAGAACTGCTTAAATTTTTGTACCAGGAGTGGCATAAGGTCACCCAAAAGCATTTTGAAAGACTGGTGGAAAGCATGCCAAGACGCATGAAAGCTGTGATTAAAAATCATGATTATTCCCCAAAATATTGATTGCTGAACTCTTCCTAAGCTAAAACATTATTGTTGTTTCTAAATGATTATGAACTTGTTTTCTTAGCATAATTTGAGGTCTTCAAGCACTGCATTTTTTTGTTATTTTGACCATTTCTCATTTTCTGAAAAGAAATACCAAATTTAGTGCTTGGAAATTTGAAAACATGTCAGTAGTTTATAGAATAAAAGAGCAATTTACATTTTACTCAAAAATATACCTATAAAGAGAAAAATCAGACAAACTGAAAATTTTTTAGTGGTCTCTTAATTTTTGCCAGAACTGTAGATAGGGGTTTTCAAATAAAGCTGCATAAACCAGTCACCGCCTAGCATCAGACTAAGGCCGGCATCACACTTGCCGTATGAAAAATTCGTCCGATATTCTCGGCCGAGAATCGCAGAAGTGTTCTCTGTATGGTGATCCGTATGCAATGCGATTTTAACATGAGTTTTTTTTACATACAGCAGTTCTCTGTCATTGACACATCTTTTAAAACGAAATATTCTTCAAAACACAGATAGATAGATAGATAGATAGATAGATAGATAGATAGATAGATAGATAGATAGATAGATAAATGGCATCTCCAGACTCTGTCACATTTGCTCTGTGTGAACCTGCTTTCATCTGTGAAGAGCACAGGACGACAGTGGCGAATTTGCCAATCCTGTTGTTCTGTGGCAAATACCAAGCGTATTGCACATGTTGAGCTGTGAGCACAACCCCCATCTGTGGACGTCGGGCCCTCAGACCATCCTCATGGAGTCGGTTTCTAACCGTTTGTGCAGACACATGCACATTTGTGGCCTGCTGGAGGTCATTTTGCAGGGCTCTGGCAGTGCTCCTCCTGTTCCTCATTGCACAAAGGAGGAGGTAGTGGTCTTGCTGCTGGGTTGTTGCCCTCCTATGGCCCCCTCCATGTCTCCTGGTGTACTGGCCTGTCTCCTGGTAGCGACTCCAGCCTCTGGACACTACGCTGACAGACACAGCAAACCTTCTTGCCACAGCTTGCATTGATGTGCCATCCTGGATGAGCTGCACTACCTGAGCCACTTGTGTGGGTTTTAGAGTCTGTCTCATGCTACCACGAGTGTGAAAGCACAACCAACATTCAAAAGTGACCAAAACAGCCAGAAAGCATTGGTACTGAGATGTGGTCTGTGGTCCCCACCTGCAGAACAACTCCTTTATTGAGTGTGTCTTGATAATTGCCAATAATTTCCATGTTAAACTGATTGTCACTCAGTGTTGCTTCCTAATTGGACAGTCTGATTTCACAGAAGTTTGATTTACTTGGAGTTATATTCTGTTGTGTAAGTGTTCCCTTTATTTTTTATATATACTGCTCAAAAAAAATAAGGGAACACTTAGCAACAAAATTTAACACCAAGTCAGTAACACTTCTGTCAAATCAACACTGATTGTGGTTCAATTTCTCCTGCTGTTGTGCCAATGGAATAAACAACAGGTAGAAATGATAGGAAGGTCACTAACATCCATGTGTCTACTCAGTAAGAGTGTCTAGTGTTCAATTATTTTTTTGAGCAGTGTATATATGTGTGTGTCACTGATATTTATATATATATATATATATACATACATACATACACAAACATACATATGTATTCTATGTATATATCTATTGTTTTCTAAGCTGTCTGTGATTTTATTGTAGCCACACATGAATTGCCGTCTTTTCAAAGGACGATTTTTTTTCTCACACCCATAGACTTTCAATGGCGAGTCTCAGCCGATATACGCAGCAATTCGCAGCATGCTGCGATTTCACTCGCATTAAACAACAAACCAGAGGACTAACCCAGAGTGCCAAGAAAATTGGGTTATTAGTGCACAAATATAGTGAAAAAGTAAATCACCCCTATTTTTTCTTATTTATTTCTAGATATGATACTATTTCCAATAGTCGCAAATCCCAAGTGTATATTATTGGATCTATGAAGACTTACATGTTATCGAATGGGTTGAAGACTTCTGTGAAGATGGTTGTCTCCTAAATCATTTTTGACAATGCCAATAATTTGTAACATTATTTCTACTATGTCTGCCCATTATATTACTTATATTATTTATTTTTTGTAAAGTAAACAATATTATTTTGCGTTCAAAAGGTCAAACAGTGCTCCCTCCATTCCGAGCCATAACGTGTGCCCAAACAGTGGTTTACCCCCACATATGGGGTATCAGCGTACTCAGGAAAAATTGCACAACTTTGGGGGTCTAATTTCTCCTGTTACCCTTGGGAAAATAAAAAAATTAGGGGCTAAAAAAAATTATTTTTGTTGAAAAAAAAATGATTTTTTTATTTTCACAGCTCTGCATTATAAACTTCTGTGAAGCACTTGGGGATTCAAAGTGCTCACCACACATCTAGATATTTTCCTTGGGGGGTCTAGTTTCCAAAATGGGGTCACTTTTGGGGAGTTTCTACTGTACGAGTCGATGGGCACCTAGGGAACAGTGACCACAATATAATACAATTCCACTTGTCCTTCAGTAAGGTGCCCTGGAAGGGGGTTACAAAAACGCTGAATTTCAGGAAAGCAAAGTTTGATCAGCTTAGAGAGGACCTTCGCCGAATTGATTGGGACAATGTCCTCAAAAATAGGAGCACAGAAAATAAATAGGAAATATTTAAATCAGTTTTACACACCCACTGCGAGCTAGCCATACTGTACAGAAATAAAAGGGCTAGGAACAGGAGAACACCAATGTGGCTAAATAAGGATGTAAAAAGGGCAATAAATAACAAGAACAAGGCATTTAAGAAGCTAAAACAAGAAGGCAATGAAGAAGCATTAAAAAGTTATAGAGAAAAAAATAAAATGTGTAAAAAACAAATACATTTAGCAAAAGTGGAAACTGAGAGACTCATTGCTAAGGAAAGTAAAACAAACCCCTAACTATTCTTTAATTATATAAACAGTAAAATGATTAAAATTGATGGTGTCGGCCCTTTAAAGAACAATGAGGGTGAAATCATAGAGAGCGATGTGGGAAAAGCAAATGTTTTAAATACTTTTTTCTCCACAGTGTTCACACAGGAAAAGGATTTGCCAGGGGAAATGCAGAGTGATAATGTAAACTCCCCATTAAGAATTACCTGCCTAACCCAGGAAGAAGTGCAGAACCGCCTTAGTAAGGTTAACATTGACAAATCACCAGGCCCTGATGGCATTCACCCTCGGGTATTAAGGGAGTTAAGTAATGTGATAGACAGGCCTCTATTCATTATATTTAAAGACTCTATAGAAACAGGGTCTGTTCCTTTTGATTGGCGGCAAGCAAATGTGGTACCAATATTCAAAAAGGGGTGTAAAAGGGAACCTGGAAACTATAGGCCGGTAAGCTTAACATCTGTTGTGGGTAAAATTTTTGAAGGGTTTCTGCGGGATACCATTATGGAATATCTCAATGTTAATACATGTTTAACTCCATATCAACATGGATTTATGAAGGATCGCTCCTGTCAAACTATCCTGATCAGCTTCTATGAGGATGTAAGCTCTCAAATGGACCAAGGAGAATCATTGGATGTCATTTATCTCGACTTCTCTAAAGCATTTGACACTGTCCCACATAAAAGATTGGTAAGTAAGATGAGAAAGCTTGGGCTAGGGGAAAATGTGTGTAGATGGGTAGGTAGCTGGCTTAGTGATAGGAAACAAAGAGTGGTTATTAATGGTGCATACTCAGATTGGGCCAGGGTTACTAGTGGGGTACCACGGGGTTCTGTATTGGGCCCCCTACTATTTAATATATTTATTAATGATCTAGTGGATGGCTTACACAGTAAAATATCAGTATTTGCAGATGATACAAAACTATGTAAGGTAGTTAACACAAAGGAGGACAGTTTGCAACTACAGACAGATTTGAGTAAATTGAAGAATTGGGCTGAAAAATGGCAAATGAGGTTTAACACTGATAAGTGTAAGGTTATGCACATGGGAAGGAGAAACTAATGCTATAATTAATTACTAAATGGGAAACTGCTGGGGAAATCAGACATGGAAAAAGACTTAGGCATCTTAGTCAATAAGAAGCTAAATTGGAGTGCCCCGTGTCAGGCAGCTGCCACCAAAGCAAATAGGGTCATGAGATGCATTAGAAGAGGTCTGGGGACACGAGATGAAAACATAATTCTCCTTCTGTACAAATCACTCGTCAGACCACACTTGGAGTATTGTGTGCAATTTTGGACACCAGTGCTCAAGAAAGACATTACTGAACTTGAAAGGGTTCAAAGGCGGGCTACTAAAATGATAAATGGAGTTGGTTCACTACACTACCCAGAAAGGTTATCAAAATTAGGTCTATTTACTCTAGAAAAGAGAAGACTTAGGGCAGACTTAATATATATGTACAAGTATATCAGAGAGCAATACAGAGATCTCTCCAATGAACTGTTTGTACCAAGGACTGTGACAAGAACAAGGGGGCATTCTCTTCGTTTGGAGGAAAGACAATTTCTGCACCAGCATAGAAGAGGGTTCTTCACGGTAAGAGCAGTGAGGCTCTGGAACTCTCTTCCTGAGGAAGTGATGATGGCCAACTCACTGAATGAATTTAAGAAAGGAATGGATGCTTTTCTTGCGAGTAACAGTATAGAAGGTGACGAATAACAGAATATTATAGGTAGTTGGTTGACTCAGCTTAGGTGAAGGAATTTTTTTCCCTATGGAGAAAATTGGCTTCTACTCTGAGGGTTTTTTGCTTTCCCCAGGATCAACAATGCAGAACAGCTGCACTAAAAATAGGCTGAACTAGGTGGACATAAGGTCTTCCTTCAGCCTTCAAAACTATGTTACTATGTTATGTTAGGCACATCAGGGGCTCTGCAAACGTACATGACGCCCGCAGACCATTCCATCAAAGTCGTCATTTCAAAACGTCAATACTTCCCTTCCAAGCCCCGACGTGTGCCCGAACAGTGGTTCCCCCCACAAATGGGGTACCAGTGTACTCAGGTCAAACTGTAAAAGAAGAACCAAGAAAAAAAAACGATATTCAGTCCATATGATGAATAGAATAATTGTTTTTATTGGTATCACAGGTTAAAAAAAATTTAAAATCAATGTCAGATATATTATCTATTTAGCAGTAAACTTAATAAGGATGCAAATTGTCCAGTTGCACATAGAAATATTAATGTGGATATCACAAAAAGTATCCACAGATTAATACAAAAATAATTTTTTTATATAAAAACATGCTAAAATATAGTTTGTATAAGCAAAAATACAAGGTGTACCAATTGGGGTGTACAATAGTGTAAAAAAATATATATGCTGAAATTACTAGAAACAGTGTATGTGTTCTGATCAACACTAAGTGCTACTGAATCAAAAGTACAACATAAAGTGAGACACTGAATAAATTGAAATCAAAGTGCTGACGAAGGCAGATTGCCAAAATGCGCGTTGGGCAGGATGCTTGACCAGGAGCCCAGGAGCCATTATCTTGTAAGTCACTTTACTATAATTGGGATACATACCTTTATAACCCGCTATGTTTACTTACTCCTTGGTCATACGTTACATGATGTGGATATACTGTCACCCAGTGGTGTCTCATGCACACAGCACTTTGATTTCAATTTATTCAGTGTCTCACTTTATGTTGCACATTGCACTTTTGATTCAGTAGCAATTAGTGTTGATCAGAACACATACACTGATCTTAGTAATTTCAGCATATATTTTTTGTTACACTATTGTACACCCCAATTGGTACACCTTGTATTTTTGCTTATACGCACTATATTTTAGCATGGTTTTATATAAAAAAAATTCTTTCTGTATTAATCTGTGGATACTTTTTGTGATATCCACATTAATATTTCTATGTACAACTGGACAATTTGCATCCTTATTAAGTACTAGATTATGGCCCGATACTATCGCATCGGGAGGATGCGATAGCATCACACCTCTTGCCATGTTAACCCTCAACACACACACTCCTCTCACCTTTCACCATCTCCACTCATTCTTTCACTCCACATACGACCCCTTCTCTCACTCCATCTCTCATACTCACGCCGTCATCGCCGCTGCTCCACGATCCCCGACAACTTCTTCCGCCGGCGCCATCCTGGATCCAGACGTTGTCCACGCCGGCGACATGTTCTTGCGGCGACGCCATCTTGAGTATCGTGAAATCCCGCGATACTCAAGATGGCGTCGCCGGAAGAACATGTCGCCATCGTGGACGATGTCGAGATCCAAAATGGCGTCGGCGAAATCTCGCGAGTTTTCGCCGACGCCATTTTGGATCCCGACGTCGTCCTCGCCGGCGACATGTTCTTGCAGCGACGCCATCTTGACTATCGCGGGATTTCGCCGATTCAAAATGGCGTCGCCGCAAGAACATGTCGCCGGCATGGAGGACGTCTGGATCCAGGATGGCGCCGGCGGAAGAAGATGTCGGGGATCGTGGATCAGCGGCGATGACGGCGTGAGTATGAGAGACGGAGTGAGAGAAAGGGTCGTATGTGGAGTGAAAGAGTGAGTGGAGATGGTGAAAGGTGAGAGGAGTGTGTGTGTTGAGGGTTAACATGGAAAGAGGTGTGCGGTGACGTCACCGGTTACAACTGGACGGAAGTTATTACAACCGGAAGTTGCTTAGGACATTTATTATTATAGATACTGCTATAATGGATAATATATCTGACATTGATTTTAAATTGTTATTTTAACCTGTGATACTAATAAAAATAATAATTCTATTCATCATATGGACTGAATATCGGGTTTTTTTCTTGGTTTTTCTGGTATTTCGTTTCCGATTGTCCAATAGTTTACATTTGTCCTTTGTTTTCAGTGCACATTCTCACTTATTGAGATATATATTGTTTCTACAATTTACTGTATAATTATAATTATATCTGTGCACTGGTACTGGGTCCCCTTCTCTCAGTTTGTGTCGGGTCAAACTGTACAACAACTTTTGGGGTCCAATTTCTCCTGTTACCCTTGTGAAAATAAAAAATTGCGGGCTAAAAAAAAAATGATTTTTTTGAGGAAAAAAATGATTTTTTATTTTCACAGCTCTGCGTTATAAACTTCTGTGAAGCACTTAGGGGTTCAAAGTGCTCACCAGACATCTAGATAAGCTCCTTGGGTGGTCTAGTTTCCAAAATGGTGTCACTTGTGGGGGGTTTCTACTGTTTAGGCACATCAGGGGCTCTGCAAACGTAACATGATGCCCGCAGACCATTCCATCAAGTCGACATTTCAAAACGTCACTACTTCCCTTCTGAGCCCCGATGTGTGCCCAAACAGTGGTTCTCCCCCAGCGTACTCAGAACAAACTGGACAACAACTTTAGGGGTTCAATTTCTCCTGTTACGATTGTGAAAATAAAAAATAACGGGCTAAAAAAATCATTTTTTGAGGAAAAAAAAATATTTGTATTTTCACGGCTCTGCGTTATAAACTTCTGTGAAGCATCTGGAGGTTCAAAGTGCTCACTATGTATCTAAATAAGTTCCTTAGGGAGTCTAGTTTCCAAAATGGAGTCATTTGTGGGGAAGCTCCAAGGTTTAGGCACACAAGGGCTCTCCAAACACGACATGGTGTCCGCTAACGATTGGAGCTAATTTTTCATTCAAAAAGTCAAATGGCGCTCCTTCCCTTCAGAGCCCTGCGCCCAAACAGTGGTTCCCCCCCACATATGGGGTACCAGCATACTCAGCACAAACTGGATAACAACTTTTGGGGTCCAATTTATCCTGTTACCCTTGGGAAAATAAAAATTATCTGGCTAAAAAATCATTTTTGAGGAAAAAAAAGATTTTTTATTTTCATGGCTCTGCGTTTATAAACTTCCCCCCCTCCAGCATGCACAGGCAGCCCCATGCAAGCATCACACCCTTTTCCCCAGGCAGACCCCCTCTCCAGCATGCACATGCAGCCCCATGCAAGCAACATCACCCCTTTCTCCCCAGGAAGACCCCCCTCCAGCATGCACATGCAGCCCCATGCAAGCAACATCACCCCCTTCTCCCCAGGAAGACCCCCCTCCAGCATACACATGCAGCCCCATGCAAGCAACATCACCCCCTTCTCCCCAGGCAGACCCCCCACTCCAGCATGCACATGCAGCCCCATGCAACCAACATCACCCTCTTCTCCCCAGGCAGACCCATCCTCCAGCATGGACATGCAGCCCCATGCAAGCAACATCACCCCTTCTCCCCAGGCAGACCCCCCCTCCAGCATGCACATGCAGCCCCATGCAAGCAACATCACCCCCTTCTCCCCAGGCAGACCCCCCCATCCAGCATGCACATGCAGCCCCATGCAACCATCACCCTCTTCTCCCCAGGCAGACCCTTCCTCCAGCATGCACATGCAGCCCCATGCAAGCAACATCACCCTCTTCTCCCCAGGCAGACCCCCCTCCAGCATGCACATGCGGCCCCATGCAAGCAACATCACCCCCTTCTCCCCAGGCAGACCCCCCTCCAGCAAGCACATGCAGCCCCATGCAAACAACATCACCCCCTTCTCCGAAGGCAGACCCCCCCTCCAGCATGCACATTCAGCCCCATCACCCCCTTCTCTCCAGGCAGATCCCCCTTCCTGCATGCACATGCAGCCCCATGCAAGCAACATCACCCCCTTCTCCCCAGGCAGACCCCCCCTCCAGCATGCCCATGCAGCCCCATGCAATCATCACCCCCTTCTCCCCAGGCAGACCCCCTCCTCCAGCATGCACATGCAGCCCATTGCAAGCAACATCACCCTCTTCTCCCCAGGCAGACCCTTCCTCCAGCATGCACATGCAGCCCCATGCAAGCAACATCACCCTCTTCTCCCCAGGCAGACCCTTCCTCCAGCATGCACATGCAGCCCCATGCAAGCAACATCGGGTTTAGGGTTGGAATTAGGTTTGGGTTAGAATTTAGGGTAGGGTTGAAATTAGGGTTAGTGTTGGAATTAGGGTTAGATTTAGGGGTAAAATTAGGATTAAGGTTGAAATTAGGGTTAGGGCTGGAATTATGTTTAGAATTAGGGTTAGAATTAGGGTTAGAATTAGGGTTAGTGTTGGAATGGTTTAGGGTAGGCTTTAGGGTTAATGTTGGAATTAGGTTTAGGGTTAACATTAGGGTTAGGCTTATGGTTATGGTTGGGATTAGGGTTTGGGTTGTGTTTGGGTTATGGTTAGAGTTGGGATTAGGGATGTGTTGGGCGTTGTGGTTAGTGTTTTGGTTAGGGTTGGGGTTAGAATTGAGGGGTTTCCACTGTTTGGGCACATTGGGGTCTCCAAACGCAACATGGCGCCACCATTGATTCCAGCCAATTTTGCGTTCAAAAAGTCAAACGGTGCTCCCTCCCTTCCAAGGCCCGACGTGTGCCCAAGCAGTGGTTTACCCCAACATATGGGTTATCAGCGTACTCAGGAAAAAATTGCACAACAACTTTGGTGGTCTAATTTCCCCTGTTACCCTTGGGAAAGTAAAAAAAATTTTTTGAAAATTTATTTTTGTAGAAAAAAAGATTTTTTATTTTCACGGCTCTGTGTTATAAACGTCTGTGAAGCACTTGGTGGTTCAAAGTGCTCACCACACATCTAGATAAGTTCCTTGAGCGGTCTATTTTCCAAAATGGTGTCACTTGTGTGGGTTTTTCACTGTTTAGGTGCACAGGGGCTCTCCAAAAGCGACATGGTGTCCGCTAATGATTTGAGGTAATTTTCCATTCAATAACTCAAATGGCGCTCCTTCCCTTCTGAGCCCTGCCGTGCGCCCAAACAGTGGTTTATGACCACATAAGATGTATCGGTATACTCAGGACAAATTGCCCAACAAATTGTATTATCCATTTTATTCTGTTGCCCATGTGAAAAATACAAAATTGATGCTCAAAGAAAATTTTGGATGGAAAAATTAAAATGTTCATTTTTTCCTTCCACGTTGCTTTAGTTCCTGTGAAGCACCAGAAGGGTTAATTATCTTATTGAATGTAGCTTTGAGTAGCTTGAGGGGTGCAGTTTTTAGAATGGTGTCACTTTTGTGTATTTTCTGCCATATAGACCCCTCAAATTGACTTCAAATTTGTGTTGGTCCCTAAAATAAATGGTTTTGTAAATTTTGTTTTAAAAATGAGAAATCACTGGTCAACTTTTAAACCTTATAACTTCCGTACAAAAAAAAAATTTGTTTCAAAAATTGTGCTGATGTAAAGTAGACATGTGGGAAATGTAATTTTTTAACTATTTTGTGTCACATAACTCTCTGGTTTAACAGAATAAAAATTCAAAATTTTAAAATTACAAAGTCATTGTGGGTCATGAAGGGGTTAAAGTATTACATTATTAATTTTTCTATATACTTATATCTATCAAAACAGATATAAACCTATCATTCATTCTATCATTCATTAATTCCATCATTCCTTCTTTCTCTCATTCCTTCTATCAATCTGTCATTTTTTCAATCTACATAATTCCTTCTATCTATAAATCAATATCTCCTTTATATTAATGTACCAGGATCGTCATTGAAAGTCAGAGAACAGGAGCCAAAGAGAAGAGCAGAAGATACTAAAAGTAAAATATTTCAAATTAAAGTTTAATATAACAGTTAATATCAACCTTAAATTAAAAATAAATAGTATTTTAAGGGAATCTGTCACCAATTTTTTTTTCATGTAAGCTGCGGCCACCGCCATCAGGGGCTTATCTACTTCATTCTGTAATGCTGTAGATAAACCCCCGATGTAACCTGAAAGAGAAGAAAAACACGTTAGATTATACACACCGGAGGGAGTGGTCCGGTGCAATGGGTTTTGCGGTCCGGTCCGATGCCATCCTCTTCTTCCCGTTTTGTAGTGGATCCGGCGCAGGCACACTGCTCTCTCCTGTTGAATGCAGAGCAGAGTCCTGCAGTTTGCAGGCATCGGGAGAGGTCTTGTGTCTGCGCACTGCAGTATTCTGCTCTGCATTCAACAGGAGAGAGCAGTGCTCCTGCGCCGGATCCACTACAGGATGGGAAGGAGGACGTCATTGTATGAAAATGGGAGGCGTCGAACCGGACCGCCCCCTCCGGTGAGTATAATCTAACGTGTTTTTCTTCTCTTTCAGGTTACATCGGGGACTTATCTACAGCATTATAAAATGCTGTAGATAAGCCCCTGATGTCAGTGGCGGAAGCTGATAGTCAAAAAAAAAGGGTGACATATTCCCTTTACAAAATTATTTTTTTTATGTATAATGGACACTGTACACCTCATCTTGCCTGTAAACAAAAATGAATTTAATTAATTAAAAATGAAAAATATTACATGTTCATAATTCTTCAGAAATTTTGCACAGACACTCATATTTAAGTTACATGCTGTCAATTTCCTTGGGATCTTCTTTGACATGGTTCTACTCCTTCATTGGAGTCCACCTGTGTTTAATTAAACTGATAGTTGATTTGTAAAGGCGCACACCTGTCTATATAAGACCTAACAGCTCACAGTGCATGCCAGACCAAATGAGAATCATGAGGTCAAAGGAAATGGTCCAGTAGCTCAGAGACAGAATTGTGGCAAGACACAGATCTTGCCAAGGTAACAAAAGAATTTCAGCAGTACTCAAGGTTTCTAACATCATAGTGGCCTACATAATCCTTAAATTGAAGAAATTTGGGAACACCAGAAGTCTTCCAATACCTAGCCGTCTAGCCAAACTGACCAATTGTGGGAGAAGAGCCTTGGTGAGAGAGGTAAAGAGGAAACTCAAGATCGCTTTGGCTGAGATACACAGATGCAGTAGAGATGGGAGAAATTTCCACAAAGTCAACTATCACTGCAGATCTCCACGACCTGACATCAACCCTACAAATATTACCCCACTTGCCACAACTACAGGGCAAGTGGGAAGAGTAGGGCAAAGCACCAAAAAAGGTGCATGTAATAGATGTGCCTTTTCTGGGCAGCTGCAGGCTGCTATTTATAGGCCTGGGGGAGCAATATCACTGACACCTTATCACCCTGAGAATCCCAGCCCCCAGCTGGAGGTTACATACTAAGTTATAGATATTGTTAACATTAAACAAATTTACAATGACAGACTGGTGCAAAGAAGAGAGAACCCTGTCCTCTCGGACTTACATTCTGTGGGATAGTGGTGAAGCAACAGAATCTCGGGGGTGCAGCAGCTATGGTGGTTTTTCAGGCTGCAGCTTGTGCGGTGGTGAGGCGGAAGAATGGTTTTTGCAGGCTGTAAGCATTCCTGAAGAGGTGGGTTTTCAGGTTACGTTTGAAGGATCCAAGGCTGGTAGATAATCGCACGTGTTTAGGCATGGAATTCCAGAATATAGGGGACATTCGGGAGAAATCTTTGAGGCGGTTGTGTGAGGAACGAATAAGTGTGGAGGACAGTAGGAGCTCATGGGAGGATCGAAGATTATGTGAGGGAAGAAATTGGGAGATTAGTTCAGAGATGTATCGAGGGGATAGGTTGTGGATGGCTTTGTAGGTCAGTGTTAGTAGTTTGAACTGGATTCGTTGGTGAATTGGGAGCCAGTGGAGGGATTTGCACAGGGGAGAGACAGGGGAGTAGCAAGGAGAGAGGTGGATTAGTCGGGCAGGAGAGTTGAGGACAGACTAGTGGTGCAAGAGAGTTAGCAGGGAGGCCACAGAGGATAGTGTTGCAGTAGTCAAGGCGGGTACTGGTACCTTCCCTTCTGCTTTCAAACATGCCACAATCACACCTATCCTTAAAAAGCCAACCCTCGATCCAACAGCCACATCCAGCTATCGCCCAATATCGCTGCTCCCATTCGCTTCTAAACTCCTGGAGCAGCATGTCCACGCTGAACTTTCCTCTCACCTCTCATCTAACTTGCTCTTTGATAATCTACAATCTGGCTTCCACCCCCATCATTCCACTGAGACAGCCCTGACCAAAATTACCAACGACCTACATACAGCTAAAGCTAACGGACAATACTCTATACTCCTGCTTCTAGACCTATCCTCTGCTTTTGACACAATTGATCACTGCCTCCTACTACAGATCCTCTCCTCCTTTGGCATCAAAGACCTCGCCCTATCCTGATCTCCTCATACCTTTCCAACCGCACATTCAGCTTCTCCCACTCCCACACTACCTCCGCATCCCACCCTCTCTCTGTTCGAGTCCCCCAAGGCTCTGTTTTAGGACCCCTACTCTTCACAATCTACACACTTGGTCTGGGGCAACTCATAAAGTCCCACGGATTCCAGTACCACCTTTATGCCGATGATACTCAGATCTACTTCTCTGGCCCAGACATCACCTCTCTGCTCTCCAGAATCCCAGAGTGTCTATCAGCCATATCCTCCTTCTTCTCCTCTCGCTTCCTCAAACTCAATGTGGACAAATCTGAACTGATCATCTTTCCCCCATCTCATAGATCTTCCTTACCCGACCTTTCTATAACAATTGACAACACCACGCTTTCCCCCGTACCGGAGGTCCGCTGCCTCGGAGTAACCCTTGACTCTGCCCTGTCCTTCAAACCGCACATCCAAGCTTTCTCCACCTCCTGTCGCCTCCAGCTCAAAAATATTTCCAGAATCCGTCCCTTCCTCAACCCTCAATCTACTAAAATGCTTGTGCATGCCCTCATCATCTCCTGCCTCGACTATTGCAACATCCTTTTCTGTGGCCTCCCTGCTAACACCCTTGCACCTCTTCAGTCCATTCTCAACTCTGCCGCCCGACTAATTCATCTCTCTCCTCGCTACTCCTCCGCTTCTCCCCTCTGCAAATCTCTTCACTGGCTCCCATTCCCTCAGCGTATCCAGTTCAAATTACTAATACTGACCTACAAGGCCATCTACAACCTGTCTCCTCCTTACATCTCTGAACTAATCTCCAGATACCTCCCCTCTCCGGTCCTCCCAAGACCTCCTTCTCTCCTCCACACTTATTCGCTCCTCACCCAACCGCCTCCAAGACTTCTCCCGAATAGCCCCCATTTTCTGGAATTCCCTGACCCAACACGTCCGGCTATCAACCACACTCAGATGCTTCAGACGGAACTTGAAAACCCACCTCTTCAGGAAAGCCTACAGCCTGCAGTGATCCCCGCTGCCTCCTCACCACTACTGGAGCTACCGCCTCACCATCACTGGAACCGTTGCAACCCTCCAACCTACTGTCTCCTTCCCCACCATCCTGTAGCATGTAAGCCCGAAAGGGCAGGGTCCTCTCTCCCCTCTATATCAGTCTGTGATTGTTAGTTTGTTTGCTGTAAGTGATATCTGTAATCTGTATGTAACCCCTTCTCATGTACAGCACCATGGAACCAATGGTGCTATATAAATAAATAATAATATTAATAATAATGAGGGCATGTACAAGAGTTTTAGTAGATTAAGGGCTGAGAAAGGGACGGATTCTTGAAATATTTTTGATTTGGAGGTGACAGGAGGTGGCAAGACTTTGGACATGTGGTTTGAAGGACAGGGCAGAGTCAAGATTTACTCTGAGGCAGCGGATTTTAGGTGCGGGAGAGAGCGTGATGCCGTTTACCATACTAGATCCGGTAGGGAATATATGTGAGATGGAAGAAAAGTAATGAATTAAGTTTTTTCAACATTGAGTTTTAGGAAATGAGAGGTGAACAAGGAGAATATGGCAGATAGACACTCCGGGATTGTGGACAACAGAGAGGTGACATATAGGCCAGAGAGGTAGATCTGAGTGTTGTCCGCATACAGGTGGCACTGGAAGCCATGGGACTTAATGAGTTGTCCTAGGCCTAGAGTATAGAAGGAAAAAAAGTAGGGGCCCCAGGACAGAGCCTTGGGGGACTCCAACAGAGTGAGGGCGTGATGATGAGGTAGTGTGGGAGTGGGAAACTCTGAATGTGCGATCAGAAAGATATGAGGCAATCCAGGACAGGGCAAGGTCTTTGATGCTAAGGGAAGAGAGAATCTGTAGCAGTTGGCAGTGATCGAGTGTGTCGAAGGCAGAGGACAGATCGAGAAGGAGGGGGATGGAGAACTGTCTGTTAGCTTTAGCTGTGAGTAAGTCATTAGTAATTTTGGTCATGCCAGTTTGAGAGGAGTGGTGGGGGCGGAAGCCAGATTGGGGGATGTCAAGGAGGGAGTTAGATGAGAGGTGGGAGGAAAGTTGAGCATGGACATGCTGTTCAAGGAGTTTGGAAGCAATCGGGAGCTGTGATATGGGGCGAGAGCTGAGCATAGCAGTTGGGTCAAGATTTGAGTTTTTGAGGATGGGTGTGATGGTGGCATGTTTGAAGGCAGAAGGAAAGGTACCAGAAGATAGTGATAGGTTGAAGAGATGGCTTAGGCCTGGAATGATCATGTTAGTGAGTTTGGGGAGCAGGTGTGAAGGGATGGGGTCAAGTGCACAGGTGGTGAGGTGTGATTTGTAAAGGCACACACCTGTCCATAAATGTGACCTCAAAGCTCACAGTGCCTGTCAGACCAAATCCAAATTATGTGGTCAAAGGAAGTTGGCAAGGAGCTCAGATACAGAATTGTGGCAATGCACAGATGTGTCCAAGTTTTAAAATATTTTGGGGCAGTTCCCAAGGTTCCTAAGAGCACAGTGGCCTCCATAATCATTAAATGAAAGAAGTTTGGGACCACCATAAGTCTTCCTAGACCTGGCCATACAGCCAAACTGTGCAATTGTGTGAGAAGAACCTTACTAGGAGAGAGGTAAAAAAGAACCCCAAGATCACTGTGCCCGAGCTACACAGATGCAGAAGTGAGATGGAATAAAGTTCCCCAAAGTCAACTATCACTGCAACCATCCAACACCCTATAATTTAGGGCAGAGTTGCCTGAGTGAAGCTTATACTTAGTCAGGGTCGGACTGGGGTGTCTAGGGCCCACCAAGGGAATTAATTTTAGGGGCCCACCTACAGTAATGTACAACTCATCATTTAGGCTTTGAGACCGCAGAATTACACCATGGGTTCTTTTGACGTAAATCCCACGCCAAATCTGCATCATTTCAGCATCCTAATTCTACTAAAAGCTGCACCGTTGTTCATATGCTGCAGATCTTTCCGCACTACGATTCATTTAATCCTTTAGGGCCGCAGGCCTGTTTTCACCTTAATGCCCAGGCCATTGTTTGCAAATCTGACCTGTGTTACTTTGAAGTTAAAAAGTGACCCCATTTTGGAATCTACACCCCCAAGGATTGACGTAGGGGGTATAGTGATCACTTTGTCCCATGGTAGATGCTACACAGCCCAGCCAATCAAAGCGTTCGTATCTGCAGGGGGGGCTAAAATTCGCCCGGACCAGCCAGGCAGCGTTGCTGCCTGCCGGTCTTAGCGGCGAAAGCCTCCCGGTACCTGTGCGATTAGCTGCGGGGACCGACGGAACCCCTCGCGGTACATTAGTACAATAGTGGACATTTTAATTTAGAGACTTGGAGAAAAGATGTCTGAACACAAGGATGTCAGCGCCATCACCGCACATACAAGAACCAAACAGAAGAATCCAGAAGAGGGATCATTAATGGCAATGGCAGGCCTAGCATAGCATACAGTACACCACATATCCCTACATACAGTATTATGGGCACCGCATAGTCCTCCATACAGAATTATGGGCACCGCATAGTCCTTCATACAGAATTATGGGGCACCACGTATCTCTCCAAACAAAATTATGGGCACCACATAGTCCTCCATACAGAATTATGGGCACCGCATAGTCCTCCATACAGAATTATGGGGCACCACGTATCTCTCCAAACAAAATTATGGGCACCACATAGTCCTCCATACAGAATTATGGGACACCATGTAGTCCTCCATACAGAATTATGGGCACCACATAGGCCTCCATAAAGAATTATGGGACACCACGTATCTCTACATACAAAATTATGGGCACCACATAGTCCTCCATACAGAATTATGGGACACCATGTAGTCCTCCATACAGAATTATGGGCACCACATAGGCCTCCATACAGAATTATGGGACACCACGTATCTCTCCATACAAAATTATGGGCACCACATAGTCCTCCATACAGAATTATGGGCACCGCATAGTCCTCCATACAGAATTATGGGGCACCACGTATCTCTCCAAACAAAATTATGGGCACCACATAGTCCTCCATACAGAATTATGGGACACCATGTAGTCCTCCATACAGAATTATGGGCACCACATAGGCCTCTATACAGAATTATGGGACACCACGTATCTCTACATACAAAATTATGGGTACCACATAGTCCTCCATACAGAATTATGGGACACCATGTAGTCCTCCATACAGAACTATGGGCACCACATAGGCCTCCATACAGAATTATGGGACACCACGTACTGTATCTCTCCATACAAAATTATGGGCACCACATAGTCCTCCATACAGATTTATGAGACACCATGTATTCCTCCATACAGAATTATGGGCACCACATAGGCCTCCATACAGAATTATGGGCACCACATAGTCCTCCATACAGAATTATGGGCACCACATAGTCCTCCATACAGTATTATGGGCACCGCATAGTCCTCCATACAGTATTATGGGCACCACATAGTCCTCCATACAGTATTATGGGCACCGCATAGTCCTCCATACAGTATTATGGGCACCGCATAGTCCTCCATACAGTATTATGGGCACCACATAGTCCTCCATACAGTATTATGGGCACCGCATAGTCCTCCATACAGTATTACGGGCACTGCATAGTCTTCCATACAGTATTATGGGCACCACAAACGCCTCCATACAGAATTATAACATTTCATTACTGATCCTGAGCTACCTGCTGTATTACATTCCAGAGCTGTAGTTCACATCCGTCTCTCCCCTGTGGGATGATAGAATGTACAGCTGCAGGAGCAGCGCTCCCCGTGACATAGGAGTATTACAGCTCCAGGCTGTGTAACCTGTGCATTCACCCTCCCACCCCCTGTAATTACTCAGCGCTCCCTCCTGTGCTCCTCCGGTTGGTGCACGGCTTGTAGAAATGATTGTATAATCCTGGGACCTTATAAGATGAGAATTTCACAACCCGACTAGCGCTCAGATAAAAACGCCCAGCGGAGATTCAGGCAGCGAAACCTTCATGCAGGATTATCCAGCCAACCAGACATGGATTTGCAGTCAGTTGACCAGCCTCATCAGGTCCGCTAATGCAGGCAGATTGGAATGTGAATTCTGCTGATAGATTTCCTTGAAGTTTTACTGACACTGACGGCCATTTCTTGTGTACAGCGCAAAACATATTGTGGCCAGTACAAAACTCAGGTGCATGCAGAGCGTAGCGGCACAGAGAAGAGAGCGTTGGCACAGGCAGAGAAAGAGAAGAGAGCGGCGGCACAGGCAGAGGAAGGGTATGTGCACACGTTGTGGATTTGGCTGCGAATCCGCAGCAGTTTTCCATGCGGTGTAGAGTACCATGTTATCCCATGGAAAACCAAATCCGCTGTGCACATGCTGCGGAAAATTCTATGCAGATTTGTTGCGGTTTATTTTCTGCAGCATGTCACTTCTTTGTACGGAATCCGCAGCGTTTTTACACCCATTCCATTATAGGAATACGCAGGTGTAAAAACGCAGGTGAAATCCACACAAAATCTGCACTAAATCTGCAGAAGAAAAAAACTAACTCGTGATGTAAATGAGAGAACCAGAATAATGGGAATGTGTATATAAAACACTGAAATAAAAACAAAAATATGTATAATAAAATAAGCCTTTATTGTAAATTTTGGCCAGACAACAACAACGGCAATAAGAAAATATGTATAAAAACATATAAAAAATGGCAAGAAGACCGCACAATGAATTAATTAACAAGTATCTATACTTATAATAGTATCACCACTGTACAACAGGAATTGTTCAGATAAAGCATATATAATATTCCCCATGTAGAACAGCAAAAAAACATAAAATAATAAGTGCAATAAATAGTGAGGTGATGATAATTATATATATATATATGTAAAAAATAAAAATAATATAATTAACAACAAATAAAAATGTGGAAATCACTTGTAAAAATTAGGTATATGTGTATATATATAAACCAATATTGGTGAATAATACAAAAAACTACTGTGAAGAAATATATGTATATATATATATATATATATATATATATACACTGAAAACTGAAAGCACTCAAAATGGTGATAATAGAGGCAAAAAAAATGGTTACGAAAAATACTAAAAGGAATATAATGAAAAAATAAGTGCAGGGACAGGGCAGAGCGCAGTGACAGGGCAGAGTGCAGCTGAGGGGACAGGGCAGAGTGCAGGGACAGGGCAGAGTGCAGCTGAGGGGACAGGGCAGAGCGCAGGGACAGGGCAGAGCGCAGTGACAGGGCAAAGTGCAGCTAGAGGGGACAGGGCAGAGCGCAGGGACAGGGCAGAGTTCAGCTGAGTGGACAGGGCAGAGCACAGGGACAGGACAGGGCAGAGCGCAGGGACGGGACAGAGGCACTCACCACCTCTCCTAGCATGTCTCTTGCAGCCCCCGGCCGGTGCTTATTCCATCTTCAATCTCACTGCTGTTCTTCTTCCTGCTTTCAGCGTCCATGTGGTTCTGCTGAGCCGCTCATTACATATGCGCGTATGTAATGAGCCGCCATTACTTATGCGCATAGGTAATGAGCGGCCGCTGAATACAGGAAGATAGAACATCGCTGAGATTGAAGATGGAATAAGCACAGGGGGGGCTGCAAGAGACATGCTAGGAGAGGTGACTGTGACTGAGTATGCAATTGCACTACCCCGGTAGTTACGCCACTGACTTGGATGATCTGATTCACAGGTATGAGCGGCCGGGCCACGAGCGGGCTTGTTCAGTGACATTCATGGTCGGGCGGGGGCGGGGCCCACCGAGGGATCCAATGGTACCTCGGTGGGCCAGTCCGAGCCAGTGCGAGACATATGAAAGCATGCATAGTGTCTTGAAACAGACACATGAAGGATTCACCGACTCATAAATAAGATTCTCTTGTCTGATGAACCGACAAAATACATTTTTAAGCCTATTAGAAGCCATATGTGTGGAGAAAACCTGGCACTGCTCATCACCTGCCAAATTCCATTCCAACAGTGAAACATGGTGTTGGCAGCATCATGCTATGTGTGTGTTTTTCACTGCATCCACAGTTTGACCCATTCTTGTTCCCTTCAATTTCAACAAGTCAAAGTACTGGGATATCACTGATGAAAACCTCTTCCAGAGTGCTCTGGACCTCAAACTTGTCCCAATGGTCACCTTCCACCCATACAATGACTCTAATCATACAGCCTAAATAACGGATTGTCTTTACAACAACTCTGTGACAAATCTTTCTTGCTATCACCAGAGCCATGACATTAAAACAATGGATCATCTCTGTAGAGACAAGATAATGGCTGGCCAACAACGTTCACCATCCAACCTGACCGACCGGGAGAGGATCTCAAATGAAAAATGGCCGAGCATACCAAAATCCCATTGTCAAAAAGATACTGCATGATTACCAATAAAAATCATGGCTGTACTAGGTCAAAAGAGAGCTTATACTCAATCCTGAGCATAAATTCTGAATAGTTATGAAAATGTGATATTTCCTTTTTAATTTCTTATTTAAATTTTCCAAATTAATTATTTTTAAAAAAATTTCAAGTTAGGATGGCGTGCAAGGTTTACAGTAAAGAAAAAAAAAATATGTTCAATTGACCAAATGGCTGAACGTAACCAAAAAATGATAAATTAAAAAAAAATTGTTTTAAATACTTTACTGTTGTGAGTTCATTCTCTTGTCCACCAGTTGTGAGTTCTCCTTCCAGACTCCCTCTGGTGGTAACAGGAGGTAGTGAGGCTGATTTAATCAGTAGAGATCTGCCACCTGATAATGAGGATGACGATTGGACCTCAGGAATCTTAGACTGGATTTAAGACAGCCAACGCCCTAGTCTAGTGCTGGTGATTGCTTCTGGCTTTTCAGGTCTTGGTTTTCAGCTCTGTTCCAGCCATCTCAAGCTAAGTGTTTTTGCTAATGTTCACACTTGATTTTGTTGGTCTATTCAGTTTTTTTGTGTGCTCAGCCAGCCCCGGCTGGGGCTGTGCTGAATTTCCACTCTTATTTATCTGTATTTGCCAATTTGCTTTTTAGTCCCTTATTAGATTGGCCTCTTTTTGCTCTGTCTCAGAATATTTCAGAGTGCTGATATAGTGGGAGAAGTCTAGTGACTTCAGGGTTAATTTTGTTATCAGAAGTGTTGGTCATTATTTTTGTAGGATTTTTGGCAGATTGCAGATAGTGCTTTCCTTTCCTATCCTTTATAGTTAGTTTGGGCCCCATCATTTGCTCAGCCTATTTCCCTGCCTGTGTTTGTGTTTTCATCTTGTTTCACCGTCAATACATGTGTGGGGGCTGTCTATTCCTTTGGGGTCTGCTCTGGGGCAGTCAGTTTTGGCCTTTTCTTGCTTTAGGCTTATTTAGTCCTCCGGCGTTGACGAGGCGTCTAGATCATCGTAGGAATGCTCCACTGCTACTGCTAGTTGTGTGGTTAGGATCAGGGATCTGCAATCTGCATAGTTACCAACCTCTCTGGTTTTCTGGGACTTAGCTTTTTGTTGTCCTCCTTGGTGACCCATTCATAACAGAATCACCAGCCATACCGCAGATTCTAGGGTACTCAAAAGCAGGAGAAAATTGTTTAAAAAAAAAAAAAAAAAGTATTAGAATTTTTTTTTTAGATATTCTTTCCTCTTTTTTTTCTGGGGCCGTAGGAGGATTTTTTTTTTTCCTATTGGAGATTAAGCAATTGTCTAATGGTGTGGAGCAACTTGCTGCTGAAGTGCAGAGAATTTCCACTTACCTCATTCAGTCACATCTAAGATCCCCACTCCTGATGTGTTTTCTGGGGATCGGTCTAAATTTTTGAATTTTAAGAATAATTGTAAATTATTTCTTGCCTTGAAGCCTAACTCATCAGGGAGCTCTGTGCAGCAGGTTAAAATGGTCATCTCCTTGCTGTGCGGCGATCCCCAGGATTGGGCTTTTTCTCTGACACCTGAAAATCCTATTTTGACTAATGTGGATGCATTTTTTCAAGCCTTGGGGTTGTTGTATGATGAACCTAATGCCGTTGATCAAGCTGAGAGAACCCTGTTGGCATTAAACCAGGGTCAGGATTCTGCAGAGTTATACTGTCAAAAATTCCGAAAGTGGGCGGTCCTTACTACATGGAATGATAGTGCATTGGCAACTCTCTTTCGGAAGGGTTTCCATGACGCCTCTGCGGACGCCTATTCCTTTGAGGGGTATTGATGCTACTCCTTTGGCGAAGAATAAACCTCAGTTTTTGACCCAGGTGATAATGCCGGTCGCCCCAGACCACCAAGAAAATAGTAAATTTCTAGTGCTGCATAATTTGCATGATACTATTGTTCTGGGTTTTCCCTGGTTGCAAACTCATAATCCAGTTTTGGATTGGAAATCTAGGTCTGTGGTGAGTTGGGGACGCTCCTGTTTTCTCCACCTCTCCTCTGTCTCATGATATTCCTGATTAGCTGACCGATTTTTCTGATGTATTTAGTGAGAGTAAGTCTGCGTCTTTGCCCCCTCATAGGAGTTATGACTGTGCAATTGAGTTGATGCCTGGGTGTAAATTTCCCAAGGGTCGGCTTTTCAACTTATCAGTACCCGAACATGATGCTATGCGATCCTATATTAAGGAGTCGTTGGAGAAGGGTCATATTAGACCATCCTCGTCACCTTTAGGTGCTGGGGTTTTTTTGTGGCCAAGAAAGATGGTTCATTAAGACCGTGTATTGATTATCGTTCCCTTAACATGATGACAGTTAAGTATCAGTACCCGTTACCTCTGATGTCTGATTTATTCTCCAGAGTTAAGAGTGCCTGCTGGTTTACTAAGCTTCACCTCAGGGGGGCGTATAATCTTATTTGCATCAAGCACGGGGATGAATGGAAGACAGCGTTTAATACTCCGGAGGGACATTTTGAGTACCTGGTGATGCCTTTTGGGCTCACTAATGCCCCTTCTGTCTTCCAGTCCTTTATGAATGATATTTTTCGAGACCTTGTGGATAAGTTTTTGATCATCTATCTGGATGATATTTTGATCTTTTCTAGTGATTGGGATTCTCATGTGGAACATGTCTGGACTGTTTTCCGGATTTTGAGGGAGAATTCCCTGTTTGTTAAGGGATCAAAATGCCTCTTTGGTGTACAGAGGATTTCATTTTTGGGATTTATCTTGTCTCCGTCGACTATTGAAATGGACCCGGCCAAGGTACAGGCCATTTATGATCGGTTTCAGCCTACTTCTTTGAAGGCTCTCCAGAAGTTTTTGGGTTTTGCTAATTTCTATCGTAAATTTATAGGTAATTTTTCTGGTATTGTCAAACCACTGACTGATCTGACCAAGAAGGGCACTGATGTGCTGAATTGGTCTCCTGAGGCTGTCTCAGCATTTCAGGAGCTTAAGCGGAGATTTACTTCAGCTCCAGTTTTACGGCAACCTGATGTCTCACTTCCATTTCAGGTGGAGGTAGATGCTTCTGAGATTGGTGCAGGAGCTGTTTTGTCCCAAAAAGACCCTGTGTGTTGTGAGTTCATTTTCCCCTTCGTCACTGAGGTCTTGTGAACTCCCTATTCTGGTAAAGGAAGGTAATGAGCCTGATTATCAGGCACCTGAGTCTAATGAGGATGACTGGCTGAGTGGAGTCACGGACTGGATATAAGGCTGCCGATGCCCTTCTGCCCTGCGGGTGATTTCTCTGTGGACTTCTAGGACACCAGTCTGATTCCTGCTTTCCTAAAGCTAAGTTTTTTTGCTTTGCCTGTTGCATTTGTGTTTTGTTTTCCTTGCTCTTCTGGATTCTGCCATTCCCTGCTGGGGTGAGCTGAATCTCCTTTTGCCTGTTGCTCTGTCTTCAGAATATTCCTGAGTACTGACATAGCTTTTTGAAGCCTAGCGTCTTCACGGCCTTTTTCACAGTCAGTCTGTTGGCTCTTATTTTCATAGGGTTTTTCACGGATTGCAGACAGCAGCCTTCCTGTCCTTTCCTATGTAGTTAGCTTGGGCCCCGTCTTTGCTCAGTCTATCTTTCTTTCTGTGTTAGTGTTTTCATCTTGCTTCACCATCATTATATGTGGGGGGCTGCCTATTGCTTTGGGGTCTGCTCTGGGGCAGTTTAGATTTCACCTTTCTTTCTTTAGGCCTATTTAATTCTCCGGCTGTGATCGAGGGGTCTAGGGCATCGTAGGAACCCCCAACGGCTACTGCTAGTTGTGTTGATAAGTTCAGGGGTCTGCAATCCGATAGCTGCCAACTTCTCTGGTTTTCTGGACTTAGCTAGCATTTCTGTTTTTGCCTCCTACGGTGACTCAATCATAACAGAATCACCCGCCATAGCGCAGATCCTAGGGTACTCAATAGCAGGAAAGAATTGTGCTTTAAAAAAAAAAAAAAAAAAGGTGTGTGTATATTCTCTCCTCTATATCTCTGAGGCCGTAGGGGGAATTTTTTTTTCTCTCAATGGAGATAAAGCAATTATCTGATCGTGTGGAGCAGCTCGCTGCGGAAGTGCGGGGAATTTCCGCCTACCTTGCTCATTCGCATGCTGTTGAACAAAAGATCCCTACACCTGATGTATTTTTTGGGGATCGATCTAAATTTTTGAGTTTCAAAAATAATTGTAAATTATTTTTTGCCTCGAAGCCTAACTCGTCAGGGAGCTCCGCGCAGCAGGTTAAAATCGTCATCTCTTTGCTGCGTGGCGATCCCCAGGATTGGGCGTTTTCTTTGAAACCAGATGATCCTATTCTGACTAATGTGAACGCATTCTTTCAAGCTTTGGGGTTGTTGTATGACGAACCTAATGCTATTGATCAGGCTGAAAAGACCCTGTTGGCATTGAACCAGGGTCGAGATTCTGCAGAGTTGTACAGTCAAAAGTTCCGAAAGTGGGCGGTCCTTACTACCTGGAATGATAATGCCTTGGCTGCTCTCTTTCGGAAGGGTTTGTCAGAAGCCATAAAAGATACTATGGTGGGATTTCCTGTTCCCTCTGGTCTGGACGATTCTATGTCATTAGCCATTCAGGTTGGTCGGCGTTTGCGTGAACGCAGGATTGCACGAGAGGTGTTGCCACCGGTTGAACAGACGTCTGAACCTATGCAATGTGATAGAGTTTTGTCTAAGGCGCAACGTCAGGAGTTCAGAAGGCGTAATAAGCTGTGTTTTTTTTGTGGAGATGCCTCGCATATTATTTCTGTTTGTCCTAAACGAGAGAAACGCTTTGCACACACGTTTTCTGTTGGTGGTGTTCAACCTAAGTTTCTTCTGGCAATTACTCTGATCTGCTCCCTGTCCACATTTTCCGCCAAGGCTTTTGTGGATTCGGGAGCAGCGCTAAACCTAATGGACTTGGATTTTGCTAAACGTTGTGGATTTCCGATGACACCTCTGAAGATGCCTATCCCTTTGAGGGGGATTGATGCTACTGCTTTGGCTAAAAATAAACCTCAGTTTTGGACCCAGGTGGTCATGCGGGTCGCCCCAGACCATCAAGAAAATTGCAGATTTTTGGTGTTGCATGGTCTGCATGATGCCGTTGTTCTGGGGTTTCCCTGGTTGCAAATTCATAATCCAGTTTTGGATTGGAAATCTGTGTCTGTGGTGAGTTGGGGTTGTCGGTGTGCCTTTAGTGAGGCTCCGTTTTTTTCCACCTCTCCTCAGTCGCATGATGTTCCTGACTATTTGGCGGACTTTTATGATGTATTTAGTGAGAATGAGTCTGCGTCCTTGCCTCCTCATAGGAGTTATGACTGTGCAATTGAACTAAGCCCGGGGTGTAAATTTCCCAAGGGTCGGCTCTTCAATTTATCTGTACCCGAGCACGAGGCTATGCGGTCCTATATTAAGGAGGCGTTGGAGAAGGGTCATATTTGACCATCCTCTTCACCCTTAGGTGCCGTTTTTTTTTCTGTGGCCAAAAAGGATGGTTCCTTAAGGCCTTGTATTGATTATCGTGCCCTCAATAAAATTACTATTAAATATCAGTTTCCGTTACCCCTGATTTCGGATCTATTCTCTAGAGTTAGAGGTGCTTGCTGGTTTACCAAGCTTGACCTCAGGGGTCGTATAATCTTATCCGCATTAAGCAGGGGGATGAATGGAAGACGGCGTTTAATACTCCGGAGGGACATTTTGAGTACCTGGTGATGCCTTTTGGGCTCACTAATGCCCCTTCTGTCTTCCAGTGCTTCATGAACGATATTTTCCGAGACTTTGTCGATAAATTTTTGATTATCTATCTGGATGATATTTTGATCTTCTCCAAGGATTGGGATTCTCATGTGGAACATATTCGGACTGTGTTCCGGATCTTGAGGGAGAATTCCCTGTATGTCAAAGGATCGAAATGCCTTTTTGGAGTACAGAGGATTTCATTTTTGGGATTTATTTTGTCTCCGTCAACTATTGAAATGGACCCGGCCAAGGTACAGGCCATTTATGATTGGGTTCAGCCCACTTCTTTGAAGGCCCTCCAGAAGTTTTTGGGTTTTGCTAATTTTTATCGGAAATTTATAGCAAAATTTTCTATTATTGCCTAGCCATTGACTGATCTGACTAAGAAGGGTGCTGATGTGTTGAATTGGTCTCCGGAGGCTGTTGCTTCCTTTCAGGAGCTGAAGCGAAGATTTACCTCCGCCCCGGTTTTGCGGCAACCTGATGTCTCACTCCTGTTCCAGGTAGAGGTGGATGCTTCTGAGATTGGTGCAGGAGCTGTTTTGTCCCAAAAGGATCCTGTAACATCTAAAATGAATCCCTGTGCTTTCTTTTCCCGAAAGTTCTCTCCATCTGAACGTAACTATGATGTGGGGAATCGGGAACTGTTGGCCATGAAATGGGCATTTGAGGAGTGAGACATTGGTTGGAGGGAGCTAAACATCAAGTTGTGGTCCTCACTGACCACAAGAATTTGATTTACCTAGAGTCGGCTAAACGCTTGAACCCTAGACAGGCTAGGTGGGCCTTGTTTTTTACACGTTTTGATTTTGTGGTCTCTTTTCTTCCTGGAACTAAGAATGTCAAGGCAGACGCCCTCTCTAGGAGTTTCTTTGCTGATTCTCCTGTGGTGACCAAGCCTGCTACCATCTTAGGCGAAGGGGTAGTTCTTTCTGCCATCTCGCCCGATTTGAGACTTGCGCTGCAAGAGTTCCAGGAGGACAAACCTGAGCGTTGTCCCAGTGGAAAGTTGTATGTTCCTGACCAGTGGAAGAAGAGAGTGATGTCTGAAGTTCATTGCTCTGCATTGGCTGGTCATCCAGGTATTTTTGTTACTAGAGATCTGGTGAGTCGCTCTTTTTGGTGGCCCACCTTGTCTCATGATGTCAGGAATTTTGTGCAGTCCTGTGGGACTTGCTACCGGTCTAAATCTTGTTCTCGCTCTAGTGGGTTGTTGATGCCTTTGCCGGTCCCCAGGAGGCCATGGACCCATATTTCAATGGATTTCATCTCTGATATGCCGGTCTCTCAAAGAATGACTGTTATTTGGGTGATTTGTGATAGGTTCTCTAAGATGGTTCATCTTGTACCACTCCCTAAGTTGCCATCTTCCTCTGAGTCGGTGCCCCTGTTTTTGCAACAGGTGGTTCGCTTACACGGGATTCCTGAGAACATTGTATCTGACAGAGGAGTTCAGTTTGTGTCTAGATTTTGGAGGACTTTCTGTTCCAAGGTGGGAATTCAGTTGTCCTTCTCCTCTGCTTTTCACCCCCAGACCAATGGGCAGACAGAGAGAACAAACCAGACCTTGGAATCGTATTTGAGATGTTTTATTTCCGCTGATCAGGATGATTGGGTTTCATTTTTGCCCTTGGCCGAATTTGCTTTAAATAATAGAGCTAGTTCTGCCACTTTGATGTCACCTTTTTTTTGTAACTTTGGGTTTCATCCTCGATTTTCTTCAGGGCAGGTGGAGCCTTCTGCCTGCCCAGGTGTTGACACTGTGGTGGAGAGAATGCACCAGATCTGGGACCAAGTGGTGGATAAGTTATCTCTCTCCCAGGAAAAGGCCCAGCGGTTTTCCAATCGACATAGGACCATTGGTCCCCAGTTTAAGATTGGTGATATGGTGTGGTTATCATCAAAAAATATTGCTATGAAGGTGGCTTCTCCTAAGTTTAAGCCTAGATTTATTGGACCTTACAAGATTTTGGAGATTATTAATCCGGTCTCTTTTCGTTTGGCTCTTCCTGTCACATTTAAAATCCATAATGTGTTCCATAAGTCCTTGTTGAAGAGGTTTGTTGAACCAGTTGTTCCTGGGGTGGCACCTCCAGACCCTGTATTGGTTGAAGGTAACATGGAATATGAGGTAGAGAAAATACTGGATTCCCGTTTGGCTAGACGGAGACTCCAGTATTTGGTTAAGTGGAAGGGTTATGGTCAGGAGGATAATTCCTGGGTCTCTGCCTCTGATATTCATGCCAAAAGATTGGTGCGTGCCTTTCATCGGGCTCACCCTGATCGCCCTGGTGGCGTGGTTGAGGGTTCGGTGACCCCTCCTCAAGGGGGAGGTACTGTTGTGAGTTCATTTTCCCCTTCGTCACTGAGGTCTTGTGAACTCCCTATTCTGGTAAAGGAAGGTAATGAGCCTGATTATCAGGCACCTGAGTCTAATGAGGATGACTGGCTGAGTGGAGTCACGGACTGGATATAAGGCTGCCGATGCCCTTCTGCCCTGCGGGTGATTTCTCTGTGGACTTCTAGGACACCAGTCTGATTCCTGCTTTCCTAAAGCTAAGTTTTTTTGCTTTGCCTGTTGCATTTGTGTTTTGTTTTCCTTGCTTTTCTGGATTCTGCCATTCCCTGCTGGGGTGAGCTGAATCTCCTTTTGCCTGTTGCTCTGTCTTCAGAATATTCCTGAGTACTGACATAGCTTTTTGAAGCCTAGCGTCTTCAGGGCCTTTTTCACTGTCAGTCTGTTGGCTCTTATTTTCATAGGGTTTTTCACGGATTGCAGACAGCAGCCTTCCTGTCCTTTCCTATGTAGTTAGCTTGGGCCCCGACATTGCTCAGTCTATCTTTCTTTCTGTGTTAGTGTTTTCATCTTGCTTCACCGTCATTATATGTGGGGGGCTGCCTATTGCTTTGGGGTCTGCTCTGGGGCAGTTTAGATTTCCCCTTTCTTTCTTTAGGCCTATTTAATTCTCCGGCTGTGATCGAGGGTCTAGGGCATCGTAGGAACCCCCCACAGCTACTGCTAGTTGTGTTGATAAGTTCAGGGGTCTGCAATCCGATAGCTGCCAACTTCTCTGGTTTTCTGGACTTAGCTAGCATTTCTGTTTTTGCCTCCTACGGTGACTCAATCATAACACCTGTGACTTCTAAGATGAATCCTTGTGCCTTCTTTTCTCATAAGTTCTCCCCATCTGAGCGCAACTATGACGTGGGGAATCAGGAATTGTTGGCCATGACGTGGGCATTTGTGGAGTGGAGACATTGGTTGGAGGGAGCTAGACATCAAGTTGTGGTCCTCACCGATCACAAGAATTTGATTTATCTGGAGTCGGCCAAACGCTTGAATCCTAGACAGGCTAGATGGGCCTTGTTTTTCACGCGTTTTAATTTTGTGGTCTCTTTTCTTCCGGGCACTAAGAATGTTAAGGCAGACGCTCTTTGCTGATTCTCTTAATGTGACCAAGCCTACTACCATCCTAAGTGAGGGGGTAGTTCTTTCTGCCATTTCGCCCGATTTGAGACACACCCTGGAGGAATTTCAGGAGGATAAACCTGAGCGTTGCCCTACGGGAAGATTGTATGTTTGCATGGATTGTATGGAGAAAGAGAGTGATGTCTGAAGTTCATTGCTCCGCATTGGCTGGTCATCCAGGTATTTTTGGTACCAGAGATTTGGTGAGTCGGTCCTTTTGGTGGCCCGCCTTATCTCGTGATGTCAGGAATTTTGTGCAGTCCTGTGGGACTTGTTCTCGGTCTAAACCCTGTTCTCGTTCTAGTAGGTTGCTGATGCCCCTGCCCAGGTGTGGATACTGTGGTTGAGAGAATGCAGCAGATATGGGACCAAGTAGTGGATAAGTTGTCACTCTCTCAGGAAAAGGCCCAGCGATTTTCCAACCGACATAGGACCATTGGTCCCCGGTTTAAAGTGGGTGATATGGTTTGGTTGTCGTCTAAGAATATTCCTATGAAGGTTGCATCTCCAAAATTTAAAGACTCTAATTGTTGAAGCTGGGCTAACAAAGTAACCTGCTGGATGCCCTTCAAATAGGAAGCTTGTTGCAGAAAGATGCCTCTAATTACGGCTTTATGAGCCGACCACAAGGACTCCTCTGTGACTTCTCCATTGTCGTTCGACTGGAAGTAATGTTGGAGCTGTCTGTACTTTCTCTACCACCTTGCTTTGTAACAATAAGGATGTATTTAACTGCCACCTAGCAGAAGGATTAGACTGATGACGGGTTAGTCTCTGGAATATCGAGGCGCGGTCTGACCACATAATCAATCCAATATTCGCTGATCTGCATCTATTTAGAGTTGTATTATCAACCAAGAAATAATCTATTCTATTATATGTCCGGTGACGGGAGGAATAGAATGTATAGTCACGCTCCATAGCATGGGAATATCTCCAATAATCATGGAGACGATATTCCTTCACTACTACTTTCAGGTTCCTCCTAGGATGGGTTAATTTACTAGAGCAGTCCATCTCTCTATCTATAGGGGCATTGAAGTCTCCACATATAATCATTTCTCCTTTAGCTAATTCAGCCATTTTCTGAAACACCTTGCGAGCAAACGTGCATTGGGCTTCATTAGGGGCATACACCACCACCAGCGTATGTAGTTCACCATTGAGGGAGAAAACCAGGATTAAAAATCTGCCCGTAGGATCCGCATACATCTCTATATTTCTAAATGCCAAAGTGTTTTTAATCAATATGCAGACTCCTGCCTTTTTACTTGCGTTATTAGCGAAAAACCTGTGAGGGAACTGTGGATGGTGGAGTCTACTATTATCAGCTTCCAATAAATATGTTTCTTGCAAACATATGACGTCAGCACGTGATTTTTTAACTTCCCTCCATAACATGGAACGTTTCATAGGTGAATTGAGGCCTCTAACTTTCAAGGACATAAACTGTATACTCATGTCTAAATAACAAACTTCCTATGGAAGCAGCAGGCCCCAACACACCAAGCCCCTCCACCATAACAGATAATTAGGTCCCCAGTATAAATATAAAACCATAAGTTATATATCCTTATGAACTGAACCGAGATGCAAGTGTCAATTATCACATTAGAATGTACAATAGCCAAGAAAAAAGAGGAGTCATAAAAAAGGAAAAAGTAGAAAAAATAGAAAACACAGCAGTACTCAAAACATAATCCAAACAACTGGATGCACAAAAAAAAATATGCACATCCTCAAGTACCTTCCAAAGAATGCAGCAAAATGACTGCAATGGGGTTGGTGAGCTCTACAGTCATGGCCAAAAGTTTTGAGAATGACACAAATATTAATTTTTACAAAGTCTACTGCTTCATTTTTTCTAATGGCAATTTGCATATACTCCAGAATGTTAGAAAGAGTGATCAGCTTAACAGCAATTACTTGCAAAGTCAATATTTGCCTAGAAAATTAACTTTATCCCCCAAAACACATTTCAACATCATTGCAGCCCTGCCTTAAAAGGACCAGCTAACATCGTTTCAGTGATTGCTCCATTAACACAGGTGTGGGTGTTGATGAGGACAGGGCTGGAGATCAATCTGTCATGATTAAGTAAGAATGACACCACTGGACACTTTAAAAGGAGGCTGGTGCTTGGCATCATTGTTTCTCTTCTGTTAACCATGGTTATCTCTAAAGAAACACGTGCAGTCATCATTGCACTGCACAAAAATGGCCTAACAGGGAAGAGTATTGCAGCTAGAAAGATTGCACCTCAGTCAACAATCTATCGCATCATCAAGAACTTCAAGGAGAGAGGTTCCCTTGTTGCCAAAAAGGCTCCAGGGCGCCCAAGAAAGACCAGCAAGCGCCAGGACCGTCTCTTAAAAGTGTTTCAGCTGTGGGATCGGGCTACCAGCAGTGCAGAGCTTGCTCAGGAATGGCAGCAGGCAGGTGTGAGTGCATCTGCACGCACTGTGAGGCGGAGACTCTTGGAGCAAGGCCTGGTCTCAAGGAGGGCAGCAAAGAAGCCACTTCTCTCCAGAAAAAACATCATGGACAGACTGATATTCTGCAAGAGGTACAGGGAGTGGACTGCTGAGGACTGGGGTAAAGTCATTTTCTCTGATGAATCCCCTTTTCGATTGTTTGGGACATCTGGCAAACGGCTTATTCGGAGAAGACCAGGTGAGCGCTACCACCAGTCTTGTCTCATGCCAACTGTCAAGCATCCTGAAACTATTCATGTGTGGGGTGGCTTCTCAGCCAAGGGAATGGACTCTCTCTCAGTCTTGCCTAAAAACACAGTCATGAATAAAGAATGGTACCAGAATGTCCTCCAAGAGCAACTTCTCCCAACCGTCCAAGAGCAGTTTGGCGATCAACAATGCCTTTTTCAACATGATGGAGCACCTTGCCATAAAGCAAAGGTGATAACTAAATGGCTCAGGGAACAAAACATAGAGATTTTGGGACCATGGCCTGGAAACTCCCCAGATCTTAATCCCATTGAGAACTTGTGGTCAATCATCAAGAGACGGGTGGACAAACAAAAACCTTCAAATTCAGACAAAATAAAAGCATTGATTTTGCAAGAATGGACTGCTATCAGTCAGGATTTGATCCAGAAGTTGATTGAGAGCATGCCAGGGAGAATTGCTGAGGTCCTGAAGAAGAAGGGTCAACACTGCAAATATTGACTTGCTGCATTAACTCATTCTGTCAATATAACCTTTTGTTACTCATAATATGATTGCAATTATATTTCTGTATGTGATAAAAACATCTGACAAACACACATAAAAACCAGAGGGCAGCAGATCATGTGAAAATATAATATTTGTGTCATTCTCAAAACTTTTGGCCATAACTGTACTAACTCTACAGAGATCCTCAGCAGAGTTGTCCACAGTCACAGGTTGCTAGGAACAGTGTAGAACAGGATAAAAGTCCGAGCAATCTTCCACCAGCTCCAGCAGATGGACCTTTCCAGTCTTCCACCTTATATTTGAGACCATTCTGGGTCTAACGTTTTCCCCCTAGGCGCTTGTCGCTGTGCATAAGGAATATTCCAATCCTTAAGTCTGTCTTCAGCTTGTTTAGGGGTATGGCAAGCAATTATTCTCGCCTCATGCATAATCAACAGTTTCACTGTGTTAAAGCCCCACCTATATTTGGTGCCCACATCACACAGAGCTATACATACATGTGCGTATTCACGCCTCTTGGCCAGAGTCACTGCAGAAAAGTCCGAGAAAACTTGTAGTGATTGCATCTCCTGGGGCAGAGTCGGATTTTTCCTCATTCTTTGCATGAATATGTGGCGCCCCCAGGAGTATGGCCGCCACAGTGGCTTTGCCTTCCTCCAGGGAGGGTAATGCCAGGCTTGGAAGCAGTGAAGGGTCTCTCTCGCAGTTAACCTATACATGCAACACAGTTCCACTCCAGGCCAGCAGGGGGGACTCTGAACCGGATTGAAGGGAGGAGTGCTCTCTGAGGGCCAGGAGGAAGGAATGGTCAGTTAGTGTGAGGAGGGCCACGTGTGTAGACATGTGGAGAGAAGCTGGAGGTTGAGCGGAGGAAAGAGAGCTCCCTCACAGCGAGAGCGCATGAACTGGAGCCTGGTCTCCACGGTTGTACGGATATTAACGGTCCTGCAACAGACACCAGAGGAGTAGGAGGCTGTAAATGCCCTACCCCCATCTAAGACTCGGAGGCACAACAACACGGAGTGAGCCAAGAGAGGAATAGCCGCTACAGCTGTCTGCCATACGAGGAGTGCTAGTAGAAGAGAATTAGGAGGAACTTCAGTACTAGGAGTACTTCACTCAAATAAGTGCTAAGAAGGAGACTGCACAGCCCATCTGCTGAGAGAGAATCCCTGAGCTGCTTCCAGGCTAGCCTGCTCCGGTACCATCTGTAATCAGGATCCTGGACTGCATTTATCATGTAAAGGTACAGAAATTGCACCCCGCTGTGTCTTTGTCTGCTTCCTACCCTTCCGGCACTGGTACATCCCCGAGCCAACCACATCTACACTGCCCTGGGACTACAGCTTCACCTGTGGGGAGCTTTTACATCTTTGCTGCACCCTACCATCAGTCCAAGTGGATCTGCATGCAGCGTCGGCTTAACATCTCACTTGCTGAACACCACAGGTGGCGTCACAAATTATTCCATTAACTACATTCCACCATTCAATCTCCCCTAATACTTGGGCGCCCAGGGCCACGGACCGGGTCACCGCTGCTGTGACACATCCAGCTGGCACCAGCCTGGTACCGAGTACCCCACAGCCCTGGGAGGGCGACCCAAATATATCCTTGGTGGTAAAAAAGTGTATTCTTGCCAGCGTGTCTCTAGGCAGATCTTGATCCACGTGTTTTGGTTTGGGGATTCTATGGACCCTATCAACCATTAAGTCTTTAATGGACATTTCAGGGAGAATAGCCTTTAAGAAGTTATGCAGGAAAGCAGGCAAATCCTTATCCAAGACCTCCTCGGGGATCCCTCTCACCCGAACGTTATTCCTGTGCGATCTATCCTCCAAGTCGTATGTTTTATCATTGACACGAGCCAATTCTTCCTTTAAGGCTTCATTTTCATCGACCGACTAGTGTACTGAAAGAAGTGGCATATTCAGCCATTTTATTTTCTTAATGTGAGGTGTTCTCTCCCAGAGCTGAGATTTCTCCTTTCAGCTCTCTAAGCATATTATGCATGTCCTCTTTTAAAGAAGCCCTCAAAAAGGAAAGAAACTCCTGTATATCCTCCTTAGTGAGTGGAGCAGAGTGGTGTTCGTGGAGTCGGGCAATCTCGGCGGGGATCCTCTCTTCTGTGATCGTCCGCATGTCATCATGTGCCTGGGTGGTTGCAGGAGCTGCAGGTGAGTAGCTGGAGGAAGCTGGGTGCTGAGTTGAGCCGGGATGGGCTGCTAAAGGTCCTGGGCTGCAGGAGCTCTGTAACCAGAGCCGGACTGGCTGTCTGGCAATTCTGGCAAATGCCAAAAGGGCCTGTCTGATTGTGGGCTGCCTTGTCTGCTGTGTTGTTAACAGAATCGGTGTTCTCAAGACACCCATAGCGTTAAGAGTTGTGACAGAGCACAAAGTCGCTGACTCTGTCACTTACCCCAGCAGGCCATGGGTATCATTAGAAATAATGGTCTTGTAGTTAATCTTGCTTTCCTCTATCTTGGGTAATATTTTCAATTTATCCCATCTAGTGCTTGAGAACCGAGACAGCATGGGCCTGTGTGATTTCAAATGCCAGGGCTGAATTTCAGCCCCAGACCGTAACTGTCTGTAACTATGCAGCTGCCACACTTGCTAGCAGGCCACGCCCCCGTAATACCGCCATTATGGCCATACCTATACTGTATAATGCTTAATCCTGTTGACAAGTTCTCTTTAAGGCACATGGTGAGAAGTATCTGGCTGCGTCGTTCCCCGACACAATTGGGTCTCTGACAAATGTTAACAAGTTGTGGCCTCTGCTCGTATGGGATAAATATACAGCGTACATCTGTCTGCACAGTACTTGATTAGATGATGGTTTGATTCCCCCACATATATATGCAGTGACTTGTGCTTCTTCCATACTGTCATTACTCTTCATAAAACACATCACAGAATTTATTGTTCAGTTCTCATCTAAAATAAAAAATCCTTTTCCTAGAGATCCCAGATGTGTCCTTGTCTGTTGCGGGCTTTAGAAGATTATTAAAACCAATAAAAAACATTTTGAACAAGAAGATTCAGCTTTTCTTGACTCCTGAATGGTAACGCTGCCGTTATTGCGGCATGTGCAATGAGTGTCTCTTTTTTATTAGATGGCAACGGACAGGATTGATGGGGGGTTAAAATTCCCAATGACACTAGTTTTAGAGAAAACATTTGTTGGTTGCTGATACCTTATAAGTAAATTCTATTTGTAAGGCATTATGACTTGTTTCTAGCTGAGAATATGTAGGTAAAAATGATAAAATCACTTTATGTACCTCTATATGTGACTATGCAAATCTACTGTATATGGAAAGTAAAAACACATGGGACATGCACAAAAATGAACAGGTCAGTAAGACACTCTTCACACCACCCAAAGACTGAGACACAGAAAAAACACACAGTATAACAAACGTGCATGAATACTCTGTTGTAAGATATATGTAACAGTAAGCAGCAAGTGCTAGTAAAAGATGATAACAAAAACAGGGTATTTAGTTTATACGTTTTTTGCAAAAAATATATACGAAGCCACTCCACCACGTCATGGTATACCCTTCTCGGAGCAGTCCTATCTAATGTATTTAAACCTGATCATGTGAACAATACCTACATGAGCAGGATTCAGAAAGGCACTGCCCGGTATGGGCACGCTGAGCAAAATGGCTCTCTATGTGCATGTAACACAAGAGAGAGGCGGGAATCTCCCAAAGCATGATTGAGCAAGAAATTAATAAATTAAAAACACATGGGACATGCGCAAGAATGAACAGATCGGTAAGACAATGTTCACACCACCCAAAGACTGAGACACAGAAAAAACACCCAGTATGACAAACGTGCATGAATACTCTGTTGTAAAATATATGTAACAGTTAGCAGTAAGTGCTGGTAAAAGATAACAAAAACAGGGTATTTAGTTGATACGTTTTTTGCAAAAAGTGTATACGAAGCCACTCCACCACGTCACGGTATACCCTTCTCAGAGCAGTCCTATCTAATGTACCCTATTTTTGTTATCATCTTTTACTAGCGCTTGCTGCTTACTGTTACATATATTTTACAGCAGAGTATTCATGCACGTTTGTCATACTGTGTATTTTTCTGCGTATCTGTATATAGAACGTGCTTACATAATATGCTTGATAAGTAACCAATGAGGCTCAAGGCATAGTTGGTCTGCCACCGGCAGGGGCAGAAATCATGACTCCATTGATGTCCCTTACTGGGCTACTTGCTGCAGTTTTGATAAAATGACAGTTTTATCAGCTGCAGATTATCACTACAGGACCATTAATCCTGCTGCCATGTAGTCTTTCATATTCATGAGCTCTGTATAATCCTGCCCCTATCAAGATAGGGCAGCTTTCTGTCTATGCACAGTGTACCCAGAGAGCTGCCGATCAGTGGTGTGGGCAGGGTTATACAGCACTCAGCATTCAGAGAATTGGTAGATCTGCCGCAGATAAAAACGGATTTTATCAAAATTGCAGCAAGAAGTCCAGGAAGTGTCACATCACTGGAATCGGGGTCTCTGCCCCTACATCAGGCTGCTCTCAAATGGAGTAGAAAATGCATGGTACAGAACAAATAATTGAGTTATACAGTTTTTCTTTTTTAATAAATTTGCAAAAATTTCCACATTTCTGGGGGTTTTTTCAGTCAAGATGGGGTACAGAGTGTACATTATTGAGAAAAAAAATGAACTTTTTTGAATTTACGAAATGGCTGCATTGAAACAAAGAGTGAAAAATTTAAAGGGGTCTGAATACTTTCCGTACCCACTGTATCTGCAGTGTGTGCACTGGTAATGATTTTAATTTGCACATTTAGCCAATTTGCGGTGTTTTTCCACCACAAATTCAGTCTGTGTGTTCTATATAAATAGGCTTGTTGTGTTTTTCGCCATATACACTGGTCATGTGTTGTGGGTTTTTTTTATTATGCAGAAAGTTTCCACAATATGTGTGTAGGCACATGTGCCGACTAAGGGGAGGTCCTCTTCCCGCCACGAACAGACTGAAATAGAGACTGATGTGCGTCCAACAGGTCCTCTTTATTGGCTGTCCTCTCGATGACCGCAGCACCACACAGCAGCTGCACGACAACCTCCGCACACAGGCCCGGGTACCTTTCACTTTCTTCCTTCTCCTGTTTGACGTCCCTCTCGGCTCTTTCACTGTGGCTGCCCTAGGCCTACCACCACAGCGCTTCACCTGTCCGAATCCATCCATCTCTGGTACCCCTGGGCTTCCTCTGTTCTGCGGCTTCTCCTGTCAGGGCCACCCCCCTGACCGTCTCTCTTATCAGTCCCTACTGGAGCTTCTTCTCAGTCTGTCTCTCCCTTTAGTCTTCTCGTCTCCTGAGCTTCTCTCCCTGAACTGACTTCTTCTGGAACTCTCTACCCCTTCTTATATCCCTCTCTCTGGGAATTCCCCACTAGAGCTCCTGTAACTCCGCCCCCCATGACTCTGCGGTTTCGTAGCCTTAAGCTGATGTTAAGCCCTTTCCTCACTGCTCTCTGCTGCCTTCTTGTGGCCAAACTACATTATTACACCGTCTTCTGTTTCTGCTGCCCTTGGTCTCCCCCTAGTGGCCAAACCCACTGCTTCACCATCCTTTACTATCTCCAGCTGTCTCCCACCTTCATATACAGCAGTCCACATCAAGCACATTGTACTTTTACCCTCCTGATGCAGACAGGCCCATAGGTCAGTCCACTTCCTCTACATACCCCCTTCCTTTGACCATTTTCGTCCTCGACAATCTCGTTGCCTTCGTTTTGCGTTCAGAAGCTTCCCCACCTTCTTTTGTCAGACTGGTTGTTGAGCAAAGTACGCGGGGAGCTGAACCAAACCGGGAGCAATGATGCTCCGAGTAGCTTACGGCTACCCGCCGGCGTGTACGCCACTATGACTATGACAATTCCTTCCTGTTGGGATAGGACCATCCGGGCCTCTCAACGGGTGTGTTCCTCCCACTTTTCTCACCTCCAGCAATTTAGCGCAATGACCGAGGACTTTTAACCTTCCAGGTCACAGTCCGCTTCCCTCTTTCCTTTTTGGGGGTGTTTGTGGTACTCAGGACCTGATCTAGCACATTGTACAGTTACCCTCCTGCTGCATTCAGGTCCATAGGTCAGTCCACTTCCCCTACATGTGGATGAGATTTTTATAACCTAATCTGTTATGCTGTTGCGCGATGTATTGTGCTATGGATTTACCATAGCAAATAAGCTACGGGTGCATTTACCTTAATGCAGATTTATCAATCTGCGCCATTACATGAGCCATGTTTACCACTGCATGCACAGCACTGGGGAGAGACTGGCACACTGCTGGTTCATGATGGCAGACTTTATAAATATTTCTAGGTTTTCAAAATAAAATTACCATAACCTGTAGAAGAAATAATAGAGAATGTGAACACTGGCATAGAAAATGCAGAAACTGTCCACAATGTAACTGATTAATAGAGATGAGCAAATATCTTTGGTTCCCCGCTTATTCGGTAAGCTATAGCGCTTGCTGAATAAGCTACAGCGGGAACCCGGCTTCCTGGATCGAGCCGACTGAACAGCTGATCGCAGCTGCATGTCGCGGCTGTGTCACATTCACCGCACATGCATGGAGAGCCCAACACACAAGCAGGACTGGCGTTAGGTGCAGGCAGACCAGGCAGCTGCCTAGGGCCCCTGCTTCTCCAGGGGCCCACAGTCAGTGGCGTGCCGCTAATAGCGGCACACCACACTGCCGCTATGGGGCCATGAGTAAGAGGGGCCCGACGGCGTCCCCCCATAGCGCATTCAACTTATCGGTGTAGACGCCGATATAGTTGAAAGTAGTGATGGAAACAAGTGTCATGTGACACTTCCTCTCCCATCACTCCCCCTCTGACTCGGCATGTGACAGCAGGGGAGCTCATGAGAAGCTCTGCAGAAGCCAGAACACAGAGCAGCGGGGGAACAAAGAGTAGAGGCAAGTATTGTGTGTGTTTGAGAGTTTGTGTGTGTGTGTCTGTCTGTTGAACTATACTGTGTATGGGGGAACTGCACTATACTGTGTTGTGTCTGCTGTACTATACTGTGTGTGGGGTGACTGTACTATACTATCCCACCAAGGACAACATCTGCAAGGAGTTTGTATGTTCTCCCTGTGTTTGTGTGGGTTTCCTCCCACATTCCAAAGACATACTGATAGGGAATTTAGATTGTGAGCCCCATCGGGGACAGTGATGGTAATGTGTGCAAAACTGTAAAGCGCTGCGGAATATGTTAGCGCTATATAAAAATAAAGATTATTATTATGTTGTGTGTGTCTGCTGCACTATATTGTGTGTGTTTATGTGGGGGCTGAATTATGTTCTATGAGGGGACTACATTATACTCTGAGGGGGGCTGTTTTATACTCTGGGTGATTGCATTATACTTTGTTTGTGTGTGGGAGTGTATTATACTGTGTGTGGGGGGGCTGCATTTTACTCTGAGGGGGCTGCATTATACTCTATCAAGGACCATGGGGAGTGCATTTTACTTACCATATGGGACCTGCATTATACTGTATCGAGGACTATCTGTACCAATCATTCTTCCTCAGCCGGACTATGGGTATGTCCACACGGTCAGTAAATGCTGCAGGTCGGAGGCTGTGTACAGATCTTACAGCAAAGTGGATGGGATTTCAAGAAATCCCATGTCCACTATGCACGCATAGACGCTCACGGAGACAGACGTGGGGCGCGTCCCTCCAGACCGCCTATTTATGTTGCGGAGACGCGAGCCTCCGCGAGATACATTTCTCCCCTACAGGACGCTGTGAATCCGCACAATTCAATGAACACATGCAGATTCACCTACGTTCAATAGCTGGCAGCGCTTTGGACGCAGTGGACATGTGATGCGTCCAAAGCGCTGCCAATTACTGAACGTGTGCACCTACCCTAAAAAGGCCGGAAACATGCGTCGAACGACTTCAATATTGTCGATTTGGCGGCCTGAACTCAGCGCATGTAAATACAACCAAAATGTTTCTGTGTGATGGTGCAATAGGTGAGCATTTGGGGCCCCACTTTGTCTAAAACCGGCCATGCACACAGGCTCTCCATGCATGTGCTATCACCGTGACACAGCTGCGACACATGCAGCTGCGATCAGCTGTTCAGATAGAGAAAGCTGGGTTCCCGCTGTAGCTTATTCAGCAGGCGCTATAGCTTGCCGAATAAGCAGGGAACCGAAGATATTCGCTCAACTCTACATAGGTAAATAAAAATCATTGCTAAACATAGAATCATAGAATCATAGAATCGTAGAGTTGGAAGGGACCTCCTGGGCCATCTGGTCCAACCCCCTGCTCAAAGCAGGATTCGCTAAATCATCCCAGTCAGATGTCTGTCCAGCCTCTGTTTGAAGACTTCCATTGAAGGAGAACTCACCACTTCTCGTGGCAGCTTGTTCCACTCATTGATCACTCTGTCAAAAAGTTTTTTCTAATATCTAATCTGTGTCTCCTCCCATACAGTTTCATCCCATTGCTTCTAGTCTTTCCCTGTGCAAATGAGAATAAAGTTGATCCTTCTACAATGTGACAGCCCTTTAGATATTTGTAGACAGCTATTAAGTCTCCTCTCAGTCTTCTCTTTTGCAAACTAAACATTCCCAAATCCTGCAACCTTTCCTCATAAGACAGGGTTTGCAGACCGGTCACCATTCTGGTCGCTCTTTTCTGAACTTACTCCAGTTTGTTGATGTCTTTTTTAAAATGTGGTGCCCAAAACTGGACACAATATTCCAGATGAGGTCTGACCAAAGAGGAGTAGAGGGAAATAATGACTTCACGTGATCTAGACTGTATGCTTCTGTTAATACATCCTAGAATTGCATTTGCCTTTTTTGCTGCTGCATCACACTGTTGACTCATATTCAGTCTGTGATCTATTAGCATACCCAAGTCTTTTTCACATGTGCTGTCACTTAGCCCTATTCCTCCCATTCTGTATATGCTTTTTTCATTTTTATTGCCCAGATGTAGTACTTTGCATTTCTCCCTGTTAAAAACCATTCTGTTAGTTGCTGCCCACTTCTCCAGTTTATTTAAATCTTTTTGAATCCTCTCTCTCTCTTCTCTAGTATTAGCTATTCCTCCTAGCTTTGTGTCATCAGCAAATTTAATCAGTTTACCCTCAATTCCTTCATCTAAATCGTTGATAAAGATGTTGAACAATACAGGGCCCAGGACAGAGCCCTGTGGTACCCCACTTGAGACATTCTTCCAACTGGATGTGCAGCCATTTACGACCACTCTTTGGGTCCGATCACTAAGCCAGTTATGAATCCACCTAACAGTTGCCTTGCCCATTCCATACTTAGTCATTTTTTCAATAAGGATTGTATGAGAGACTTTGTCAAATGCTTTGCTGAAGTCAAGATATACTATATCTACAGCATTTCCTTGATCCACCCAATCAGTGATACCGTCATAGAAGGAAATTAAGTTAGTCTGACATGACTTATTAGTTACAAACCCATGCTGACTCTGTTTAATCACTTCATTCTTATCCAGGTATTGACATACATGTTGTTTAATAATTTGTTAAGATCTTTCCTGGTATAGAAGTCAGACTCACCGGCCTAACAAGTAAGATTAGAACTGGCCAGAACGGGGTTAATTGTTGATTGGATCTTTGGATGGACAGTACTAAAAAAGGCAAAATAAGCACATGGTTAAAGAAGGAGAAAGGAAACGGCGAGTGCCATGTGCTTCCGCCCTTAATAAGGGCCCATAAATGACTAGTCATAATACACTTGTAGCTGCCTCTGACAACAGACAAAATATTATAAAATAGCAGATCATATTTTTGGTAAACAGAAGTCCCCTAATGGCCACCACTTTCAAGTTTCAAAATGATGTGAAGCTGAAATTGGGTAAAATCTTACCTTGGGCTACAGTGTATCAATGTGCAATTTCCAAATCCTATCATTTTAAGTTGCATTTGTTTAATTTTTTTTCTTCTCTTCTTTGTAGAGCCGTAACTTTTACATTTTTCCTTCAATATAACCAAGGGTTTGTATAGTTTTGGGGGACGAGTTTTCCAGTAGAGACTGTATGGTAAAATCAGTGGTGTCATTCAAAAGTATAACTCGTCCCACAATAACACAAGCCCTTGGTTGTAAAAATGAATTGTTGTTCTAGAACACTGTCTGGTTCGAGTCCGGAGGATGTCGCGGTCCAGTCCGGCACCTCCCATCTTGTAGCGATGACGTCCTCTTCTTTGCTTCCCATTGCGGCTGCGGCGCAGGCGTACTTTATCTGCGCTATTGAGGGCAGAGTAAAGTACTGCAGTGCGCAAGCGCCGGACCTCTCTGACCTGGTCCGGCGCCTGCGCACTGCAGGACTCTGCTCTGTCCTCAACAGAACTGTCCACAACGGAACTTTACATGACTCTGCTCTGTCCTCAACAGAACTGTCCTCAACGGAACTTTACATGACTCTGCTCTGTCCTCAACAGAACTGTCCTCAACGGAACTTTACATGACTACACTTTTGTGTCTTCCTTCTGTTTATGAAGTACCCCAGGGTCGGACTGGGGTGTCTGGGTCCCACCCTACAGCTATATGCAAATAACTTAGCCGTCATCCCAAATATAATGGAGTGTCGTCTGCACATCTACTGTGCACTACCATAACTTGAATGTATTTACGTTAGTTTACATTAATGTTTTTTTGACGAAAGCAAGTTATCACCCATCCACAGGTTAGGTAGGTGATAACTTATTGATCAGTGGAATCCGACCATTGGAAAATGCACAGATCGGAAGAATGGGAAACTTTTATCCATGACAGGATATTTTTATCCCCATTTTCAAATGGAGTGGCAGGTGGGATATCTGACCGCAGCTCCATTCACCCTTTTTTGGGAGCTTCCAGAAAAAGCCAAGTGCAGTCACTTAGGGAATGAATAGATCAGTGGTCGAGTCATACATGCCGCTTCATAGGCTGGTTTCACATTCGCGCTTTTTAAGCGCACGCACGGCTGGGGGTAGCTCCGCCCCCGAGCCGGCTCTCTGCCCGGCGTGCCCGCCCCTTCCTTGTAGCGCCGCCTCCTAGCGCACAGCGGCGCCTGCGATCGGCGCACCCTATCTTTAGCATAGGGTGCGCAGATCGTGCGCAGGCCGTGCGCTAGTTGCGCTTTGACCTGCGCTGCGCACTTTTGACGGTGCGCCGTGCGCGCCAAAATCAAACTTTTCGGATTTTGGCGCGCACGGCGCACCGTCAAAAGTGCGCAGCGCAGGTCAAAGCGCAACTAGCGCACGGCCTGCGCACGATCTGCGCACCCTATGCTAAAGATAGGGTGCGCCGATCGCAGGCGCCGCTGTGCGCTAGGAGGCGGCGCTACAAGGAAGGGGCGGGCACGCCGGGCAGAGAGCCGGATCGGGGGCGGAGCTACCCCCGGCCGTGCGTGCGCTTAAAAAGCGCGAATGTGAAACCAGCCATACTAATGGGGATAAGAGATCACATTCCGCAGATCAGTGCAGGTCTCAGCAGTCGGATCCCACCAATCTATAACTTATCAAATATCCTTTGGCCACGTTCACACATTCAGTATTTGGTCAGTATTTTACATCAGTATTTGTAAGGCAAATCAAGGAATGGAACAATCAGCGAAAAAGTATTATAGCAGCATGTCACCATTTCTGCATTTATCACCCACTCCTGGTTTTGGATTACAAATACTTAGACAAAATAATGCACCAAATACTTAATGTATGTACATGGTCCTAGGATTGGTGATTACTTGTTTTCACCGTAGAACCACTGTAACTGCATATTTCCTACTGTGTAATAGTTACAGGACAGGGAGGGGTTAAACATCCAAGTATTTAATCTCTATTGGAAATCAAGAATCTTCTCCTGATATCAGAGAGAACAAGTGACCTCCATACACAACACAATCCACTACATCAAGATGAATAAGACCACATATAAAGGAACAAATACCGCCACACCATGACCAGACCATATATTACCACCACATAGCGACTGAATAATACCGCATACAGGTGGTTAATGCAGTTACAGCATGACCAGACCACATAGTAACCAAATACCACCAAATCATAACCAGATCACATATTACCACCACATAGTGAGAGTACTACAATACTGATCATTAATATAAACCACAATACTAATAACACTAATATTACCACTGGTGACATTATACACAGGAGTTCTCTATATAGTGTCATTGTACAGGTAATACAGTGATCACCAGCCACATTTTACAGTACACAGGAGCTCTGTATATAGTGTACAGGTAATACAGTGATCACCAGTGACATTATACACCGGAGCTCTGTATATAGTGTCAGTGTACAGGTAATACAGGGATCACCAGTGGCATTATATACATGAGCTCTGTATATAGTGTCAGTGCCCAGGTAATACAGTGATCATCAGTGACATAATACACAGAAGCTCTGTATATTTAGTGTGAGTGTACAGGTAATACAGGGATCACCAGTGACATTATACACAGGAGCTCTGTATATAGTGTATAGTGTACCGGTAATACATGGATCACTGGTGACATTATACACAGGAGCTCTGTATATAGTGTCAATGTACAGGTAATACAGTGATCATCAGTGACATTACACACAGGAGCTCAGTATATAGTGTATAGTGTACAGATAATACAATGACATACACAGGAGCTCTGTATATAGTGTACAGATAGTACAGTATACATTATAGTACAGATAATACAGTAATCACCAGCAACATTATACAGAGGAGATCTGTATATAGTGTCAATGTACAGGTAATACAGTGACCACCGGTGACATTATACACAGGGGCTCTGCACACAGTATACAGTAGAAAATGTAAGCACAATACTCAGGAGGTGTTCCAGCAACTTCGACCAAAGGATGGTTAAAATCAAAAGACTTTATTCCAAAAAAAATGATTAAAAACAGAATAGAAGCATAAAAAACATATGGTTCACCATTGTGACAGACGCTTACGCGTTTCGGACTGGAGGGTCCTTACTCATAGCTTAACATCTTACAAATAAACATATACCTATATACACTTGCTGGCTGAAGTAAAGTGGGAGGGAAAAAAAAAAAAATGGGCGGAGGTCCACAATAGCAGGAAGGGAGGATTTTCTCCACCATACCATAAAGCATTTAATCTGAACATGGAGGAAATCACCACATCATCTTAATCATATATATATATAAAAGATCAGATTTTAAATTCATGCCTGCAGGATATCGTGTTTTTAACTTAAAAATCCACATTGCTTCTTTACGCTGCAATTCCTTTTTTCTATCACCTCCCCTCTTGGGGTTTGGGACAGTTTCTATTATATTAACCCCATAAGTACTGACATCTCCTCCATGTACAGAAATAAAATGCTGAGAGGCTCCCGAGGGACTCCTTGTAGTTTTATTACATGAATCATAAAGATGTTCAGAAATCCTTTTGCGAAGAGGACGTGTGGTGTTGCCCACATATTGAATACAGCATGTTTCACATGTTATTAAATAAATAACATATGTGGAACTACAGTTAGCAAACATATTTATAACATATTCATTTTTTATAACTGTGGATTTAAATGTAGACGTATTATACATGTATTTACATAAACTACATGATCTTATTCCACAACGATAGCTACCAGAGACAGATAACCAACTTGAATTATTGTCTGATGAAAAACGCAAAGTGTGATCACTGGGAAACAAAATATTCGCAATTGTAGTTCCTTTTTTAGGAATAAAATTGCAGCCTTTATCCAATATAGTTCTCAAAGTTGGATCCACCCGAAAAAATAGGTAGATTTGATTTAATAATTTCCGTTATTTGATTAAATTGATCACTATATTTAGTAATAAAAACTGGTTTCTCCTGAAAATTACTAAATTTTGATTTTATTTCCAAATAATCATCTCTTGTTTTTCTTTCTGCTACAATTTTACCCCTATTAATTTGATGCTTGCGATAACCTCTAGTCTTTAATCGTTCGTCAATTACTTCACATTCCTGTCTGTAAAATGAATCAGTTGTGCAGCACCTCTTGGCACGCACAAATTCACCTACTGGGAGATTATTAATGACATGTTTGGGATGGTTGCTGCTAGCATGCAACAAGGAATTACCTGATTGCGGTTTTCTATATAAACACACTTCAAACCTAAAATCTGCTTCATTTCCAATCAACATCATGTCAAGAAAAGCAATTCGTTACTTATTCATATGATATGTAAATTTTAAATTATGATTATTAATATTAAGGAATTTTATGAATTCTTTTATATTATCTGGATCACCCTTCCATATTATTATCAGATCATCAATAAATCTTCCAAAAAATTCTATATGATCCATAAAAATATTTTCCTGACCATAAATTTTTTCTTCCTCCCACCAAGTAACAAATATATTTGCAAGCGATGGGGAAAATTTCGCCCCCCATCGCACATCCTTGTAATTGAAGGAACAAATTGCTTTTCCTTTTGAACATAAAATAGTTGTTTTTTAACAAAAATTCAGTTACAGATAAAATAAATTGCTGTAATTCCACACTGTATTTAGTATATTTAAACAACTGATCCTGAAGTGCACGAATAGCTAGATGATGAGGTATAGATGAATACAGTGTAGCAATATCTGCAGTAACCCATGTATAATTACTATTCCACTTAATGTTCTTCATTACACGTAACACATGTTTACTATCCTTAATATAGCTGGGTGATCTCAATACTAGAGGTTGAAGGCGTGCATCCAACCAATCCCCCAAATTCTCCAATAATGACCCTATTCCAGATACAATAGGCCGCATAGGTGGGGGAACTACCCCCTTATGAACCTTGGGCAAGGCATGAAAAAGAGGAATTTTGGGGAAAGGTGGATTCATAAATTCCAATTGCTGACTAGTAAGAAAACCCATCAAATGTCCTTCTTCCAAAATTTTCATTAAAAGAACTCTTATCTCCTCTGTAGGATCCTTCAATAACGGCTTGTACACAACACTGTCTTGAAGCAACTTATGCACTTCTTGTTCATAAAGACCAGTGTCCAGTATAGTAGTAGATCCACCTTTATCTGAACTTTTTATAACAATGTTAGAATTTTTCTTCAATTCCTCCAATGCATTTTTTTGTTTTTTTGTTAAGTTTTTTTTATTATTCTGATTTTTGATTTCCGATGCCAGTTTGGTAAGTTCACTTTCCACCACTATTTGAAATTCCTCCATCACTGTGCTACGTGACTGCACTGGGTAATAAGTTGAATTGGGAACCCTGTTTCCAAACAGACGGTCATTTATGTCCAAAAAAATTTTTTCTTCTTCTGACATTTCATACAAATTTTTTAAAATAATCTGGTCTGAAAAAGATTTTTCTGAATATTCATTCACAGGTGGAATCTCATCTTGGACAGTATGAATAGAGTTTTTTGTTCATCAAAAAAATGTTTCTTTATTGTTAAACCTAAATTTATTCATGTCCAGAATTGTGTCAAAAAGATTAAACTGTTTATTTGGGACAAAACCCAGTCCTTTCTCCAGAACTTCCACCTGTGCATCTGATAAAATTGTAGCTGACAGGTTTAGAACTGTTTGCTCCTCTTTTGGTAGTGCCTGGTATAATAATTTCGTCTTACGATATTTTCGCCCTGCCCGCCTCCGTTTTTTCTTGATGACAATCCTTTCTGTGAATCCAAGTTTTTTGTCAGGATAGAACTAGTAGCCGCTGCCTGTTCTTCTATGTCTACATCAGACTGATCAGTACACCCATCTGTATTATCAGTAGACGAAAAACTAACATGTCTTTGCGATTTATACCGCTTTCGAAAACTACTGTTCAGGGTATTATTTCTATTGAATGTTTTCCAACTGTAGACCACATTTTCATCATAATCTCTAATGTCTCTTTTACATTTTTCTTGTTTCCTTTTTACAATGTCCCATTCCAGCATATTCAGATTATCAAAGATCTTCTTTTTAGATTTAATAAAATAATCCGTTTTCTCAAATTGTATTAATTCAGTTTCAATATCTTTGAGTTTTTTATCCAAAACGGAAACTTTTTCTTCCTCATACTGGATAATAAGGGACATTAATTTTATGGAACAATCTGACAAAATGTTATTCCACTTGTCAGAAAATGAGACATCAAATTGAACTGTGGAGCGTTTATTCAATCTTAAACCTCTAGGGATCATTTCATGACCTATATAGTTTTGCAAAGTGGTCAGATCCCACCACGTTTTTAATCTGATGATCATTTGTTTTTCCAATTCTGATATAGATTTTTCAATATTGTCATGATCTTTCAAATCCACTCTATTTGTTCTAGAAAAAACAGCAGCGGCCTTATTAAGTCTATCCGCATTTTTTATAGAAAAAAATTCTGAATCTTTAAAGGACACTTCACCTTCAGCCATATTATATAAATAGTCTTTATCTTTAGAAAATGAACTATTCACTCCAGAAAAAATTATTATTATGGATCAAATTCAGCTACTGGTTTATAGGAGCAAGACATAAACCGGCAAGTACACAAGGAAAAATTTTGTCAGCTCACCAAACCGTAGCAAATGCGGAGTCTGGAGGAATGCAATCAATCCTGGGCGGTGCAGGGAACTTGGATTCCGGAAAATCTTGTAGGCACAATACTCAGGAGGTGTTCCAGCAACTTCGACCAAAGGATGCCTCCTGAGTATTGTGACTACAAGATTTTCCGGAATCCAAGTTCCCTGCACCGCCCAGGATTGATTGCATTCCTCCAGACTCCGCATTTGCTACGGTTTGGTGAGCTGACAAAAATTTTTTCCTTGAGTAGAAAATGTAAGTGTTCAAGTAACACACTGACTCACCGGTGACATCTGTAGTTGAAGTCTTTCAACTTCATGCAGTGCAGACCGCCATCACTTCTTCTTGCCAGGACTCGCCTCTGCAGAAAATAACAGTTATCTATAGCTGATTGCTTCCAAAGCACATTCCCCACTATTTTCCTCGACTTCTATATTATGTCAGATGAAGAAAAAAAAAGATATAGTGCCGCCCTGCACAGTAGCAGGACTCCCTTTTGTTCTCTCCCATGGAAGACTGTATCCCCAAAAGTAAATTAAATTAATGCAGAAATAATGTCCCCTGATTGGCCCCTACAGTAATTATGTCCCCACTTGCCACCATAAACCAATAATGTATGTTCATCATCCTGATCTCCGTACAGTAATTATGTCACCCCTTTATTTAATAAGGTGAGAGATCTTGGGCCCCTTCATTTAACGTCCCCATCCCGGACCCCAATGTCCACTTTAACAAGGTCCACATCCTGGGCCCCTTCCAGTAATATCCCCATCCTAGGCCCCTCTATCCACTTTATTAATGTCCCCTCTCTGGGCCCCTATGTCAGCCCTTATGGCCACTACCTTGCCCAATCACAGGGGAAGTGGGGATTCTTTTCACCTTCTTGCGCTTCACGGCATCCTCTTGAGGCTTCATATTTGGGGTGGTTATTAAAATGGCTGCCGACTGCAGCTGTGACAAGGTGCTCTGCTCTGACAGGCCACGTGCTGACATCGCATAGCAGTAACATTGGAAGGCCGCCGGCCTATCAAAGGCTGCAAGAGTCATTTAATGTAACTGCTATGTGATGTCAACACATGGCCTGTCACAGAACAGAGTGCCCTGTCTCAGTTGCAGCCAGCATTCATCTTGATGTGCATCGTCGCTACGGTCAGCTCCAGGTCTTCGTGGGCCTCGGGAGAAAGAGTATCAGTGGGCCCCACATGCCACGATTCCTGATGCACAGATAAAAAATACAGTGAGAGGAAGTGACCGGAGTCATATGTGAGGGTCGCTATGTGTCCCCCAGGATGCGCTCAGAAGCATATTAGATCCGCTGGAGTGCCTTGTGGTCATAGCAGGGTGCCTGCGACTCACAAGGCAGAATAAAAGTAAGTTTGAACCTGGTCAAGTTATTTTTGACCAAGAAGCTTGTTCAGGTAAACTCAATATGGGCTTTTATTTTTTAAATGGACTGCAGGAAGGTCGTGGGGTCCGGTCCGTTTCCTCCAGCCCAGATCTTATGTAATAACCCTACCGGCATCACTGCATGGCCTCCCATCCCCCACCTACCTTACTCACTACTCCGGGTCCTGCTGTGATTTCTGTCTGCTGCCGGCTCCCTGCTGTATGCCTCTTGCCCAGGGCCGGCCCGAACATATAGGCGAACTAGGCGGCCGCCTAGGGCGCCGACCCAAAGGGGGCGCCAGAGAAAAAATAGAAAAAATTATAAAAAATCTTTTCAAAAGGCAAAAAGTTTTAGGGATGGAAAGAAAAGTGTACATAAATTTTTTTACCATAAATTTAAAAGAAAAACCGTTGAGCTTCAATTTACGCACGGAAAGGAGGCGCTAAACTACGGACGTGAGTCGTTTGCATCGTCTGCTGACAGGTGTTTGATCCCGCGCGTTTATTTTGCTTCTAAGTTTTCAAATGTTGGCAAAGCAAAGCAAACAACCAAAAATGCACACTTAGCACACACTACACTAAGGGGGCGCCCGACAAAAAAATACGTATACTTAACCCTCCGTCAGGAACAATGGATCTGACAGGCGCAGCCCTTCTACTTTCATTTCTCCCTTCTCACCAGATTTTCAGGAAACCCCCTCCCTCTAGATACTGCCAAGAATAGTAGGGGCGCAACAAAATAGTTTTGCCTAGGGCGCCGTAATCTCCGGGCCGGCCCTGCTCTTGCCTCATGCCTGCTCTCTGCATACTTCCTGGCTGTGTGTATGGGGGGGCGGTGCCAGCACTCTCTGGTTCTTATAGAATAAGTGTGCACCTGCCTATGGTGTTTCCAGCCAATTACCAAGAGGCCTTTAGTATTTAGGGCAGCTCCACCCGGTGGAAGCTGCCTGAGCAACGCCTTTACTCAGTCAGTGTCTTGCTGCTGAGTTGCCAGGTCGTCTCCTGTCTCTGCCTGCTCTGGGGGCATCGTACCCAGATCTGTTTCCGTGTGCTTTGTGTCATGTTTTCCACCCAACAGGAGGCAGAATATCCTGGTCTCTGTCTCCCTGTCTCCGGGCCTTGTTCATTTCTCGTTCCACCCACCAGGAGGCAGAATATCCCTCTGTCTTGCGGCTACTGCAGCTCCGCTTTGCTCTTGCTGCTGCATAACCTCTTGCTGCAGCTTCTCTCCGCATACCTTGCGGTTCCACCTTGCTTCGGTCTTGCTGCATTACCTCTTGCTGCAGCTCCTCTCCGCATACCTGCTCTGCTCTCCTTCTCTGTGGCACCTGCTGCTGCAGAACCTCTTGCTGCAAACTGCAGTTCCTCTCCGCATACCTGTGGTTCTGCTCTGCTCTCGTTCTCTGTGGCACCTGCTGCAGAACCTCTTGCTGCAAACTGCAGCTCCTCTCCGCAGCCTTGCGGTTCTATCCTGCTTCGCTCCTTGCGGTTCTACCCTGCTCCGTTCCTTGCAGTTCTTCTTTGCTCCCAATCCTGCGGTTCAGCTCTGCTTCCATTCCGTATCCTGTGGATCCTTGTCCTACCCATCTGTACTGGTTCCTGAACCAGTTCCTGCATCTTCTATGTAAACAGTTCTCTACCTGTTCCTTCACACTATTCATATCTGTCTATGTTCTGTCCTTCTTAAACCAGTTCCTGCACTTCCAGTGTGAACAGACCCTACCTGTCCATATATCCTACTCGTCCCAGTCCGTGTCTCTGTCCTGTCACTACCGAGTCAGTTCCTGCATGCCAGTGCCTAAGCTGTGCCCGCCTGCCAGTGCCTCAGCCGTGCCCCCCTGCCTGCCAGTGTTTCAGCTTTGCCCGCCTGACTGTGTCTCAGCTGTGCCCGCTTGCCTTCCAGTGTCTCAAGCCATGCCCGCTAGAGTACCCGTCATCTCAGTTTGTACTAGCCCACACCTGCTTGCAGTATCCAGTCCCTCAGTGGGATCAGCAGCCACAGCCAGACACCACCATGGAGTGGCACCAGGCAGCTACCTGCCGCACAAGCCTGCCCTCACCATCAGAGGCTACAGTGAACACCAAGGTAGCTGCTTAGTTATGCCCCTTCCAGGGTAGTATGGTTTGTGGTCCAGCGGGGCCACACTCCACATGCTCGCGCCAACCAGTCAGGGCACGAGCGTTACATCTTATAAGTGGCCCAAGGCCACAGAGTGGAGTGAATGAGAAAAACCCTGCAAGAAGAGTTTGGGTGTGTCAGTTTGGTCTTGCGAGCAGACAGAGCAGTTGGTCTGCAGAGAACTCCCTTTGTGAGGCAACACAGGGCCAAGCGGAGCCAAAGGGTCTGGCACCCCCTGCGTACACGGCCGTGCAGTGGCTCACGGCAACTGGACCCAGACTGTCTTTTGTTTTCCCAGCTGCGATCTGGAGGATAAGCGTGCTGTGCACTGTGTGAGTTTTTGGACATTAAACATGTTTTGTTTTGAGCTTGCTTGGGTCACTGCCTCATCACTGCACAGCGTGGACAACGCTGCACTACATATGGTGGAGAATGCGGGCAGTGAGAACTGAGGTATGCACCAAAGCGTGTTGCATGTTATTTATTAAGCCTGCAAGGCTGCAGCTCAAGCCGGCTGACAAGATGAAGGAAATACTTAAGCAGTTGACCCTCACGCAGCAGCAGCTGCTGCAGCTCCAGCGGGAACAACATGAACAAAGACAGCAAGAGCAGCAGCTACGGCAGCAGGAGCTGCAGCAGCAGCAGCAGGAGCAGAACCAATGGCAGTAGGCAAATAATCTGTTGTTGCAGCAGATCGTAGCTCTACAAGAGGCATCCACAGCAGTGATCCCATACCTGTCGGAGGCCCATGACAGAGTCCGGTCAGCACTGTGGAAGATGCCACCTGAGGACAACATGGAGGTCTTCCTCTCCATCTTCGAACGCTCTGCGGAGCGGGAGAGCTTGCCGGTGACCCAGTGGGCTGAAGTGGTGGCCCCTTTCTGACGGGAGATGCCCAGAAGGCCTGCCTGGACCTAAGTCGGGACAATGCCCTGGACTATGGGAAGTTGAAAGGTGAGATCCTTGCCAGGCTGGGGGTTAATACCTACGGGTGTTCCAGTGGTCTTTTTCCGAGTCTCGCCCTGCCCAGTTTCAGGTCTGTAAATACTGCAACTGGTTAAAAAATGTCTCCAGCCTGAGACCTTAACCCCGTTCCAGATGGTAGAGAGGGTGGTGGTCGACCGGCTGGTGAGGGCCCTGCCAGCAGCCATACAGTGTTAGGTGGGGCAAGGGGACCCGGCCACTATGGACCAGGTAGTAGGGCTGATAGAGCGGTATACAGCCACTCAGGACTTTATATGGGACACTGCTCCACTGCGGCTGTCACGTAATGCACCGACAGCCCAGGAGCATGGGAAAAGTCCACGACCCTCCACTAGGGCAAAACCAGACCGAGTCCGTACTGAGGGGGGTATCTTGAAAGGAGAGTGACAACAGACCTGTGTCCCCTAAGTTGGTCCCAAGGTTCCCTCTTGCCACAGTTAAGTGTTGGCGATGCCAAGAGCCTGGATATGTGGTTGCCAACTGCCCCCTAACAACCGAACCCATGGACTGCGGGTATACCCGCCGTGTATCTATGTATGCCCAGCCAGCCTGTACTGCCACTACAGACCCTGTTGGTACCGAACCTCAGCTGTGCGAGGTACTCATTAATGGGTATCAGATGGACGCTCTCGGGGAGCTTGTTGACCCTGGTACACGGGTCCCTGGGTGCTGGGGACAGTCCTAATAGATGGGAGATGGGGGTAGGGTGCATGCATGGGGATGTCCGAGAGTACTCGACTGCGGAGGACACGTTATCCAGCCCGTGCGGGGAGACAAAACATGTGGTGGGAGTGGTAAAGACTTCCATATAGGACTGTAGTGGGAAGAGACTTTCCCCTGTTCTGTTCCCTCTGGGAGGTATCCATCCACAGACAGCTGTTTCGGGGTATTGTCCCTCATCAGTTTTACTAGGCATTGCTCCTACTAGCCAGTTTCCTACTCCTCACTGATGAGGGGCAATACCCCGAAACAGCTGTCTGTGGATGGATTCCATGTTTTGGCATAGGTGGTTTCCTTCATTGGAGACTGCCCTTCCCGTGGTTGTTCCTTCCCGGTGAAAGACCTGGCTAGTCATTGCTTGCGTTGAGAAACATGTGATGGTGTCTTCGCGGCTTGTGTTTTGCATGTTTTTGCATATTTCTCATAAGGGATGGGGGCATTGCTCTAGAATCACTGCGTTGAGAAACATGTGATGGTGTCTCCGCAGTGTTGGATGTTGATCTCCATGAGTTCATTCATCCTCATTTTTCACAGTCTTTTACTAGGCATTGCTTCTACTAACCAGTTTCCTACTCCACACTGATGAGGGGCAATACCCCGAAACAGCTGTCTGTGGATGGATACCATGTTTTGGCATAGGTGGTTTCCTTCATTGGAGACTGCCCTTCCCGTGGTTGTTCCTTCCCGTGGAAAGACCTGGCTAGTCATTGCTTCCCCTAGAGGTATTGACAGGAGAAGATGAGGAGATGCCACGGATTCCTGAGCTGGAGGTGTCACCTGGTAAGTTTGCGACTGCTCAGCTTCAGGATCCCACTCTGACCTGGGCCCGGGAAAGAGTAATCTAGGTGAATGGGGTGGCTCAATGACCAGTTGTGGAGGAGTTTCCCCGGATAATGATCAACCAGGAGTCACTGTACAAGGTTGATAAAATCAAGGATGAGGTGGTAGAACAACTGGTAGTGCCCCAATCCTATTGTTGGGCGGTGCTCAACATGGCTCACACTCACATGCTGGGAGGGCATTTGAGGGCCATAAAGATGCTAGAGCTCATACTGCAGTGTTTTTTTGGCCTGCTGCGACACATGTCCGGAGTGCCAACTAACCTCACCCACCACGAACTACCGGAGTCCATTGGTGCCTCTGCCCATTATAGAGGTACCTTTTCAGCGGATTGCGATGGATCTGGTAGGACCAATAGTAAAATCCGACCGGGGCCACAAGCACATATTAGTAGTCGTAGACTACGCCACCTGGTACCCAGAGACGATACCACTCCGCCACACTCCAGCTAAACTAATAGCCCGTGAACTGTTCGCCATGTTCTGTCGCGTTGGACTACCCAAGGAGATCCTTACCGATCAAGGAAGTCCATTTATGTCTAAGGTGACCAGGGAGTTATGTAAGCTGTTCCAAATTACACAGCTACGTACCTCGGTGTACCATCCAAAAACCGACGGGTTAGTGGAGAGGTTTAATAAGACCCTCAAAGCCATGCTCAAAAAGGTGGTTGCCAAGGATGGGAGGGATTGGGACATGTTATTGCCCTATCTAATGTTCGTCATCTGCGAGGTACCGCAGGCGTCCACGGGGTTCTCCCCATTTGAGCTATTGTATGGCAGGCACCCGAGGGGACTGCTGGATGTAGCGAAAGAGACGTGAGAACAGGAGCCCACTCCAGATAAGAGTGTCATCGAGTATGTGGCAAATATGCAGGGTTGGATTGTGTCCGTGTGGCCCATAGTAAAGGACCATTTGTTGGATTCCCAGGCCACTCAGAGCCGCACGTATAATAAAAGGGTCACGGTCAGGACCTTTAAAGTTGGTACTAGTACCCACCCCAGAGAGTAAACTCATGAGCAAGTGGCAAGGGCCTTATGAGATATGGGTTAAAGTAGGGGAAGTGAATTATAAAGTGTACCAAACCGTAAAAAGGAAACCCGAGCAACTGTACCACGTAATCCTGCTAAAGGCCTGGAAGGACCGAGAATGTTTCGTCACGGAGGCGACTCCGGTTGCACAAATGGGGGTCCCTCTGGCACTGTCCTAGGACAATGCCGGGTGTGAGGTAAAAGTAATTGATGCCCTCACAAAACAGCAGCAATGGGAGGCTCGAGCTTTAGTGCAGCAGAATACGGATGCATTCTCAGAGCTGCCAGGGCGAACCTCGGTGATTCAGCATGACATTGTCACCGAGTCCCAGGTAAGGGTACGTATGAAACCATACCGAGTGCCAGAAGCCCGGAGGCAAGCAATAGCAGCTGAAGTGAAGCAAATGCATATGGCCATATGCCAGAAAAAAAAAAGTGAAAAGCGGCACTCACCGTGTATGAGATTCATAAATCCTTTATTTCCAGTTCATTGGAACAAAGATTGGCAAAGCGGAGGGCAGGGAGTGTGCAGAAGAAACAAAGAAAGACGGTCATTTTGCGTAACTGCACCTCAACAGGTTGAACAGGCACGGCACACATAGCAGATCAACAATTACAAGCACAAGGGTCTCCTGCAGTCCCCCGGTTGTCACATCAACTCATCGGTGCCCTGCGATCATGTAATAGGGACGCCAATGGGCGGGTTAGTGATGCGCCTCCAGTGCAAGCATGTTAAATGCCACTGTCAGAAATTGACAGCAGCACCTAACATGTTAAGAGCCGTGTGTGAATCGCGATTCCGCCAAGTCAGCTGTCATGTTACTGAAAAAATGCTGGATCAGTGCCGAAGCCTGCATCAAAGAGAGGGAGGCGAGCTATGACGTATAGGTATGTCATAGGTCGTAAAGGGGTGAAAATAGATTGCATCTGATAAGACAAAACCTTTAAAGTGAACCCGTCACCTGATTTGTTACCCAAACCATGGCCAGCATGAATCAGAGCGTGCACGATTGCAGCCAGGCATATTTTTCTCTTACACACTCCAGCATTTCAGAGAAAATATATAGTAGTTTGAAGGAGTCTACCATAGAAAGAGACCTGTCAGTCACCTTCAGCTGAGAGAAGCTGGCTCATCATACTAGGTTTGTTCTAAAACACCAGAGCGTAGTGGAGAAAGTTATACCTAGATACAATCTTGCCCGCAGTTTGGGCAACATGAATCAGGTGTCAAGTTCCCAGGGTCGGACGCAGACAGAAAAGGGCCCCTGTCCAAGGACAATATATGAGCCCTTTGCAGCTCAATCATTGTCCATAACAGAAGCTGATTTTGAGCTTGCTGCTCTTGGGGCCCTTTGCGGCTGCACTGGTTGCACCAATGGTACATCCACCCCTGCAGAATCCCTTCAATTACTGTACAAGTCTAGGTCTCATCATCCACTTCTGCACAAGTACTGCACATGATGAATATAATTTGCCAGATTACATATACTGTACCTCTTCTTTGCTCAAACCTTAATTTAAAAAAAAATCTTTCACAACTTATAGACTTATTTAAACATTTTATTTTTTTGCCATATTCTAAGCTCTAATTACGGTACTCACAAATCTAATTTGTTCATTTTATCAGTGATTTTTATAAATGATATTGATAGCAAACAAAAAATACGTAAAAAAATAGGTAGTAGTGATTAACGATAGAAGAGGAGAACGGCTGCTTCATTGATCTCCTTGGTGGTACTCCATCCATCATGTGTTCCATAACCATTCCAGTCAAAGGCTGCAAAGTCTCCGCACTGTCTGGGGAGTCCTTCTGGGATGTAACCACCTCCTCCAACGCAGTGCTGAAAGCATATGTAAGGAGAATAAAAAACTGCTATTTGTTGTGGATATGCCACAACTTAAAAGGCAACCCGTCAGTCAGTTCATGCTGCCCAAACCCTAAGCCGCATGAATCAGAGCCGAGCAGCACAAATGTAACCAGGTATGTTTTACTCTAAAATGCTATGGGGTTTCATATAAAAAAAATTGAAGAATGGGCAGAAGATCATTGGAAGAAATGAGATCACACTAGCCGACTCCTCGTCGAACTGCTTTAGTTGATTGGCAGGTCTCTAACGTGTGTAAATTGGGATAGACTTATCAATTATCTAGAGTGGGGCAGGGAAAAGCCAGTGCAATGCAGCACCGGACTAGTCAGGTAGTCAGACCTCTCCCTATGATCCCCGGTCAGCTCGTCAAACTATTTCTGAAGCGAGGTTGAAGATTAAATGATCTCTAAAGGCCTAAAGTTAAAGATGACACAACCAAGCAATTCTTAATTCTCGTGTGCTCATTTTGAGTAACAAGTATAATAGGAGTCACTGGGAAATCGAGCATTTCTCAGGCAGACCCTACAAGGCGTTCTAGGGGGGGCAGTGAAAATGTTGAAACGTATTGAATGTAACAGCATGGGAAAGACTCCTGGAAGTATCTCTGACTCCCAGATTACTGCTGAGAACAATGGTGTCACACTTTTATTCCACTTTAAAAGCACTGACAATAAAATATTCAAAATTGAAGAGAACTTGATGTTTACTTTAAAAAAATGCTAAGAAATATTTTTCCTTTACTGTGACTTGTACATAAGGCAAAATTTAAAAAGGATTTAAAAAATAATAATTTACGCAAACCAAAATTTAATTTTTGATAAAAAAAATTGGACATTTCAGTGCAATTTATGAAGGAAGCAAGTAGTGCCAAAAATTAGGGACTCAGAAAGACTTACTCTGCATTAGACTTAAAGGAGGGCCTCATACATATTCTATGCAAATTGTCATGTATTGGTACTCCTAGACTCATAAAGGCTATGCACTAAATGCAGAGACTGCCAAAAGTTACAAGCAGGGTCATCGATAAATTACTTATGGCCCTAACTGTACTGCCTCATTCAAATATTCTGTGTAGTTGTGGTACAGTACTTCTACACTCATAAAAACTCTGCACACAGTGCAAAGTCTGCCAAAAGTTACAAGCAGGGTCATCCATACATCTTTCAACACACCAACTGTAGTGCCTGATAAAAAATTAAGAAAGTGTAGTTGTGGCACTTTTTTACACTCATAAAAGCTTTGGACACAGTGCAAAGTCAGGAAAAACTGATAAGGAGGGCAATACAGTCATCCATAAACCCTTAAAGGCAACAACTTGTGGGCCTCATTAAAATATTTTTAAAGTGCAGCTCATGTACTCTTAGACTCAAAGGCTTTACACAAAGTGTAAAGTGGGGAAAAAATTCTAAGTAAGGTCATCCAGTCTTCCATAAACCCTTGAAGGCATCAACTGGCAGGCCTCTTTCAAATATTGAATATTAAAAACACTTTATGTGCTGCTGTCATCCGGTGGTGTTGAAAAGCAGGGGCTAATCCAGGCTTTATTCAATTTTATCAGAGTGAGCCTGTCAGCACTTTCTGTTGACAGGCGAAAGCAGGAACTGGTATAGGAAGTGGAGGAAACCCTGACAGAATTAAGGAAAGCAATCCTTGGCATAGGGAGCACATGTGCCATGCCAGGATGTAACTTGGGCCCGGCCTCCACAATGTTCACCCAGTGAGCCGTTAAGGAAATGCAGCGTCCCTGGCCACAAGCGCTTGTCCACATACAGTTGTGGCCAAAAGTATTGACACCCCTGCAATACTGTCAGATAATACTCAGTTTCTTCCTGAAAATGATTGCAAACACAAATTCTTTGGTATTATTATCTTCATTTAATTTCTCTTAAATGAAAAAACACAAAAGAGAATGAAGCAAAAAGCAAAACATTGATCATTTCACACACAACTCCAAAAATGGGCCAGACAAAAGTATTGGCACCCTCAGCCTAATACTTGATTGCACAACCTTTAGCCAAAATAACTGCGACCAACCGCTTCCTGTAACCATCGATGAGTTTCTTACAATGCTCTGCTGGAATTTTAGACCATTCTTCTTTGGCAAACTGCTCCAGGTCCCTGATATTAGAAGGGTGCCTTCTCCAAACTGCCATTTTTAGATCTCTCCACAGGTGTTCTATGGGATTCAGGTCTGGACTCATTGCTGGCCACCTTAGAAGTCTCCAGTGTTTTCTCTCAAACCATTTTCTAGTGCTTTTTGAAGTGTGTTTTGGGTCATTGTCCTGCTGGAAGACCCATGACCTCTGAGGGAGACCCAGCTTTCTCACACTGGGCCCTACATTATGCTGCAAAATTTGTTGGTAGTCTACAGACTTCATAAGCCATGCACACGGTCAAGCAGTCCAGTGACAGAGGCAGCAAAGCAACCCCAAAACATCAGGGAACCTCTGCCATGTTTAACTGTAGGGACCGTGTTCTTTTCTTTGAATGCCTCTTTTTTTCTCCTGTAAACTCTATGTTGATGCCTTTGCCCAAAAAGCTCTACTTTTGTCTCATCTGACCAGAGAACATTCTTCCAAAACGTTTTAGGCTTTTTCAGGTAAGTTTTGGCAAACTCCAGCCTGGCTTTTTTATGTCTCGGGGTAAGAAGTGGGGTCTTCCTGGGTCTCCTACCATACAGTCCCTTTTCATTCAGATGCCGATGGATAGTACGGGTTGACACTGTTGTACCCTCGGACTGCAGGGCAGCTTGAACTTGTTTGGATGTTAGTCGAGGTTCTTTATCCAACATCCCCACAATCTTGCATTGAAATCTCTTGTCAATTTTTCTTTTCCGTCCACATCTAGGGAGGTTAGCCAAAGTGCCATGGGCTTTAACCTTCTTGATGACACTGCGCACGGTAGACACAAGAACATTCAGGTCTTTGAAGATGGACTTGTAACCTTGAGATTGCTCATGCTTCCTCACAATTTGGTTTCTCAAGTCCTCAGACAGTTCTTTGGTCTTCTTTCTTTTCTCCATGCTCAATGTGGTACACACAAGGACACAGGACAGAGGTTGAGTCAACTTTAATCCATGTCAACTGGCTGCAAGTGTGATTTAGTTATTGCCAACACCTGTTAGGTGCCACAGGTAAGTTACAGGTGCTGTTAATTACACAAATTAGAGAAGCATCACATGATTTTTCGAACAGTGCCAATACTTTTGTCCACCCTCTTTTTTATGTTTGGTGTGGAATTATATCCAATTTGGCTTTAGGACAATTCTTTTTGTGTTTTTTCATTTAAGACAAATTAAATGAAGATAATAATCCCAAAGAATTTGTGTTTGCAATCATTTTCAGGAAGAAACTGAGTATTATCTGACAGAATTGCAGGGGTGTCAATACTTTTGGCCACAACTGTATCAGTCATTAAGTAGACAATCACAAAAACTGCATTGGGACAGGGCACGGGTGATGTTCCTGGACACGTGCTGCTACAAGGTGGGGACGCAACACCAGGAGAAATAGTGGTGGCTGGGGACGGAGTACTGAGGGACCAAATGTGTACAACTGTAGCAGGCCATTTTTTGTATTTATTTCTAACCAATGACATTTCTACAGCATATATTACAATAGTTAATTTTTGAACAATAAAATGTGTACACCTGTAGCAGGCCAATTTTCCTGCTTATTTAAAACAAACAAAATTTCACACAAAGCAGGTTATACAGCATATCTTTGACTGGTCACTCCTACCCTTCCGTCTCTTTTATGACCGTTGTCTAACTGTGCATTTGGTCTGACACAGCCTCTCCTGCTGCACTTTCTTATGGCGGATTCCATTTCTCTAACACCCCTCACCCCAGCAACAAACGTGGTGGATGAGTTGGCTTGCACCTCTACCCCAAATCCACTCCCACCCTCAGCTACTCTTCCCTCGTTTGAGGTGCACTCTGTTCGCATCTACTCCCCCCCAAACCTCCAGCTGGCTGTCATCTACCACCCCCCAGAACTGAACTAGCCATCTCCACCTTCCTCGACCACTTCACCACTTGGCTACTTCATTTCTTTTCTGCTGACATCTCCACTATCCTCATGGGTGACTTCAATATCCCCATCAACACTGCCACCTCAGCTGTCTCTAAATGTTTATCATTGACTGCCTCCTTTGGCCTCACTCAATGGTCCTCCTCGGCCACTCACAATGATGGCCACATGCTGGCCCTTATCTTCACCCGCCTCTGTTCCCTTACTAATCACACTAACTCCCCCCTCCCCCTGTCTGACCATAACCTACTGACATTCTCTTTCCTCTCCTCTCAGAGTGCATAACCCCTACTCCACAAACTCAATCACCCTCATGGAAATCTCACTCTTACAGATATAGCTTCCTTACATGACACAGATGCTGCTGCCACTTTTTATAACACCACAATAACAGCAACACTCAATTCGTCCGCCCCCTCACGCACACCAAAACTTGTACAATCAACAGGCAACCCTGGCTGACTAGCCTACTTTATCACATACAAGCAGTCCCTCGCCAGCTTCAAGTCCACGCTCACTGCCACAAAGCAAACTTACTTCTCATCTCTCATATCCTCCCTGTCTCACAACCCTTAACCGCTTTTAAACACTTTCAATTCGCTATTCCATCCCCCAGCACCTCCTCCCTCTCCTCTGATTTCTGCTGAAGACTTTTCCTCTTTAACCCCTTCCCGACCTGTGACACAGCGTATGCGTCATGAAAGTCGGTGCCAATCCGACCTGTGACGCATATGCTATGTCATGGGAGGATTGCATTACTGAGGGTTGGGTGACCGGGGTCACTGAAAGGCCACCCGACCCGCAGGCACAGGACTCTTTGTACTTCACCTCGGGGGGGTGGCTTTGCCCCCCATGGCTACAATCGCTCTGATTGGCTGTTAAAAGTGAAACAGCCAATCAGAGCAATTGTAATATTTCACCAATGAAGTGTGGTGAAATATTACAATCCAGCCATGGCAAATGCTGCAATAGCATCGGGCATGGCTGGAGACCGAGATCCGCCTCGCAACCGACTGACGGCTGCGATCGGTCACCGCCGTCAGCATCGGCTCCCCCTTACCTGCCCTCCTCTCCCCCCGCCTTCTGATCACCGTCCCTCCCCCCGGCACCTCCTGAGTCCCCGTGTTGCTCCTGGTGTCCCTCCTCCTTCCTGCATGGGGGCCGCCAACTTCCAAAATGGCGGGCGCATGCGCAGTGCGCCCGTCAAATCTGCTGGCTGCAGATTCATTCAATCATTGCAGGTACATTTTGATCAATATGATAGACCCTATCATAGTGATCAAAATAAAAAAAAAGGAAATTAACTCCTCGTTTATCACCCCCATAGGTAGGGACAAATAATAAAATAAAGATTTTTTTTTTTTGATCTGAGCCCCGACATGTGCCTGAAGAGTGGTTCCCCCCACATATGGGGTACCAGCGTACTCAAGACAAACTGGACAACAACTTTTTGGGTCCAATTTCTCCTGCTACCCTTGAGAAAATAAAAAATAGCGGGCTAAAAAATCATTTTTGAGGAAAAAAAAAATGAGTTTTTATTTTCACAGCTCTGCGTTTATAAACTTCAGTGAAGCACTTGGGAATTCAAAGTGCTCACTACACATCTAGATAAGCTCCATGGGGGGGGTCTAGTTTCCAAAATGGTGTCACTTGTGGGGTTTTACCTGTTTAGACACATCAGGGGCTCTGCAAACGCAACATGACGCCCGCAGAACCTTCTATGAAAGTCTGCATTCCAAAATGGTGCTCCTTCCCTTCCGAGCTCTCCCATGCGCCCAATCAGTGGTTCTCCCCCACATATTAGTTATTGGTGTACTCAGGACAAATTGCACAACAACTTTTGTGGTCCAATTTCTCCTGTTAGCCTTGTAAAAATAAAAAAATAGCGGGCTAAAAAATAATTTTTGAGGAAAAAAAATGATTTTTTATTTTCAATGCTCTGCGTTATAAACTTTTGTGAAGCACTTGGGGGTTCAAGGTGCTCACCACACATCTAGATAAGGTCCTTAAGGGGGTCTAGTTTCCAAAATGGCGTCACTTGTGGGGGAGCTCCATTGTTTAGGTACACAGGGGCTCTCCAAACGCTACATGGTGTCCGCTAACGATTGGAGCTAATTTTCCATTCAAAAAGTCAAATGCCGCTTCTTCCCTTCCGGGCCCTGCCGTGCGCCCAAACAGTGGTATCAGTGTACTCAGGAGAAATTGCCCAACAAATTTTAGGATACATTTTATCCTGTTGCCCATGTGAAAATGAAAAAACTGAGGCTAAAAGAAAATTTTTGTGACAAAAAATACTTTTTTTTAACAGATCAATTTGTGAAGCACCTGGGGGTTTAAAGTGCTCACTATGCATCTAGATAAGTTCCTTGGGGAGTCTAGTTTACAAAATGGGGTCACTCGTGGGGGAGCTCCAATGTTTAAGCAAACAGGGGCTCTCCAAACGCAACATGGCAACCGCTAAATATTCCAGCATATTTTCCATTCAAAAAGTCAAATGGCACTCCTTCCCTTCCGAGCCCTGCCGTGCGCCCAATCAGTGGTCTATGACCACATATGAGGTATCGGTGTACTCAGGAGAAATTGCCCAACAAAATTTAGGATCCATTTTATCCTGTTGCCCATGTAAAAATGAAAAAATTGATGCTAAAAGGAAATTTTTGTTGGAAAAATTAAAATGTCCATTTTTCCTTCCACGTTGCTTTAGTTCCTGTGAAGCACCTGAAGGGTTAATGAACTTCTTGAATGTGGTTTTGAGTAGCTTGAGGGGTGCAGTTTTTAGAATTGTCACTTTTGGGTATTTCCTGCCATATAGATCCCTCAAAGTGACTTCAAATGTGAGGTGGTCCCTAAAAAAAATCATTTTGTAAATTTTGTTGTAAAAATGAGAAATCGCTGGTCAACTTTTAACCCTTATAACTTCCTAACAAAAAAATTTGTTTCCAAAATTGTGCTGATGTAAAGTAGACATGTGGAAAATGTTATTTATTAACTATTTTGTGTCACATAACTCTCTGGTTTAACGGAATAAAAATTCAAAATTTGAAAATTGCGAAATTTTCAAAATTTTCATTTTTTTCACAAATAAACGCAAAAATTATTGACCTAAATTTACCACTAACATGAAGCCCAATATGTCACGAAAAAACAGAATCGCTAGGATCCACTGAAGCGTTCCTGAGTTATTACCTCAAAGGAACACTGGTCAGAATTGCAAAAAATGGCCAGGTCATTAAGGTAAAAAAAGGCTTGGTCATGAAGGGGTTAAGCAGAAGATCGATAACATCAGAGAAATCTTTGGCCCACAGCCCCAATGCCCCTCCTCTTAACTGCTCAGCCCTGTTCTTGCAAAACCAGATTCTCCACCATGACAGAATTCTCCACCCTTCTGTCAAGATCACATCTCACCACTTGCATGCTTGACCCACTCCCATTCCACCTCATCCCTAACCTCGCCACAGTCTTCATCCCAACCCTAACACATCTCTTCAACCTTTCACTTACAAATGGTGTCTTCCCCTCATCCTTCAAACATGCCTCCATCACACCCATTCTCAAAAGCCCTCCCTTGACCCATCCTCTGTGTCTAGCTATCGCCCAATATCACTTATCCCTTATGCCTCAAAACTACTGGAACAGCATGTCCATCTTGAACTGTCCTCCCACGTCTCCTCCTGCTCCCTCTTTCACTGGTTACAACTGGCTTCCGACCACATCACTCAACTGAAATCGCCCTAACTAAAGTCACCAATGACCTACTAACTGCCAAGAACAAGCGACACTACTCTGTCTTCCTCCTCCTGGACCTGTCTTCTGCCTTTGACACTGTAGACCATTCATTCTTGTTGCAGATTCTCTCATCTCTTGGCATCACAGATTTGGCCCTATCCTGGATCTCGTCATATCTAACAGACCGGATATTCAGTGTCTCCCTCTCCCACAATACCTCCGTACCTTTCCCCTGTCTGTCAGTGTTCCCCAAGGCACAGTTCTATGACCCCTACTCTTCACCATCTGCACCTTCGGCCTGGGACAGCTCATAGAATCACACAGTTTGCAGTATCATCTCTACGCCGATGTCGTGCAAATCCACCTGTCTGCTATTTCATCTTTCTTTTCTGCTTGCTTTCTAAAACTGAACATGGACAAGACAGTATTCATCATCTTTCACCCATCTCACTCTACCCCTCCACCAGACCTATCCATCAACGTCAATGGCTGCTCACTTTCCCCAGTCTCGCATGCACGGTGCCTTGAGGTGATCCTCGACTCTACCCTCTCTTTCAAGCCACATATCGAAGCCCTTGCCTCCTCCTGCCGACTCCAACTCAAAAATATTTCCCGGATCTGTACATTCCTTGACCAAGAAACTACGAAAATGCACGCGCACACCCTCATCATATGTCAACTATTGCAACCTCCTACTCTGTGGCCTCCCCGCTAACACTCTTGCACCACTTCAATCTATCCTAAACTCTGCTGCCTGACTAATCCACCTGTCTCCCCATTATTCCCCAGCCTCTCCTCTCTGCCAAGCCCTTCACTGGCTTCCTATTGTCCAGAGGCTCCAGTTCAAAACCCTAACTATGACATACAAAGTCATCCACAACCTTTCTCCTCCATACATCGGTGACCTTGTCTCCTGGTACTTACCTGCACGCAACCTCCGCTCCTCACAAGAACTCCTTCTCTACTCCCCTCTTATCTCTTCTTCCCACAACCGCATACAAGACTTCTCCCGTGCTTCCACCATACTCTGGAAATCTCTACCCCTACACATCAGACTTTCGCCTACCACAGAAACCTTCAAAAGGAACCTGAAGACCCACCTCTTCCGGAAAGCCTATAACCTGCAGTGGTCCTCAGTCTACTGAATCGCCACATGACCAGCTCTATCCTCTCCTAGTGTATCCTCACCCATCACCTGTAGACTGTGAGTCCTCGCGGGCAGGGTCCTCTCTCCCTTTCTACTTGTGTGTGCCTTGTATTGCTCATGTTTATTGTGCTTGTCTTCGTAGGCCCCTTTTTCAGATGTAAAGCGCCATGGAATAAATGGTGCTATAAAAATAAATAATAATAATACAGTATGTATGATAAAAGTAAATTATGGGAGCAAAAATATTTTGTGAACTGTATCAGGCCAAGCGGTCTTTAAAAATTTTAAAACACCCTAATTTTACACAAACCATGTTAAACTGTAAGGATGACTAATTGAATACAGAATTTTTGAGTTATATATACTGCTAAAATGTAGCAGAAAGCACATAACACTCTATGGATGAGTAATTGAATCCAGACAAATTTTTCTATCCTTTTTTTGGAGTGTTATATAACACAGAAATATACCACAAATTATGTAATACTGTATGGGTGACAATATAGCACATTTTTTCACCCCCCCCCCCCCCCCCCAAAAAAAAAAAAAAAAAAATCTGGACATGCTAAGCTGCCATATATTTTGCAATGGACTGTGAAGCTCTCAGCCATGACTTTATTCTACCACGCTCCCAGCAACTGTCCCTAGGGTAAATGCAGAATGTATCTGATACTAACAGAAACGCACAAGATTAGGCCTTAGAAGGACTGTTAGTGTATGATGGTTCAGAATCAGCACCAGTATCAACATTAGAGGACTCTGATAAGTTGAACTGTGCACACACAGGCCTGGAAAAGCACTCTCTCCCTCCAATATGAACTGTCCCTGAGCTGTGCAATTGCGTCAGTGTACCAAGTGTGGCAATGCCTGTCTTTTATAACCTCTGATGAACTAATTTGGCCAGCCAATCACAGTAATTCTACTACCAAGATGGCTACGGCATTATAGTGACTGGTAGGCAATCCCCCCCGTATGTTTATTGGCTGTGTAACCATTAGCGCCAAACATGTGAAGCAGGGATTTGAGCATTACAACCGAGCACCCAGATACACGAGTGATATCTGAGTATTGCTGCACACACTCGCTCATCCCTAATCTTTAACTTTAGGCCGTTTAGAGATCATTTTATCTTCAACTTGCTTAACTGTTCACAGTAACAGTCATTTTTACCCAAGGTGCCCAAACTTTTACATGCCACTGCACTTTTCGTTGTGCAGCCAGGTTCTGAATGACTGTAGTTTGGGCAGCATGAACTAAATGACTGGTTCCCTTTAATCAGTGTTATTAAGGCCTTAAAGGGGTTGAGTCAGTTACCCCCTTATTCTATAATTTACTGATCACTTGAGGTTCAACTGCTGAAACCCTCATGATCCTGAGAATGGGATTCAGCAGAGCCCCATCTTAATAGAGTGGAAGTTGTGCATGCAGCTCCACTCCATTTATTGCCTATAACAGAGCTCAGTTATTTCTGTCAGTACCCTACAGAATGAATGGAGCAGAGGTGTGCATGCTTCTTCAGGCACTGGATCAGTGGTACAATTCCTTTAATAATGACAAATGATAAATGTAAATATATCACTAAAATTGATCTAGTTCACCTATAATGTAATACTCACATGTTCTACATTGCATCCAGTCACCTTCACACCTGGGCACAGAGCCAGGGCAGCTCTTTCTGCATTAATAGCGCGGAATTGGACATAACCAGCAGTGAACTCTTCTGTAGAGAGGTAAAGAAGCAAATATTATGGCGTACATCTTCACTGTGCAATATATTACTGTACAAGTATACAAGATCTTACTTGCGCTATTTGGCGAGTAATATAATACTGTCTTCTCCGCACTTCCAAAATCATATACAACGGGGATAGCAGGTCCATTGTCTGCAAGGCAGCCTCCAACATTATACACCACTGGATATTTCTAAGAGAGGATCCAAAAAATTATTATGTTTATATGTTGCTTAAAGGGAATCTGTCAGTAGGGTAAACCCTCCTAAGCTGTATGTATGGGCATGTAGGTCATAGGAAGCTGAATAAAATGATACCTTGATATCTGATGATACTAAGGAAATGTATGTAAACTTTTGACTTTGCAGTAAGTAATAAAAACGACTTAAAACATTCTCTCTCTCTTATTATTCTGGCATTTGGCAAATATTAACAATTATGGTAATCCTAGTTGATCTAAAACGGGAAAGATTTATCCAGATTTCATGGCAGATATTGAGAAAAACATGCAGATGTGTCTTTGTATACAGTGTATGTAACCTTTTGGTTTCAAATGTAGCTAACACAGAACAGGAGAACTAAACTTTGTCTCCTTACAACACGTGTTTGCAGCTAAAAGCAAAAACTACTGGAAAAGTATGCATGAAACCACAAAATTGGCAATGATCAGTAGCAGTATTTTATTATATTAGAGACACCAAAAAATAGACAAACGAGATAAAAAACACAAGACTTAAAGACAAGATATAATTTGTCTTTAATTTTCAAAATAAATCATGATGGATCAGAAAGTAACCTCAAATGAAACTAATATAACTGATAGAAATAAACATGTTAAGATATGAGATTCCAGAGTCAAGTTACCGACCTGAATTCATGCTGTGAATACCACTGCTGTCTCCTCACACTCCAGCATGTGTTTCACATGTTGCTTCCTCAGGGAGTGGTCACTGGAATCTTAACATGTTCATTTCTATCTATAATAATAAATTCCCTAACCAGCTTCCAGTTGTAACAACTTCCGTCCAGTTGTAACCGGTGACGTCACCACACACACACACGCACATGTTAACCCTCAACACACCACACCGCCTCAACACACACTCCTCTCACCTTTCACCTCCACTCATGTCCACTCACTCTTTCACTCCACATACGTTCCTTTCTCTCACTCCGTTTCTCATACTCACACCGTCATCGTCGCTGCCCCGACATCTTCCTCCGCCGCCGCGATCCAGGATCCAGACGTTCTCCAGGCCGCCGACATGTTCTTGCAGGACGCCATCTTGGATTTCGTGAAATCCCACGATATCCAAGATGGCGTCCCGCAAGAACATGTCGCTGGCGTGGGCGACATCGGGATCCAAAATGGCGTCGGCGTAATCTCGCGAGATTTCGCCGACGCCATCTTTTTGGATCCCGATGTCGTTCACGCCAGCGACATGTTCTTGCGGGACGCCATCTTGGATATCGCGGGATTTCACGAAATCCAAGATGGCGTCCCACAAGAACATGTCGGCGGCCTGGAGAACGTCTGGATCCTGGATCGCGGCGGTGGAGGAAGATGTCGGGGCAGCGACGATGACGGTGTGAGTATGAGAAATGGAGTGAGAGAAAGGAACGTATGTGGAGTGAAAGAGTGAGTCGACATGAGTGGAGGTGAAAGGTGAGAGGAGTGTGTGTTGAGGCGGTGTGGTGTGTTGAGGGTTAACATGGCAAGAGGTGTTAACGACGTCGGCGAAATCTCGCGAGATTTCGCCGACGCCATCTTGCATTCGTGAAATTGCGTCATTTACCTCACGCCGACTTGCTGTGCGGACGCTTGGCATTGCCTGTACCACCATAACTACTGCTGCCTTGGTCCTATGCCTGTTTACTGCCGGTGTCTAATTACTGGACCAATTTGCCTGTACTGCCATAACTATTGCTACCTTGCTACTCTGCCGGTGTCTAATTACAGGGCTAATTTGCCTCTATCGCCATAACTACTGCTGCTTTGGTCATCTGCCTGTTTACTGCCGGTGTCTAATTACAAGGCCAATTTGCCTCTACCGCCATAACTACTGCTGCCTTGCTCCTCTGCCGGTGTCTAATTACAGGGCTAATTTGCCTCTACCGCCATAACTACTGCTGCCTTGCTCCTCTGCCGGTGTCTAATTACAGGGCTAATTTGCCTCTACCGCCATTACTACTGCTGCATTGCTCCTCTGCCGGTGTCTAATTACAGGGCCAATTTGCCTATACCGCCATAACTACTGCCTTTGTTCTCTGCCGGTGTCTAATTACAGGGCCAATTTGCCTATACTGCCATAACTACTGCTGCCTTTGTCCTCTGCCAGTGTCTAATTACAGGGCCAATTTGCCTCTATCGCCATAACTACTGCTGCTTTGGTCATCTTCCTGTTTACTGCCGGTGTCTAATTACAAGGCCAATTTCATAGAATCATAGAATCGTAGAGTTGGAAGGGACCTCCTGGGCCATCTGGTCCAACCCCCTGCTCAAAGCAGGATTCGCTAAATCATCCCAGTTAGATGTCTGTCCGCCATAACTACTGCTGCTTGCTCCTCTGCCGGTGTCTAATTACAGGGCTAATTTGCCTCTACCGCCATAACTACTGCTGCCTTGCTCCTCTGCCGGTGTCTAATTACAGGGCTAATTTGCCTCTACTGCCATAACTACTGCTGCCTTGCTCCTCTGCCGGTGTCTAATTTCAGGGCTAATTTGCCTCTACCGCCATAACTACTGCTGCATTGCTCCTCTGCCGGTGTCTAATTACAGGGCCAATTTGCCTATACCGCCATAACTACTGCCTTTGTCCTCTGCCGGTGTCTAATTACAGGGCCAACTTGCCTATACTGCCATAACTACTGCTGCCTTTGTCCTCTGCCAGTGTCTAATTACAGAGCCAATTTGCCTCTATCGCCATAACTACTGCTACTTTGGTCATCTGCCTGTTTACTGCCGGTGTCTAATTACAAGGCCAATTTTCCTCTACCGCCATAACTACTGCTGCCTTGCTCCTCTGCCGGTGTCTAATTACAGGGCTAATTTGCCTCTACCGCCATAACTACTGCTGCCTTGCTCCTCTGCCGGTGTCTAATTACAGGGCTAATTTGCCTCTACCGCCATTACTACTGCTGCATTGCTCCTCTGCCGGTGTCTAATTACAGGGCCAATTTGCCTATACCGCCATAACTACTGCCTTTGTCCTCTGCCGGTGTCTAATTACAGGGCCAATTTGCCTATACTGCCATAACTACTGCTGCCTTTGCCTTCTGCCAGTGTCTAATTACAGGGCCAATTTGCCTCTATCGCCATAACTACTGCTGCTTTGGTCATCTGCCTGTTTACTGCCGGTGTCTAATTACAAGGCCAATTTCATAGAATCATAGAATCGTAGAGTTGGAAGGGACCTCCTGGGCCATCAGGTCCAACCCCCTGCTCAAAGCAGGATTTGCTAAATCATCCCAGTTAGATGTCTGTCCGCCATAACTACTGCTGCTTGCTCTTCTGCCGGTGTCTAATTACAGGGCTAATTTGCCTCTACCGCCATAACTACTGCTGCCTTGCTCCTCTGCCGGTGTCTAATTACAGGGCTAATTTGCCTCTACTGCCATAACTACTGCTGCCTTGCTCCTCTGCCGGTGTCTAATTTCAGGGCTAATTTGCCTCTACCGCCATAACTACTGCATTGCTCCTCTGCCGGTGTCTAATTACAGGGCCAATTTGCCTATACCGCCATAACTACTGCTGCCTTGCTCCTCTGCCGGTGTCTAATTACAGGGCTAATTTGCCTCTACCGCCATAACTACTGCTGCATTGCTCCTCTGCCGGTGTCTAATTACAGGGCCAATTTGCCTATACCGCCATAACTACTGCTGCCTTGCTCCTCTGCCGGTGTCTAATTACAGGATCAATTTGCCTCTACCGCCATAACTACTGCTGCATTGCTCCTCTGCTGGTGTCTAATTACAGGGCCAATTTGCCAATACCGCCATAACTACTGCTGCCTTGCTCCTCTGCCGGTGTCTAATTACAGGGCCAATTTGCCTCTACCGCCATAAGTACTGCTGCCTTGCTCCTCTGACTGTTCACTGCCTGTGTCTAATTACAGGGCCAGTTTGCCTCTACCGCCATAACTACTGCTGCCTTGCTCCTCTGCCGGTGTCTAATTACAGGGCCAATTTGCCTCTACCGCCATAACTACTGCTGCCTTGCTCCTCTGCCGGTGTCTAATTACAGGGCCAATTTGCCTCTACCGCCATAACTACTGCTGCCTTGCTCCTCTGCCGGTGTCTAACTACAGGGCCAATTTGCCACTACCACTTCATAACTACTGCTGGGCAATTACAGGGTCAATTAGTATCTGTTTACTCTACAATACTCCAGGACGCCTTCTTCACTGCCAGATAACTGCCAAATAGACTCCTTTACCTGTGCCAACATGAGTCATAACAAAAAGTATGCCAATGCCAGTGAAAGGAAAGCAGCTTTAGCACTACGACAAAAACAACGCCGTGCTAATGAGACTCCTGAGGAAAAACACCATCGCCTTGAGAAGATTAAGGCTTATAAAAGCCGTCGCCTCACACACGAATCCCCTAACTCTAAATCCATAAGATTGGCTGAAGAAGCCTCTGCACGCCGTCACCGCCGACAACAGACGGCCTCTTCCTCATCATTATTATTAGACTCACAACAGGATGCTTCCACATCAGCATGTGGAACAATTTACTGCTACACTTCATCCTATATGCCGTTCACTGACATAACTAATCAGCAATCTGTTTCTGCCCTATCAATACCACCATTCAATACCAATGCACAGTATGCCAATGCCAGTGAAAGGAAAGCAGCTTTAGCACTACGACAAAAACAACGCCGTGCTAATGAGACTCCTGAGGAAAAACAGCATCGACTTGACAAGATTAAGGCTTATAAACGCCGTCGTCTCACACACGAATCCCCTAACTCTAAATCTATTACATTGGCTGAAGAAGCCTCTACACGCCATCACCGCCAACAACAGACGGCTTCTTCCTCATCATTATTAGTAGACTCACAACAGGATGCTTCCACATCAGCATGTGGAACAAGTTACTACCACACTTCATCCTATATGCCGTTCACGGACTTAACTAATCAGCAATCTGTTTCTGCCCTATCAATACCACCATTAGTCAATACCAACGCACAGTTTCTTCACATACAAGCTGCAGTTAGCCCGCAGAAAGTGCAACCAAGACAAATATACGTTGGTCTCAAAACTAGGCGCACCCCATCGGTTGGACATGCACTTCTACTACAACCTCACATTTTCACTAATGATGAAAATAGTATTACCGAACACAGCTGTGGTGACATGACCCATGTATGTGAGCATTGCGAAGCTTTGCATTTTGTAGCAGAGATACCTTCTGATAACAACTTTACGCTCTGCTGTCAGAAGGGTAAAGTCCATGTACCCATACTACAATATCCTGATGTCTTTACACGTTTGCTGAAAGGGCAAAGTGAATTTAGCAAAAATTTCATGGATAATATTCGAAGTATTAACAGTTCCTTTGCTTTTGCCTCCATGGGTGCAAATATTTCACCACCTCCTGGATATGGCCCATACTGTTTCCGCATACATGGCCAGATCTATCATAGAACTGGAACACTACATCCCTCAGATGACCAGCAACGCGCATTTGCCCAACTTTACATTCTCGATACCACTACCGCAAACGAACAACGCTTACGATGTAAAGAAAATCAAAAATGTCATCCTACATTGATGAACATTATTGCCCTTCAAATCCAAACTATTAATCCTTTTGTGGAAGCTTATCAAATGTTACGTGATGTGGAAGAACAAGAAAAAATTAAATCTCTACAAAACGGAACTGTCATGCCAAACATCACTATGGCTATTAAACAAGATCGTACTCAAGACCCTCGACGCTACAATAATCCCACTGTCAGTGAAGTAGCAGTCGTGTTTCAAAATGACAATGGTGAGCCACTAATGTCCACTCGCAGGATTTCAGAATACTCAAGATGGCATGGCCGCAAGAACATGTCGCCGGCGTGGACAATGTCGGGATCCAGGATGGCGCCGGCGGAAGAAGATGTCGGGGATCGTGGAGCAGCGACGATGACGGTGTGAGTATGAGAGACGGAGTGAGAGAAAGGGTCGTATGTGGAGTGAAAGAGTGAATGGACGTGAGTGGAGATGGTGAAAGGTGAGAGGAGTGTGTGTTGAGGCGGTGTGGTGTGTTGAGGTGTGTGTGTATTGAGGGTTAACATGGCAAGAGGTGTGTCACTATCCTCTCGATGCGATAGCATCGGGCCTTAATCTACTATAAATAAATGCCCTAAGCAACTTCCGGTTGTAACAACTTCCGTCCAGTTGTAACCAGTGACGTCACCGCACACCTCTTTCCATGTTAACCCTCAACACACACACTCCTCTCACCTTTCACCATGTCCACTCACTTTTTCACTCCACATACGACCCTTTCTCTCACTCCGTCTCTCATACTCACGCTGTCATCGCCGCTGATCCACGATCCCCGACATCTTCTTCCGCCGGCACCATCCTGGATCCAGACGTCCTCCACGCCGGCGACATGTTCTTGCGGCGACGCTATTTTGGATCGGCGAAATCCCGCGATAGTCAAGATGGCGTCGCCGCAAGAACATGTCGCCGGCGTGGAGGACGTCGGGATCCAAAATGGCGTCGGCGAAATCTCGCGAGATTTCGCCGACGCCATTTTGGATCCTGACGGCATCCACGCCGGCGACATGTTCCTGCGGCGACGCTATTTTGGATCAGCGAAATCCCGCGATACTCAAGATGGCGTCGCCGCAAGAACATGTCGCCGGCGAGGACGACGTCGGGATCCAAAATGGCGTCGGCGAAAACTCGTGAGATTTCGCCGACGCCATTTTGGATCCCGACGTCGTCCACGCCGGCGACATGTTCTTCCGGCGATGCCATCTTGACTATCGCGGGATTTCACGATACTCAAGATGGCGTCGCCGCAAGAACATGTCGCCGGCGTGGACAACGTCTGGATCCAGGATGGCGCCGGCGGAAGAAGATGTCGGGGATCGTGGAGCAGCGGCGATGACGGCGTGAGTATGAGAGACGGAGTGAGAGAAGGGGTCGTATGTGGTGTGAAAGAGTGAGTGGAGATGGTGAAAGGTGAGAGGAGTGTGTGTTTTGAGGGTTAACATGGCAAGAGGTGTGATGCTATCGCATCCTCCCGATGCGATAGCATCGGGCCATAATCTAGTCAGCTATATTATTTCATTTCATTTGAGGTTACTTTCTGGTCGATCATGAATTACTTTGAAAATTAAAGACAAATCCATTTGCACTTGCACTGTACTTTATATTATATCAATTGTCTTATCTTATTTGTACACAGAACTTTATATACTGTATTTTTAGGACCATAAGATGCACTTTTTTTCCCAAAAATTTTTTTGGGAAAATGGGGGTGCGTCTTATGGTCAGAATATACTTAAAAAATCCAGTGGTCGCGGTTCCGATGCAGCCTCCCTTCCCAGGCTGGTGCGGCTGTGTTGCGGTGGTGGCAGTTCTCTATGGTGCTGCAGTGGGGTTCTGTGGTGCGGCGGGCCTCCGCCGGCATTTCATGAAAGCCCCGCAGCTCCATTACTGCAATGCGGAGCAGTGGCCTCCGGGAATATGGCTGCCGGGTCGGCGCAAGCTCAGATTCAGATCTCGTCCCGAGATCTGAATCTGAGCATGCGCCACCCCCAAAGGCCATATTCCCAGAGCCACTGCATTGCAGCAAAGGAGCTGCGGGGCTTTGACAAAATGCCGGTGAAGGCCCGCCACGCAGCACAGAGCGGCGCTGCCACTGCCCTTGGCCCCAGCACAGAGCATTGCTGCCGCTGCCCCAGCACGGAGCGGCGCTGCCACTGCCCCTGCCACAGCACAGAGCGGCACTGCCACTGCCCCTGCCCCAGCAGAGAGCAGTGCTGCCCTAGCACAGAGCGGCGCTGCCACTGCCCCAGCACAGAGCGGCGCTGTCCCAGCACAGAACCCAGCCGCCCCAGCACTGAGAACAGGTTCCCCAGAACAGAGAACAGGCCCCCCAGCACAGAACACAGTCACCCCTCAGAGCACCGCCGCAATACAGAGCACCGCCACCACACCAGCCTGGGAAGGGATTTCCCGGAGGCTACCACACCAGCCTGGACGACCAAATGACCCCTCTGACCACTCCTCCACCTGTGCCGATCCTTTCCCTGGTAAAGTGAATTTGGACTGTAAGACAGACCCCCATTTGACACTTTTTTTCCTTCTGAAAATTAGGGGTGCATCTTATGGTCCGGCATATCTTGTGGTCCGAAAAATACGGTTTGTATGTATATACTGTATATCACAAATATCTCTTTGCTATGGATTTAAAAATGATTATGTGCATTTGCACTTTATAAATACACTAGCTGAAGAGCCTGATGTTGTCCGGGCATAGTAACTAACTGTGGCTAGTTATAACAAATTATAATGATTATATTGCACATAATTTGTTGCTGTATGTCATCTCCTCCTGCATATAGTAAATACCTGCGTGTCATCTCCTCCTGTATATAGTATATACCTGTATGTCATCTCCTCCTGTATATAGTATATACCTGTATGTCATCTCCCCTGTATACAGTATATACCTGTGTGTCATCTCCCCTGTATACAGTATATACCTGTGTCATCTCCTTTATATAGTATATACCTGTATGTTATCTCCTCCTGTATATAGTATATACCTGCATGTCATCTCCTCCTGCATATAGTATATACCTGTATGTCAGGCATCTGACCTGTATATGGTATATACCTGAATCTCATTTCCCCCTGTATATAGTATATACCTGTATGTCATCTCCCCTCTATATAGTATATACCTGTATGTGATCTCCCCCTGTATATATATATATATATATATATATATACACATACATACATATCATATAATCCACAGAGTGAAAATACTACCTTGCAGCAGCAAAGTATTTTTACAAAAATCCCACACAAAATTTGTGGGAAAAGAAAGGAATAAGCCAAAATTAAAAAATAACAATTTATTCATCAATAATAAAATTGACAAGACAAGGGAATTACCAAAAAAAGCCAAGATCAAGTAGTTACACCAGTAAAGTTTAAGACACTATAGTATAATCTCCCAACAACTGATTGCGTATTGTATCAAATGTTAAATGTTTGTAAAAATACAATGATATAATCTTATAACAAAATATTGCGTTTATATTAAAACGCAAAAATAGTATCAGATGAAAAAATAACAATTAGCAATGTGCAAATCTGCAAAGTACAAGTGCAGAAAAAACGCAATAAATGATTATTTATAAAAAAAAATATGCAAAACACATGTGCAAAAAAACACAATAAATATAAATGATTACATATAAAGAGTAACACAACAAGTGTATAAAATTCAAATATCAAAATGTCAGAAGACAACAAGTTATATTGGAGATAATCAGTAAATAATGCACAAAAAGTTTCTCCAATTTCACTATATACAAAAAAGCACAGTGAATATGATCAGTTAATTATTGTAAATAGCGCAACATACGTGCATATAAACTTGCAGAGTGTCAGAATATCAAACAACGAATGGTTAAATGGGAAATAATAAAAAATAATATACTCCGTGCGCAATGAAACGATCTTCAATAAATATGTTCAGTTGTTTGGTATAAATAGCGCAGAAAAAGTGCATAAAAATGCAGGGTGTCAAAGTATGTGAGGGCAAACCCCTCACTGAGGAAGCTATACGGCGAAATGGCGCTGTCGGGGTAGCCTAAGACCAATGAACACCAGTGGTAGAGACACTTATGTAAGTTGATATTTGCAACATGCAGCTTTGCACTATTTATTATATGTATTGTCTAGATCGTTCAGAATGCTGGGTGATGTTGTGCAGAGAAATTTAATGCCAGTTTGGCTGGATATTTATATGAAATGACTGCACTCATGAAATTCATTTTTTATGGCATCATATGATTTGGAGATATATTTTATTGTGCACTGAGCAGATTATGTATTTATTATCTCCCTTCTAACTAATGGTTGCTTGAAACTTTGACACCCTGCATTTTTATGCACTTTTTCTGCGCTATTTATACCAAGCAACTGAACATATTTATTGAAGATAGTTTCATTGCGCACGGAGTACCGTATTTTTTGCTTTATAAGACGCTCCGGATTATAAGACGCACCCCAAATTTTGAGGAGAAAAATAGGAAAAAATGTTTTTTAATAAAATGGTGGTGCTTCTTATAATCCAGGCGTCTTATTGCTTACCGGTCTGTCCCCGGGTTGCTGTCGCCCACTTTGTCCCCGGGTTGCTGCCGCCCACTCTGTACCTGGTGCTGCCGCCACCACGCTGCGTCCTCTGGGTGCTGCCGCCGCGCTGGGTCCCTCGGGTGCTGCCGCCACCGCGCTGGGTCCCCCGATGCCTGCCGCCACCGCCGGGCTCTGTCCCGTGCTGCGTGGGGGGCTCTGCCGTTCCATCCATGCCTGGCGCAGATGGAGATCTCGGCATTGAAATCTCGGGCGATGAGATTTCAGTGCTGATATATATACAGTACAGACCAAAGTTTGGACACACCTCATTCAAAGAGTTCAAAGAGTTTTCTTTATTTTCATGACTATGAAAATTGTAGATTCACTCTGAAGGCATCAAAACTATGAATTAACATATGTGGAATTATATAATTAAGAAAAAAAAGTGAAACAACTGAAAATACTGTATGTCTTATATTCTAGGTCAGGGGTCCCCAACCGCCGGTCCGCGGCCCAGCACCGGGCCGTTGCAGTGCCCTTGCCGGTCCGCGGACACAAGGGGAGCCGGGGGGCGGTGCAGCAGCTGATACTCACCCTGCATCCCGCGGCGGCTTCATCCAGCGGCGGCTTCATCCAGCGCTGAGCGGTCACGTGCTACATAGGCGTGGCGTCCATATTCATGGACCTTAATGAGCGGTAGCACGTGACCGCTCTGCACAGGAAGAAGCTGAAGCGCCACGAGATGCAGGGACGTGCTGCGACGGGAAGGAAGTTCAGCGACGTGAGGGTAAGTATGATGGGGAGGATGGGGGAGCCAAGCGGAGCCATAAATATAAGGGAGAGAGAGTGGGAGCGGAGCCATATACACAGGGGAGGGAGAATGGGAGCGGAGTCATATACACGGGTGGGAGAATGGGAGCGGAGCCATATACACGGGAGGGAGAATGGGAGCGGAGCCATGTATACTAGGGAGGGAGAATGGGAGCGGAGCCATATACACAGGGGAGGGAGAATGGGAGCGGAGCCATATACACAGGGGAGGGAGAATGGGAGCGGAGCCATATACACAGGGGAGGGAGAATGGGAGAGGAGCCATATACACAGGGGAGGGAGAATGGGAGCGGAGCCATATACACAGGGGAGGGAGAATGGGAGCGGAGCCATATACACAGGGGAGGGAGAATGGGAGCGGAGCCATACATACAAGGGAGGGAGAGTGGGAGCGGAGCCATACATACAAGGGAGGGAGAGTGGGAGCGGAGCCATATATACTAGGGAGGGAGAATGGGAGCGGAGCCATATATACAAGGGAGGCCGGGAGACTGGGAGCGGAGCCATATATACAAGGGAGGCCGGGAGACTGGGAGCGGAGCCATATATACAAGGGAGGCCGGGAGACTGGGAGCGGAGCCATATATACAGGGGAGGGAGAATGGGAGCGGAGCCATATACACAGGGGAGGGAGAATGGGAGCGGAGCCATATATACAAGGGAGGGAGAGTGGGAGCGGAGCCATATATACTAGGGAGGGAGAATGGGAGCGGAGCCATATATACAAGGGAGGCCGGGAGACTGGGAGCGGAGCCATATATACAAGGGAGGCCGGGAGACTGGGAGCGGAGCCATATATACAGGGGAGGGAGAATGGGAGCGGAGCCTTATATACTAGGGAGGGAGAGTGGGAGCGGAGCCATATATACAACAAAGGGAGAATGGGAGCGGAGCCATATATACAAGGGAGGGAGAGTGGAGCCATGTATACAGGATGGGAGAGTGGAAGCAGAGCCAGGTATACAAGGGTGAGAGCAGAGCCATGCATACACCATGATTAAAAAATAATCAGCATGTATACAGTACTCTAGTACAATTTTTTCTAAGTGCTCAATGCTCCAATTCCTTGTAGGTTCCAATCATTATTAGCAGTGACAGTCATCAGTAGAAGTATCCATCTTTCAGCGTTAGGGGCCCACTACGCCTCCAACTCTTGTAAAATGAGTAAAAAACAAACATTGCTAGAGAGCTTCTTTGAAAAGGGAGAAAGACCTAATGATGAGACAGATGAAGACTCCATGACTGCAAAAAAAAAGAAAGCTGCATTTAAAAGAAAATACAATGAGTCCTACTTAAATTATGGGTTCATCGCAACAGGCGATTCAAACGCCCCAAGCCCACTCTGTGTGATATGTGGTGATCAGCTATCCAATGAGGCCATGAAGCCTTCAAAACTGTCTCGCCACTTACAGACCAAGCACCCTGCATCAAAAGACAAGCCTTTGGAGTTTTTTGAAAGAAAAAAGCGTGAACATGAAGGACAGAAGAAATTATTGAAGGCCACCACATCAACAAATGTGTCTGCACTGAGAGCATCATTTTTGGTGGCTAACCGCATTGCTAAAGGCCCTTTTACATTTAGCGATGCACCAGCGATCCGACCAGCGATCCGACCCGGTCAGGATCGCTGGTGCATCGCTAAATGATCGCTAGTGAGCTTTCATACAGAAAGATCTCACAGCGATGCAGCAGCGACGCAGCGCACGATACTCACCTTTCACACACAGCGATCCAGACGTCCTCCCGCCCGCGTCCACGCGTCGCTCGTCGTCACAGCAGGAAGTCTCACCAGGAAGCGCCCGATGAGAAATGGAGCCGGACATTCTCGCGCGATCAGCGATGGACAGCGGGGGAGCCGGTCGCTGGTAAGTATCACACATAGCGATATCGCTAGCAATATCGCTATAACGTCACAAAACCAGTGACGTTTTAGCGATATTGCTAGCGATATCGCTTAGTGTAAAACCCCCTTAAGGCTAAGAAGCCCTTCACTATTGGTGAAGAGTTGATCCTGCCTGCTGCTAAGGACATTTGCCACAAACTTTTTGGAGAGGCTGCAGTTAAAAATGTGGCACAGGTTCCTCTTTCAGCGACCACTGTCACTAGACGAATTAATGAAATAGCAGAAGACGTCGAGGGACAGTTGTTAGAGAGGATTAATACGTCACCATGGTATGCAATCCAGGTTGATGAGTCTACTGATGTTGACAACAAAGCAATGATGCTTGTTTATGTGCGATATATTTTCCAGGAGGATGTGCATGAGGATATGTTATGTGCATTATTGTTGGCAGCCAACACCACAGGTGCAGAACTATTCAAGTCTTTGGATGATTACATATCAGGAAAATTAAACTGGTCATTTTGTGTAGGTATATGCACGGACGGAGCAGCTGCCATGACTGGACGGTTTTCTGGTTTAACTACTAGGGTCAAACAGGTTGCATCTGAATGCGAGTCTACGCACTGTGTCATCCATAGAGAAATGCTGGCAAGCCGAAAAATGTCACCTGAACTTAACACCGTTTTGCAAGATGTGATTAAAGTTATTAATCACATCAAAGCATACGCCCTTAACTCACATCTGTTTGAGCAGCTCTGTGAGGAGATGGATGCGGAGCACAAGCGTCTTCTCTTACACACTGAAGTCAGATGGCTTTCTAAAGGTAAAGCACTGGCCAGAGTTTTTGAATTACGAGATCCGCTTCATAGATTTCTTTTAGAAAAAGAATCACCACTTGCAGCACATTTCAGCAGTAAGGAATGGGTCACAAAACTTGCTTACTTATGTGACATATTCAACTTGTTGAACGAACTTAATCTGTCACTTCAGGGGAGAGTGACAACTGCCTTCAAGTTGGCAGATAAAGTTGCTGCATTTAAAGCCAAACTAGAAGTGTGGGGAATCATAGAATCGTAGAGTTGGAAGGGACCTCCTGGGCCATCTGGTCCAACCCCCTGCTCAAAGCAGGATTCGCTAATTCATCCCAGGGACGGCGAGTGAGAACAGGAATATTTGATATGTTTCAAATATTAGCAGGGATTTTGGAAGAGAGCGAGCCTGAACCTTCATTCTCCCAGCTAGTGCATGATCATCTATCTCAGCTTTCAGTACAGTTTGAGCATTACTTTCCAACCACAAAAGACCCACGAACTAGGAAGGAATGGATTCGCAACCCATTTGTGAACAAGCCAGGTGAATCGACCTTGTCCGTGCTTGAAGAAGACCAACTGCTTGAAATTGCAAATGATGGTAGCCTTAAAAGTATGTTTGAGATGTCAAATCTCCCAACGTTCTGGATTAAAGTCAAGGCAGAATATCCTGAGATCGCCACAAAAGCACTGAAAACTCTGCTTCCATTTCCAACATCCTATCTGTGTGAAACTGGATTTTCTGCAATGACAGCAGCAAAAACGAGATTACGGAGTAGACTGGACAAAAGGAACACACTTCGGGTGTCGCTGTCTCCCATCACCCCTAGATGGGACTGTCTTGTTGGAGGAAAACAAGCCCAGTGCTCCCACTGATACATGGAAACAAGCCCAGTGCTCCCACTTCAAAACCTATGGTGAGTTGAGTCTCATTCACATTATAAATGTAATATTATGATAAGTATGCACTGACTACTAAACCTGTCCATAGCCCCGCCCCCTTATGACCAAAGCCCCACCCCTGACACGCCTCCATTCTCGCCCTGCCGGGCCATGGAAGAATGGTCTTGCTTGAAGCCGGTCCCTGGTGCAAAAAAGGTTGGGGACCCCTGTTCTAGGTTCTTCAAAGTATCCACCTCTTGCTTTGATTACTGCTTTGCACACTCTTGGCATTCTCTTGATGAGCTTCAAGAGGTAGTCACCGGAAATGGTTTTCACTTCACAGGTGTGCCCTGTCATGTTTAATAAGTGGGATTTCTTGCCCTATAAACGGGGTTGGGACCATCAGTTGTGTTGTGCAGAAGTCTGGGAACACTTTGAAAGTGTCCCCAAGTGTAGTGGCAAAAACCATCAAGCGCTACAAAGAAACTGGCTCACATGAGGACCGCCCCAGGAAAAGAAGACCAAGAGTCACCTCTGCTGTGAAGGAGAAGTTCATCCGAGTCACCAGCATCAGAAATCGCTGGTTAACAGCAGCTCAGATTAGAGACCAGGTCAATGCCACACAGAGTTCTAGCAGCAGACACATCTGTACAACAACTGTTAAGAGGAGACTTTGTGCAGCAGGCCTTCATGGTAAAATAGCTGCTAGGAAACCACTGCTAAGGACAGGCAACAAGCAGAAGAGACTTGTTTGGGCTAAAGAACACAAGGAATGGACATTAGACCAGTGGAAATCTGTGCTTTGGTCTGATGAGTCCAAATTTGAGATCTTTGGTTCCAACCACCGTGTCTTTGTGCGACGCAGAAAAGGTGAACGGATGGACTCTACATGCCTGGTTCCCACTGTGAAGCATGGAGGAGGAGGTGTGATGGTGTGGGGGTGCTTTGCTGGTGACACTGTTGGGGATTTATTCAAAATTCAAGGCATACTGAACCAGCATGGCTACCACAGCATCTTGCAGCGGCATGCTATTCCATCCGGTTTGCGTTTAGTTGGACCATCATTTATTTTTCAACAGGACAATGACCCCAAACACATCTCCAGGCTGTGTAAGGGCTATTTACCAAGAAGGAGAGTGATGGGATGCTACACCAGATGACCTGGCCTCCACAGTCACCAGACCTGAACCCAATCGAGATGGTTTGGGGTGAGCTGGACCGCAGAGTGAAGGCAAAGGGGCCAACAAGTGCTAAGCATCTCTGGGAACTCCTTCAAGACTGTTGGAAGACCATTTCCGGTGACTACCTCTTGAAGCTCATCAAGAGAATGCCAAGAGTGTGCAAAGCAGTAATCAAAGCAAAAGGTGGCTACTTTGAAGAACCTAGAATATAATACATGTTTTCAGTTGTTTCACACTTTTTTGTTAATTATATAATTCCATATGTGTTAATTCATAGTTTTGATGCCTTCAGAGTGAATCTACAATTTTCATGGTCATGAAAATAAAGAAAACTCTTTGAATGAGGTGTGTCCAAACTTTTGGTCTGTACTCTATATATATTAGATTAGATATTTATTTTAATTTATTTATTTTTCTCATTTTGACTCATAGTTGTGGTCTACCTATGATGTCAATTACAGGCCTCTCTCATCTTTTTAAGTGGGCGAACTTGCACAATTGGGAGCTGACTAAATCCTTTTTTTCCCCACTGTATATATTAAATTAGATATTTATTATACGGGGCTTTATGAGTGGAGTGGGCGGGGCTCTGTGGAGTGGGCATGGCTTGATACACACACACACACACACACATACATACACTCAGTTTTATATACATAGATAACTATCATGGATTTAGCATAAACTTATAGTGCTATGTATACAGCTCTGCCTCGTTTTTTAATTATATACATACATTTTATATTCATATCGTGATATATCAAAATATCATTTTGATGTTCTAATATAATAAAATAATGTTATTGATCATTGCCAAATTTGTGGTTTAATTCATACCTTTCAAGTAGTTTTTGCTTTTATCTTTATTTTGTCTACTGGGGTGTAAGTGTTCCTTCTTATTTATGTTAAACATTTTTGCAGCTCTCTGAGCTCTGCTGTATTGTAACAATATTGCCACCCTGTCTGCCTGTGACATGGAAGCTGAAGCTGAGAAGAACCTGCAGAGGTTTCAAGTATAATCACACACAGCTCTGCAGTGAGATCAGGAGGGCAGAGAGCAACCATTACATATCACACTGGCAATGACCCCTTCATGTTAAATAATTTCTCATGCAAATCATTGTCCGGCCCATAGTCCTGAGCAACTCATTTGCATGTAAAAAAAAAACTTGGATTTCTCTGGAATAAGACATCGGATCACAGATATCAAGGTGTCGTTTTATTCAGCTTCCTATGACCTATATGCCCATATAGACGGCTTAGGAGGGTTGACCCTACAGTTTCCCTTTAAAAGCGTACAATCTAGTTTACAGTAATCATCCAGCATTGTGACCAATGTTCTTAAAGGGTTAATCCCCAAATGAACGCAGGATGGGGATAACTTGCTGATTGCTGGGGTTCCAACTGCTTAAACTGCCACAGTTCAGAGAATGGGGCTCTGGAGATGGCCTTCTCCGGCAGTCCTATGGACAATGAATGAAGCACAGACTGAGCATGCGCATCTCCTCTCCATTCAAGAAGGGGCTGCAGATCCCTGTCCTCTTTATTGTGGGGATCCCAGCAGTCAGACTTACAGCAATCAGCAGCAAGTTATTCCTTTTCCTACAAATGGGGATAATGTGGTGCTTTGGGGAAAAAAAAAATTAAACATGGCTATCAGGCATGTTGCTTTTCCTTGTTACTAAGATTTTGTAGATACAGGTATAAGTTAATGCAGGTCTGGGTCATACCGTAGAGCATCCCAGTACACGAGAAGTACATGTATCGCCTGCTCTGCAATAGCTTTTCTGCTGGAAGATTCTCTTCCTACTAATGGGCGTCTATATAGAAAATCTCTCACTCTTTTACTGATCCCTAGTGAGCCATTGGATCAATAGTGCAATCGTAGATGTGAAGCTTTCAAGACTAATGTTAATACCTCAAAAAGTTAGCTCAGATGCTCATTACGGTATACCCAGCCCTCTGTAAATGGGAAATGGCGACTAATTTCTTAACAAGGCCATAATTTTATATTATAAACATACAACCGCTATAAGAAAAGTCTCGGAGTACTCACTTTGTACAACTCGAAGAGGTTACCACCCTCTTGACTAAAGAAGCCATTGTCTGTGCGATATCTCAGGAGAGAGGCATTCCTCCACTGGGACAAGGGTGTATTATTGGGAACGTGCCACAAGCTCAGATCTTCAGCAGCGATATCATAATAACCAGGGTTCTGTAACGGCAAATAAGACTTTGCTACATGTACATTGGATTATATTGGATGAAAGGAGATTAAATTCTAATTTATTCCATCATGATAAATATAAAACCCTGAAGGGCAAAAAAGTATCTTCTACCATCGAGCCTTTTTTTAAAAGAAAATAAAATCCAAAAGAATTCAATAAATGATATTTTACTTTGCTACGGTCAATAAAAAAAATTAAAACTAAATCAAGAGCCATTATCACTATTATATTTATGAGTGTAGAGAAGGTACAAACTGAAAGGGTTAAAGGGTTATTCTCATCTTCTTAAACAGGTGCAATTGCAAGAGCGTTTGTGCAACGCCAATTCCAAAATAATTTAGGACATTGCATAAAATGTAAAGAAAACAAGAATGTATTGATTTGGAAATATCTTATAGCTGTAATTTATTCACAGCAGAACATAAAAGACAGATCAGAGGTGGAAAGTTAGAAGAATATTTAGAATTGAGAGTCCTTAGTGGTTGATACCTTTTAATGGATAACTGAAAAGATGGTAACACATTGCAAGCTTTCGAGACTACTCAGGTCTCTTCATCAGGCTAGACTAATACAACATCTGAAGAACCACATATTTATACACAAAACAGCTCAGAAATAACGGCAATAGATAAGACAAGTGATGTGAAGCAGAATTGTCATTATGGGAGAGAGATAAACATAAATATTGGAACAGTTCATTAGATAAGGAGGGTGAAAGTTTTATTGCCCTCTGATTGGGGTCTGGTTCTGTGTTGTGTGATGACCCCACAAGGTCTGAAGAGCAAATTCCTTAAATGATGTAAAAAGACAGAAATCCATGAGACACATTCATTCCTGCACTGTGTCAAAAGTTGTCATAAATTAATACTCCCAGACTCTTCTGTCTCTCTGAGACTTGAAGTTACCTTTTAATTCAAGCAATTTAATGTCCATCATGCTATTACAAGTGATACAAAAATGTTTTGCCACAGGTAGATCCATTTTTTTTCTCTCATTGTGTGATGATGAGAATTCATCCTTGTTCTCAGTTTTAGCCCTGTCTCCCCGACATACAGACCCCCAGTTGGACATTTAGCACAAATGATTAGGTACACCACAATAGATGTAATGCAGCTGAAAGTACCTGGGATCTTGTAGTCCTGATGTGAGTTGGGGATCTTTGTCTTGTCAATGGTCATTATAAATGGACAGGTTTTACATTTTTTCTGGTTGCAAGGAAAGGTTCCTGCAGCTGTTGGGGAGGACAGAGAGCTTCTAACAATGATGCTTCTTAGATTTGGGGGCTGCCGAAAGCACAGCAGTAGGGGGGCTGGAAATATGGATTGTAATTGGGCATCTTTTTGTAGTAAAGGTTGTAATTTCCGTGCAAATCCCCTTAGCACTTCCAGATTTGGATTGTAGGTGACCACCACTAGAGGCACCCGGTTATTTTCATCTTTAGCTTTGTAATGTAGCAGTTGATTCCTTGACATTCTGGTGGCTCTTGTAATTTGGTTTTCAATTGTTCTTGGATGTAGCCCTGATTCAAAAAGGTCTTTCTGAGGCAACCAAAGTGTTTGTCTCTATCCATGGGGTTGGAACATACTATATATGATTGTATCTGATAGCTTGGCTGTAGACAATAGAGTTTATGTGTTTTGGATGGAAACTGTCCCATTTAAGGAATGTTGGACGGTCAATTGGCTTCTGATAAAGGGATGTCCCTATTTTACTGTTCTTTAGCTTAATGATGGTGTCTAAAAAGTTAATTTCAGTGCTGGAGTAGTTGAGTGTTAAATTGATGGTGGGATGAAATTGATTAAACTGTTCGTGGAACGTCTTTAGCTGTTGCTCAGACTCCGTCTTAAAATATCATCAATGTAGCGGTAGAAGGCCACAGGCATAATGGGGCATGAGGACAGAAAGTCGCTTTCAAGCTTGGCCATGAAAAGATTTGCATACTGTGGAGCCTGTTATGAGCTCATTTTCTCCTTCACTTTGATGTCCGATGAACTCCCTCTGCTGGTGAAAGGAGGTAGTGAAATTGATTTTGATGGGAAAAACCTGTTATCTGAACAGGTGGAGTGTGATTGGACATCCGGAATCTCTGAGTGGATATAAGGCCGCCGATGCCCTGCTGGGTTGCTGGTGATCCTCTCTGCTCTGAGCTCTGGCCTCCGGTTTAGTCCTGTCTACTAAAGCTGTTTTTGCTCTGCTATTGTTCCATGAGATTTTGTCTGGTTTACTTAGTGTTTGTGTTCAGCCAACCCTGGTTGGGACTGGCTGAACTCCATTTTTGTCTGTGATCAGTTGATCTCTTTGCTCTGTTTTCAGAATATACCTGAGTGCTGATATAGTGATTTTGAAGTCGTGACTTCAGGGCCTTTTCTATCAGACGTGTTGGACATTATTTTTGGCAGGGTTTTTGCATGATTGCAGACAGTTGCTTTTCTTTCCTGTCCTATCTAGTTAGTGAGGGCCCCATCGTTTGCTCAGCCTGTCTTTCTGTCTGTGTTTGTGTTTTCATCTGTTTTCACCGTCAATACATGTTGGGGGCTGTCTATTGCTTTGGGGTCTGCTCTGGGGCAGTTTAGATTTCCCCTTTCTTTCTTTAGGTTTATTTAGTTCTCCGTCTGTGAACGAGGTGTCTAGGACCACCGTAGGAACACCCCACGGCTACTGTTAGTTGTTGTGAATAGGATCAGGGGTCTGCAATCCGCTAGCTACCAACCTATCCGGTTTTCTGGACTTGTATTTTTGTTTTTTCCTCCTCTGGTGACTCATTCATAACAGGAGCCATTCTACATCCCATAGCTGTGCCAGTCTGCTGTAGATAGATCTTGTTGTCAAATTCAAAGTAATTGTGGGTGAGGATAAATTTTGTGAGTTTCACCACAGAATTCGCATCATTCCCAGTGTTTTCAGCTGCAGGGACAGGATAACTGGTTGCCATTGAAGGAAACATGAATGCGGTCAAGTACAGAGATATCCTGAATGAAAACCTCTTCCAGAGTGCTCGGGAACTCAGACTTGGCCAAAGGTTCACCTTCCAACAAGACAATGACCCTAAACACACAGCTAAAATAACAAAGGAGTGGCTTCGGAACAAGGAGTGATGACTCATTCAAGAGGTCACAAAAGACCTCGCAACTGGGGTTGTAGCTGCACAAGGCAGAGTGAAGACCGGCTTTCTGCTGCTCCTAACCACCATCCACCTAGCAATCGGTTCCAGTACCTCAGCATGGTCAAATCAGGGGCTAAAAAGAAAAGGACCTGGCCCTCCACTCGTTCTGTATGCCCCCAGGGTGATATTGAGCCTTTCCACACCAAGGCACAGAGACCAGACCAGGCACTGTCTCCACCATCCCCCCTGGAACGTTCCAGGGTTAGTAAGGAGATCTTCGCACGCAGGGTGCAGTTTCTGCACTGGAGCCTGGGGAAACCACAAGGTAACTAGGAGGAGAGAGGAGGGTCCCCGTCGAGATCCTGTATGCGGCACGGAGGTCTCGGAAGTCCCCGCTGAGAAGAGCCTGGAAGACGAGGCGCCATTACAAGATGGCCACCGCAGAAGCACTACAGGGTGTCACACACAGCGTGCAGGAGACGCCAGTGAGACAGTGCCGCTGGCTGCCTGCTGTGCCCCCTCTGACATGCTTAATGAGGGCACTGGATAACACGATGAGAATGACATGAAGTAAAGTGGGATGTGGGGTGAGCAGACGATTGATTCCCTTAATCATATAACTGTGGGCCAGCAATATCAGGGGAACACACAGTTGTTGGGGACCCCCAATTCTACGCTGGGTGAGATATCTAGCTGATCCCAAAACACCCTACACCAGGAGTCTTCTCGTGCTCCCATCCCCACAACTTCCCCTTATATACAGTCATATGTTAAAGTTTGGGCACCCCTATTAATGTTAACCTTTTTCTTTATAACAATTTTGTTTTTTGCAACAGCTATTTCAGTTTCATATATCTAATAACTGATGGACTCAGTTATATTTCTGGATTCAAATGAGGTTTATTGTACTAATAGAAAATGAGCAATCTGCATTTAAACAAAATTTGACCAGTGCAAAAGTATGGGCACCCTTATCATTTTCTTGATTTGAACACTCCTAACTACTTTTTACTGACTTCCTGAAGCACTAAATTGGTTTTGTAACCTTATTGAGCTTTGAACTTCATAGCCAGGTGTATCAAATCATGAGAAAAGGTATTTAAGGTGGCCACTTGCAAGTAGTTCTCCTATTTGATTCTCCTATGAAGAGTGGCATCATGGGCTCCTCAAAACAACTCTCAAATGATCTGAAAACAAAGATTATTCAACATAGCTTTTCAGGGGAAGGATACAAAAAGTTGTCTCAGAGATTTAACCTGTCAGTTTCCTCTGTGAGGAACATAGTAAGGAAATGGAAGAACACAGGTACAGTTCTTGTTAAGCCCAGAAGTGGCAGGCCAAGAAAAATATCAGAAAGGCAGAGAAGAAGAATGCTGAGAACAGTCAAGGACAATCCACAGACCACCTCCAAAGACCTGCAGCATCATCTTGCTGCAGATGGTGTCACTGTGCATCGGTCAACAATACAGCGCACTTTGCACAAGGAGAAGCTGTATGGGAGAGTGATGCGAAAGAAGCCGTTTCTGCAAGCATGCCACAAACAGAGTCGCCTGAGGTATGCAAAAGCACATTTGGACAAGCCAGTTACATTTTGGAAGAAGGTCCTGTGGACTGATGAAACAAAGATTGAGTTGTTTGGTCATACAAAAAGGCGTTATGCATGGAGGCTAAAAAACACAGCATTCCAAGAAAAACACTTGCTACCCACAGTAAAATTTGGTGGAGGTTCCATCATGCTTTGGGGCTGTGTGGCCAATGCCGGCACCGGGAATCTTGTTAAAGTTGAGGGTCGCATGGATTCAACTCAGTATCAGCAGATTCTTGACAATAATGTGCAAGAATCAGTGACGAAGTTGAAGTTACGCATGGGATGGATACTTCAGCAAGACAATGATCCAAAACACCGCTCCAAATCTACTCAGGCATTCATGCAGAGGAACAATTACAATGTTCTGGAATGGCCATCCCAGTCCCCAGACCTGAATATCATTGAACATCTGTGGGATGATTTGAAGCGGGCTGTCCATGCTCGGCGACCATCAAACTTAACTGAACTGGAATTGTTTTGTAAACAGTAATGGTCACAAATACCTTCATCCAGGATCCAGGAACTCATTAATAGGTATAGGAAGCGACTAGAAGCTGTTATTTTTGAAAAAGGAGGATCTACGAAAAATTAATGTCACTTTTATGTTGAGGTGCCCATACTTTTGCACCGGTCAAATTTTGTTTAAATGCAGATTGCACATTTTCTGTTAGTACAATAAACCTCATTTGAATCCAGAAATATAACTGAGTCCATCAGTTATTAGATATATGAAACTGAAATAGCTGTTGCAAAAACCAAAATTGTTATAAAGAAAAAAGGTTAACATTAATAGGGGTGCCCAAACTTTAACATATGACTGTATCTACTGAGGGACCAAGCTTGCTAACCTCAGGAGAAAGGGGAGTGCAGCAGAGGATTCAGATCCCAGATGAGACTCGTCCTGCTTCCCCAACAAGATGGTCTGTGGGCTCGTCATGGGGGGGACACATCACTACATTCAGCAGAAAGACCTGAGGTGGTCCTGAATACTTTAAACAATGTGGACCCTATTCCTTTAAATGATGTGGTCATTTTATCAAATCAACAACACTCTCAGACCTCTGTGACTAAAGCCCCCGTTACTCACTGCGATATCGCTAGCAATATCGCTGTAAAGTCACCGATTTTGTGACGTTGCAGTGATAATGCTATCGATATCGCTGCATGTGATACTTACCTCCGACCGGCTCCCCCGCTGGTTATCGCTGATCGCGCGAGAAGCTCCTGGACTGTTTCTCGTCGGTCACTTCCTGCGGTGCTTCCTGTGGCGCCGACGAGCGACGCGTGGAGCCGGGCGGGAGGACGCAGGATCGCCGCGTCTGACAGGTAAGTAGCGATCCCCGTCCCCAGCTATGTCGCTGGTGAGATCTGCCTGTGTGGCAGCTCACTAGCGACCACCTAGCGATGCACCAGCGATCCTGACCGCGTCATATCGCTGGTCGGGATCGCTTGTGTAACGGTACCCTAAGGCTACAGTAGGCGGGATATCAGCCTTCTGCAAACCTCAATCAGTACTAAAGATATCCCATTTGTAATTTTATCTATTTTCAACAACCTCCTCAGACGTCCTCCAGGGACCCCAATAGAAATTGACAGAGCGCACAGAGCCCGGCGCCCCCCAAACCCGGATTAATCTCGCCCCAGGGATATAATTTGTCGTGTTCGTTTCTATGCCATTAAAGAAACCATTCTTTAAGCTGCAAGGAGGCCAATCTTACATACCAAAACAAATCAATCAGAATTATGCCTGATCTCTCGCGCCATACCCTGGCACAATGCTCAACGCTTAAACCCTTGCTGGATGTCCTGCAGAAAAAGGAGATTCCCTTTCGATGGGGTTTCCCCCTCTCTCTGTCTGTTCAAAGAGGATCAAAGTCACTTTTTTTGCGCTCACAGCTTGGACTTGCCTAAGGTTGCTATACCCCACTGGCCTACTTTAGGATTTAATCCAGCTGGCCCTGGAGGCAAGGAAGGAACACCTAGTGGTCTTTCTACACATTGATCTGATTCTTCATTTCGTCCAGGCCTACCTCCCGGAACAGAGCGCCGTGGAGCTGGTGACCGTCCTCCTTCCGGGTATCAGGATTCAAGAAAAGCTACTTGACTTTGAATCGCCCACAGTAAAATAACATAAAGACTCCCTTTTCTTTTCTTTTCATTTCCAAGGAACCTTTAGACTTTTAAATTGCTGATTGCTATTATCATTATCCCTTTTTTTTAGCAAATGACTTAAGGAGTAGCTATATATGTTTAGCTTTTGTAACCCCCATATACGGTGGGAGCCTCTGACGTGCCCAATGCGGGCTCACACACTCCCGGTTTGGACTATTTCCCATATAGTCTTTTTTGCAGAGGCTTTTCCTCTGTTCATGTTTGTTATTTCTTTGGTTAAGATTTTTTTCTTCCCTAACCTTTTCCACTCTATATCCCTTTGACCATGAGGACCAGGCAGCTCAGCCATCTTACATGATAACTATAGACGAAGAATCTCATATTGGTCATGAATGTCGAACCTAAATATCGCTTCTCTGAATGTGAAAGAATTCAACACACCCGAAAAATGAGCGCAAATCCTTCACCATTTTCAGAAGAGAAAGGTACATATTGTATATTTCCATGCTCCTACAATTAGATACACATTTTGGCACTTTGCTCATAACCCAGAATCTCACTCATAAAGAGTTGCTATAGCGATTCACAAAATGTTAATGTATTTGGTCATCAACTGTGTAGTAGATAAAGAAGCGAGGTATATTATCTTAGTGTTAGTTATAAGTGGACAGTTATTTACAATCATAAATGTTTATACCCCAATCAGGATCAAGCCAATTTCATTGATAAGAGTGCCGTAATATTTTGTGGGGACCTAAATGTTATCCTTGACCCGGTGTTAGATCATTCTAAAGGTGGATTGTATCCCTCTTATGCAGTTATCAAGCGAATCAGGAGAGCCTTTTTACGAATGCAGCTTTATGACATCTGGAGGCTCCAGCACCCATCAGATAGGGATTACAGTTTTTACTCCCATCCGCATGATTCTCATAGTAGGTTAGATTATATCCTCCTCCAACAAAATGCTTTACCTTGGTGTGAAGCGAGTCACGGTAGTAAATGTATATACTACGTACTGTAAGTAAAGGGAGGTCAAACAATCCGAGGTCAGGTCCAGGAAATGGCGCAGTATGACAAAGGAAAGTCAAAGACGAAGTCCGATAAATGAGCCGATGTCAGGAAAGCCAGAGAGGCAAAACAATTTACAGGGAGCAGGCACAAGCAAAGTCAGGTCACAAGCAAAGGGTCAGAGTCAAGGAAGAGAGTAAAGTCAAGATGGGTCAGGCATAGATCAATGTTACACAGGAAACAGCAAGTGTACGATTGACACTGGAGGAAGGAACTAGCATGCTTAAGTAGAAGCCTGATTAAGGAAAATGAACACAGGTGATTGCAGCACAAACCCAAGCACAGACTGACACAAAGTACAAAAAGACCGAAACAGAGTGGAAATAGTGACACTTGGCTTTCAGATTAAAGTAACATACTTTGGTCAGATCATACCCCTGTATATTGCTCACTAAAAGTACCATCCCTTACCAAACATCAGGGTTTTGGCGTCGCAATGAGTTGTTATTATTAGAAATATTATGTGCCTCGGACATATGATCTTCCATATCTAACTTTATTATTGATTACGGAACTGATGATACAGCCCCCACAATCAAATGGGAAGCGCTCAAGTGTGTACTTAGAGGGGTATTTATCAAACATGGGTCCCGACTCTCAAATCAAAAAAGAAAGGTCATTCAATCAAACTAGCCTTACAGAAAGTCACTAACTTGGGGTCAGTTCATAAAAAGGCGCTCTCTACTGCAACCCTCAGAGATCTTCTCAAAGCAAGAATAGAAGCTAAAACATTACTTGATTCTTCATGTAAACATTTATTTCAGCTCGGTCAGAGTAGGTTCTACAACTTTGGTAAACCAAGAAGAATGTTAGCTAAAGCCCTTAACCCCTTCCTGACATGAGACGTACTATCCCGTCCACGGTACCCGGGCCCGTATGACCGGGGACGGGATAGTACGTCTACCGCGATCAGCGGCGCCCACGTGGTGAGCGCCGCTGATCGCGGCCGGGTGTCAGCTGATTATCACAGCTGACACCCGGCACTACGTGTCAGGGGCGGTCACGGACCGCCCCCGACACGTTAACCCCTTGCACACCGCGATCAAACATGATCGCGGTGTACCGGGGGTTAAAGGGAAGCATCGGCAGGGAGGGGGCTCCCTCCGTGCTTCCCTGAGCCCCCCACGGCAGCGCAATGTGCAGCGCTGCTGCGGGGGGCTCCTTTCCTCCAGGCCCCCGAATCCAAGATGGCGACGGGGGCCTTCGGGGGCCTGGGGAAGCTGGCTTCCTCAGTGCCTGCAAAGCGCAGGCATGAGGAAGCCTTGTGCACTGCCTGTGACAGATTGCTGATCTGTCACAGTGATCTGTGATGTGACAGATCAGCGATCTGTCACAGGACAGTGATGTCCCACCTGGGACTATGTAATAAAGTAAAAAAAAAATTAAAAAAAAGTGTAAAAATAAATTTAAAAAAATCGCCAAATAAATTAGTAAAAAAAAAAAAAAATATTCCCCAATAAATTCATTTTTTGAAAATAATAAAAAAAAAAAACAATAAAAGTACACATATTAGGTATCGCCGCGTCCGTAACGACCTGCCCTATAAAACTGTCCCATTAGTTAACCCCTTTAGTGAACCCCTTAAAAAATAAAAATAAAAAACGAAGCAAAAAATAATGATTTATTATCATACCGCCAAACAAAAAGTGCAATAACGCGCGATCAAAAAGACGCATATAAATATCCATGGTACCGCTGAAAACGTCATCTTGTCCCGCAAAAAACAAGCTGCCACACAGCATCATCAGCGAAAAAATAAAAAAGTTATAACTCGCAGAATAAAGCGATGCAAAAATAATTATTTTTTATATAAAATAGTTTTCATTGCATAAAACCGACAAAAACATAAAAAAACGACCTAAATGAGGTATCGCTGTAACCGTACTGACCCGAAGAATAAAACCGCTTTATCAATTTTACCGCACGCAGAACGGTGTAAACGCACCCCCCCCAAAAGAAATTCATGAAACGCTGGTTTTTGTTCATTCTGCGTCCCAAAAATCGGAATAAAAAGCGATCAAAAAATTTCACGTGCCCGAAAATGGTACCAATAAAAACGTCAAATCGTCCCGCAAAAAATAAGACCTCACATGACTCGGTGGGTCAAAATAAGGAAAAATTATAGCTCTCAATATGTGGTGATGCAAAAACTATTTTTACAATAAAAAGCGTCTTTTAGCGTGCGACAGCCGCCAAACATAAAAACCGCCATAAATAGTAAATCAAACCCCCCGTTATCACCCCCTTAGTTAGGGAAAAATAATAAAATAAAAAAAATGTATTTATTTCCATTTTTCCATTAGGGTTAGGGCTAGGGTTAGGGCTAGGGGTGTGTTGGGGTAGGGTTGGGGTAGGGTTAGGGCTAGGGTTAGGGCTAGGGTTAGGGCTAGGGTTAGGGCTAGGGTTAGGGCTAGGGTTAGGGTTAGGGCTAGGGCTAGGGTTAGGGGCGTGTTGGGGTTCGGGTTGGAGTTAGAATTGGGGGTTTCCACTGTTTGGGCACATCAGGGGCTCTCCAAATGCAACATGGCGTCTGATCTCAATTCCAGCCAATTCTGAGTTGAAAAAGTCAAATGGTGCTCCTTCCCTTCCAAGCTCTGCTATGCGCCCAAACAGTGTTTTACCCCCACATGTAGGGTAGCAGCCTACTCAGGACAAATTGCAAAACAATTTTTGGGGTCCAATTTCTCCTGTTACCCTTAGGAAAATAAAAAATTGGGGGCAAAAATATCATTTTTGTGGAAAAAAATGATTTTTTTATTTTCACATCCGAGTGTTATAAACTTCTGTGAAGCACTTGGGGGTTCAAAGTGCTCACCACACATCTAGATAAGTTCCGTGGGGGGTCTAGTGTCCAAAATGGGGTCACTTGTGGGGAGTTTCAATAGTTTAGGTACATCAGGGGCTCTCCAAACGCACATGACACCCGCAGACCATTCCATCAAAGTCTGCATTCCAAAACGTCACTGCTTCCCTTCCGAGCCCCGACGTGTGTCCATACAGTAGTTTTCTCCCACATATGTGGTGTCAGCGTACTCAGGACAAATTGGACAACAACTTTTGGGGTCCAATTTCTCCTGGTACCCTTGGGAAAATAAAAAATGGTGACTAAAAGATCATGTTTGTGGAAAAAATACGAATTTTTTATTTTCACGCCCGGGTGTTGTAAACTTCTGTGAAGCACTGGGGGGGTCAAAGTGCTCACCACACATCTAGATAAGTTCCTTGGGGGGTCTAGTTTACAAAATGGTGTCATTTGTGGGGGGTTTCCACTGTTTAGGTACATTAGGGGCTCTCCAAAGGCAACATGACACCCGCAGACCATTCCATCAAAGTCTGCATTCCAAAACGTCACTACTTCCCTTCCGAGCCCTGACGTGTGCCCATACAGTAGTTTTCTCCCACATATGGGGTATCAGCATACTCAGGACAAATTGGACAACAACTTTTGGGGTCCAAGTTCTCCTGGTACCCTTGGGAAAATAAAAAAATGGTGACTAAAAGATCATGTTTGTGGAAAAAATACGAATTTTTTATTTTCACGCCCGGGCGTTGTAAACTTCTGTGAAGCACTGGGGGGGTCAAAGTGCTCACCACACATCTAGATAAGTTCCTTAGGGGGTCTAGTTTCCAAAATGGTGTCATTTGTGGGGGGGTTCCACTGTTTTGGTACATCAGGAGTTTTCCAAACGCGACATGGTGTCCGATCTCAATTCCAGCCAAAAACGTCAAATGGCGCTGCTTCCCTTCCGAGCTCTGCCATGCGCCCAAATAGTGGTTTACCCCTACATGTGGGGTATCAGCGTACTCAGGACAAATTGCACAATAACTTTTAGGGTCCTGTTACCCTTGGAAAAATAAGAATTGAGGGTGAAAAGATCATTTTTGTGGAAAAAATATGATTTTTTAATTGTATGGCTTTATGTTATAAACTTCTGTGAAGCCCATGGGGGTTCAAAGTTCTCACCACACATCTAGATAAGTTCCTTAGGGGGTCTATTTTCCAAAATGGTGTCATTTGTGGGGGGTTTCCACTGTTTTGGTACATCAGGGGTTTTCCAAACGCGACATGGTGTCCGATCTCAATTCCAGCCAAAAACGTCAAATGGCGCTGCTTCCCTTCCGAGCTCTGCCATGCGCCCAAATAGTGGTTTACCCCCACATGTGGGGTATCAGCGTACTCAGGACAAATTGCACAATAACTTTTAGGGTCCTGCTACCCTTGGGAAAATAAAAATTGGGGTGAAAAGATCATTTTTGTGGAAAAAATATGATTTTTTAATTGTACCGCTGTACGTTATAAACTTCTGTAAAGCCCTTGTGGTTTCAAAGTTCTCACCACATATCTAGATAAGTTCCTTGGGGGGTCTAGTTTCCAAAATGGGGTCACTTGTAGGGGGTTTCCACTGTTTAGGTACATCAGGGACTCTCCAAACGTGACATGGCGTCCAATCTGAATTCCAGCCAATTTTGCATTGAAAAAGTCAAACGGCGCTCCTTCCATTCTGAGCTCTGCCATGCGCCGAAACAGTCGTTCCCCCCACATATCAGGTATCTGCGTACTCAGGACAAATTGCACAATAACTTTTGCAGTTCAATTTCTCCTGTTACCCTTGGTAAAATAAAAAAAATTGAACCTGAAGTATTTTTTTTATGAAAAAAAGTTAGATGTTCATTTTTTTTTAAATATTCAAAAAAATTCCTGTGACGCACCTAAAGGGTTAATAAACTTCTTGAATGTGGTTTTGAGCACCTTAAGGGGTGCAGTTTTTAGAATGGTGTCACTTTTGGGTATTTTCTATCATATAGACCCCTCAAAGTGGCTTCAAATGTGATGTGGTCCTAAAAATAAAATGGTGTTGTAAAAATGAGAAATCGCTGGTCAACTTTTAACCCTTATAACTTCCTAACAAAAAAAAATTTTGGTTCCAAAATTGTGCTGATGTAAAGTAAACATGTGGGAAATGTTAGTTATCAAGTTTTTTGTGTGCCGTATCTCTGTGATTTAAGGGCATAAAAATTCAAAGTTGGAAAATTGCGAAATTTTCAAAATTTTCGCCAAATTTCCGTTTTTCTCACAAATAAACGCAAGTTATTTGAACGAAATGTTACCACAAACATGAAGTACAATATGTCACGAGAAAACAATGTCAGAATCACCGGTATCCATGGAAGCGTTCGAGAGTTATGACCTCATAAAGGTACAGTGGTCAGAATTGTAAAAATTGGCCCGGTCATGAACGTGCAAACCACCCTTGGGGGTGAAGGGGTTAATGCTAAAAAGACCCCCAAAAATATTCCCTGTATTAAGAATACAGGGACACCTTAAATTGCAGCTGTCTTCCATTCATATTATTCAAAGCTACAGTTGTGCTCAAAAGTTTACATACTCCGACAGAATTTTTACTTTTTTGGCCTTTTTTCAGAGAATATGAATGATAACACCAAAAATTTTTCTCCACTCATGGTTAGTGGTTGAGTGAAGCCATTTATTGTCAAACTACTGTGTTTTCTCTTTTTAAATCATAATAACAACCAAAACATTAAAATGACCCTGATCAAAAGTTCACATACCCTGGTGATTTTGGCCTAAAAACATGCACAGAAGTTAACACAAATTGGTTTAAATGGCTACTAAAGGTAACATCCTCACCTGTGACCTGTTTGCTCGCAATCAGTGCGTGTGCATAAACTCCTGAAAAACCCTTTTTCACATCAAGAACTAGAAGCCTTTATTTGAGATCGCCCTAGCAAAAAAAAAGTCCAGGACCTGATGGTTTCACAGCAGAATTTTATAAAGTATTTTTTGAACAATTGTCTCTCGTTCAGGGCTGCCACTAGGAATTTCGGGGCTCCATACTGGCAAAATTTTCGGGGCCCCTTGAGACTCCGCACATGCTCCACCCCAGCCCCGCCCTCCACCCATCGAACTGTCCTCAGCCCCACCGCTCTCTCTTGGAAAAACTCCACTTCTTACCAATCACACATTAACAGTTCCCATCTCCAGATCACACACATAGCTAGCAGCTCGTTATGGCCAAAAGACTTTTTAAATCTGCCACCACAAGGTAGACTCTTTTGGCTCTAACCTATTAAAGGGAAGGTGCCATCCAAAAAAATTTTTTTCAGCAATTGAAAAAATGTAAAGAATTAATGTTTACATTTTCTTAAAAAATATTATCATTTGTTTTTAATTTTGCAAAATATGAAAAATAATTTTAAAAAGTTTGGCATTTCCACTTGTTAACACTAGGGGGAGCAGTTACTGAAATCTGGCACAAAAACCTATGACATCTAGGAACACAGTGAGCCGCCATTTTGATAAGGCCTGCAAAGTTACTGACTGTCTTTGCATGTAAAGTCTGGATCAGAACAGTCCATCAATCAGCAGAAATGTTTCCTGGATTTCTGTGGAGCAGACAAGCAGACGGTCAATCCATGTGTATAAAACACAGCACTCTATGTACAATCCCTCGCACCGAACAGGGCGCCCCCCATAGACCAGCACACGGCTCTCCTGAAATACTCTGTGCTGCTGTCACCCTGCTCCTTCCACCATATATCAGGCCCCTGTTGCCTCGCTTTCACACATCGCCAGGACAGGATCTGAGGAGAGGAATGGGGTCTTCGGTCGCTGAGGATGGCAGGCAGCAAGGATTCTGGGAGCAGGGTGACAGCAGCATAGAGTATTTCAGGAGAGCAGTGTGCTAGTCTATGGGGGGCACAGAGGGAGATATATGGGGGAGGAGCAGGGTGACAGCAGCACAGAGTATTTCAGGAGAGCAGTGTGCTGGTCTATGGGGGGCACAGAGGGAGATATATGGGGGAGGAGCAGGGTGACAGCAGCACAGAGTATTTCAGGAGAGCAGTGCGCTGGTCTATGGGGGGCACAGAGGGAGATATATGGGGGAGGAGCAGGGTGACAGCAGCACAGAGTATTTCAGGAGAGCAGTGCGCTGGTCTATGGGGGGCACAGAGGGAGATATATGGGGGAGGAGCAGGGTGACAGCAGCACAGAGTATTTCAGGAGAGCAGTGTGCTGGTCTATGGGGGTCACAGAGAGAGATATATGGGGGAGGAGCAGGGTGACAGCAGCACAGAGTATTTCAGGAGAGCAGTGTGCTGGTCTATGGGGGGCACAGAGGGAGATATATGGGGAGGAGCAGGGTGACAGTACCACAGAAATCCAGGAAACATTTCTGCTGATTGATGGCCTGTTCTGATCCAGACTTTGCATGCAAAGACCACATTCCCCTCCTCAGATCCTGTCCTGGCGATGTGTGAAAGCGAGGCGACAGGCACAGTCCGGGGTGACGCTGGGAAGCAGGCTGGGGGGGAAATGTAGCCATACAGTAAAGATAAAAATGAGACTCCTCTCTTCAGCTGCCTCACCAGCCCTCCCCTGACTGCACCTATTACCCCTGACCCGTGTGCAGGTGCTCAGCCAGAACCACCCTAGAATGCTTTTAGCAGATAATACTGCCATAGTGTTCTCACATAATACCACCATATACTTCACACATAATGCCGCCATATAGTTCATACCACCATGTAGATCACACATAAAACCAGCAGGGTGACAGCAGCACAGAGTATTTCAGGAGAGCAGTATCACACGGGATAGAATTAGATACACGGCTCAGCAGACAGTATCACACAGGATAGGATTAGATACACAGCTCTGCAGATAGTATCACATGGGATAGGATTAGATACATGGCTCAGCAGACAGTATCACACACGAGAGGATTAGATACACAGCTCTGCAGTCAGTATCACACAGGGGAGGATTAGATACACGGCTCAGCAGTCAGTATCACACAGGAGAGGATTAGATACACGGCTCAGCAGGCAGTATCACACAGGATAGGATTAGATACACAGCTCATCAGTCAGTATCACACAGGATAGGATTAGATACATGGCTGAGCAGGCAGCATCACACAGGAGAGGATTAGATACATGGCTCAGCAGGCAGTATCACAGGAGACAGTATTACAGATATGCCCACACTGGTGAAACTTCCAGCCCCCCCCCAATTATACACTAGACTATGGGCTGTATATATCACTGTCCTCCTCAGACAGCCATAAAAGCTGTCATAAAAAGGAAGGTGCCAGATTACCGGAGATCACTGGGGCTGTGAGTGAGGAGGCGGCGACAGAGCAGGAGGACAGGGGAGCTGGAGCAGGAAGCACAGGGCAGAAAGTGGAGCTCAGCAGATAGCACTGGGCTACAGTAAAATGGCGCCCAGCCACACCTACAGCAGTGAATGGTGCAGCCCACAGGGGCGTGCCCAGTTCACTGCTAATGAGGCTGCAATGTGGGGTCGGGAACCGACCGCAGTCTCCTATGTCCAGGGACGGCCATATCTGCAGACTGTATATGAGTCCTCCACAGATCTGCAAATCAAGATGGCAGCACCCAGTGGCTACATTAAAACATTATTACAAACAAACCATAAATCCTGGTTAGTACAACATTTGCTGAAACAACATGTTTTGTTACTTACTCTTTTTTTGCAAATTATATAAAATTGCGGCACCTTCCCTTTAAACATTTGCTAAAATATCCAATACAATTTAGGTATATTTTTTATGTATTTTTCAATTTTTAAAATGACCAATAATATCACATCCAAAGGGACAAATACCACCACACCATGCCCAGACACCATATTACCACCACATGGTGACCAATAATAGCACATACAAGGAAAAAATACCACCATACCATGTCCAGACCACATATTACCACCAGTGACAGAATAATAGCACATACAAGGGACAAATACCACCGCACCATGACCAGACCACATATTACCAGCACATGGTGACTGGATACTACAATACTGATCATTAATAATAAAACATATTACTATCACCATAAGTGCCATTATACACAGGAGATCTGTACTTAGTATGTAGTGTCTGTGTACAGGTAATACAGTGATCACCGGTGACAGTATACACAGGAGCACTGTATATAGTGTCAGTGTACAGGTAATATAGTGATCACTGGTGACATTACGCACAGGACCTCTGTTTATAGTGCCAGTGTACAGGTAATACTGTGATCACTGGTGACATTGTACAAAGGCACACTGTATATAGTGTATAGTGTCATTGTACAGGTAACACACTGACTCACCAGTGACGTCTCAAGGTAAAGTCCTTCATCTTTGCTTTTCATCCTTCATCCAGCGCAGATCGCCATCACGTCTTCCAGCCAGGGCTCGTCTCTGCAGGAAATAACAGTTATCTAGAGCTCCACTTGCAGAACACATTACTTAATTTTTTTCCCAACTTCTACACTACACCAGATGAAGAAAAAAAGGTGACAAAGTGTCACTCTGCACAGTAACAGAACCTCCCCCCATTTAAAACAGTATCCTCAAAAAAATAAAATAAATACATCACTGCAGTAATAATATCCCTTAATTAGCCCCTATGGTAATAATATCCCCCATCCTGGCTCCAGCCATATTTTCTCTCATCCTGCCCTCATGAGTATCCATTCTGCCCCCACATGATCTCCAGATCCTGCCCCATATGTCTACATCGTATCCATCCTGTCCCATGATCCTGCTAATGTGTCTCCCATCCTGCCCCCTGTGTCTCACATTCTGCCCCCTCCTGTGTCTCACTGTCACATTCTGCCCCCTCCTGTGTCTGTCACATTCTGCCCCTGTGCCTCACATTCTGTCCCCTCCTGTGTTTCACTGTCACATTCTGTCCCCTGTGTCTCACTGTCACATTCTGCACCCTCCTGTGTCTCACTGTCACATTCTGGCCCCTCTTGTGTCTTACTGTCACATTATGCCCGCATGTCCTTTCTGACCCCGTGTCTCACATTCTGCCCCATGATCATTCTGACCCCGTGTCTCGCATTCTGCCCCCTCCTGTGTCTCACTGTAACATTCTGCCCCCTCCTATGTCTCACTGTCACATTCTGCCCCCTCCTGTGTCTCACTGTCACATTCTGCCCCCATGTCTCACATTCTGCCCCCTCCTGTCACATTCTGCCCCCTCCTGTGTCTCACTGTCACATTCTGCCCCCATGTCTCACATTCTGCCCCCTCCAGTGTCTCAATGTCACATTCTGCCCCCATGTCTGCATTCTGCCCCCATGTCTTGTATTCTGCCCCCACATCCTGCATTCTGCCCTCATGTCTCACATTCTGCCCCCATGTCCACTCTGCCCCCATGTCTCGCATTCTGCCCCCTCCTGTGTCTCACTGTCACATTCAGCCCCCTCCTGTGACTCACTGTCATATTCTGCCCCCATGTCTCAGTCACATTCTGCCCCCATGTCTTGCATTCTGCCTCCATGTCTTGCATTCAGCCTCCATGTCTTGCATTCAGCCTCCATGTCTTGCATTCAGCCTCCATGTCTTGCATTCTGCCCCCATGTCTTGCATTCTGCCTCCATGTATTGCATTCAGCCTCCATGTCTTGCATTCTGCCCCCACGTTCTGCATTCTGCTCCCATGTCCATTCTGCCCCGTGTCTCACATTCTGCCCCCATGTCTTGCATTCTGCCCCCATAACTGCATTCTGCCCCCATCATGTCTGCATTCTGCACCCATGTCTTGCATTCTGCCCCCATGTCTTGCATTCTGCCCCCATGTCTTGCATTCTGCCCCCATGTCTTGCATTCTGCCCCCATGTCTTGCATTCTGCCCCCATCATGTCTGCATTCTGCCCCCATCATGTCTGCATTCTGCCCCAATGTCTCGCATTCTGCCCCCATGTCTCGTATTCTGCCCCCATGTCTGCATTCTGGCCCATGTCTCGCATTCTGCCCCCATGTCTCGCATTCTGCCCCCATTCTCGCATTCTGCCCCCATGTCTCGCATTCTGCCCCCATGTCTGCATTCTGCCTCCACGTCTCTCATTCTGCCCCCGTGTCTTGCATTCTACCCCATGTCTTGCATTTTGCCCCCGTGTCTACATATTTGGTCCTGTGTGTCTCCAATCCTGCCCCCGTCTTCATATTTGCCCCTGTGTGTCTCCAATCCTGCCCCCTGTCTCCATATTTGGCCCTGTGTGTCTCCAATCCTGCCCCGTCTCCATATTTGCTCCTGTGTGTCTCCAATCCTGCGCCCTGTCTCCATTCTGCCAGGGATACATACTGCCCCTTTCAAAAATAAAAACTTTCTTCTTACCTGACCTCGCTCCTGTGCCGAAGATGGAGCTGCTGCTGTGTGAGCTGAAAGGACCTGTGGTGATGTCATCGTCATGTTATCAGGGGGCGGAGCTGATAAATGCTGAAGGCCTGTGATAATGATGACGTCACCACAGGTCCTTCAGCACTTCTCTAACTTTCGGATGTCGGGCGCCGTGGCGGCTCTGCTGATGTGTGCGCTGCAGGCTCGGCCGCTCCCATGGTACTGCTGTTCACTCGGCCCCATACAGCAGTAAGGGCTGTCATGCCCTGATGGGGGCCCTGCTCTCATTAATATTACAATCGTTTAATTCCATATCAGAGTCTACTTTCTTTCCTCCCCATTCCACAACAGCACATGCTGCAGTAATTCCCAAGCCAGGGAAAGACCCCAACTCATGTAATAGCTATATGCCTATCTCTTTATTAAATGTAGATTTAAAAATATGTCAAGATTTTGGCCAATAGACTTAAATCCCACCTCCCTCACTTAATACACCCAGAGCAGGTGGGTTTTGTACCAGGAAGGGAGGCATGGGATAACACTTTGAAAACAATAGATATTATTAATCATGCACACATGCCAAAACCGCCTTTAATGATCCTATCGCTTGATGCTGAAAAAGCTTATGATAGGATCTCATGGTCTTCTCTCTCTCAAACCCTGAGCCACATTGGTTTGGGTCCTGTATTTACTTAAAAAAACTTAGCTCTCTACCACTCCTCCTCAGCCCAGCTAAAAATTAAAGGCTCTCTTTTGGCCCCCTTTACCATGAAGAATGGTACTTGACAAGGTTGCCCTCTCTACCCAGTGTTGTATATCCTGATAATGGAGCATCGTCTGGAGGCCATACGTGCCAATCCTGATATACAGGGAACCAAAATAGCGGACTCAGAGTATATAAGTATTCTGCATTTGCTGATGACCTGCTAATTTATTTAACTAATCTACATATTATTACTATTATTTATTTATATAGCACCATTGATTCCATGGTGCTGTACATGAGAAGGGGTTACTTCCAAATTACAGATATCACTTACAGTAAACAAACTAACAATGACAGACTGATACAGAGTGGAGAGAGGACCCTGCCCTTTCGGCTTACATGCTACAGGATGGTGGGGAAGGAGACAGTAGGTTGGTGGGTTGCAGCAGTTCCGTTGTTGGTTGAGGTGATATCACCGGTAGTGGTGAGAGAGAAGGAGGTAGCGGGGTCATTGCAGGCTGTAGGCTTTCTTGAAGAGGTGGGTTTTCAGGTTCCGTCTGAAGGATCCAAATGTGGTTGATAGTCGGACTTGTTGGGGCAAAGAATTCCAGAGAATAGGGGCTATTCGGGAGAAGTCTTGGAGGCAGTTGGGTGAGGAGCGAATAAGTGTGGAGGAGAGAAGTAGGTCTTGGGAGGACCGGAGATTACGTGAGGGAAGGTATCGGGAGATTAGTTCAGAGACATATGAGGGAGACAGGTTATAGATGGCCTTGTAGGTCAGAATTAGTAATTTGAACTGGATACGCTGAGGGAACGGGAGCCAGTGAAGAGATATGCAGAGGGGAGAAGCGGAGGAGTAGCGAGGAGAGAGATGAATTAGTCGGGCGGCAGAGTTAAGGATGGACTGGAGAGGTGTGAGGGTGTTAGCAGGGAGACCACAGAAAAGGATGTTGCAGTAGTCGAGGCGGGAGATGATGAGGGCATGCACAAGCATTTTAGTAGATTGAGGGTTGAGGAAAGGACGGATTCTGGAAATATTTTTGAGCTGGAGGCGACAGGAGGTAGAAAGAGCTTGGATGTGCGGTTTGAAGGACAGGGCAGAGTCAAAGGTTACTCCGAGGCAGCGGACTTCTGGTACTGGGGAAAGTGTGATGTCATTAATTGTTATAGCTAGGTCGGGTAAAGAAGGTCTGTGAGATGGAGGAAAGATGATGAGTTCAGATTTGTCTACATTGAGTTTGAGGAAGCGAGAGAAGAAGGAGGATATGGCTGATTGACACTCTGGGATTCTGGACAGCAGAGAGGTGACATATCTTGCTTCCTTTCCTGATGTCTGAGCTGGCACATTTTAGTAAGTTGGTCCAATTTTAAGATGGATCTCGAAAAATCTGAAGCCATTTATATTTCCCTACCCTTGCAAATGGTGAATATTCTGAAATCTAATTTTCTATTTAAATGGCCCTCAAATAATCATATTAACTACTTGGGCACCATTATTTCGGCAGATTTATCAGAGTTGTTTGACTTGAACTTTGGCCGATTTTTGTCCAGTTTAGAAGGAGATATTAATTCCTGGAACCATGGAGAGTTCTCCTGGTTTGGTCAGGTTAACATCCTCAAAATGACTGTATTGCCTAGACTTTTGTATTTACTACAAAGAATCCTGATATAAATCCCATCCTCCTTCTGGATGAGGGTCCAACGTAAATTCAGCCAATTTGTTTGGTCAGTGGGACGCTCAAGAATTCGTAGTACTGTTTTGGTGCTTTCAAAGGATTTGGGGGGGGTATAGGTTTGCCGAACTGCTGAAAATACTATCCTGCATCCGCCCATGCAAGAATCTTAGATATTTTGCACTGCAGAGAATCTAAACTGTGGGTATGCATGGCCTATGAAATAACATCTCTACTCCATTTAGTCTCAGGCAAACACTCAAAACTATCCACATTCCCAGTATAAAGGGAATTCTAATTGACCCATTAGGAGCATTATCCCCAATAGCAGATAACCCAAAATTCTGATACGGTGTCTCCTCAAGCCTTTTTCTGGGTAGCTACAAAAGAAACCCCTTGTGTTTTTATCATGTGGCTTCTAAGGGTGTATTGCTTTCCCTCTCAGGTATTCTAGGTGATCGGCCACAGAAAGCTATTCTTTTGAATATATTCAACTTTTGCCCATCATTTAGAATGGGTGTGCCCCTTTCTTCGTTTGAATCCCTATGTATGGCTCCCACTAACTCTGTACATGCAATCTCAGATATCTGTAAGCTTCTATTGGATAGTGACCCAGAAATGCTTCCTCCTTTTTGTAAGGCGTGGTAAAGGGAGCTCCATCAATCCTTTACAAAAGGTCATTACAAAAGGTCAATGGTATAAATGTTTCCATCATTCTCATAAATCTAATATAGCCACTAAAGCTCAGGAAACTAGTTCTTAGTTCTACAATAGTATCTATATGGTATTGTGTTCCTTTGGTCCTACATAAATGGTTCCCAGGAGTATCCAACCTGTGCTGGGCGATGTGGGGCTTATGTGGGTTTGATGTTGCATATATGGTGGACGTGTCCATCCTCGGCGGCCTTCTGGGAGGGTGTTCTTAAAGCGATTAAAGAAATGACGGAGGTGTCAATCCCTAAAAGCCCGAAAGCAATTCTACTATTTGTTTCCCATAAAGAAAAAGAAAGGAGTACTATACACAAAAATTTTTTTTTCAAAAAATATATATATTTATTTATTACAAGTACATATATGTAATGCCTAAAATGCAATGAATACGACACATATCCCTAGGTAATGTTATCCAAAGCAAGTTACAGGCAAATTGTATCTTATCAACACCAAGTAATAATTATATTCAATATCATAGTCACCAATAGTTATCATAGATAAAAAATTGCAGTGGATTTACATATATATATATATATATATATATATAGGGACCAGCCCTCAATATCCAGCCAGCAAATTACCAAATAACCCCAAGTTGAACAAATACTTTTTAGTGCTTACCCATGTAGTATGGTGCCTGATTGCTCTGGAGCCACGTGTCACCCCTGACGCGCGTTTCCCTTAAGCTTCATCAAAAAGGGATACACCATTACACATTCTTCCGGCGTTTTATAGTGAGCATAATGAGGTGGAGTATGTCTATCGCGCATGCGTCCCGACGTCATCGCCAGAAGACGCCCACCGCCTCCCAGCATTCACCGAGCGCGCACGTCACGGGGAAATCCCCTATTGACGTCATTTGACATGCGCGCTAGGTACTATGAAGCCGGAAACACAGTGTTTCCCTGGCGAGTTCAGGGCGCATGCGCCAGAAAACAGCCACATCTCTCAAGAAAAATTTTTTTTTTCAATCAAAGCATCATACTACATCCGTATATACCATACTGACACATAATGGATGAAAATTAAAATGGTAATCCCCATACCTAAAGTGTAACATCACCACATAGCAGAGCGGAAGACATTAATGAGAAATATATATATGTCCTAGCTACCATATTCAAACAATAATTCAAGTAATTAATATTATAATCAAATGTGCAAACAATAGTGCAAAGTACAATGCCAGAGTAATATACAATCACATCTCATAAACTGGCAAACATATTCAAACCATAATAAAAATAATTCATAATAGTATGAAAAAATGCGCAAACAATAAAGTGCAAGGTACAATACAGTGAATTCACATATCATAAAAGTTATAATAAAAAATGCATAAATTATATGCCGCATTACTAAACAGTGATACTAGTGAACTAGCGGCATGTGTTGCAGTACTCTGGCATTGTACTTTGCACTATTGTTTGCACATTTAATTATAATATTAATTACTTGAATTATTGTTTGAATATGGCAGCTAGGACATATATATATTTCTTATTAATGTCTTCCGCTCTGCTATGTGGTGATGTTACACTTTAGGTATGGGGATTACCATTTTAATTTTCATCCATTATGTGTCACACAACTGTATATGTCCTTATCCTGGTCAATATGTCCCTAATCCTGGACACATAGGTTCTTGGACCCACAGTGCCACAGGGCCGGACCTGAGTAGGGAGGGGCGTAGCTAAGTGGCTACCTGGTTCTCACTTGAGCTCCTGATAGTTTAGACAGAATAGGCTGCAGGTAGCCGCCAGGTACCACTCCTAAGCAGGCACTGGTACTGCAGCTGCCGATCCCAGGATATGGAGATGGAAGCACTGTACAAACAACTTGGATGTTGAAGATAGGTTCTTGTTCGCACAGGTACCTATCAGGAAACATTTCTGGAGCTCCACATATGGTGGGAGGAGGGGAACCATGTGGAGGCCCAAGAAGACGCTACAATATATGTCCCACATTCTGGTATATATGTCCGTCATCCTGGCCCCATCCTGGTATATTTATATGTCCTCCATCCTGGTCTATATATCCCTCATCTTGGCCCCATACTGGTATATACATATACATACACATATATATATATATGTCCCTCATCCTGATACATTCTGCCGCTGATCTTTAATGTAAAGAAAAAAAATGATTCTACTCACCTTCCCTACGCTTACCCGCCTTGTGACGTCCTCTTCTGAACTCAGCAGCTGAGTTCAGCGTGAAAGCAACGAGAGCACTTGAAGTCACTGCCATGTGTCTGAGAATGCACATGCAGTTAAAGTTTGCGCTGGCGTCAGTGGGCCTCTCACCTGCACCGGCCTTGTGGCAGTCGCAACCTCTTCAATAGCGATCATTACCCCCCTGATCAGAAATTATCTACATGAGAGCATATGTTGTTCTAAAATCTCTATATAATACCTAGCATTCATTTTGCCATTCAGGATATGTAAAGCTACCCTTTAAATAGACACTAATGTAGCAGGGCCCACAGATCACAAGCATCCAATATGGACCATTAGCCTTTAAAACACTTTGAATATCCTACCATATACATTATACAATATGAAAACAATCAGAGATTCTGGAGGATTCAATGTGCACAAGAGATTGTGATCCTTTGATGATATTATTTACTGCAGATAAAGGGATCTTCAAAATCTTTTCAATTTTACATTAACCCCTTCACGACCTTTGACGCCACGTAGGTGTCATGAAAAGTCGTGCCAGAACGACCCATGACGCCTATGTGGCGTCATGACTTTAAAGCCCCCCTGCGGGTCGGGTGACCTAGGTCACTGAAAGGTCACCCGACCCGCAGATACAGGGGGCTTTGTTCTTTGCCACAGGGGGCGTGGCTTCGCCCCCACGTGGCTACGATCGCTCTGATTGGCTGTTAAAAGTGAAACAGCCAATCAGAGCGATAGTAATATTTCATCAATGAAAATTGATGAAATATTACAATCCAGCCATGGCCGATGCTGCTGTAGCATCGGACATGGCTGGAGACACCGATTCCACCCCCCCCCCACCGGCGATCGCCCCCCCCCGCAACTGAATGACAGCGGCGATCTGCCGCCGCTGTCATCATCTGTCCCCCTCCCATTCCCTCTGCTCCCCGCCAGATTCCGATAACCCCCTCACCCCCTCTCACCTCCCCCGGCACCTTCTAAGTCCCCCTGTCGCTCCCGGTGTCCGGCGGGTCCGGTTCATGGGCGCCGCCATCTTAGAAAATGGCGGGCGCATGCGCAGTGCGCCCGCCCGAATCTGCCGGCTGCAGATTCCATTCTTTCATTTTGATCACTCTCACAGTGATCAAAATGAAAGAAAAAGTAAATAAACCCCCCGATTATCACCCCCATAGGTAGGCACAACTAATAAAATAAAGAAAATATTTTTATTTTTATTTTTCCATTAGGGTTAGGGTTGAAAAGAGGGTTAGGGTTAGGGTTGAAAAGAGGGTTAGGGTTGAAAAGAGGGTTAGGGTTAGGGTTGGAAAGAGGGTTAGGGTTGGAAAGAGGGTTAGGGTTGGAAAGAGGGTTAGGGTTAGGGTTGGAATTAGGGTTAGGGTTGGAATTAGGGTTAGAATTAGGGTTAGGGTTGGAATTAGGGTTAGCGTTGGAATTAGGGTTAGGCTTGTGGTTAGGGATGTGTTAGGGTTAGGGCTGTGGTTAGGGGTGTGTTGGGGTTAGGGTTGGAGTTAGAATTGAGGGGTTTCCACTGTTTAGGCACATCAGGGGGTCGCCAAACGCGACATGGTGCAACCATTGATTCCAGCCAATTTTGCGTTCAAAAAGTCAAACGGTGCTCCCTCCCTTCCAAGCCCTGACGTGTGCCCAAACAGTGGTTTACCCCAACATATGAGGTATCAGCGTACTCAGGAAAAATTGCACAACAACTTTTGGGGACTAATTTCTCGTGTTACCCTTGGGAAAATAAAAAATTGGGGGCTAAAAAATTATTTTTGTGGAAAAAAATGATTTTTTCATTTTCACGTCTCTGCATTATAAACTTCTGTGAAGCACTTGGGGGTTCAAAGTGCTCACAACACATCTTACATACGTTCCTTGGAAGGTCTAGTTTCCAAAATGGGGTCACTTGTGGGGGGTTTCCACTGTTTAGGCACATCAGGGGCTCTGCAAACGTAATGACGACCGCAGACTATTCCATCAAAGTCTGCATTTCAAAACGTCACTACTTCCATTCCGAGCCTTGACGTGTGCCCAAACAATGGTTCCCCCCCACATATGGGGTACCAGCGTACTCAGGACAAACTGGACAACAACTTTTGGGGTCCAATTTCTCCTGTTACCCTTGTGAAAATAAAAAATTGCGGGCTAAAAAATCATTTTTTGAGGAAAAAAAGATTTTTTATTTTCACGGTTCTGCGTTATAAACTTCTGTGTAGCACTTGGGGGTTCAAAGTGCTGCTCACCACACATCTAGATAAGTTCCTTGGTGGTCTAGTTTCCAAAATGGGGTCACTTGTGGGGGGTTTCCACTGTTTAGGCACATCAGAGGCTCTGCAAACGTAACATGATGCCCGCAGACCATTCGATCAAGTTGGTATTTCAAAACGTCACTACTTCCCTTCCGAGCCCCGACGTGTGCCCAAACAATGGTCCCTCCCCACATATGGGGTATCAGCGTACTCAGGACAAACTGGACAACTTTTGGGGTCCAATTTCTCCTGTTACCCTTGTGGAAAAAAAATTGCGTGCTAAAATTCATTTTGTTTGAGGGAAAAAAAATGATTTTTTATTTTCACGGCTCTGCATTATAAACTTCTGTGAAGCACTTGGGGGTTCAAGGTGCTCACCACACATCTATATAAGTTCCTTGGGGGGTCTAGTTTCCAAAATGGGGTCACTTGTGGGGGGTTTCTACTGTTTAGGCACACAGGGGCTCAGCAAATGTAACATGACGCCCGCAGACCATTCCATCAAAGTCAGCATTTCAAAATGTCACTACTTCCCTGCTGAGCCCAAACGTGTGCCCAAACAGTGGTTCCCCCCCACATATGGGGTACCAGCGTACTCAGGACAAACTGGACAACAACTTTTGGGGTCCAATTTATCCTAGTACCCTTGTGAAAATAAAAAATTGGCAACTAAAAAAAATTTTTTTAGGAAAAAAAAAGATTTTTTATTTTCACTGCTCTGCATTATAAACTTCTGTGAATCACCTGGGGGTTCAAAGTGCTCACTATGCATCTAGATAAGTTCCTTAGGGGGTCTAGTTTCCAAAATGGGGTCATTTGTGGGGGAGCTCCAAAGTTTAGGCACACAGGGGCTCTCCAAACACGACATGGTGTCCGCTAACGATTGGAGCTAATTTTCATTTCAAAAAGTCAAATGGCGCTCATTCCCTTCTGCGCCCTGCCGTGCACCCAAACAGTGCCCCCCCCCCACATATGGGGTACCAGCATACTCAGGACAATCTGGACAACAACTTTTTTGGTTCAATTTCTCCTGTTACCCTTGTGAAAATAAAAAATAGCGTGCTAAAATATCATTTTTGAGGAAAAAAATGATTTTTTATTTTCACTGCTCTATGTTATAAACTTTTGTGAAACACTTGGGGGTTCAAAGTGCTCACTACACATCTAGATAAGTTCCTTAAGGGGTCTAGTTTCCAAAATGGTGTCACTTGTGGGGGAGGTCCAATGTTTAGGCACACAGGGGATCTCCAAACGCGACATGGTGTCCGATAACGATTGGAGCTAATTTTCCATTCAAAAAGTCAAATGGCGCTCCTTCCCTTCCGGGCCCTGCCGTGCACCCAAACAGTGGTTTATGACCACATATGAGGTATCGGTGTACTCAGGAGAAATTGCCCAACAAATTTTAGGATCCATTTTATCCTGTTGCCCATGTGAAAATGAAAAAACTGAGGCTAAAAGATAATTTTTGTGAAAAAAAAGTACTTTTTTTTTACGGATCAATTTGAGAAGCACCTGGGGGTTCAAAGTGATCACTATGCATCTAGATAAGTTCCTTGGGGGGTCTAGTTTCCAAAATGGGGTCACTTGTGGGGGAGCTCCAGTGTTTAGGCACACAGCGACTCTCCAAACGCGACATGGCAAGCGCTAAATATTCCAGCATATTTTCCATTCAAAAAGTCAAATGGCACTCCTTCCCTTCTGAGCCCTGCCGTGCGCCCAAACAGTGGTTTATGACCACATATGAGGTATCGGTGTACTCAGGGGAAATTGCTCAACAAATTTTAGGATCCATTTTATCCTGTTGCCCATGTGAAAATGAAAAAATTGATGCTGAAAGAAAATTTGTTGGAAAAATTAAAATGTCCTTTTTTTCCTTCCATGTTGCTTTAGTTCCTGTGAAACACCTAAAGGGTTAATAATCTTCTTGAATGTAGTTTTGAGTAGCTTGAGGGGTGCAGTTTTTAGAATGGTGTCACTTTTGGGTATTTTCTGCCATATAGACCCCTCAAAGTGACTTCAAATGTGAGGTGGTCCCTAAAAAAAATGGTTTTGTAAAAATGAGAAATCACTGGTCAACTTTTAACCCTTATAACTTCCTAACAAAAAAATATTTTGCTTCCAAAATTGTGCTGATGTAAAGTAGACATGTGGGAAATGTTATTTAGTAACTATTTTGTGTCACATAACTCTCTAGTTTGACAGAATAAAAATTCAAAATTTGAAAATTGCGAAATTTTCAAAATTTTTGCCAAATTTCTGATTTTTTCACAAATAAACGCAAAAATTATCGATCTAAATTTACCACTAACATGAAGCCCAATATGTCACGAAAAAACAAACTCAGAATCGCTAGGATGCGTTGAAGCGTTCCAGAGTTATTACCTCATAAAGGGACACTGGTCAGAATTGCAAAAAATGGCCAGGTCATTAAGGTCAAAATAGGCTGGGTTATGAAGGGGTTAAGGAACATTTTGCTGAAATTGTTCACAATTTTTAGGTGCAGTTGTTCACAGATTGATGAATCCCTGACAATCTTTGCTTCTGAGAGACTCTGCCTCTCCAATATGCTCTTCTTATACAGAATAATGTAACAGTTGAAAATTGACACTCAAGATGTTTTTCATTACTATCACCCACTTTTCCAGCCTTTTGTTAACCCTATGCCAATCGTTTTGAGATGTGTTGCTGTCATCAATTTCTAAATTAATTTTGGTAATTATTACAAATGAAAATAAATAACTTTCACCTTCTGATCTGTGTTCTATGTTCTGATGTGAATAAAATATGTCTAGAAGAGATTTCCAAATTATTGTACTGTTGTTTTCTCTACGTCTTATGCAGTATCTCAACTTTTTTTAAAGCTGAGGTTGCAAAAATAAGTAAATCTTGCAATATACCTCTTACTGAAATTCCTCTCTGTTCTCAAAAACAGAGGGATTTTTAATTCTAAAATTTCATGCTCGTTGCTTAGGTTACCAGCCACTTCTGCAGCCTATCAGTGATGGCCCCGTTTCCTAGGCAAAAGGACTGTACTGTACTTGCTAGTTTGTGCTTTAGAGCTTGGAAGTGCTTTTCTGAAGCTGACCAGATCACTGTATCCAGCCAGTCTCAATCGCCCTGTGCTCCTCTGAGGCTACAGAGGCAAGCAAGAAGTAGAGAGGCAGAACACACTGTACTTCTTAAGATAAAACATGAGAAAACACATTTAAGAGTTGCAAAATGTTATACCCATACTAGAGTTGAACCATTTTCATAATTCTAGTCCAGTAACCACTTACAGTTAGGTCCATATATATTTGGACAGAGAAAACATTTTTCTAATTTTGGTTCTAGACATTACCACAATGAATTTTAAACAAAACAATTCAGATGCAGTTGAAGTTCAGACTTTCAGCTTTCATTTGAGGGTATCCACATTAAAATTGGATGAAGGGTTTAGGAGTTTCAGCTCCTTAACATGTGCCACCCTGTTTTTAAAGGGACCAAACGTAATTGGACAATTGACTCCAAGGCTATTTCATGGACAGGTGTGGGCAATGCCTTCATTATGTCATTCTCAATTAAGCAGATAAAAGGCCTGGAGTTGATCTGAGGTGTGGTGCTTGCATTTGGAAGGTTTTGCTGTGAAGGAAACATTCGGTCAAAGGAGCTCTCCATGCAGGTGAAACAAGCCATCCTTAAGCTGCAAAAACAGAAAAAACCCATCCGAGAAATTGCTACAACATTAGGAGTGGTAAAATCTACAGTTTGGTACATCCTGAGAAAGAAAGAAAGCACTGGTGAACTCATCAATGCAAAAAGACCTGGGCGCCCACGGAAGACAACAGTGGTGGATGATCGCAGAATAGTCTCCATGGTGAAGAGAAACCCCTTCACAACAGGCAACCAAGTGAACAACACTCTCCAGGAGGTAGGCGTATAAATATCCAAATCTACCATAAAGAGAAGACTGCATGAAAGTAAATACAGAGGGTTCACTGCACGGTGCAAGCCACTCATAAGCATCAAGAATCAAAAGGCTAGACTGGACTTTGCTAAAAAACATCTAAAAAAAGCCAGCACAGTTCTGGAAGAACATTCTTTGGACAGATGAAACCAAGATCAACCTCTACCAGAATGATGGAGAGAGAAAAGTATGGCAAAGGCATGGTGCAGCTCATGATCCAAAGCATACCACATCATCTGTAAAACACGGCGGAGGCAGTGTGATGGCTTGGGCATGCATGGCTGCCAGTGGCACTGGGTCACTAGTGTTTATTGATGTTGTGACACAGGACAGAAGCAGCCGAATGAATTCTGAGGTATTCAGAGCCATACTGTGTGCCAGCCAAAACATAAAGCCAAAGCAACCCAGGAGTTTATTAAAGGAAAGAAGTGGAATATTCTTGAATGGCCAAGTCAGTCACCTGATCTCAACCCAATTGAGCATGCATTTCACTTGTTAAAGACTAAACTTCAGACAGAAAGGCCCACAAACAAACAGCAACTGAAAACCACCGCAGTGAAGGCCTGGCAGAGCATCAAAAAGGAGGAAACACAGCGTCTGGTGATGTCCATGAGTTCAAGACTTCAGGCAGTCATTGCCAACAAAGGGTTTTCAACCAAGTACTAGAAATGAACATTTTATTTACAATTATTTAATCTGTCCAATTACTTTTGGTCCCTTTAAAAACAGGGTGGCACATGTTAAGGAGCTGAAACTCCTAAACCCTTCATCCAATTTTAATGTGGATACCCTCAAATGAAAGCTGAAAGTCTGAACTTCAACTGCATCTGAATTGTTTTGTTTAACATTCATTGTGGTAATGTCTAGAATCAAAATTAGAAAAATGTTGTCTCTGTCGAAATATATATGAACCTAACTGTATGTAGTAAATGGCAGTCAGACCACAGCACTGTGAACCTCCTACAGCCTGTGTGACCCTGGTCCCTTCTTCTGATAAGCAGGTGGCTGCGCCTGCACTGCATTGTCATGAAGTTTTGGAGGCCTATAATGGCAGAAAAGGTGCCAGGAAGGTCTCAGGTAGTAGGAGGTTCCAAGTGTTTAGATCTTGCGGCAATGGAATGATTAAGTAACTACTGGATCAGGTGTAGGAGTGGTGGAGATGAATTTCTACTCTCTGACACCCTAAGTGGTTAAATGTACTTTATATTAATGTATGTTATCTGAACATAAAACCCTCTGAGGCTGCAGTTTAGCCTAGACAGTGTTAACTGTGACGATCGACCCAGATTATGGAGGGGGGAACTGAGAGTTAGTGCCAATTTCAGGAAGCGTCAAGGGTAGTTAGAGAAAGTGTGGTAAAGTGACAGCAGTGGTCATAGGCAATAGTTTGCTAGGGATAACGTGAGCTTGATACTCGGGGGCAGTGGATTGCCATAGATCGCTTCCTTGAGAATCCATCTGTCTGCCTGGGAACCTTGAGATATACATCAGGTCCTTTAGGTGCAGTAAGGCTACTTTCACACATCCGGTGTGTGGGGTCCGGCGGCGTGCGGCGAAAAGCCGGGCCGCCGGATCCGGCCTGCAGCCGTGACACCGGATGTGTGTGCGGCGAGACGATACGGCTCGGACATTATTAAAGGAGCCGCAGGACGAGGTGGACAGAGGCAGCCAATGAGACAGCTGCTGAAAGGGAGGTGAGGGGAGGAGAGGATAGGAGAGGGGAGGGGAGGAGAGGGGAGGGGAGGGGGGTGGAGAGAGAGAGACATGGGGGGTTAACACTTAGTGTCCAGGCAAGATAATCTCTCTCTCTTGCCGGGCACTTGTGGGGTTAACCCCACAGAGAGATCTCTCTCTCTCACCCAGACACTGTGAGTGTTAACCCCACAAGTGCCCGGCGAGAGAGATCTCTCACAAGTGTCCGGGTGACAGAGAGATCTCTCTCTCGCCGGGCACTTGTGGGGTTAACATTCACAGAGTCCGGGCATGCGCTGTGGAAAAAGCCTGTCCGGCGCTGCAAAAAAACGTTACATGGAACGTTTTTTCCAGACGCCGGACAGGCTGTTTTTGCCGGATCAGGCAAAAACCGGATACGCCGCATAGGTATCCGGCGCAATGCGGCAATAATGAAACTGAATGGGGGAAAAACCGGATCCGGTGGCAACCGGCGCCGGATCCGGTTTATACACTTTTTGCCGCATCGCGCCTGATGCTGAAAACCGGATGTGTGAAAGAGGCCAAAGCCTGCGAAGGTGAAGGGAAAGATGGACTCAAACTCAGAGCGGGAAGTGATGGAATCCGGGTGCATTGCTTGTGATTGTGACGGACAGGCCGAGAATCAGCGGAGTCAGACATTCCGGGGTCAATACCAAAACAGCACGTAGTAAACCGAGGGAAAATACGAAGTCGTAAGTCAGGTCACATGCCAGGGTCAGAATACCAGAGAAATAGCCGATAAGCAAAGGGGCAATAACAAGCAGGTAATCAGAACACAGTACAAAAGTCAAAAGCAGAATATCAGATGCAAAGGGGCAAATACAAACGGGTAGTCAGAACACGGTCTAAAGGCCCCGTCACACATAGCGATCTTGCTAGCGAGATCGCTGCTGAGTCACAAGTTTTTTGATACAACAGCGATCTCACCAGCGAGATCGCTGTGTGTGACAGCGATCAGCGACCGACCCCCTGCCGGTATCGCTGATCGCTCTTGGAAAGCCCTGTGTCATGATACCAGTGCTGGGTGACCGGCACTTTTGGGGTTAATGTTCTGATCGCAGTGCAGACTCTCACCTGCACACCTGGGACCTCTTATGGTGGCCTCTCATTGGTTCTGGGGAGGCTTCTTATAGCCTCAGGAAGCTCCCATCCCCCGTCAGTTATACTTTCGCCCTTGGCATTGTGTGGTGACCCCTGAGTGTGTTAGTGCCGTGTTCTGGTTGCTTGATTCCCTGTGTATGACTCGGTCTGTTCTCTGGATTTTGCTTTGGATTCTGCTTGGTACCTTCTATGTCCGTTTGTTTTTTTGATCTCTGCTTGGCCCTGACTGTACGTTCTGTCTCATCCCTGGTACTGTATTGATATCTTGTGTATGACCTTTGGCTTTGTCTGACCTCCAGTCTGTTTATCCCTCCTGTACCTCGCTTGCCTGTATTGTGCCTGACCTCTGCTTTGCCCGACTCTGAGTTTTCTTCCTCCTCTGAAAGCAGGATGCTAAGCCCGTTCACATGACCGTAGGTCCTGTGTCGGCTTTCTAATCTTCTACATTCAGGTCCCGTGCATCTTTATTGTCCGGCTGTTCTTGTCCCCAGGGGTCCCTACGGTGCGGGTGAGTCCCTGCTTAGCGGAGGCTGTACGCCGGTGCTGTCAGGACCCTGACACCCTGGAGTTTTCTTTTATCGCTGACGAAGGAAGTTCTATTCCGAAACGCGCGTCGGGGCGCGTTCACAGGCATCCCTAGGCATCATCCTTCGGCTCATTAGGTATTTTTCTTTCATCTCCTGCTCCCATTTCTTCTTTTTCTCTTTTCACATCGTGTGGCACTCCATCAGTGTCTCTTTTTTGTCCACAGCACACATTTGGTTTTTATTTTTTTGCACTTCTCATTTTATACATTGTTTGCACAGCTGTTGTTGTTCATTATTATTTTTTTATTATTTTTTGTACACTGTGTATATACAACTTTGGATATTTATCATTACATGGTGCACTGTATGCACAATTCTTTTTGGGGGCTTTATTAAGGTTTTATTTATATTTATTTATTTTTCTTTTTTCATATTTTTGAGCCTGTGCCTTATGGGTATATATTTAACCCTATGTTGTAGGTCATTATAATCCAACATTACGCATTTATTTGGGATGCCTTTTTATTTATTTATTTTTAGTGTACACCCATTTATATTTCAATAAAGGTGTTTTTATTTATCTTCACGTGTTGCTGTATATATTGTTCCTACTTGGCACTCTGTCAGCATCATCTTCCACCATACTCATTGGTATTGGGTTCAAATCACCTAATTAGCAAGGCAATTACAAAGAACAGGGACCTCCTGTGGAAATCTCTGCATATTCCAGTCTCAGATAGGTCAACCAAGCTGTCCGTCAAAGCACTGACACCTCAGCACTCCCGAGCACAGGCTAGGATGACAGAGCTGTCCATCACACTCTGAGCAGAGGAATCGTAACAGTGGTGGAGAAGAATTCCTAGTGCTAGAGGAGTTAGCAAGAGAGATTTTCTAACTATATCAACTAGGGCTGAAGTTATGTCCACTACCTGTGGGAAAGACTGTAACCCATTGGGCCCTATTCTATATGCTTAATTGTAATGACTGTAAGCTGCCAAGTAAAAGTTTGACTACTTTAACACATTCAGTGTTTCCCCTGGGTTTTTTTTCATTTGAAGGTTCTAGAAGATGAAAACCTGGAACCAGTGGAGGCCTATGCGTCACAAGTAAGTGTGATGCACCTGTGAGGTAGCGCTGTCACTCATGGTTGGGGGACGCTCGCTTGGCAGCAAATAAATCACATCCGGTACGGGTTTTCCATAAAACCATATCAGTCCGTGAGGTTTATTCACCAACATAAACCACGGCAGCAATATACAACATACAGTTCTTATCAGGATAGCGTCCATTGGACAGGCTAATCAGCCTCAGCGTTATCTCACCCGTCAGGGTTCCTTATGCGGCTTCACCATCGCATACGTTAGTTCCCTCCAGGGAGCTCTCAGGCACACATCGCCATTGCTCACACAGCCACTCCACAGGCTGTTAGCGAGGAGATCCTTCTCCTCACAGGACCTTCCAAACTGGACCAATCAGGTCCCAGCATTCACCCATGTGACCTAACCTGGCCACCATATATGGTCCGTAGCCACGCCCACCAGGTCACATGGCTATGACCTCATCACAGGTCCTTCACATACTCACATAGCCTTTTACTATAGGTGCTATCAGACACACCCCTGGGTGGATTTGTAGGCAGCTATAACCCGCCCATCTCTCTAGCTGCCTGAAGGCTTCTCCCTAACACCTAGGCACGAAAGATCAGCTCTGCTGATCAGCACATAACCAAGCCTTCATCTCAAAGCCAGCCACTTTGAGATACATAACGGCCACTCAGTATTCTACCACTCATCCTCTCTCTTGGGACATCCACACAGCGCCCCCTAGCGGACACAGTAGTCATTACACCACATACCCCGCCCCTCTGTTCAAACTTGTGGGGTTGAAAACACAATCTTACACCAGGATCTCGAGACCGGGCACTCATTACACCTTGCCCCCCAGGTCGAGAGAACCGTCTCCATCTGTCATACGGCCTCATCTCTGCGTTAGGCCTCCCCATCCCCAGCAGTCAGAATATCAGTCATTGTCTTTGACCCTCCAGTTGCAGTCTGTCTGCGTCATCAGACACTGTCTAGGCACCATATTCCTCTTCCTGTCTGTTCCATTCCCCGACCAGCTCCCCCGGTTGGTACGGTCATCAGTCTTAATCAGGCCTACTGTCTGACCTGAGTCTGACTCATTCAGGGTCTCACAGGAACTACGGTCTCTCAACGTCATCCTGCCAGTCGAACTACCACTTGCTGACACTCTTCGGTCACCTGCCATGTCACTACTTGGAGGAACCCTTCGGGTCCTTACATCTTGGGTTGGAGGCGGCCGCCACCTGGTATTCCGTATTTCTTTATTAATTCGCTGACGGTCCAGCCTCAACTGCTCAATTTCTTGCAGGTATCCCACTCGATACTCCACGAGCATCCGAAAGTCTCTCAGGCTCTCTGCGGAGCCAACCACCATGATGAGAATTCTACCCACTTCACTGGATACCTGGTCTTCATTATCAGGAGGAATCCTCACCCTCACCACACCGGAGATATTCACAAGGTCTTGCATTACCTTCCCGGATCTTCCAATGACTCTCCCAATCAGAGCTTTGGGTACCGAAACCACGTCTTTCCGCAAACCCAGCCGATCCATAGCCTCCCTGGCTAACTCCAGGAGTCGAGCAGCCTTCACATTACTCTGCCTAACCAATTGTTTGACACGTAGACACTGCAAATGCATCTCTTTCAGGACAGCTACTCGGTTTGATGTATCTTCTCTGGCTGATACTATCACCAACTGTCGAGTCTCAGGTGCCCAGTGCACCTTACAGGCTTTGATCGCCTCTTTGAAAGCCTCATGCACACCTTCCTCCGCACAGGCGTCTTGCATGTCTTCTAGAACGTCAATCACAGTCTTGAAGGATGTGGTCTTGCTCTCTTCCAGGCCAGGAGGCTCTGGCCTTACCACGGACACTTCCCTCACTACAGTTGACCCGACCAGGTGACTGTCTTCTTCAGTTCTTAACTCATCAACTTCACACGATTGGATCACTTCATGACCCTTGGCCACTATGGCTACTGGCAGTTCTGTCTTATTATCACTCACGCTCACCCGCGGTAAGTCTTCGTCCAACTTCTCTCACAGAACACCTTTCACTAGTCCTCTGAGTTCCTCCATCTCTTCCTTGAGGTTCTTGTTCACACTTTGCCAGGTGGACAGGTGACCTCTGAGCTCCAAGACTTCTTTCTCGAGCTCCTCGACCCTGTGCTCGGCCATTTGTCTCAGGACTCTTTCTCGTTTGACATGTTCATCCACCTCTTCTCTGAGGGCCTTATTCAGTCCTTGCCATGTTACCATGTGACCTTTGAGCTCAGAGACTTCTTTCTCTAGCTCCTCTAGTCTGTGCTCCCTGTTTCTCTCAGAGCCACAGTCACCCCCAGAGTCTGAGTTACTCCGACCTGCCGAGTAATCTTTCCAGCTACCCATTAACCGTGTGACTACTTCAGCCGTCTTATCCACCATGTCAGCGTCAGTTTTGTCACGAGATGTCTGGTCCGTCCGTTGGGCTGACGTACCCCTTTTCCCGGACACTTCGACCTCTGACCTTTCCACGTCAGGAGCCGTCACCGTCTTCGTATTGGTTAGCCCAACAGTAGGAACGTCTCCACCCTCCTGGCATATATCATCAAACCTGACAAAGTCCCGGCCAACATCCAAGGCATATACTAAGTCTGATGGTATACTGCCACCTTGGCACTCACTGCCTTCGAGCACCTCAAACATTATTCTGTCTACAGCATAGTTCACCATGACCCCATGTTTACAGCGAACCTGGACCATTTTTTGGTCAGACAGAAAGTGAGAGGAGTTCCTACCAGAGTCACCTGACTCTTTGAGTCCAACCGCCCCGAGATCCCTTCCCGGTGTAGCATCACAGTGCACACTTGCGGCCAGTCATCACCCGGAAAGAATATCCCACATTCTGGAAATGACATACATGAACACTGCAGTTTCCCAGACATACCCACTGAGCCAACCAGTGCTGCCATATCTTCACACTCGGCCCCTTTCTGGACTACCACCCCAATTTGGGTTACCGCCCCCCTCTGTGACTTCTCCCCCTTTTGGGCTACCACCCCGATTTGGGTCACCACCCCCTTTTGGGACTCCACCCCCTTTCGGGATCTCCCCATGTCTGTTATACCGGTCTTCTCAGACTACAGTTCACACCACACAGTTTATGTCTCTTACGATACCAGACAAGTCATTGCTGGCACCGATCACCGAGACCAACGGTTGCTGTTCTCACACACAGCGGCTGGAGTCACTGCAGCTCCTGCAGCGCCGTCTTCGTGGACCCGCAGATCCACCGGAAGCCGCTTGTCACCTTCATGACCCCACTGAGCCACATCAAGCCGCTTGTCACCTTCGCGACCCCAATGAGCCACATCAAGCCACTTGTCACCTTCTTGACTCCCACTGAGCCACCGCAGGCTGAGTCGAGAAAAAAGAAGAAAAAAAACACACCACAAAAAAACTCGCGTGTCCTGACTGTGTGCTATTCAGGACGCTCCTGTCTCGACCTGAGACCGTCCAACACACAGGGCGCACCGGGTGCGATTCAGGGAGCAACCCTCCTCCCAGGGTCTCCCCACACACCGGCCCCACCAGGTCCAGGGGCTCGGCGGGTGCAACACTCGCGCCCCACCAGGTCCAAGGTCACACCACGTGCTCCTGGGATCCGACTCTGCTCCCAGGGCTGACCCTCCAGGACCTTTCCTCACTGAACCCTCCAGGTACACTGTCTTCCTCACTGACCCAGGTCAGTACCACACGAACACCAGTCCGATACCTGTGTCGGCCACACGGGTCACCGTTTTACTCATTGACCCAGGTCAGTACCACATGAACACCAGTCCGTTTCTCCTGTGTTGCCCACACAGGTCCTCAGGTACCTCTTCTCCGCAGAGGCACCCTAGCAATCGCCAGTCTCTTTCTCCTGGGGAAGCGGCCGCACTGGGCTCACCGATCCGGACAGTGCCTTACTCACTAGGCCGCCCCACGGTTTCCAGAACCACAGCCGGACAGTGGCTTCCCCACTTGCAGGCCGTCACAGGCTCTGCTCACACGTGGCCGGTCAGCAGCACATCACACGGCTTCCACAACCGTCAGCCCTCCTGGCTCAGCGTTGCTCTTTGCCACCGAATTTTGCAGTCCTTATCCGTTGCTCCCAGCAACAAGGCTACACCACTGCCCATAGCCTTCTCCACCAATTGTGAGGTAGCGCTGTCACTCATGGTTGGGGGACACTCGCTTGGCAGCAAATAAATCACATCCGGTACGGGTTTTCCATAAAACCATATCAGTCTGTGAGGTTTATTCACCGTCATAAACAATGGCAGCAATATACAACATACAGTTCATATCAGCATAGCGTCCATTGGATAGGCTAATCAGCCTCAGCGTTATCTCACTGGTCAGGGTTCCTTATGCGGCTTCACCATCGCATACGTTAGTTCCCTCCAGGGAGCTCTCAGGTACACATCGCCATTGCTCACACAGCCGCTCCACAGGCTGTTAGCGAGGAGATCCTTCTCCTCACAGGACCTTCCAAACTGGACCAATCAGGTCCCAGCATTCACCCATGTGACCTACCCTGGCCACCATATATGGTCCGTAGCCACGCCCACCGGGTCACATGGCTATGACCTCATCACAGGTCCTTCACATACTCACATAGCCTTTTACTATAGGTGTTATCAGACACACCCCTGGGTGGATTTGTAGGCAGCTAGAACCCGCCCATCTCTCCAGCTGCCTGAAGGCTTCTCCCTAACACCTAGGCACGAAAGATCAGCTCTGCTGATCAGCACATAACCAAGCCTTCATCTCAAAGCCAGCCACTTTGAGATACACAACGGCCACTCAGTATTCTTCCACTCATCCTCTCCCTTGGGACATCCACACAGCGCCCCCTAGCAGACACAGTAGTCATTACACCACACACCCCACACACAGCAGTACACCAGGATGGGGACACGTTTTGTCTGTAGGATGCCAGAGTGAGCGGAAGCAGCAGCTCTCCCACGACTACCTCTCTCCGGCACCTTACACAGGGTTCTGCTCAATCTCTTTGCTCTAATACATGCCTAAAAATACAGTATGTTGGGGCAATACAGAACTTTTTAATTATTCATTTTAATGAAAAACGTTTTAGCAACAAATAATCAAGAAAAAATATAAATATAATGTATTTAGGTCATGTAAAGGTATTACTGGTTTTAAGACAAGAAGGGACCCCAGGCTGGGCAGCATGCAAGTGGTCACCAACTTACACAGTAACCATTTCAAGGAGGAGCCAGGGCCTACGGCCGGGATTAGGCAGATCTGATATGGCGAGCCTTTTAACTTTTCCTATTGAAACCGGACAAGGGGAATGGGAGGAAGCTGGTGGACCTAAAGGCACAGACGCCGTTGAAGGGACAAAGATTGTCCAGCAAGGCAGAGACTGCCAGGAGAGGCAGAGATTGCCAGAAGGGACAGAGATTGTCCAGTGAGGCAGAGATTGCCAGGCGAGACAAAAATTGTCCAGCGCGGTAGAGATTGCAGGGACAGAGATTGTTATATGGGACAGGGAATGTCCAGCGGGGCAGAGATTGCCGGGAGAATCAGAGATTGCTAGGGAAAGCTCCAGGAATGTTATTGCGTGAGAACTGTGTTGCATCTGTAATAAGAACCCTGTTGCTAAGTAAAGTTGAACAGTTAAGCATGGATAAATTGATTATAAAGTCATTTGTGAGAACCGGGCATCTGAAGCCGAGATAGCTGAAGCAGAAGGAGTCCTAGAATCTAAAGTTAGTGTTCTACTTTATGTTTCCTTCGCCTCCTTACAAAATCATGGGAATCGCGGCTCTTTGACCGTCGGGGATGATTTAACTGCCAATCAGAAGTGATGTTTGCCTCGCTGTCATGCACATGACAGAGTGGCAAACACTGGATGTTCTGGCCCACCATTCAAGGGAATGCAGTCAGGGTTCGGGTCTAGGTACTGTTCTGATACCTGAACCCGCAATTTTTGTAACTGTTCAGCCGAACCCGCCGGATCTGAACATCCAGGGGTCCGCTCATCTCTAATTACAATGGTAAATTACAATGGTAGAAGAATGAAAAATATAGATATCTGGCAAATCACCTTATAGTCATCACTGGCGGCTCCATCTGGTAGACCAAATGTGGCATAGTTATCCCAGTTACCATCTCCTTTAGGATTATTGAGGTTGTCTCCATTCTGACTGGACCAGCGATCTCCTACTGTACATTTGCCATTCATATTGTTTTCATGGACACTGGCCACCAGTGTCCAACCTCCACCATTAGTTGTCATGTCACAGTAGGTCTGGTACATCACTCCATCTTCAGTGGTCAGCATGTATACTCCATCTATAATCACACCAGTTCAGATGGTATTGAGCCTTTCTTTATATCACAGCGTGCACAACGGTATACTGTATATCTCATGTTTTATTGAGCTTTACTGTTTTTGTGAACTGTTCAATCTAAATGTGATAACAAGAAGACAATAAAGCCACTGAAACGACACATTATAAACACCAAATGCTTATTGTGTATTGTCTTTTTGGATGCTATTTATTGTCATCATAGTCATAGTTTGCTATACTCTGTGCCTTAAAGATCTTTCAAAATAAACAAATGTCTTGCATTTATACTTTACATTTACATATTTCTCACCCTTTGCATTGTTTTTGTATTTCCTCACTTCCTTGCAGCTCCTGTACCCATAGCCCTCTCCACCAGTGGGATACCCAGGTTTAGATTTAGAGTCACTATTGGGGTTTTCATCCCAGCATGACAACAGGTTCAGAATGTTTTGCTTCATTTCAGAAATAGAAGAATCCCCTAAGAATGGAAATAAAGTTAGAGTAGTTTATTAGTAGAGATTCTCCTTTACACAACATTGAGTACATGCCGTATATACTCGTGTATAAGTCGAGTTTTTCAGCACATTTTTTTGTGCTGAAAACGCCGCCCTCGGCTTATACACAAGTCATTGTCCAGAAAGCCGGCGGGGGAGGGGGAGCGGTGGAGCAGGAGTCGGCGGCTGTTGGTAAAGCCTGTGCCACTGCTAAATAGCATACACAGTGACAGCTGCAGCCGCCGGCTTCCAGAAGACATCGTATTCACCCTCCTCCGCGTCTTCGCTGCATCTCTGTTGGTCCCAGCGCCGGCAGCTCTTCCTGTGCTGAGCGATCACGTGGCACTACTCATTAAGGTAATGAATATGCACGTGTCTCCACTCCCATAGGTGTGGAGCGCATATTCATAACCCTAATGAGCGGTACCACGTGATCGCTCAGCAGGAAGAACTGGTGGAAGCCGACACCAGCGAGGGCACGCTGGAGGAGGGTGAGTAGTATGTTTTTTGTTTTTTTGTAATAGTAAGCATGCATACCAGGACAGGAGGGGGGAGCCATGCATACAACGATGGGACGGGGGGGCCATGCATGCAACGACGGGACTGGGGGAGCCATGCATACAACGATGGGACGGGGGGAGCCATGCATACAACGACGGGACGGGGGGAGCCATGCATACAACGACGGGACTGGGGGAGCCATGCATACAACGACGGGACGGAGGAAGCCCATGCATAGAACGATGAGACGGGGGGAGCCACGTATACCAGGACAACGATGGGGGAGCCACGCATACTAGGACAGGACAGGGAAGCCACTCATAGCAGGACAGCGACGGGGGAAGCCACAGGTTTTCCTCTGATTGACAATTATCATCCAGAGTCACCCATTCCTCCTCCAGATCAAAAGAGATGGGGTGTTTAATTAAAGAAATGGTTGAGCATGTTTATGGAGGTGATGAAAACAACCGAGTTGTTGTACTCTGTAAGTAGTAACTGGTAACCTCTCTATTAATTAGTGGGGTTCCCAGTGATGAGACTCCCATTGGTCAGACATTTATTACCTATCTTGCGGATAGGAAATACATTTCAGTTATTAAAAACCAATTTATCTGACTTTTCTCACAACTGCTAGGTCCAAAGCAGTTTTGTCTGTCCCCCAAAAATCCTTACTGGGCAGGAACTATGGAGAGATCTGCCCTATATCTACATTAATGGAAACAGCTGAAAAGTTTCCAAAGTCCACCCCAAAAAAAAAAAACCTGGAGTGTATGCAGAACGAGAACGCCATTTGATTAATTTCCCTAACGGCTTTTATCTCACTCCTAGGCTATGTGCGAACGTTGCTTATTTGCTTGAAGAAATTTCTGCAAGGTTTCTGCATCTCTTGGCAGAAAAAAGCAGCGGAAAATGAGCGTGTTTTTTATGCGTTTTGGGTGCATTTTTTGCATGGGTTTTATCCTGTCCACTCAATGGGTCAAAAACGCAGAAAGAATTGACATGCTGCAGAAAATAAAACGCTGAAAATATGGACTGAAATTTACTGATCATCTGCACAACACTTCAGGATTGTCATTGAATTACCTTCCATAAGTATTCCATTGCATTTTTTGATCATTCATGAGCAGAAAAAAAAGAAGCACATACAAATACGCAATATGCACACATAGCCGTAATGTATCCAGAAATCTTCCACTACCTGGTGAGTGCTCTGCTACACACACAAGGAAACTTTGCAGCCTGCAACAATAAGTTGCATTATGGCGAACACCATATTTTTCTTAGGCAACACGTGAGTAAATATGAAGAAAAGTTTACCATTATCAGAAGAAAATACATTTGAAGCTTGAACTCTCATTTCCGATCATTGGGAAATATTGGAGAATAAGAAAGCCAAACCAACATTGCCCAGAGTCTTCCACATATTCTGCCTATAAACAATTATTTTAACACTTTTGCGACAGTTTTATAAAGAGATGACCTAAAGTCATTTCATTGGTCACTGCTTTTAATAAGAAATCTAAACCAAGAGTACTCACAACATTTGAGGGTGAATACACCTGAAAGGGCCAAAGACAGGACTGCCAGCTTGTGTACCCACATTTTCCACTGGAGAAAAAAAACACAAAGGTAAATTAATAATATTAATAATAAGAAGAGGGAAAGTATATTAGTAATAGTAACACAGGTAATTCAGTAACAATGTGATGATGTCCTTATGTCAAGTGATAAAAATGGTCTTAACATCTCAGAGACCGTGCAATGAGACACGGTGGCTCTCTGATTATGATTGACAGCTCTTACATTGTTATTAAACTAATTCAACTACACTTTCTAGTGAAAGGGGCTCTCCAGGACTTTGTTTTTGTTGTTTCTTTCTTTTATTAACTACCTGCCTGTTCTGCCCTGTGACGAACTGTTCTGGTACTGTGGGCAATTTTCCGCTTTTATTTGACCTCACGTCAACAGAGCAGTTCATTTTCTTCTCTTCTGCTCTGTCGACGGGGCGTCACTACCGATTCCGACGTCACGCTGATTGACAACCGGCTCTCCGCAGTTAGGTAGAGCGGAGCCGGCTATCAATCGGCATAACTGCAAAAATGTCTCCTTGACAGAGCAGAGCAGAAGAGGAGAAGAAGCTGCGCTGTCCATGTGACATCCCTGGAAGATGAAGAATCTCTGGCAAGAGCTGTCTGATTCGGGAACAGATCATTGCAAGGCAGAACAGGCGAGTAGCTACCAACCGCCTGCCAGTAAGTTCTTGGCCCTTTAGAAAAAAAAACACAAAGTGTTTGATAACTCCTTTAAGTAACATGACAGGATTGGGTAGTTTTAGGCTATGTGCCCACGTTGCAGAAATGCTGCGGAAATGTCCACATCATTTCCGCAACTTCCTGCTGCGGTTAAAACGCATGCGGAATTCGCATGGGTTTTCCCCGCAAAACACAAGCGTTTTTAGCTTGCAGAATGCTAGCACTTTTCCAAGCAATTTGAAGCATCGCTTGGAAAAGTGATTGACAGGTTGGTCACACTTGTCAAGCATAGTGCTTGACAAGTGTGACCAACCTTTTACTATTGATGCTGCCTATGCATGGTAAAAATAATAAAAAAATAAAAAATATGGCTATTCTCACCTTCTGCTGGCCCCCGATCTCCTCCGCGGCACTCCTGGTACATTCCGTTCCCAGGGATGCTTTGGGCGATGGACCTTTGTGACGTCATGCTCGCGAGACCGTGACGTCATCGCAGGTGATTCACGCAATGCATTTCTGGGACTGGAAGATGCTGGCCGCGTGGCTGAGAGCCGGGAGGACTCCGGGAGCCATCAGAGGGTGAGTATATCACTATTTTTTATTTTAATTCTATTTTTTACAGTGATATGGTACCCAGGACATGGACCAGAGTCTTCACTCCTCCAGACCCTGGGTACCATCCGCACATGAAGTGCTCACTTTACGCATGGTGTGCATAGCCACATGCATAAAGTGAGCGTTTCAATGCAATCCTATGGCGGCGGAATCGCCATGATTCCACAGAAATAATGGACATGCTGTGGATTTTACCGCTATGCAATTCCGCAGCGGAAAAATCCACAGCATGGGCACAGCAACTGAGGAATCCCATAGGATTGCATGGGATGCGTTTTTTAAGCATTTTTTAAGCGCTTCCGCTGCAGGAAAAACGCGGCGGAAACGCTTAAAAAGCGAAACGTTGGCACACAGCCTTAGAGTCTGCGTAATGAGGAAACAAGCAGAATACGTCCACATTCACACTGGCCAACTGCAGCCGTTGATCGAACCACAATAGGCTGTTACATGGCAAGTAACCAGTGTAGACAGGCTGACCGCTATTTCATGTGCAAGGAATGACTGCTCCTATGATTGTTATCATCGTCCTCAGCATTACAGGATGAATGCCTCTAAGCTTAAAAGTCAAATAACCCGATGGGTGAGAATTGTGCTTATTTATCCAGTAACTGGCAGCCTGTTTACACAGATCAATGGTCAAGAAAAAAGTATGTAAAATACCATCTTATAAGTCTATAAGGCCGGCGTCACACTAGAAATACGGGCGAGTGAGAGGCGTAAAAACCACGCATTGCACACGGACCAAAGATTCTCTATGGGGCAGCTCCCATCAGCCGTATATTTCTCGTGCGTATTTTACGGGCCGTGCCAATCGCAGCATGCTGCGATTGTCACCATACTACGCCTGTAATAAGCCAATGCAAGTCTATGGGTGCGCAAAAAATATCCATTACATACGGACCAGATGTGTGACTTGTGAGAAATACGCACCCGGTGTCCTTTAGAAAAGCCGGCAATTCAGTGCGCGATACAGTAAACTCACACTGACAGGTTTAATAAAGGAACGAAAGAATAGATATATACACATAGAATACATATATATACACACACACACACGTCATTGAGACACATATACAGTATTGCAAGATGACATTAAGCCATTAATATTAACCCATTAGCCACCGATACAGGGCAATGGGAATAGAGAGGATAAGTGCCAGAAAAGGCGCATCGTATAGATGCGCCTTTTCTGGGGTGTCTGGGGGCACATTTTTGTAGCCGGGGGGGGGCAAGAACAATGGTCCCTCTCAAGGCTATTAAAATCTGCCCTCACTCACCTGCTTTACCTCTCTGGTTGCGATTTTGCTTCGGGAGCCCACGCAATTTTTTACAACGAATTAACCCCTTCAATTAACACCTAGACGTCCCAAATTTTACACACAAACCCTCATCTAATTACTAGTGAAAGACATAAAAAAAAACATGAAATGAAATGGTTTACTGTAAGTAAACCATGTGTCATTTCATATCGGGTTGGGGAATGATTTTACAGAAGCCGGCAATTGATTTTGCGGCTATTCTGCTATGTAGAACTCTATGAAATGTAAATATATATATATATATATATATATATATATACATATGTGTGTCTCAATGACATGTATATATATATATTCTATGTGTATATATCTATTCTTTCGTTTGGGATTAAACCTGTCATTGGGCTCCACTATATGTCCATTTTGCAAGCCTGAGAGAAAATCTCGGCATACGGATTACTTACATGGGAAAAATATGCGGCCACACCCTGACAACGGATGACATACGGAGCACTGTTTAGGGACCATTTCTGCGTATTACAGACATAAAATACGGACCGTGTTTTTATACGATGTGTGTGACTCCAGCCTAAACGTGAGTCTGTGAGGTTAAGCTGACAGTATAACTGAAGTTTATAGCCTCAGTGCACTACTCACTCCACTGGTTATACGTCACCACCTCCCTCACTGGTGACTGACAGCACCGGCATGAGCGATCGCTGCAAACATATCATGGCTGCCGTGATTGATGGCTATCTTGCACTAGGCCGCCTCTGTCCATCCCTGGTGGATTACATTACACATTCATTAGCGCCTTCCTCCTTCTGTTTTTCTTATTATTATTATAGCGCCATTTATTCCATGGCGTTTTACATGTGAGGAGGGGTATACATAATAGAAACAAGTACAGTAATCTTAAACAATACAAGTCACAACTGGTACATGATTTAAGTTTATGTGAGGATACTTTGGACGGAAAGATTTGCAGATTACATTCTACAGTATATGAACCTTGTCTATTGCAAAATACCGTTAATATCTGTGAATTTACTGTTTTACCTATAACATTCAAATTGTTAGTAGAAATAGCTTCACAAGAAGTTTGTGTGGTAACAGATACCACTATAATACCAGATATGCAAACTCCCTTTGTGGGATGTTTGATGGATGTATCCACAATACGATGGGAAAATCACATTCTTACTAACTCCTGATCAAGTTATACAAGAAACGGTTCAGTGGAACCCTAAACTTTTAGAAGTAAACAATTGGGAATTAAATGTGACTAAATTAAGAGATGTTATTACGCATTCAGAAGAGGGTATGAAGATGCTTTCTGTTTTAAATAAAACAATACAACAGCATTTAATTAGAACTACCATAGTTGTAGGAAAAATTGTAAAAATGGGGTCTATAATAGCTGATGCTCCTTCTCATCATTGGTATGATATATTCAAGGGTCATTCTCCCTCAGCTCAAAAGATGCTAAATTGGATCATTCACCCTGTGTTGGTACTTGCCATAATAGTAATGCTCCTTTCAATGTGGAATTGCTATATGGCATACAAAATATTCTGTAGGAAACCAAAAGTACTGATGGTGACCTATAGAAGTAGAAAATAATTCCCGTGCTCAAGGACCGATTGTGATACTTATGTGATATGAATGATGTATGATTGATATTAGAAAAGGTATCCAGATGGTAGGTAGGTGATCACGGGTCTTATTATTCCTTTTCAAAAGTATTCAGTACAACATTACCAGAGACTGGGGATTTGACCGCTGAATGACCTCTCTGAGTACATGATTAAGGAATGTGAAAAACAACCATACAGCGCTTGCGTAACACAAGCAGAGCACGAGTTGAAATGTTCACTATGCAGCTGTACAGCTTGTGTAAACATTGTAGAAGTTGTAGTGCGCAGGACTAGATTCATATCTAGGAACAGTTTGTATATAACCGAGGGAATTTCCACTGGCGAGTAGGGACGTTCCAGGAGACTTATGGACGCATATCTTCTGTGATGGAGTTTTACGGGATATTTCCTCCTCGCCAATCGAGTCCCCCGATAGAGGAGTGATGCTACAATATCCGGTAATATATTGATGCTTACTTTCTCTATGAATAGATGATGTATTGATCATGTAATGTTAGACTACTGCTGCTAAAATTCATATGTTAATTCATTAATATCTCTGATTTTAATAGAATAAAATACTATTGTTTTACTGAGCACAGACTTCTCGTCTCTTGCTTAATTAGTATATTAGTGAGCGCTACGTATGTAAGGACCATAAGTCCATCATATTGACTCGGTAAGACAGGGCCACCGACACATCACCGGCAATGACCGGGCCACCGACACATCACCGGCAATGACCGGGCCACCGACACATCACCGGGCCACCGTCAATGAGCGGGCCACCGACAGATCACCGTCAATGAGCGGGCCACCGACAGATCACCGTCAATGAGCGGGCCACCGACAGATCACCGTCAATGAGCGGGCCACCGACAGATCACCGTCAATGAGCGGGCCACCGACAGACCACCGTCAATGAGCGGGCCACAGACAGATCACCGTCAATGAGCGGGCCACAGACAGATCACCGTCAATGAGCGGGCCACAGACAGATCACCGTCAATGAGCGGGCCACAGACAGATCACCGTCAATGACCGGGCCACAGACAGATCACCGTCAATGACCGGGCCACAGACAGATCACCTGCAATGACCTGGCCACAGACAGATCACCTGCAATGACCTGGCCACCGACAGATCACCGTCAATGAGCGGGCCACAGACAGATCACCGTCAATGAGCGGGCCACAGACAGATCACCGTCAATGAGCGGGCCACAGACAGATCACCGTCAATGAGCGGGCCACAGACAGATCACCGTCAATGACCGGGCCACAGACAGATCACCGTCAATGACCGGGCCACAGACAGATCACCTGCAATGACCTGGCCACCGACAGATCACCGGCAATGAGCGGGCCACCGACAGATCACCGGCAATGAGCGGGCCACCGACAGATTACCGGCAATGAGCGGGCCACCGACAGATCACCGGCAATGACCGGGCCAGAGACAGATCACCGGCAATGAGCGGGCCACCGACAGATCACCGGCAATGAGCGGGCCACCGACAGATCACCGGCAATGAGCGGGCCACAGACAGATCACCGGCAATGAGCGGGCCACAGACAGATCACCGGCAATGAGCGGGCCACAGACAGATCACCGGCAATGACCGGGCCACCGACAGATCACCGGCAATGACCGGGCCACCGACAGATCACCGGCAATGACCGGGCCACCGACAGATCACCGGCAATGACCGGGCCACCGACAGATCACCGGCAATGACCGGGCCACCGACAGACAGATCACCGGCAATGACCGGGCCACCGACAGACAGATCACCGGCAATGACCGGGCCACCGACAGACAGATCACCGGCAATGACCGGGCCACCGACAGATCACCGGCAATGACCGGGCCACCGACAGATCACCGGCAATGACCGGGCCACCGACAGATCACCGGCAATGACCGGGCCACCGACAGATCACCGGCAATGACCGGGCCACCGACAGACAGATCACCGGCAATGACCGGGCCACAGACAGACAGATCACCGGCAATGACCGGGCCACCGACAGACAGATCACCGGCAATGACCGGGCCACCGACAGACAGATCACCGGCAATGACCGGGCCACCGACAGACAGATCACCGGCAATGACCGGGCCACCGACAGACAGATCACCGGCAATGACCGGGCCACCGACAGACAGATCACCGGCAATGACTGGGCCAGTTTCCACCACTCTACAGCAAACTGAGCCCCCAAACACCGAACCACGTGGTTATACAGGGAGCAGTCTCACAAGGGCAAAAGTAACATCGCCCGCTAACGATTCCCAGCCGCTCACATACAGTGCATGGTACCGGCAGAGGAATTCACCCAGGGATAGTCATAGTTGTCCACCCCGCCCGCATCTGTTACCAAGCTCTGATTGGTCAGAACGGTAACTGGGATCACGTGGACACTGCTGCGTTTCTTCCTCTTCAGAGAAGTTCAGACTCGGAGCGGCAGCCCGGGCACGTGAGGGGGACCTCGGCTGCGGCTGATGTGGGTGATCGTGTAGCGATCGGGCGACTCTCGGTTGTTTGTGGTAATCGGGTATCCGCGCGGATTGTTATGTAGCTTTCCCAGGCTTCTGCATGGACGGCTGCCGGAGTGGTGGCCGTATAGCCGTCATCTTATTCATCTAGGGGTTTTTTTAAACAGAATTTTTGCGCAAAACATGTTGGTGTAATTCAGTCTGTGCAAACATTTAGCGACTTTGTAGCCGGCAGAGCAGAGCTCACCTGGAAATCACCTCTCTGCCTGCTCCAGAGCTGTCTGCACCGCTGCGTCAGCGACCCCATGAGCAGCGCTGCAGCCAATCACTCAGCTCAGTGACTTCTGAACAGGGCACCAGATGAGGAGCTCAGTGATTGCAGCAGCGCTGCTGACGAACATAGATCAGAGACACTGCGCTGGACCTGGGGAGGGCAAGTGCAGCGTTTTACCCTGAATACTGAGGGTTTAGCTTAGAAAAAACAACTGATGCCGGGAGCAGGCACCGACGAGAGCAGGGGGACAAGACCGCAGACAGCGGGAATGCTTCCCCCCTCCATCCAGGTATATGCTCCCCATTCTGATATATATATGCCCTTCGTCTTGGTCTATGCCCCAGGTCCTGGTAGATGTCGGCCCCCAGTCCTGGTAGATGTCGGCCCCCGGTCCTGGTAGATGTCGGCCCCCGGTCCTGGTAGATGTCGGCCCCCGGTCCTGGTAGATGTCGGCCCCCGGTCCTGGTAGATGTCGGCCCCCGGTCCTGGTACATGTCCCCGGTTTTGCCGACCCAACTGTTCAATGCATAGAAAAAAAAAACACAAACATTGATCCTCGCCTTCTCCCCTGGGGCACCTCGTCATTTTCAAAGCAATGGGGGCGCTTGACATCAGGGACCACCCTGCAGCCCTGCGATGGAGAGGCTACCCTGCGATGGAGAGGCCACCCTGCAGCCCTGTGACAGCAGGGTCACCCTGCGATGGAGAGGCCGCCCTGCGATGGCGGGGCTGTCCTGCACGTGTGGCTCCCTATTCACTTCTATGAGAGTCCTGAAAATAGTGGTGTACGCTTTCTTGGATATTTTTGGTAATCCCATAGAAGAGAATGGAGGGACTGCTCTTGTGCAGCCACTTCTCCACTCATAGCGGCCATGCCACCAGACAGGGTAGGAGGAGGACCCCCCCATTAGACATTTACAGCATGTCCTGAGGATACGCCGTACAAGGGTGTTTTCGTTTTGCACATTTAATAGGATTTATTCATTGCTAGATTGGCCCGTGAAAAATTTTCGCACGTTGGTCGTCGGGGGCGCAGACAATTTCAGCAAAAGCAAGCTGGTCAAGCTGAGGCGAGCAAGTTTACTTTTCAAATGGTGTATCGTGTGTGTGGGGCGAAGTAATCAGTGAAAAAGCAGTGCATGTTTACTAATGTGTTGGTAGTGTGCTTTGGGGTACTGTGGTGCCACCTGCAGGTCATTTTTCCTTACTGAAGGTTAATGAAAATGAATGTTTAAACTGTATTTACCGATAAATCATGGATCTGTGGTTTGTTTGGCTATTTTCTTCCTGAAGGGGGCAAGTTTACCTTTCAAATGGTGTATTGTGTGTGTGGGTGCAGTATGAATGGGGATTCAAAGGAATCACCGAAAAACAGTGTTTAGAAATAATAGAATAGATACCTTCATACCTGTGTCATGTGATGGAGCATTGTGGGGTTGTTTTTTGTATTTTTTGGCTTCCTGTAGTGCTAGATTTAGTCTGTGTCTGAGGGACTCGTGTCATTGCCTACAGGTGACTTAATGGATATTTATATTTCTGCGCCCCGATTCTCTTTCAGCATGGCCGTGTTTGTGGACCTGAACATTCCAAACTGTACGGAAGTAAAGAAGTTGCAAAGTATTATAGAAATGGCGGCACACCGTAAGTACAGTGGATAATAGACCATTTCCAAGGGCCTTTTAATTACTATAGTCGTCATTTAGGACATAACCACAGGATAGGCCTTAAATGTTTGATGGATGCGGTCCCACATTTGGGAACTGGATCTTCTTTGGTTCTGGGACCCCATTTCCACCTGATGATGTGGAGAATGAATTATCTGGTGATTGCACATATCAATGGTTCCCTCTGTTCACTTCTGTGTGAGTCACTGAAACAGCCAAGCACGCTCGCTCAGCTAACTCCCATGGAAGTGCGTGGAGACCTCTCCATTTATTCTAAGCCTGAATGTGGAGGGCATCGGGAGACCACCATTCTGGAGATAGGGGTGTGTCACAAGGGTGGGACATGAATTTATCTTGTGGATATGCCGGACATTTTTTTTTTCGAGATTAGTAATAGCCTTTAATATGTGAATCCCTGCTAAGTTGTGACTACTTGAAATTGCTTTCTGGCAAAGCCCCATCACGGCCTAGGCTGAGAGAAGGGGCCTGGCTTGGTTGATCTACCGAGACACAGGTAGGAGGTAGAAGCTTTATGTCCGAACGTTCACGCTCTACAGAGAAGAAACTCCTCTTCTGGGACCCCGTGGTAAGGGCTGAGGTTGGGTCACTTGGACAATTTTCAGAACTACTCAGATTTCATTCATTTACATTCTTAAACCATTTGAGGCCTCTTTGTGTTGTCAGACGATCACTTTACGTTACGGTTCATTTTGATTTTCAACCCAAAAAAAAAAAAAGTACTTTCTAAGATGGAAACAGTCAACAAGCTGCTGTTTACTGATCTGCTACGTGCCCTCATTTAGTCTGCAGGTTACAAGTCCTGCTGCGATTTGTTTGTGGGTTTGATCGGCTCATTAGTCTCTATTTGAATCTGCATGTATAAAAGAACCTGTTGGCCCTGACTAGTCACTGGCCATAATGAGAATATAAATCAAAACTGGGCAAGATCCATCACCAGCAGAGGGCCTGTTGGCAGCAGCCAAACTCCAGTCTATGCAGCGGTGCTCCCACCCACTTGTCACTTTTACCCTGGCTTTCCATATCCTTATTGTTGGCTTATTTTCCCATCGTGTTCTAGCCTAACAGACAGACCCCGTACAGGTCTATGGATTGTCGAGGCAGGCACAGGCCCCAAGTGGTTTCAGATCCATCTTCATTCGAACGTTTTATCTTAAGTCTCTCTTTTTCTTTTTCACCCTTGTAGTCGGTTACTCCGCTGTTGCCATCAACCATGTAACAGAATTTGAAAAGAAGAAAGTGGTAAGAATCCTGTCATGGTGACTGTAAGGTGATGTGGCTGCTCTGCAAGAAAGGGGCAACTGTTCGTACAGATGGCAGGAAAAATAATTTCTTCCATCACAAAAATGGTCACAAAAAAGTCTTGGCACTGCCCTGGATCCTGTCGCCTTCTATTATCCAATGAAGATTGTGATCTGGTTGTGCTACTTTTTCCCATGAGGCTGTGCTCACCCATTGTGAAAATATTCCAAACATTCATAGCAAGGGTGACGAGTAAAGTAACGCAATCTGATCGCAGAGCGTATCTATTTATTAGATGATAGAAGTCAGCGGGGGCCCAATGTAGTGCCTACTTTTTTGGGGGGTGACTGTTTCCTGCTGATTTGATTTGAGCTCAACTTTACCATATTTTTCAGGCTGACTATAAGACGGTCATTGCCATAAAACGTAACCCAGGTTTAGACGGAAGAAAATGGGAAAAACGTGTTTACTATTAATTAAAACTTCCTTGGTGGTGTAATGTGTAGTGGACCATTATTACTGATTTATTATACTAGTGAAGAATGGGGGAGGTAATCTATTCTGGAGTGTTTGTACTACACACACGCACACCTCTGCTACATATTCACATATAGAAACACGCACGCACAGCTCTGCTACATATTGTGGTGTGACTGGTGGTCACGTAGTTAATGGGAGGTACAGTATATGTCACAGGGATGGCTGTTCCCTGCGATGCAACCCGGAATATTTTGTCTTTAGTGCACATGAGCACTAATATGTCGTTTAGTGCACCTGGGTCTGGGTTGCGGGTAGCTTTGAGAGATGGGAGGGTCTGGTTACCCATATTACCTCACCTCTGGATGAGGGTGCTGACTGTACCCCTTTTTCCCTGTGTGTGTGGTTGTGAGTTTCAGGACCTGCAGTGAGGTCATGACCACGTGACCAGCCCAGGTGATCCATACCCCATCTGTGGGTGTGGTTACAAGTTAGGTGATGGAGGTGTGTTTAGCACTTGGCAGTGAGTGTGTGGGAGTCTGTGAGAGTGGACAGACCACCCTGTGTCCAGGCTGGACGCTACAGAGTGGTATGTGAGATACCTCCGAAGAGGACGGACTGAGAACTGTGAGTGATACTGATCGGGGTCAGTAAGAAATATTTGTGGGATACCTCTGAGGATAAGGGGCATCTGGGAACGTGTGTGGCCGCCACCAACAGGTAACGGACAGGGATCTGTGTTATGCTGACCGGGGTCAGAAAGAGATTGTGTTTATGTGAGCTGGACATGGCACAGCCTGTGTGCCCACAGGCCTGAGAGAGCCGAGCTCTACTATGAACATTGAGGAGTCCTCTGTCTGATGTAAGACTGTTTGCCTTTATTCATGCTTCCATGGTTTATGGAGAAAATAAACCACATAGACTGTTTTAAGTGAAAGATCGTTCCTGTGTGCATGTTATATCGCTGCCACTTAGAAACATTCACACCTCTGTTACATATGCACATATGGAGAAACACACACACACACAGCTCTGCTACATATGCACATATGGAGAAACACGCACACACAGCTCTGCTACATATGCACATATAGAGAAACACGCACACACAGCTCTGCTAGATATGCACATATAGAGAAACATGCACACACAGCTCTGCTACATATGCACATATAGAGAAACATGCACACACAGCTCTGCTACATATGCACCTATGGAGAAACATGCACACACAGCTCTGCTACATATGCACATATGGAGAAACACGCACACACAGCTCTGCTACATATGCACATATAGAGAAACACGCACACACAGCTCTGCTAGATATGCACATATAGAGAAACATGCACACACAGCTCTGCTACATATGCACCTATGGAGAAACATGCACACACAGCTCTGCTACATATGCACATATGGAGAAACACACACACACAGCTCTGCTATATATGGAGAAACACGCACACACAGCTCTGCTACATATGCAGCTATGGAGAAATACGCACACACAACTCTGCTACATATGCACATATGGAGAAACACACAGCTCTGCTACATATGGAGAAACACACACACACACAGCTCTGCTACATATGCACATATGGACACACACAGGTCTGCTACATATGCAGCTATGGAGAAATACGCACACACAACTCTGCTACATATGCACATATGGAGAAACACACAGCTCTGCTACATATGGAGAAACACACGCACACACAGCTCTGCTACATATGCACATATAGAGAAACACGCACACACAGCTCTGCTAGATATGCACATATAGAGAAACATGCACACACAGCTCTGCTACATATGCACCTATGGAGAAACATGCACACACAGCTCTGCTACATATGCACATATGGAGAAACACACACACACAGCTCTGCTATATATGGAGAAACACGCACACACAGCTCTGCTACATATGCAGCTATGGAGAAATACGCACACACAACTCTGCTACATATGCACATATGGAGAAACACACAGCTCTGCTACATATGGAGAAACACACACACACACAGCTCTGCTACATATGCACATATGGACACACACAGGTCTGCTACATATGCACATATGGACACACACACACACAGCTCTGCTACATATGCAGACTGCATGCAAATTTAGACTCGCGACTCACACACTATACATTAGCATCTTAAAGTTCCTTTTAGGCATGTTACTGTTCACATGATCTAAAAAGTCCTTGAGTTAATCGGGTAGAAAGTCCTTTAGCTGCTCCGCTCTTTCAGTCTCCATATAGGTCCCGGCAGCTTCCTCTCCTGCTCTGCACCAATCACATAGATTAGAGCGTACTTTTCTCAGTGATCGGGGAGGACGCGGTGTCGGCGTTTTCTTCCATCTCAGGAACCTGAACTAGAAGACGCACACACTTTTTAGCTAGAGTTTTTCTTATTAAAAAGTATGTCCTCGGCTGCTATCCAAGTATCTTGGGCTTGCTCGAATATGGTGTTCGAGTCCCCGTGGCTGCAACACATGCAAGGATTGCCCGTTTGTTAGCCTCGAGACATGCAGCTGCTGGGACTCGAACATATTATTCAAGCATGCCGAAGATACTCGGATAGCAGCCGAGCATGCTCAGATAACCCCTTATCCAAGCACGTTCGCTCATCACTGGTGTTATCCTATTTGGAGAGTGCGGTGGAAATTCTGTACCCTCGACATGACCAAAATAAACCCCTTTTTTTTAATGTTTTTCATTTTTATATCTGGTTTGTTTTAGGAGATTGCGAAACCTATATCCATTAAAGATCTGTTTCCATCACCGCCTACAGTACAGGTATTACATAAGATGGTGCATGCATAAAAAATTCAGCTCTGCTATCCATAGTAGAAATAGTGATCTCCTATGAACACTGGCCGTCGTTCACAGGATGATCGTGATCACGGGTACAGGGGTCTTCAGACCCCCAGATGTCATGTCAGCCCATCGGAGCCCTATGATCACGTGGCAGGCTGTCCGATGAGCAGGATCAATGATTTGCTTCCTGTTTGCACATGTTAAATGACATTGTCAGTGATTGACAGCAGCATCTAACTGGTTAACAGACACGGGTGGATCTCCGTTCCACCCATGGCTGTTAAGAGGCACTTGATGGCTGATTAAATCAGCTATCAAGTGCGAGGAAAGATGCGGACACTGTGTGTATCTGCATTCATGTGTGTATCTGCATACATCGTGAAGGGGTTAATGTCACCCATAATCTGTACAAATCCATTGAGAAACAAACTGAGATTATTTAGAGGGGGCAGGTAAAAATAAAGCATCTAAAATAATGTGGTTACATAAGTGTGAATATTCCTCTTATAATTAGGGATCTGGTTGTTTTCAGAATTAGCCAATCACAGTTTAGCTCATGTTCGCTAGTCAGTGCACAGCTGCCATCATTTCCAGTGATTTTATTAACCCCATATATAGTTTAGCTGTTCCTTAGTTGCATTTTACAGTAAAAATCATGGTCTGTAAACAGCTTACAGCACATCAAAGGGATCTCATTGTCATATTAGTCAGAAGGGGACAATATAATATCAAATATATATATTTGATGTATATCTAATATAGATTTGATATTATATTGTCCCCTTCTGACTAATATCTTTCAACAATGAGATCCCACTGGAACACTGTGAACATGGCCAGTAAAAAAGTGACTTAAATTTGGCACAACAGTGACATTATAACTAGATGAGCCTCTCAAAAATTAATGGAAAGACAAGATGAGAATGGGTGCAAGAGGCTTTCTAGATGCCAACAGCAACATTTACAGAACCTTCAGAAATTTGTCAAGTACAGGTTGCACACTGCATGAGACAACAGTCTCCCTATGAGGTAGGGTGGCAAGACGGGCAGCCTTTTCTCACAAAGAAAAACATCCAAGCCTGGCTATGTTATGTGTGAAAATGTTATGGTTTCTTGCCTGAGGTTGAATTTTTGGCCATAATTGCAGAAGGTATGTTTAGCACAAATCCAACACTGCATATCATAAAAAAAATCCCACCATACCCACAGTGAAGCGCAGTGGAGGCAACATTATGCTTTGAGGCTTACTTTTTGCAGCAGGAAATGGCGTTTTAGACAAGGGGGGGGAATTATGAACAGTTCCAAATATGAGTCAATTTTGCAGCAAATCCTAAAACCTGCTGAAAATGAAGAGGCATTTCACCTCTCCGAATGACAATGACCCTTAGCATTCTTATCTGCAAATCAACAAAAGATCAAAGTTATGGAATGGCCCAAACCTGCATCCCATTCAAAATCTGTGAGTGACTTGAAGAGGGCGATGTACACAGGTGATGCCCTCAATCTGTCAGATTTCTAGTTACTGCAAGAACGTGTGTGCAAAGATTGCCAATTCTAGATGTGCCATGCTGATAGACCCCCTAGCCAAAAAGACTGAATACAGCCATAAATTCAGCAAAGTATTAGTTTAATGGTGTGCGTATTTATGGATCCCTATTATTTTAGTTATTTATTCTTTTTTGGCCCAAATAGATTTCAGTTTAATGTCGCCTATAATTTGTAGTAATCCACTGAAAAAAAAATCAAAATTCTATTTCCTTGTTTGTGTTACAAAAACCGTCGCATTTTATGTGCTATGTCACAATGGGTCCTTTTTCTGATTAAAAAGGTTGTTATACTACTAAGATATCGGAAACTAAATACATAGGGTAGGAAATTGATATCTGATTAGTGGGAGTCTGTCCCCTGCCCCTCCACCAATCAGCCACATGTAACCAGTGCACATAATGAAATGCCACCATAGTTTCATACTGCTTAGTTACCACTGCCGATTAATAATCGGTGGAGGTGCTGGGTGTTGGACCACCACTGATTTAGGTCATCACTATCATAGTTGTTGACAAACCATTAGTACACTTCTGTACCAGTGTGACTACAGTTACTACATAATAAAAGCTTAGTAATGAAATACTGTGGCATTAACATTGCTAAAACTACACATTCCCTTTAAAGGGAATCTGTCCCCTATTTTTTGGCATATAAAATGTGGCCACCGCCATCAGGGGCTTGCTGTATCTACATCATTCTGTAATGCTGTAGATAAGCCCCCGATGTAACCTGAAAGATAAGAAAAACGAGTTAGATTATACTCACCGGGGGCGGTCTGGGTCAGGTCCAGGTCCGATGGGTGTCGCGGTCTGGTCCGGCGCCTCCCATCTTCTAGAGATGACGTCCTCTGCTTCCCGTCGCGGCTCTGGCGCAGGCGCACTGCTCTGCCCTGTTGAGTGCGCAGGCGCCGGGAAAGGTCAGAGAGGTCCGGCACCTGCGCACTGCAGTACTCTGCTCTGCTCTCAGCAGGGCAGAGCAGTACGCCGGAGCCGCGACGGGAAGCAAAGAAGAGGACATCATTGCTAGAAGATGGGAGGCGCCGGACCGGACCGCGACACCCATCGGACTGGACCGCTCCCCCGGGTGAGTATAATATAACTTGTTTTTCTTTCAGGTTTCATTGGAGGCTTATCTACAGCATTACAGAATGCTGTAGATAAGCCCCTGATGGCGGTGGCCGCATCTTATATACGGAAAAAATAGGTGACAAATTCCCTTTAAAGGGTTACTCTCATCTTCATAAATGGATGTTGTCTGATAGCGCTTCAAAAACCGTCACTTTTGTAGTTTGTCTTAAAATTTGCTACTACCATGCTTGAGATATTAACCTTTGTGTACTGTTGGTTGCCTAGGTGACTGACCACCGCTGCTGTCTAGCTTGTAAGCGCTGCACTGTGGGTGTCTGGGATAAGGAGGTAACGTCGCGCTCCGGTGGCCCCAGACAGCTTCCAAACAGTTTCTTACAAGGTCACTAAAAAAGCGCTAACGTTCAGCAGCGAGGATGGTATCAAAAGCGACAAGTCGTAAACCAAAGTAAAGTGTTAATATCTGAAGAGCAGCTGCAAATTTTAACAAACAATAAATTGAAAAATTGCTTGTATTTACATTCACTCTCCAACAATACACATTTATATATGTGAATGACCCTTTAAATGTGTCAGCTGATCCAGTTTTACTTGTATGGGGACCTTCCGACCATCGCCCGACCAAACATGGCGGAGGGGGGAGAAGTATATTCATCTGTGTTTCCACGCCACGTTCTGCCATGATGTAGCGGACAGAAGTGTGGTCGACCCCTCTCTTCTGTACAGACGCGTTTCTAGTTAAATGCACTGTGTTTTGATCACTTTTTTCCTCTTTTTGTTTGACCTACAGGGTAAAGCAACACAAATAAATATTCTTACAAGGCTAACAATTAAGGCGTCCGATCCGTCCCATTACAATGTACTGGTATGTAGCACCTTTTTTTTGTTCCCCATGTCTAATGTGTCGGAGGAGATCATAGAGCATTTGAAGAATTTCGCTTTGGTTAGGGGATGTCGGCTATTCTCACATACTGTTTAGGAAAAAAACTTACAACTCTGGATTATGCCCTTATTTGTTATCCCTTCTAGAAAATTAGGAGTAAATTGTCAACTGGGCGTTACCAGTTGTGAGGGTGTCCATAAACACTCACTGTCTAGTCAGCGAAAACACTATCTTACTGTTTGGGGTCACAACAATACCCAGTCAGTTTATTCATAAGTATCCAGGTTGAATATCGGAGGAACAGCACCGAGCACAATTTAAAGAGAACCTGCTCCAGAAGTTTTTTATGGGAGATATAAGTATTTACTGAAACAGACATGTCCGTAGTGATGATAGGAGTTTTTTTAGGAGGACCCATCATCAGATTTGGGGCGGCCCTTAAATAAATAATCTTTGTGCAGCCCCAGATTGCGGATTTGTCTAAATACAATACCACCACAAAAAGAAAAAAAAAACCCTCAGAAGTTTTCCTAATGTTCACTGATTTACTAGAGAATTCAGGCTTGACATTCCTACAATCCTCCGCGGCCGCTGTTGCCGTGAAAAAGCAAAAACTTACTTTTCACACTAACAAGGCGCTGCCGCGCACATAAGCCGTTACTGCATGGTAACATTATTCCAGTGGTCGCCATTCAGTAATGGCTCAGTCAAGTACGTGGCGGTGCTTGATTAGTGCAAAGGGCAACATCTCGCTCTTTTATTCCAAGAGTGATAGCGGAGGGTTATGGGATAACAGAAGCCAGAGACCACGTTGGAAACCCAATTAAGAGGCCTTCATGAGGGAACCTTGGTGTCCCAGGAGCCCTTTTGCAACATACAGTGCAAGTCAACATGTTGCTCGTGGTCCTCTGAGCAGCCTGAATTGCTTAAATTTGCTACCATGACCTGCAACGTTCTCGGACTTGTCTCCCATCATGCACATCTGGGACATTATTGGCCGGCAGTTACAAAAGGAGCTGCCAGCAGTGGATCTTGATGATTTGCCCAAGTGCATTCAGCGTGGCGGAAAATTCTTCAGACAACCAGTAATTATATCATTGATAGCAACTGAGGCGTGTTGGCGCGGAAGTTTCTGCCCATGACGCTTATACTTGATACAAATGTTTCAAAAATGTCATTTCCATTTTTTTTCATAATTTCTATTTTAAAAAAAAGTCTAACCGTCCTGTGATTTCCATGACTATTAAGTCTTGGTGTTGAAATTTCATTGTTGAGTTTACATGGGATTTGTGCAGCTTTTGTAGGCTTGCACACAGCATTATACTGTATTGATACTCGTTACTTTACCCAGAAAAATTTCTGTAACTTCTAAACAGGCGGTCGACCGTACTGAAATTTGGACTGCACATACCGTATATACTCTTGTATAAGCCGAGATTTTCAGCCCATTTTTTTGGGCTGAAAGTCCCCATCTCGGCTTATACATGAGTCATATACAGTCATGGCCAAAAGTATTGACACCCCTGCAATTCTGTCAGATAATATTCAGTTTCTTCCTGAAAATGATTGCAAACACAAATTCTTTGGTATTATTATCTTCATTTAATTTGTCTTAAATGAAAAAACACAAAAAGAATTGTCCTAAAGCCAAATTGGATATAATTCCACACCAAACATAACAAAGAGGGTGGACAAAAGTATTGGCACTGTTCGAAAAATCATGTGATGCTTCTCTAATTTGTGTAATTAACAGCACCTGTAACTTACCTGTGGCACCTAACAGGTGTTGGCAATAACTAAATCACACTTGCAGCCAGTTGACATGGATTAAAGTTGACTCAACCTCTGTCCTGTGTCCTTGTGTGTACCACATTGAGCATGGAGAAAAGAAAGAAGACCAAAGAACTGTCTAAGGACTTGAGAAACCAAATTGTGAGGAAGCATGAGCAATATCAAGGCTACAAGTCCATCTCCAAAGACCTGAATGTTCCTGTGTCTACCGTGCGCAGTGTCATCAAGAAGTTTAAAGCCCATGGCACTGTGGCTAACCTCTCTAGATGTGGCCGGAAAAGAAAAATTGACAAGAGATTTCAATGCAAGATTGTGCAGATGTTGGATAAAGAACCTCCACTAACATCCAAACAAGTTCAAGCTGCCCTGCAGTCCGAGGGTACAACAGTGTCAACCCGTACTATCCGTCGGCATCTGAAAAGGGACTGTATGGTAGGAGACCCAGGAAGACTCCACTTCTTACCCCGAGACATAAAAAAGCCAGGCTGGAGTTTGCCAAAACTTACCTGAAAAAGCCTAAAACATTTTGGAAGAATGTTCTCTGGTCAGATGAGACAAAAGTAGAGCTTTTAGGGCAAAAGCATCAACATAGAGTTTACAGGAGAAAAAAGAGGCATTCAAAGAAAAGTACACGGTCCCTACAGTCAAACATGGCGGAGGTTCCCTGATGTTTTGGGGTTGCTTTGCTGCCTCTGGCACTGGACTGCTTGACTGTGTGCTTGGCATTATGAAGTCAGAAGACTTCCAACAAATTTTGCAGCATAATATAGGGCCCAGTGTGAGAAAGCTGGGTCTACCTCAGAGGTCATATGTCTTCCAGCAGGACAATAACCCAAAACACACTTCAAAAAGCACTAGAAAATGGTTTGAGAGAAAGCACTGGAGACTTCTAAGGTGGCCAGCAATGAGTCCAGACCTGAATCCCATAGAACACCTGTGGAGAGATCTAAAAATGGCAGTTTGGAGAAGGCACCCTTCAAATATCAGGGACCTGGAGTAGTTTGCCAAAGAAGAATGGTCTAAAATTCCAGCAGAGCATTGTAAGAAACTCATTGATGGTTGCCGGAAGCAGTTGGTCGCAGTTATTTTGGCTAAAGGTTGTGCAACCAAGTATTAGGCTGAGGGTGCCAATACTTTTGTCCGGCCCATTTTTGGAGTTTTGTGTGAAATGATCAAAGTTTTGCTTTTTGCTTCATTCTTTTTTGTGTTTTTTCATTTAAGACAAATTAAATGAAGATAATAATACCAAAGAATTTGTGTTTGCAATCATTTTCAGGAAGAAACTGAATATTATCTGACAGAATTGCAGGGGTGTCAATACTTTTGGCCATGACTGTACCTGGAGGTCGGCGGGGAAGGGGGTGCGGGGGTGTCAGAGATCATACTTGCCCCCTCCTGGTGCGGTCTCTGCAGCCCCCCGCTTCTCCCACCGTCTCCTCTCCTGCCTTCAGCGGTCACGTGGTACCGCTCATTAAACTCATGAATATGCGCACCAGGAGGGGGTAAGTATATCCAATATCCATCTGTCCCGGGTCCATCGCTGCTCACCGCTGTCTGCTGCGTCTTGTGTCAGTGACGTTTAGGCAGCAAAGGGTGCGGTGACATGGTTAGTGCGCGCCGCACCCTCTGCTGTCTGAACAGTCACTGACACAGGAAGCGGCAGACAGCGGTGAGCAGCGATGGACTCCGGACAGGTGAATGTCTCAGGTGCCGGGTCCTGAGCAGGAGAGGTGAGTATGGCATTTTTTTTGCAGCAGCATATGGCGGCTCTGAGCTGATGTTTTTGATACCATTTTGGGGTAGATACGATGTTTTGATGGCCTGTTATTGCTTTTTAATGTTTTTTGCAATGTTGTGGCAGCAAAAAATCAATAATTGTGGCATTTCAATTTCTTTTCCCTCTTTCCCCTTTTTACCAATTTGGATTAATTTATCTTATATTTTGATCAGACATTTCTGAATGCAGCAATACCAAATGTGTTTTTTTTTCAATGGGTCAAAAGGGGGAGTGATTTTGAACTTTTGTGGGTATATAAAAATTTTCAAATGTTTACGTTTTTTTTTTTTTTTCACTTTCATAGTCCCCTTAGTAGACTTATAGCTGTGATCATCCATTATCTCGTGCTATACATAGTAGTGTTTCAGCACTGCTATGTATAGCAGAAATCATGATCTTGTATGAACGCCTTCCACAAAATCAGCTGTCGTGTGCAAGGAAAGATGCGGGCTCAGCATCAGCGCCCGCATCAAAGTGGCAGCCACAACAAATGACGAACATATACGTCATATGTCTTGAAGGGGTTAAAGAGGTGACTGAGCCACTTTCTAAATAAGTTTGGCGTTCAAAATCTGCCGTCCAAACCGTGTAACCTGTGATAGGTGAATAAGCTGAAATGTACAGGAAGATTGCTGAATGATGATGGAGGATATCTATTGAAACAGTTGGAGATGTGAAACAGCGACTTCTGGCATCTCCACGTAACTCATTTCTCAGCCTTTTCCAGGAGACAAGCATGTCATATTCCACATGTCAACGAGCGGCCAAGAAAGGTTGTGTTCGCCCGCACTGTTGTTCAGGAAGCGAAAGGGTCCGATCAAGAGAAAATAATTTGTTATTGCCGGGTTTATTCCTTTGAAGCCATTTGAACAGTCACGATTATAGTAACAAGCCCCGAACATTACAAGCACTACGAGAGAATATACAGCTCTGGCAAATATTGAGACCACTAAATCAAATCCCTGTCATGGCCAGCCCAATCTCCAGACCTGAACCCCATTGAAAACCTCTGGAATCTCAAGATGATGGTGGATAGTCACAAGTCATCAAACAAAGGACTGCTTAAATTTTTGTACCAGGAGGGGCATAAGGTCACCCAAAAGCAGTGTGAAAGACTGGTTGAAAGCAGCCAAGACGCATGAAAGCTGTTTTTAAAAATCATGGTTATTCCAAATAATATTGATTTCTGAACTCTTCCTGAGTGTTAAAACATTAGTATTGTTGTTTCTAAATGATTATGAACTTGTTTTCTTTGCATTATTTGAGGTCTGAAAGTGCTGGGTTTTTTTTTTGTTTTTTTTTTTCATTTTGACCATTTCTCATTTTTTAGAAAAAAAAAATACAAAATTTATTGCTTGGAAATTCTGAGACTTGTTATCAGAAGTTTATAGAATAAGAGCAATTTTACATTTCACTCAAAAACATACCTATAAAGAGAAAAATCAGGCAAACTGAAAAATTTTGCAGTGGTCTCTTAATTTTTGCCAGAGCTGTACAGCGAGAAATTCAGGCTATGACCCCAGACATCCTGCAGAATGCATTCATTGGAACGGTGCAGGCGTGCCTGGATGTGAACAGTGGACATTTTCCACACTTGCCTTAAAACATCAGTTTCTCATGCCCCAAGGTATGTACAGTCCGAATTTCAGTACGATAAATCGTCCTTTAGAAATTCTAGCAATGTTTCCGTGTAAAGTAGCGAGTGGATCGCCCTGTATAATGTAACTTCTCTGAGAGCAAATTACAGAAAATGGACACTTGTGCAAATGGAGTTTGTTGCATTGTAGAAAAACCGATGCAAAGGAAATGAAGCAATTGTCCTTTGCAACCACTTAACTTCTAGCTCCCGTTCTGCAAAAGCCATTTTTTTTCTTTAATTGGTCGCTTTTGGCAACAGCTTCGTGTAGATAAACTTCCCTCATTGTCACTAGGCTCTCCTCATCCCTGCGTGTGACGGACGTGCACAGCTGTTGTTGTATGGAGGTTTGTTACTGATAGTAAATGGTTATGAATGTAATGCTGATTCCCGTATTGGCCAACCCCTTTTCAGGTTTTTCCATCTTCATGTGTATGGTGTCTCATTAAACGTGTCTGGCAACCTTCTTTTGACAGAGATCCACCTCACCTGTAACCAGACTGTATGATATCGTGGCCGTTTATCCTACAACAGAAAAGCTGTTCCATGTACGTATCTTTGCTGTAGGATCTTTATTCCTCGTTCACAAACTTCAGTACCGTACCGGAATTTCAGGCGTGTTATGATTTTGGCATGTCTCTTCACTAACTGTATATGCAATTCTTTAAAGGGTTAATCCCATTTAGGACATTTATGGCATTTCCCCAATATACTGTATATTATAAATGTTTGACCTCTGGTCTTCCGATATTCAAGATCTGCATCATAATGATCCTGGATACTAGAATAATTTATTTTGGTGGAGATACTTTTGTCCCTATAGTATAATGGGACCCCTACACATGTCACCTACAGGAGCTTACATGACATCCTGTTCTAACTCTATAGGCATTAATATGGAAATGGGCACGCTGATAGGCCAAGAAGCTTGTATTGTAATTGTGGTGCAGGGAACCAGTGGGTCTCTGCTCCACAATACATTTCAACTGAATGTGCATCCAGCTGAAAATAGCTCCAGCATTGGGGAGCCCCCTTTCTCCAGGAAGGGGACCCAATCACATTTCTCTGTGACTGCAAGCATTACTCCCCTGGCCTCATTGGCTCAAGTTAATGATTTAACAAGTGTAAAAAATAACTGCTGAAAAGCCACAAAGGAGACATAGGTATGATTACATCTGTTGGAGCATAGCCTGCAGAAGCATGATGCCAGCCTGATAGGCAAAAGTCTGATGACCATTTCACTTTGATCTCTATAATGGAAGAAATCTGTAAGTGCTTTATTGTTATTTAATGTATAGTGAACATAAGTCATTTTGCATGTACGCTTTTTTTTTTTTGCCAGCATTAAAATATTATCTATATTCTTGCGACAGGCCGCATGCACCAACATAGACGTGGATATGATATGCATCAACGTCACAGAAAAGTCACCGTTTTTCTTCAAGAGGCCGTCTATAAATTCTGTAAGCAAAGTGTTCTATCGTATCAATCTGTTTTTTTTCCTCTTTCTGCCTTTTCTATTTCTGTCTCACATTTTTCTGTACATATTATTATTATTATTATTATTATTATTATTATTATTATTATTATTATTAATATATGGCGCTTTACATGTCAAAAGGGGTATACATGATAATATAGAATCTATACATACATAGCCTGAATTGCGGATTAGGAAGGAGACCACCACAGTTCTAATGAGGGTGCTCCCAAAATAGTTCAACCAGAAAATACAGAGCATAGGGAGCTTAGAAACCCAAATATTAAGTGAATAGAGATGGACTTAGAAAAATTCACATGTCCTGTTTATCATACAATGCAAAATTTTATTTTTAATCGCCTGAAAAAACAGGTTCAAATATTAACTAAAAGCTCAAAATAGAAAAAAACTTTAAAAAACAGGCAGGAAACCAAGCAACCATGATGCGATAGCACAGGCAGTATTATAATGTCTAAGGGGGGAATGCTGGCACGTGAATGTAGTGTCCCAATGTATAAATTAGTGTCAAAATAGCACGCCCCCCTCTAAGTAGATGGGGAGCAGGGAAATGAATGTGCCACCAACCGAGAGGTCATAAAGTGTAGATGGACGCCTGTGTGTCACATTGGGGCCCCTGACGCAGAAGTCCCACCTTCTTACCCTTGCTGTATGCGGTTGAGCGTGTTCCGATCTCCTAATTGAACATTAGAGGACCCAGATGGGTATATATACCTACGAGGCGCACGTAACACACTGTCCTCCGAGGAATCTAAAGCCAAACGCGCGTCGGGCCCTGGCGTGATGCACTTGCTCTTTACAATACATGGGTAAGAGGACCTCTTGTCTGCGTCTATTTGTTTTTGAATTACTGCCATCTGCAGTTTTGTCGCCTCTGCCACTCCTGGTTGCATACAAGTGTACAGGGATTACGGTGTGTGTCATGGGTGATGCTTGTGTGCACTGAATGGGTATTCTATGTACATGAGAAAAACACATTACATCTAAAGAATGCACCCTTCGATTTATTTGGATGCAATTTCCATCTACACTTTGATCTCTCGACTGCTAGCACATTTATTTTCCTCTTCCCCATCTACTTATAGGGGTATGCGCTATTTTGGCAGTAATTTATGCATTGGGACACCACATTCGCTTACCCGCATTTCCCCCTCGCACATGATAATACTGCCTGTGCTATCGCCTCACTGTTGTATGGTTGCCCTCCTGTTTTTTACAATTTTTTTTTTTTTTTCTATTTTGATATCTTAACATTTGAACCTATTTTTTATGTGATTAAAACTAAAATTTAGCATTTTACGATGCACAGGACATGTGAATTTGAGTCCATATCTACTCACTTTGTATTTGGGTTCTAAGCTCGCTATGCCCTTTATTCTCTGGTTGAACAATAGAATCTTTACCTGGATACTTAATGGGTTATTTGATTGTAATTTTTCATAATTTGTAGAAGAACCATGATACTGAAGTGTTCTAAGGAGTTCAGTGTCCTGCAATCTGATGCTTAGGATAATATTACATAGACTAGAGTCATATTTTCTATCAGAAATACTTAATTTCACACAGGGGAGCCTTTTTTCTTATATTTGTGCATTTCATTACAATGATGTGTCATATTCCAGGCTATCGAGAGAGGCATCTTTTTTGAGCTGATTTATACACCTGCAATCAAAGATTCCACTATAAGACGGTATACGATTTCTAATGCAATCAATTTATTGGAAATCTGCAAAGGGAAAGTAAGTGATGATCTAGTATTGTAGTGCACATAATTTGAGTGTGAGCTTCCTCAATGTGTATTGCAGTGTCTGCTTACTATAGACTTTCTCAGTCCATGTACTGTATCTTCTGACCGAGACTAATTGAGTTTCTCTATGTCCTTCATCAGCCAGTTATACATTACATGGCGTGCATAAGGCAGAATTCAGACGTGTCCCTCATAGCTTGTATGTGGACCTCAATGCCTGGACCAACTATAGGTTGAGCACCTAATGCAAGTGCTTCTCACTAAATTAGAATATCATCAGATAGTGAAACTCTTATATTAGAGTCATTACAAACAGAGTGATCTATTTCCAGTGTTTATTTCTGTTAATGTTGATGATTATGGCTTACAGCCAATGAAAACCCAAAAGTCATTAACTCAGTAAATTAGAATAATTAACAAAAAATAAGGATAAGCTACAAAAGGTCAAAGAAGCTACAAGTGTCGCATTCCTTGTATCAAGCCACTCATGACCAATTGACAATGCCAGAAGCGTCTTACCTGGGCCAAGGAGAAAAAGAACCGGACACTTGCTCAGTGGTCCTATGTGTTATTTTCAGATGAAAGTAAATTTTGCATTTCATTTGGAAGTCAAGGTCGCAGAGTCTGGAGGAAGAGTGGAGAGGCCACAATCCAAGGTCTAGTGTGAAGTTTCCACAATCAGCGATGGTTTAGGGAGCCATGTCATCTGCTGGTGTAGGTCCACTGTGTTTTATCAAGACCAAAGTCAGTTCAGCCTTCTACCAGGACATTTTAGAGCACTTCATGCTTCACTCTGTCGACAATCTTTTTTTGGAGCTGGAAATTTTATGGTCCAGCAGGACTTGGCGCCTGTACACACTGCCAAAAGTACCAATACCTGGTTTAGAAACAACAGTATCACTGTGCTTGATTGGCTAGCAAACTCGCTTGACCTTAACCCCATAGAGAATCTATGGGTATTGTCAAGAGGAAGATGAGAGACACCAGACCCAACAATGCAGACGAGCTGAAGGCTGCTATCAAAGCAACCTGGGCTTCCATAACACCTCAGCAGTGCCACAGGCTGATTGCTTCCATGCCACGCCACATTGATGAAGGAATTGATGTCAAAGTAGCTCCAACCAAGTATTGAGTGCATTTACTGAACATACATTTCAATAGGCCAACATTTGATTTTAAACTCATTTTTCAAGCTGGTGTTATAAAGTCCAAAATAAAATTCACTGCGCTTACTCTCTAAAAATTGCCATAAATATGTAGCAAGGAAAACATTGTGCCAAAAAGATGCTGTAGATAGACTATTCAATGTCACTGCCAGATAGCAATTAGTTAAATAGCAGACAGTAGCTGTGCCGCGAAAACACTATAGAGATTAGCCTCACACCGCTAGCAGCAAAAAGTGGTAGGATGTGACCTCCACTGATGAGGCTATGAAATATGGTTGTTAGATTCTGCTGATTGATCAATAAAGCGTCACAATGGTGCTGTGTAGATTAACAGCCTGCCACTGTTAGTAGACAATGGTGGAGTGAGGCACTTACTTGTTGAATTGTGTGGCACGATAGCCAAGTGGTCATGATTCACTGTATATGGTAGATCACCCGAATACATATTGCACATCATATATAAGTTTATGGCATTCAATCCCTCATATATGTCATCTATTCTGCAGCTTTCAATTCATGCAATTCCATTGTCAAGGGGGTGTATCCTTCTAACCAGGTGGGCAGAGTTAAATCGGGAGGTAGGGGGTTTATTAGGATGGACTGGGGCCAACACCTGTAACCTTGATGAAGAGGGACCGTGTCCCTCGAAACGCGTCGTTCGGATTGACCCTGAGCACCACCCGTCTAGCACGGCGGCTGGTCACGTGACGTCGCGCCCCCGGCCTTCCGTGCTTTGCAGTGTGTTGGCGGCTTACTTCGGCCGGAGTCCGCCGTCAGCCTCTGCTTCTTCCAAGCTCCCCGCCTGCACTCCTCACGTGCCAGCAGCACGCTAACCCTCAGCGGTACACTGGAAGCTTATGTCCTCACGCTATTTGGCATTCTGATTGACCACTTGGCTATCGTGCCACACAATTCAACAAGTAAGTGCCTCACTCCGCCATTGTCTACTAACAGTGGCAGGCTGTTAATCTACACAGAAATTCTTAATAAATATAATTCTGGATTAATTATTCAACGGCTCATATACAAAAAAATCAATCCTTAAAAGATACTTTATTGACCAATCATTAAAAAGTTTTCAAAACTTCAAAAAACAGGCAAACAAAAATAGGCTTATTGCTGATTTTCAATATCCAGCCACAAACACTAGAGAGTCGTTCCAATGTCAGGTAGAGGGTCACAAACCTATTTGTCCCTATAGGGCCCTATATCTCTCTCCTACCTGACAGCGGAGGTTGGCACCCTCTTGATACGCAAATGGCGCCCCCGCTCCTCGGCGGCTCTCCCTAATCACCCTGTTGACTCCTATGTAAATAACATCAGCTTGGAGTACAACAGATGGCCGGGGACAAAAATATAATAGATAATAACCCCATGCCACAAACCACCAAGACAAAAATGTAAGGAATAGTAACTGGAAAAAATTCTAATTTCTCGTTCGCCTTATTGGGGGACACAGAGACCATGGGGTGTATGCTGCTGCCACTAGGAGGCTGACACTATGCACAAAAAAAGGTTAGCTCCTACTCCGCAGTGTACACCCCACCGACCGGCAGGGAATTCCTCTCTGCACCAAGAGTCCTGGTCGTCCGTCTCCCACCCACTCGCCTGCCAGAGCCTGTCAGTCGGATGAGACGCAGACAAGCTTCAATCAGAAGGTACCTTTATTTTCAGGGTTCGGGCCCGGGACAGGGTGAGTATTAGATCCCCACTCGTCTCTGGACTTGGTCAGGAGAGATTCCCTTGGAGCTAGGATGCGGTAGCACTGCGGGTCTCCGGGGCCGTCCCGCGCCTCCAGGCAGCCCTTTTTTGAGGTCAGCCGCTGTCCCTATCCCGGACAGGGGTCTTTTCCCCGGCAGCGCTCATGTTGCAGTTCCTCCGCGCCGCCCCTGTGCTGACAGGCGGCCGCCGCGATTAATTTAGGCCCCGGCTTCAGTTCGGGCCTACTCCTGTATCGCGGCCACGCCCCCCGCCCCTTTCTACTAAGCGGGCTTCTCTCGCGCCCGTTACATGCCCTCCCACCGCTCTTCTCAGCCTGTTCCTGGCCAGGGGCGGTGCCGTTTTCAGCAGGCGGTTAGCCCGCCCTCCTTCTTCCCCTGGGAGCGCGTTTTTCCCTGATTCCTCTCAGGCTGTCGCCATCTTGCAGCCGCACAGCCGGACATCCCTGTCAGCCGGATATCGCTCCCTGGGCCTGTCAGCCGGATATCGCTCTGACCTGCAGCTGCAGAGAGGTGGATACCTTGGTCTCTGGGGTCACCGGACCGTGAGTAGCTCTGCATCTGCAGGCTGACACCCTTCTCTGCACCCTGTCCCCCAACCTTCCGGCACTACCTCAGGTTTCACTATGTCTAACTCTAAATCTGACCGTAACCGCCCTGCGGCTCCCCCCCTGCACTCTTGTCAAGTTCTTTGCATGCTCTTCTTGCAATCGCAAACTTCCCTCTGCCTGGATTGTAGCAATCCTATTCAACCTGATGCCGCCCAGGAGCCATCTAGGGCCCCAGGCGAGAGTGAACACCCCATGCCTGGCTGGGCCTCGTCTCTATCACAGTCAGTGGCAGACCTCACCAGGGTGTCTCAGTCCCTAGTAGCCGTCCTGGATAAGTTCCCCCTGGACAACTCTACAGGGTCCAGCAGGCCTCAAGAGGTTCCATCTGAGTCGGCCAGCGTTAGTCGCAAAAGACCCAGGCAGGATCACCAGCCGGAATCCTCTCCTCGCCCCATGTCACCACATAGTCTTTCTCGGCAGCCTCCTCTCCCGAGTCAGGTGAAGCGCTCTCGGACAGGTCATCTGAGGGGATCTTAGAGCTGGATTCGGACCAGGATGCGAACATGAGGGTTACTGTGCAGAACCTCATTGCAGCGATCCATCAGACCTTTGACATTGCTGACCCCCCTGCGAAATCCTCAGATCAGGAGGTTTCGTTCAGACGGGAGGAAACACCCTCCAGGGTATTCCCTTTACATTCCGAGTTTGGAAAGATTTTTACCAGGGAAAGAGGGGATCCGACCAGACGCTTTCAACGAGGGAAGCATCTCGGCGTTCTGTACCCGTTTGCTAAAGAGCTCACGGACAACTGGTCCGCCTCTCCCTCGGTCGATCAGCCCGTGTCCAGGCTTTCTAATAACACGGTTCTCCCGCTTTCAGGCGTGGCGTCTCTAAAGGATTCTAATGATAGGATCATAGAATCCCTAGCGAAGTCTGCCTTCGAAGCGGCTTCGACGGCGGTATGCCCAATTTTTGCTTCATCTTGGGCAGCAAAAGCCATAGCCACTTGGGCAGAGGATCTTCGTCAGGGCATCCTAGAGAAAGCACAACCAGATCGATTGGCCGATCTTGCCACTCAGATTTCCCATGCGGGGGATTATCTGCTTTCTGCTTCTTTGGATGCCGCATCCTGCGCAGTTCAGGCGTCAAGTAACGTTGTGGCAATCCGACGTACAATTTGGCTCAAGGCCTGGCAGGCGGACCTGTCTTCTAAAAAGTCGCTTACTAATCTGCCTTTTCAGGGAGGGCGCCTCTTTGGATCCCAATTGGACCAAATTATTAAGGACGCCACCGGAGGCACGAGTTCTCTCCTGCCTCAGTCCAAGCCTCGCAGACCCCCACTGAGGCGTCAGTTTCGACCCTTTCGGGCTTACCGCCGTTTCAATACGGCGGAGACCTCCTCCAACCAACAAAGACCGCAGGCACGCCAAGATAGGAAGAAAGTTTCCTTCAGACCCTCTCCCTCCTGGTGCTCCCACTCTTCGCAGGGCAGACCATCCAGATCCGGATCTGGACGGCCCACATCAGCATGACTATCCTCGGACTCCCCAGGGTCCCTTCCAATTGGGAGGTCGACTCCTGTTCTTCAAGGACGTCTGGCTGGCCTCAGTAGAGGACGCTTGGGTCAGGGAGGTTGTATCGTCAGGATACAAGATAGAGTTCGTCTCTCTTCCACGGGATCGTTTCTTCGAATCCCGTCCTCCAAAAGATTCAGCTTTGATCCCGGGGTTCTTTACGGCCATCGACTCTCTCCTCAGTTCCGGGGTGATTGTGCCCATTCCAGAATCGGAGCGTTTTACAGGGTTTTATTCAAACCTGTTTGTCGTGCCGAAAAAAGACGGGGCGGTCCGACCCATCTTGGATCTCAAGCTGCTCAACAAGAGAGTCTGTCTTCGCCACTTCCGGATGGAGTCGGTTCGCTCGGTAATCGCTTCCATGGAGGAGCAGGAATTCATGTGTTCAATAGACATCCAAGATGCCTATCTACATGTTCCCATATTCTCCGGACATCAGAAGTTCCTGCGTTTTGCGGTTCGCCAGGAACATTACCAGTTCGTTGCGCTGCCCTTCGGTCTCGCCACCGCTCCCAGAGTCTTCACGAAGATCATGGCTGCGTTGATGGCCTTGTTGAGGATCAGAGGTCTCGTTCTTTTTCCGTACCTCGACGATATTCTGATCAAAGCTCCCTCTTTCCAACAGGCACGCCTAAGTTTAACGATCGTCCTGGACACTCTTTCCGATTTCGGGTGGATCGTCAACAGGAAAAAGTCCTGTCTGGTCCCCACTCAACGTCTTGTGTTTCTGGGCCTACTGTTCGACACTCGTCGGTCAAGGGTCTTTCTCCCACAAGAGAAGATTCTCTCCCTGCAGCAGGCTGTACGATCGCTGCAGACCACACAATTTCCGTCCCTCCGAACAGCTATGAGGGTCCTGGGAAAGATGGTGGCGGCAATAGAGGCAGTTCCCTTTGCCCAATTTCACGCCAGACCTCTCCAACACGCCATTCTGTCGAGGTGGAACAGGTCGGCTCTGTCCTTGGATCGCCCTGTTCGTCTTTCATGCCGGATCAAGCGGTCGCTCAACTGGTGGTTGACGTCTCCTCTCATCCTCTTGGGGCGGTCTTTTCTTCCTGTTCACTGGCAGATTGTAACAACGGACGCCAGCCTCCTCGGCTGGGGTGCAGTGTTCCGCAATCACACTGTTCAGGGCCGTTGGTCGACTCAAGAATCTGCTCTGCCGATCAACGTACTAGAGATACGAGCGATCCATCTGGCTCTCGTCCACTGGGAAAGGCTCCTCAGGGGCCTGCCTGTCCGGATTCAGACAGACAGTGCCACAGCGGTGGCATATGTCAACCGCCAAGGAGGGACACGGAGTGTCTCAGCCCTGGCAGAAGTGTCCAAGATCCTTCAGTGGGCAGAGATTTCGGTACCGACAATCTCCGCGGTACACATTCCTGGCGTAGACAACTGGGCCGCCGACTTTCTCAGCCGTGAGGGTCTCGTGGCAGGAGAGTGGTCCCTACATCCGGAGGTATTTCTTCAGCTCTGCAGTCGTTGGGGAACCCCGGACGTAGATCTGCTAGCTTCTCGCCTCAACAGGAAGGTCCCACAGTTTGTATCCAGAGCTCGAGATCCTCTCGCAGTGGGCGCCGACGCTCTGGCCATTCCTTGGTCACAGTTCGAGCTCCCCTACCTGTTTCCTCCCCTGCCTCTTCTTCCCAAGCTGCTGAAGAAGATCAAAGCAGAAGGAATTCCAGTCATTCTCATCGCCCCGAATTGGCCCAGAAGGTCTTGGTTCGCGGACATTGTCAACCTTCTCGCGGACGCCCCCTGGAAGCTTCCAGACAGGGCAGATCTGCTGTCTCAAGGTCCGATTTGCCACCCCAGTTCTCGGCCGCTCAATTTAACGGCGTGGTTGTTGAGACCGAGGTTTTGAAACGAGCAGGATTCTCCGGTCGAGTAATTCATACCATAATCCGAGCCAGGAAGCCATCATCTTCCAAAATTTACTACCGTACTTGGAAGGCCTATTTCACTTGGTGTGAGGCCAATAACATCGCGCCTATGTGCTTTTCGCTCCCTTCAGTTCTGGCGTTTCTTCAGGCAGGGCTGGATGCGGGGCTTGCTCTCAGTTCCTTGAAGGGTCAAGTTTCGGCGCTGTCCATTTTATTTCAGAAGACTTTGGCCTCCCGCCCTCAGGTCAAAACCTTTCTTCAGGGCGTGGCTCACACAGCTCCTCCATATCGAGCGCCCGTGGATCCATGGGATCTTAATCTGGTTCTTGAGGTTCTGCAAGGTTCTCCCTTTGAACCTCTCAGAGAAGTCTCCCTTTCCCTTCTCTCCTCGAAGGTAGCCTTTCTGGTGGCCATCACCTCCATCCGGCGCGTGTCGGAATTGGCGGCTCTTTCCTGCCGCTCTCCTTTCCTGGTACTTCACCAGGACAAGGTAGTTCTGCGGCCTCCGCCCTCTTTTCTTCCGAAGGTGGTGTCCTCCTTTCACCTCAATGAGGATATTGTTCTGCCGTCCTTCTGTCCGAGTCCATCTCACCCTCGGGAGCGGTCCCTGAACAAGCTGGATCTGGTCAGGGCGATGAGAGTCTATCTGTCTAGGACGTCTTCCTTGCGAAAGACGGACTCTCTTTTTGTCATTCCAGATGGGGCGCAGAAAGGTCACCCGGCTTCCAAAGCTACTATTGCTCGCTGGATCAGATCGGCAATTTTGGAGGCCTACTGGGTTAAGCATCGAGTGGCCCCTCCGGGGATCAGAGCGCACTCTACCCGGGCAGTGGGTGCTTCCTGGGCGGTACGCCACAGAGCCTCCGCGCTGCAGCTTTGCAAAGCTGCAACCTGGTCTTCGGTTCACACGTTTGTGAAATTCTACAAGGTCCACACCTACGCTTCGGCGGACGCCAGCCTAGGTAGAAGGATCCTGCAGGCAGCGGTGGTGAGTCCACTGGCCTGATGGAAGTTTGTTTCCCACCCCAGGGACTGCTTTGGGACGTCCCATGGTCTCTGTGTCCCCCAATAAGGCGAACGAGAAAACAGGATTTTTGGGTTGCTTACCGTAAAATCTGTTTCTCGGAGCCTTCATTGGGGGACACAGCACCCTCCCATGTTCTACAACTCCTGTTCTTACTTTGGTTGATTGGTTACAGTTGAGTTGTTTGTTCTGTTCTCAATCTAGTCTGTTACTTCTCCTACTGCTTTCTCACTAACTGAGGAATTCCCTGCCGGTCGGTGGGGTGTACACTGCGGAGGAGGAGCTAACCTTTTTTTGTGCATAGTGTCAGCCTCCTAGTGGCAGCAGCATACACCCCATGGTCTCTGTGTCCCCCAATGAAGGCTCCGAGAAACAGATTTTACGGTAAGCAACCCAAAAATCCTGTTTTTTGGCAGATTTGTAAATATTTGCTTTGGGAGGAAAAGGGGTCTAAATAACCCTATTTAGGTGTCTCCCTGCCTGACAGCGGAGATTTTACACCCTACGTTACTCTGGTGCCCCCGCTCCACGTGGGCTGACCCTTACTGACCCCTACACTTCTCACCCAGAAAGAGGAAAGAGGGTGTCAGAACATATGGCCAAGGGAGACGGGGTAATAACTTAGAATTATCCCTGAAAAAATCCCTCCCAAAGACAAAAAATGTTTTAATAATAGAAAAATGTATCTGCAAACCGATGTATACAGTGTACGGGATAATAGTGCATTAGCAAAGGCTTTTGCAAGTAAAGGGGGTAAGATATCAATCAGAACAGATACACAATCATTTAAATGTTCTTAAGCAGCATTAATGTACATTTCTCACATCACAGAACGCTGCTAATACCTCTAATCCCCAACAACACATTTTTCATATTGCATCATGCCCAAAACAATGAGCCATTGATCACTCAGGCTCAAAATTGCACTGTCCCAAAAAAAAAAATTAACAAATATGTAAGAACTTGGCTCATGGCCACTGAAAAATCACCTCAATATATACAGTAGGCGGGGTGATAGTACTGTGACAAAGGCAGTTTCAAATAAAGGGGGTAAGGTATCAATCAAAACAGATATACAACCATCTGAGTATTCTTAAACAGCATTAATAAACATTTCTCAAATCGCCAACCGCTGCTATTACCTCTAATCCCCCATATCAGCATATTTTCATATTGCTTCATGCCCAAAAACAATAAGCCATTGATCACCCGGCTCAAATTGCACTATCCCCAAGTATTAAATCAACAAAATTGACAAATACACTCACTGGCCACTTTATTAGGTACACCATGCTAGTAACGGGTTGGACCCCCTTTTGCCTTCAGAACTGCCTCAATTCTTCGTGGCAGAGATTCAACAAGGTGCTGGAAGCATTCCTCAGAGATTTTGGACCATATTGACATGATGGCATCACACAGTTGGCGCAGATTTGTCGGCTGCACATCCCTGATGCGAATCTCCCGTTCCACCACATCCCAAAGATGCTCTATTGGATTGAGATCTGGTGACTGAGGAGGCCATTTGAGTACAGTGAACTCATTGTCATGTTCAAGAAACCAATCTGAGATGATTCGAGCTTTATGACATGGCGCATTATCCTGCTGAAAGTAGCCATCAGATGCCTGTTCTTAGCTGAGAGGAGTGGTACCCAGTGTGGTCTTCTGCTGCTGTAGCCCATCTGCCTCAAAGTTCGACGCACTGTGCGTTCAGAGATGCTCTTCTGCCTACCTTGGTTGTAACGGGTGGCAATTTGAGTCACTGTTGCCTTTCTATCAGCTCGAACCAGTCTGCCCATTCTCCTCTGACCTCTGGCATCAACAAGGCATTTCCGGCCACAGAACTGCCGCTCACTGGATTTTTTTTCTTTTTCGGACCATTCTCTGTAAACCCTAGAGATGGTTGTGCGTGAAAATCCCAGTAGATCAGCAGTTTCTGAAATACTCAGACCAGCCCTTCTGGCACCAACAATCATGCCACGTTCAAAGGCACTCAAATCACCTTTCTTCCCCATACTGATGCTCGGTTTGAACTGCAGGAGATTGTCTTGACCATGTCTACATGCCTAAATGCACTGAGTTGCCGCCATGTGATTGGCTGATTAGAAATTAAGTCTTAACACACAGTTGGACAGGTGTACCTAATAAAGTGGCCAGTGAGTGTATGTAAGAACTTAGCTCATGGCCAATGAAAAATCGCCTCGACGCGTTTCCCTCCCGTAAAAGGAGTTCATCAGGAGGCCCATGATGTATTATGAGTGCTCCCTCCGAGCATCAGATGTCATACCTGCAACTCCTTTTACGGGAGGGAAACGCGGAGTAATGGATTGCCACGGTTAGTAGAATGTTAAGCTGTCACATCCAATTACAGGATTTGAGACCCCCTGATGCACATCTTGGATAACACACTGCTGATTTTTATATATTGGGGCCGAAAAACCTTTCAAACGCTTTGTATGTTTTTGCCTATAGCAATTCATTGTTGGCATTATGATCTTATGTGCAGAGCCGTGTTAAGGAATCACCCACCGTAACAACACTCAATTAATAGTTTGTTAAACCCAGGCAGATCGCATTTAACAATACATCTATCATTATTCTCAGCGGTTCCAGTTCTGTTTACACAGGACAGTGTGCTGCCGACAGCACTGATTTTTCGCGCTACATTTCTGCTAATAGATGAGCGTTTTGCTTGTTCACCAGGTGATCGGCAGCCTGTTTTAGGCTCAAGATTATCATGAAACGTGCATTCCTAAGAACTGGAGCTTTTAAAGGATTATTCTCAAGTTGTCTCTTGAGCCGCTCATAACTCTTCAGTCTCTTCACCTCCTGGTTTCTGGTAGGACGCGCTCTCCTGACCGTTCTGGTGAGCAGCAGAACTGTAGAAGTACAGTTGTGGCCAAAAGTATTGACACCCCTGCAATTTTGTCAGATAATACTCAGTTTCTTCCTGAAAATGATTGCAAACACAAATTCAAATATCAGGGACCTGGAGCAGTTTGCCAAAGAAGATGGTCTAAAATTCCAGCAGAGCATTGTAAGAAACTCATTGATGGTTACCGGAAGCGGTTGGTTGCAGTTATTTTGACTAAAGGTCGTGCAACCAAATATTAGGCTGAGGGTGCCAATACTTTTGTCTGGCCCATTTTTGGAGTTTTGTGTGAAATGATCAATGTTTTGCTTTTTGCTTCATTCTGTTTTGTGTTTTTTCATTTAAGACAAATTAAATGAAGATAATAATAACAAAGAATTTGTGTTTGCAATAATTTTCAGGAAGAAACTGAGTATTATCTGACACAATTGCAGGGGTGTCAATACTTTTGGCCACAACTGTATAAAGCTCAGCACAAGTTCTGCTGTAACACATTCATCTATCAAGAGGATTGTTGTATCACTGTATTTACATGTAGAGATAATACTGCATTAGAACAAGCACATGGCGCTGGACAGTGAGAGCATTTTCCTGAGCTGTGCTTCTACTGTCAGGGATTGTAATCTACAGGATTGATAAGAATAGCTCAGTGAGGAGAAGACAGGTTAGTAGCATACTGTTGTATAGAAATCAGTAGGCTGTAAAGAGCGGACTGGGATGTTAGGAGTTAACTCTCCTCCTTCTGTACTGTATTTTTCGCACTATAGACGCCCTTTCCCATAAGACACACCCCAGGTTTAGACAGCAGAAAATTGGAAAAAAAATTTTTTCTATTAGTTAAAACTTCTCTAGTGGTGTAATGTTGAGGTGTCATTCACACTAATTTCTGATCGGGAGGCTGTATGGGAGGCTTCAGCAATAGAACATTTGCAGGAACTTCCACTTGATTAACTCGAACACCTTTCAAGTCTTGCGATCAGTCACATGACCTGAAGGTCATGCAGCCTCCATTCAGTCCCAACAGCTTCCTCTTCTGCTGTGCACCAATCGTAGATCAGTGTCGGACAGGAGTAGAGACCGTCGTTTTCTCAGTGATCGGGAAGGACGCGGTTTCAGCACTCTCCTCTATCACAGCAAGCTGTCTCCGGACTATATTACACACACACACTTTTTAACAAGAGTTTTGCTTGCTAAAAAAATGCTTCTTATAGTCCTAAAAATACGGTAACTCTTGTGCACACTTGGCTATCGTCTTGGCAGGCACTAGTTGCCAAGCTCCATTCAAACCAACTGTACACTATGTAAGATATAAGCTCTAACAGCAGGACAATGACAGCAGATTACAATTGACTTGCTTTTTCTAAGTTATGTATTTTTTTGATCATAAGACGCACTTTTTCTCAAAACTTTTTTGGGGAAATGGGGGTGATTCTTATAATCCAAGGTAAAATGGGGTTCCAGGCTCGCTGCTGGCAGAGGCAGGAGCTGGGCTATGGCTGCTGACCCCAGGCTGGTACGCCAAGGTGTTGGCGGTATGGGGGCTCTGCAGACATTTTGTGAGCCCGGAGTCCACACTTTCAATACTCTTCTACGTGATGGAACCCGGGAAAATGGCTGCCGGAGGCAGCGCATGCGCAAATTGAGATCTTGGCATGGAGATTTCATCTCCTGAAATCTCTGGATCTATCTTTATTAAGCACTGGATACTATTGCAGCATCAATAATGCACACTGTATTACACGTTTTACGTATGTCAAATTTGCATTGAATATTAGACTGTGTATTGTATAACATTGTATTCACTTTGTAGCAGCGTAACTGCAGCACCTTTAATTGCTTTTTTAGGGTGCTCTTAATACAGACTCCAGACTTTTAGTGGCAGAATTTTACATTCACAATACCATGGCTTATTCTTTGTTGGTTCCTTATGTACCATCTTAGGGTCCCGTTACACATAGCAACGCACCAGCAATCCCGACAACGATATGACCTGTCAGGATCGCTGGTGCGTCGCTGCATGATCGCTGGTGAGCTGTCAAACAGGCAGACTCACCAGAGATTGGGACCAGCGAGGACGCGGGTAACTAAGCACGCGTGTCGCTTAGTTACCCGCTGTGTACCCTGGATACCAGCGTGCTTGCACTCGGAGCTGGTATCCAAGGTAAACAGAGGGTAACTAAGCACCGCGCGTGCTTAGTTACCCTCTGTTTACCTTGGTTACCAGCTCTCCGCGTCTGCTTACAGCGCTGGGAGCTCGCTGATCGATGGTCTCCCGCTGCCACACGCAGTGATGCGTGCTGGCCAGTGGGAGACCAGCAATCAAAAAAAGGCCCAGGACGATCCAGCACGATCAGCGATACCCGGCGGGGGGGCCGGTCGCTGAGAGGTGTCACACACAGCGAGATCGCTGCTGAGGTCGCTGTTGCGTCACAAAACTTGTTACTCAGCAGCAATCTCTCGCTAACGATCTTGCTTAGTGTGACAGGGGCTTTACAGACAAGTGAAATAGACTTCAACACTATAGTGTTGTGCTCCGTTATACTGTTATGGTCATTTGTGCTTTTTAAGTGTTTTTAATATGTCTTTGTTTTGGCTTGTCATTTAATAAATATATATTTTAGTAAGGTGATCCTTGTCTTTGCAAACCCTATGTTCACCATTGGGTACGTGATAAGTAGATCTCGACCTTATTTGTGGTGGTGACCTCTACTTTTCTATGTTATAATTGCAATAACGGGCGATGAAAAGTTCACATCTACCCCAAAATGGCATGGGTAAAACATCAGCTCAGCATGCAAAAGATAAGCCCTCACCCATACCCAGACCTTGAAAAATGGAGACATTGCGGTCTTGGGAGAAAAAGCACTTTTTTTTTCTTTCTTACAAACTTTGGATTTTTTTCACCACTTAAATAAAAAAGAACCTAGACATGTTTGGTGTCTACGACCTCAGAGTGACCTGGAGAATCATAATGGCAGGTCAGTTTTAGCATTTAGTGAACATGGCAATTAAAATTAGAACAATAGTGGAATAGTGGAATTGCACTTGTATTGCAATTTCACCGCACTTAGAATTTTGTGTTGGCATGGACAGGGCACTGCCATAAGAATGAGACTGGTGACAAGCCACTGACAATACTGCGCACAGTACCAGAAGATAATGTCAAATCGAAGAAGAAAGTGTCTGATTTCTGGTGTAACGTTTATGTGCTGATCGTGTTTTTTTTTGTTTTTTTTTTAGAATATTGTTTTATCCAGCGGAGCAGAAAAGGTACGTTCACTCTAATCCAATATATATATCTGACACAAGTCCAATTATGTGCACACGGGTGAATCTACAGCATGTCCGCGCAATGGTCACACTGCAGTGTGTGACCTCCGCCAGAAGGAACGTTGATTCTTTCCTGCCCTATCACATATGTAGCTTTAATGGTGGTCCAATCCCATCTCATTACTTACATGTATCCTCCTGTGATCAGCAGGGCATTGCCAGTGTTCACTGTCCTGCATACAAAACCACGGGCAAATAGATGACAACATAACATCCCCTCTCCAGTCCATCCTTAACGCAGCAGGCAGGGTCATCTATCTGGCTAATTGCTACTCGGACACGTCCGCTCTTCGCCAGTCAATACACTGGCTGCCCATTCATTATAGGATCCAATTCAAAGTACTTGTTCTCACCCACAATGCTCTCCACAGTGCAGCATCCCCCTACATCTCCTCCCTCATTTCTGTCTATCAGCCTAACCGACTGCTGCGCTCTGCAAACGAATTTCGACTAACCTCTGCACTAATCCGTACCTCCCACTCCCGACTCCAAGATTTCTTCCGCGCTGCGCCAATCCTCTGGAATGCTCTACCCCAAGAAATTAGAACTATCCACAATTTGCATAGTTTCAGGCGCTCCCTCAAAACACATTTGTTCAGAGCGGGTTATCACGTTCACTAATCAGTCATTCTCTGTGTAAGTGTGCATGTGTAGCCCATTCACTGTCTCCATCCATCCCTCACTCCCTCAAGATGGCTGGACCATCATTGTAACTACACCCCTGTACTCTGTATCTCCCCCCCCCCCCCTCATTGTAGATTGTAAGCTCTCACGAGCAGGGTCATCTTATTTCGTCTTATTTTGCTTTAATTATTGTATTGTTAACGTTGTTACTTATGACTTATGTTTTGAAACTGTTAAACTGTAAAGCGCTGCGGAATATGTTGGCGCTATATAAATAAAGATTATTATTATAAGGGTAAGTTTACACTAGGTGTTTTTTCATCTGTTTTTTCTGCAGCAAAACCTGATTGGAAGGCAAGAAGCTGCAGAAAAAAAAAACATGTTTTTCTTGCATTTTTTTTGTTTTTTTGCTGCATTGAAATGATAGTGACATGCTCCATTGTGCAAAAAAACATGCAAAGCACAAAATCCTGATGACAAAAAGCAATGTGTGTACATGAGTGCTGAAATCTGAAAGACTGCTGGCATTGTAAAATGCTGCTGAAAATTTGCATAAAATGACGCATAAAAAAGCTGTAAAAATGCCTAGTGTGAACTTAGCCTAAAGTAATATAAAAACAGGCCTCGCTTCACCCCCGAGAGTCTACTGTCTTTTGGCTTCATAAAGGATCTGTATTGCAGAGTAGTACACCATTACCAAAGTACTATAAAAGTGAGCTCATGGCCACGTAGTTCCTTGGAAGGGCTAAGGGGAAAAAAAAGTTAAAGAAAAATCTAAATTTTAAATTTACAGTAACTTCTTTCTCGTTTGTAAGGGAAAAAAAAAATCTATGAAAATTTTAAAGCCTCCCATCACTTATCCAACACAGTGGACACCATAAATATACAAAGATGCCAGAATTGTATTTATTTTTTTTGTCACACTACCAAAAATTGGATTAAAAATGGCCAAAAATTTGTGTGTAATCCAAAATGGTGCCAGTAAAAACCGCCAACACCGATCAGTTGATGGTAAATTAACAAAAAGGTTGTATTCCTCAGAAGCTTTCATTTTTTTTTTAAACGAAAGAACACACAACATCAATCAAAAATGGGTCTCTTTAGGAGCTGATCTGCAACGTAAAGATACCAGATAATCTTTACTGTGCAAGGACTGATGTAAAAACACAATCCTAAGCAAAGTGTGTGCAACGCCATGTGCTGCTGGTGCAGGAGACCTTATTCCACTGCTAGCCTGCAGAGGTGGCCGGTAACCTAGACAACAAGCCATAAACAATCACATTAAAAGCCCTCTGTTATGGAGAATCCTTAAGAGGTGATTTGCACACCTGATTTGTACAAGCACTCTGCAATGTTGCCTATTCGACAAGATGAGACAAACCCTATGATTCTACTGAACAAATCTGAGTTGTAAAGCCAACTTGGCAGTGTAGCTGTACAAGCCGTCAATCAGACATACGTTTAGTTTTGTTTTTTTCTTGTACGGGGGGAAAAAATTGACAAATTTTCATTAATATGTGGTCCACTTTTCAATCTGTTGGACTGAGAGCATTTTTACCCTCTGAGTGGTGTCGGTTTTCCCAGCATGCAAAAATAATTCTATGCGTCTAGTACCCCTCTAAGAAGTGTACACTGCTCAGATGACGGTGTCCTGTCGGCTTTTTCACTGACCCATTGATTTGAATGGGTGAGTCGCTCTGATCAAAAATGGATGTTTGTTTGGAGGGGGTTGCATGTGCTTTAAACAAAAAACACTCCAGATTACTATGGGGATTTGTTCCATCTGTGATAAGCTGCTCTCTGTATGAGGCTAAAAAGTATATGAGACCAGGTAAAAGTTTCAGAAAAAGTATTAGGCTATGTGCACACGTAGCAGAAAATTTCTGCTTAAAAACCGGACTCCTTCCCAGAATTGTTTTTTGCGTGGTTTTTATGCGTTTTTTTTTCCGCGTGTCCCCAGTCTCATTGGAAATCGCTAGAAATGCGGAATTTTCCGTGAAATTAATGAGCATGCTGCGTTTTTTACCGCGACGCGTTTTTTTCGTGATAAAAAAACGCATCAATATGCTCAAAAAGTGCAAAACGCATTAAAATGAATGGGAAGCTTATTTTAGGTGTTTTTTGAGCTGATTCTTTGGCAAATCCGCGAAAAAAAAACGCTACGTGTGAACACAGCCTAAAAGTGAGAATAAAATTGTAAATTACCTGCGGGCTGTTTCAGACTTAGAGATGCAATGGAAGATGCAGAAAGTCGTCCAAGGCTGACCACCTCTAGCTCTCTAGATCCGCTGCTGTGTCTGGGGCCCCTAATGTCCTACACTTCTCTTACAAATAATATAATCGCATATTTCAACAGTTTGGACTTCCCCCTCTCTACCTCGGTAGCTGTTTCTCTCACGCCTGTTGATATTACACACATGGCTACATCCATCTAGTGATAAGAAGCTCGGCGCTTTATGGAACTCACAGTTGCACAACTATTTGATTATGAAATGCAGCTCCACTCTGGATATACAGTCATGGTCGAACCCGTTGGCACCTTTAAAATTGTTCCAGAAAACAGGGCTGTGGAGTCGGTAAGCCAAACCTGCGACTCCGACTCCTCAATTTCCCTTACACCGACTCCCACACATATTGCTTATATTTAAGTGAAAAATTTATTGTAGTACAATGTGAACATCAGACATTTAATCATTTTTATGATCCAATAATCAAGATATTTAGATAGAACAGAATATATATTGGTGTACTACCCGGTTTTCATTCTTTTTGGTACAGATACGATATGGATAGACAGACATAAATGGATATATAGATAGAGCAGATTTCTAATCTGCTTTTGCTATTGAAAACATTATCTATGAGCTCAAAAACCTTTCAGGTGATGCAGTTTTTTAAAAAGATGATCAACTTTTGCAGCTGAAAAACGTATCCTCAAAAAACACAGGAAAAACGCTGTGTGTGAATGTAGCCTTAGATCAGGAATATAACAGCCATTTATAGGACATTTCATAACTTTCCCAAACTCCTATGAAAAAATATTCAGCACATCCTGCATTGAATTACTGTACCCAATTTATTATATATTTTAGGAGTCGGAGTCGGTCCATTTTATACCGACTCCAACTCCGACTCCACCAAAATGAGCACCGACTCTGACTCCATGACTCCGACACCACAGCCCTGCCAGAAAATAAAGTATTTTTCTCAGGAAATTATTGAAATTTCACATGTTTTGTTAAACACATGTTTATTTCCTCTGTGTGTATTCAAACAACACAAAATAAGCAAAGAAAACAAGGCAAATAGGACATAATTTCTCACAAACCCCCAAAAATGGGCCGGACAAAATTGTTTTCACTCTCAACTTAATACTTGGTTGCACACCCTTTGGAATAAATAACTGCTATCAATCGCTTCCAATAACCATCAACAAGTTTCTTGCACCTCTCAACTGGAATTTTGGAACACTCCTCTTTTTCAAACTGCTCCAGGTCTCTTATATTTGAAGGCGTCTTCTCCCAACAGCAATTTTAATATCTCTCTAGATGTTCAATAGGATTTAGATGCAGACTCATTACTGGCCCCTTCAGAACTTTCCAGCGCTTTGTTTCCATCCATTTCAGGGTACTTCTTGAAGTATGTTTGGGGTCATTGTCCTGCTGGAAGACCCATGACCTAGAAAGCAAACCCAGCTTTCTGACACTGGGCACAACATTGTGACCCAAAATCCTTTAGTAATCTTCAGACTACATGATGTCTTGCAAACTGTCAAGGCACGCTCTGCCAGAGACCGCAAAACAGTCCCAAAACATCCTTGAACCTCCACTATATTTTACTCTAGGTATTGTGTTCTGTTCTTTGTGGGCCTCATTCCGTTTTCAGTAAACAGTACAATGATGTGCTTTACAAAAAAGCTCTACCTTGGTCTCATCTGTCCACACGACCCATCCCAGAAAGATTTTGGCTTACTCATGTACATTTTGGCAAACTGCAGTCCAGCTTTTTTATATTTCTGTATCAGCCGTTTGTGCTCCTGGGTCTCTTGCCCTAGCGTTTCATTTCATTCAAATGTCGACAGATAGTTTATGCTAACATTGATGCACTCTGAGCCTGCAGAACAGCTTGAATTTCTTTGGAGCTTGATTGAGACTCCATATCCACCATCCGGACTTTCCTGCATTGTGACCTTTCATCAATTTTTCTCTGCCGTCCACGGAGATTAGCTACATTGCCATGAGTTGTAAACTTCTTGACTATGTTGCACACCATGGACAAAAACATCAAGATCTCTGGAGATAGACGTGAGAAACAAAATTGCTGAACAGTATCAACAATCTCAAGGTTACAAGTCCTCAGATGCACAAAGACTGCAAAGATTGAGTTCACTTCTCCCCTTTTCATCAGTTTTCTGGTCTGGTTTTCATATTGACCACACTTGTTACTTGCCACAGGTGAGTTTGAACGAGCATCACATGCTTGAACAATAGTTGTTTTCCCACAGTTTGGAAAGATGCCAACAATTATGTAGCCCATTTTGGGGGTTTTGTGTGAAATTATGTCCAGTTTGCCTTTTTTTCATGACTTTATGCCGTATACTCTACTGCACTCTATGTAAGGAGTCACAACCCCAATATAATCTGCTGTATACTTGAGACAGATTTATCAAAATGGTTTAAAATAAAAAAATTTGTGCCCCCTAATCAGTCACAACGCAGCAGATTTTTAATACAAGGATTGGGCCTCAGTTATCAAAACTGTCTGAAGTGTCTTTTTACAACTTTTTAGAGCTGAAAATGATGCTAAACAAACCTCAAAAGATGAACAAATTAACTTCTATGTAAAAGCAACTTCCTATTTGTATTGTGCAATATGTTCAGTGTTTGAGCTTTTTTTTTTTTTTAAACACTTCAGGATTTCAAAAGACACCAAGCATTTAAAAGATGTAGCGTGTACCAGGGCTGTGGAGTCGGTAAACCAAACCTCCGACTCTTCAATTTTCCGAACTCCACAGCACTGGTCCCTACTGAGCATGTACATAAAGTGCAGCACAGATTCATCACTGCTTAAAGCCAAGATCCTTAGATCAGGAACAGACCAGATATTTATAGGACATCACATCCTGCATTGTACTACTGTCCCCAATGTATTAGAGCTCAAATAGGAATACCCATTAACGAAGCATGATGCAATAGGGCATAACTCAGGATTACTAATATAAATCAAACCGCAAGAGAGTATATTTAGCCCATGAAATCACTTTTTATTAATGGCATCTAAATGCAAAAATTCAAATAGAATCAACACAAAAACTAAAACAGTCTGCCCTCAAGGGGTAGACATTATCAACTTACGGAATACACATAGGAAGCACTCACTCACAGGTTTAAGATAATTCAGCTGATGTTTCCTAATCATGTAAACCTATCGTCCCAGGATACACTTTTCCCACCTGGTAGAATAATCAAAGATATTAAAGAATAGAACTTGTATGAAATGATCAGTGCTGTTTGTGTGTTGTCTCTACCACCCCAATGCACGTTTCAATATTCTGTCTCCTGGCTCTCTTGCTGTTTGTACCCAATTTATTGTATATTTTAGGAGTCAGTCTATTTTATACAGTCACCGACTCCACCAAAATGGACACCGATTCAGAATCCATGACGCCCACTCCACAGCCCTGGCATGTACACTAAGCTTTTTTTTCCCCAATTTTCCACCACAAAAAAAAAAACTGGGTAAAAAAGTACTATATTAAAAGCTCAGGAAAAGACCAAGAAAGCTATCAAAAGACTCTTTAAAGGGAACCTGTCAGTTCCATCATACCCTCCAATCCAGCAGTATTCAGCTATGTTTGATTAAAGACCCGCCCTAACCAGCCCTGTTTAACATACTTAGTGAAATTAATGCTTTAAGAAGCATTTATAGCCTCGCCTTTCCTATGCTAATGAGGGCTATAACTAGTCGAGGGGCGTTAGTTACCCGAAACCAGTCAGCCCTATTTCCATGTTCTCACGCCCCTGTGGGTATGACAACATAATTTTCACGACTGGCATAATCGCCAACTCAAGCCGCTCATTCCAGCAGAGTCATTGCATCTCTGAAGCCGGGTGTAAGCTTCTGGTCATGCGTAGTTCTCGTCTCTGAAGCCAGGAAGCTATCTTCTGAATTTCCGGACTTGCACAGTACACGTACACCCTTCTTCAGAGACGCAGTAACGTTGCCGGAAGGAGCACAGAGTTTCTTGAGTGACAATATGGCTGGCTCGTGCAAATTGTTGTAATGCCAACAGAGACATGACAACATGGAAAGAGGGCTGACAAGTATGGGCAACTAACGCCCCATTGACTAGTCAAAGCCCTCATTAGCATAGGGAAGGCGAAGGTTATAAATGCTTTTTTAAAGCATTTATTTAATTGTTATGTTACACAGGGCTGGCCAGGGAGGGAGAATAATCAGACATAGCTGAATGCTGCTGGATCGGAGGGCACGGGGGACCTGACAGGTTCCTTAAAAGCGAACCTGTCAGCTATAAGATGGGGCCACTGCCTTTCAGGGCTTATATGATGCAGCATTTTATAATGCTGTAGTTAAGCCCCCGGTCTGACCTGCAAGAGAAGAAAAATAAGTTTTATTCTACTCACCCGTGGGAGCGATCCGGTCCGATGGGTGTTGCCGATCCTGGTCCGGCGCCTCCCATCCTGCGATGCTGCCTTCCTGCTTCTTCATCGCATTGCACTCCTGCCCAGGTGTACTTACCTGAGATGGAGGCTGAAGAGGAGGAGGTGCAGGAGCTGTACACAGCGCCTGCAGGAATTTGCTCTGCACAGTTGTGTGATGCTGGTGAGCGATAAAGCAAGCAGGAGGGAGGTGTGTCAAGAAGATGGGAGGTGCCGGACCCAGACAGAGCTGCAACACCCATCGGACTTGACCGCCCCCCAGGTGAGTATAATAAAACTTGTTTTTCTTATCTTTCAGGTCGGACCAGGGGCTTATCTACAGCATTATAGAATACTGTAGATAAGCCCTGAAAGGCAGTGGCCGCGTCTTATATCGGCCAAAACAGGTGACAGGTTCCCTTTAAGTTTACGAAACTGCAGAGAAATGACACTTGTTTTTAAATGTGAGAATCAGATGTAGTGTGAACATGCCATAACAGTAAAACCATGTTAAAGGGGTTGTCCGGGCTTTTCACATAATCTCAGTACATATCTGGGCTGCTGAATTATGACAATAAGTAATTTACTTTCTGTCACTAGTTTGCACGGTTTTCTAGATATTCTGAACAGAACGTCCAAGGGGTGTGTGTTATTACTGATAATTGAGTATGTATTATGTATTGTAATCATGGAGTGGCCCAGAATACAGGATGATTTTCCCTCCTCACTAGTTTCACTTTCCATAGATAACTGTTCAGTGTGTGTCTGGGGGAGGACCAGCTCTCTGCTCTCTGCACTGAGGCTGCTGGAGGGGAAGAATTCCTTACTGTGTGATGAGGGCTGCTTCATGTGGACGGGGAGGGCCTGTAGCTATGGAGGGTGGGGTTGTTGCTACAGAGGGCATGTTTTGAGTAGAGTAGGAGGTTACGACTAGTTCTCATTTCAATGCCATAACACCCCCCCCCCCCCCTTGGATTGGACGTTCTGTTCACAATATCTAGAAAACCGTGCAAACTAGTGACAAAGTAAATTACTTATTGTCATAATTCTGCAGCCCAGATAAGTACTGAGATTATGTGAAAACCCCTTTAAATATCTATAGTGACCAATCAGAGATCAGCTTTCATTTTCCAGTGCAGTTTTATAAGTGGAAGCTGCCGTCTGGTTGCTGTGGACATGACTTTAACTGTGAAACCTTTTTAATAAATTGAGGCCCTATTTGTTTTATACAAATTCCTCTGTTATAAAATGTTTAAAGTAAATTTACATAGTAAAATATATTTGTTCTACCAGAAAATAGAGATGACTTGTATATACTGTATGCAGAGAAAAACACCATAGATGGAGGACTTGGTATTACTAACTACGGTTTCCGCTGTATCGCGCGGTGTCCGCTCAATGTTTGCCCTGATCGCTGCATTGACCTATGAAGACTGAATTTGGACGTCCATGCGACTACAATACCTGGGGAAAAGTAATCGGCATATTGGTCTGGGCAACGTGGTCTGAACGCTGTATTCAGTCTAAGGGCGCATGCACGTGACCGTATTTTCAGTCCAAGTGCTGTCCGTTAAAAAACCGAATCTCTCCTCGACCAATGTTATTCATTGATTTTTTTTTTTTTTCCTCTTGATTGTATCTGGGTGTGAATTTTTTTTTTTTAAAAAAATCGCAGCACGCCTGAGTTTCGTCCATGAATCAGATGACCCTCGCCTTGAGTAATAGCTGCTGTAAAGAAATAACAGCTTATATATGGACCGCATATGGGTGACATGTGGATGAAATTCTGAAAAAAAAAAATGTTATATGGTCGTGTGACCGTAGTATGCTGCAATAGCTGAGAAATCGTTTCTCCATTACTGTCTTTCCTTGAATATAGATATTTATTATCATTTATTTATTATATCCTTGTGATCATAAAGTGATTTTTTTTTTTTTTTTCTTTTTGTTTTTTAGCCGTTGGACTTGAGAGGTCCATATGACGTTGCCACCTTGTATCCTTATCCATCAGATATACGCGAAACTGATTTGTTTTCAGCGTAACGTCTACAGGGGATTTTTGCTTTAAAATTGATTATATAGGAAAGAAAGGAGCGCTTCATGTGCAGAACCTTCTCCGGCTGTGCTGGACCACAGCACTAATCCTGGTGTGATGTGCGTGCAGCGAGATTCAGGTTTGACAGTTAGAAAATAATGCAAAGTGAAGAAAGCGCTTTCACCAGCACTAGAAGCATTTACCCACTGATGATGCTGGTTGTGCATACACGAAATGTCTTATTATGTCCAAAGAACACCATTTGTGAATCTGATCCGAATTTGTCATCTGCATCCAGTATCAGGACAGGCCCTGTGTATGTCCCAGTAAACTTTCTGGAGCGGATTCGGAAACTTGTTCCTTGGACACGATAAAATGGATGGTGGCGGTTGAAAGAACGCTGCTTGCCGCCGCCTCTGTGTCTTTATTATTTTTTTACCAATTTTTGTCCCAATTTTGGCACATATTAAAGGAACTTTGTCATAAGAGTTTATATCTCAAACTAATGGCATGCATGGTACAGGGACTTTCATTCTGATTAAACCTGTACCTTGACTTGTAGAAATCCAGCATTGAAATCGTATGCAAATGAGCAGCAGGTGCTTTACGGTGGGACAGTGCACTTCCACCTCGCCGCCCTCCAGCTTTATTCCCCACCGTCAGCTCATGTCTGTCTGTGACAGGTCACTCTCATTTCAGTGACCTGCCTCCTCTACCGAGATCCCTCATCAGTGCTTGGGGTGGCACATGCGCGGATCGATACACTGGGTCTTGCAGCGCCATGAGGACCTTATTGCGCAGGCACTGATGCCGTTTGTGATCTTGGTAGGAAAAATAGATCACTGAAACTAGATACGGTTAAAGAGGAATACCCGTGACCAGTTTGTTCTTCTATCACTTACCAGGCTTTTCGGTTACTGAGAATGAGGGATCCCGAGTCTCCATACATTTGGCCGGCTGATCTGAGACGTATGATCTAGTTTTTTTTGTCTCCATGCTGTAGGTAAATCCTATGACTTTGCAGCTCTCTGGTCTGAGGAGCAGCGATATAAGCAATAATATCCTCAGATTGTCTTATAATTGGCTTAATCAGCAAGTAGGCGATGGTGCTTGTCCTATAAATTCCCGATCCCGGGGAGAGCTGAAATATGGCCGTTATTGGCTCCAGATAAATTTTTGGGCAACATTTTACTGCATGTTAAGGATTTATCACATCATTGCATTATACGTGACTTTAATTTTAATTACTGATTTTCTTTTTTAAATTGTCATATTAAGAAACATTTTCTGTGTAAAATCCTGAATCCAATATTAGAAGTTTGCTGTTTGGCTTGCCTGAAAGATCTGCCAAGGCTGCGCTGTCTACCAATTGTCGGGCTGCCCTCTTACACGGTGGTAAGTTCACGCACTACAATAACCAGTCAGCATCACTGGAGTTGAGCGAATTTAGCAAAATTTGGTTTGGATTCCAATCGCTGGCGCATATTATATTTGCAATATTCGCCGAACATCATTGGAGTCAGTGGGCCTAGAGTTGAGCGAATATGTTCGGAAACGATCGTCAAACACAAATTCGGCACGGATTGGGTAGAAAAATGGCACGAATGTGGCAAATTTGGATTTCACTATACATTCCGAACTTATTCACTCAACTCTAAACATCACGTCATATCAAAAACATATCTAAGAACGCTGCGTTGGTGCCCACCAATGACTTCCAGAATGAAGGGGATATGCAGGAAGCTAAACGTTCTGGAGTTTAGCAGCGGAAATCTCTTGAGCAACAACAACCAGCTGAGGCAAAGCTTTACAATATATTCTTTACACACAAGAGAGAAAATCCAGTATAACGTGCCAGTAAAATATATCCTTTATTTAATTCACACAATTATTATACAAAACTGTTCCTAATAAAAATTAAGGTCACTACTTTCCCATAGTAGGGGAAATAACCACCATCAAACAGACCTACAGCCTATGTAAACAGTGCAAGTATAAGATCCTTACTTATAGACACTTAGATCTCCTGTCCCCGGTACCAGCCGTGTCCCCAATCAGGCTATTATGAAATAAACTAGGATAGCACTTACATGCGTAGTGGTCTTCTGTGTGTGGTATCCCCAAGCGCCCCAACGCGCGTTTCGTCCCTTCATCAGGATTTTTATTTTGAACAGTTTTTTTATAATAATTGTGTGAATTACTCTGAGTGAGTTAAATAAAGGATATATTTTACTGGCACGTTATACTGGATTTTCTCTTGTGTTTATTGATATGCATCAGTTTTTGTGCCTGGTTATTTGGATGGGTTTTGTGCTATAATATATTCTTTACGTAGTGAAAGGAATTGAAGGGACCCTTTATACTATTGAATGTAGAGTTGTTGAGTTCTTCTGGGCGTTTCCAGAAGCAGATGGGTGTTCCCCTGCACAGTCCCACCCACACTATCCGTACTGGTGGTGGGAACAGGTTGGGGAAGACCTTCTTTCGTTCCAGTATGACTATGTAGAAAGCAGCATATTATAGCTGCTGTGCTAATTCTGCACCCATACAGTCTTCCATGTGCTACCATTCACCAGCCCTGGTTTCTTCCTTTCTATGCTTTTGTGTAAACTTGCCTGTATGTTTTAGGTTTTGCACTCTTTTTTTTTTTTTTTGTCACCCTGACTCCTTTGACTTGGACAGTGGGTGATGTTGTGTTAATTTGCATGCTACGTTTGCAGCTGAAAATGTAGTTTTATTGGTATTGATATCCTCAAAGTTGTGATTTTTTTTTTTTTTTTTTTTTCCCCTTTTCATATTGGGCTTTGTACGTATTCTCACATCCTTTTATGAAAAATTTCCATGAAATCTTCCAAGCTGGTAAGCGGATGACACAGCGCTGTTTAATAGTGTTTTTTCAACTTCAGAAACAAGAAAGACGGCGTTCGGCGTCACTTATACTGTGAAGAAACCACAGGCCAAAGAAGATGAAAGGGAAGCGGCAGAGCCGGCGTTCAAGAAAGCAAAGAAGGAGTAAAAGCTCGTCCATACCGCGCAGCGTGCTACGTGAATGTAACAAGAGATCACCAGATCGATGATCCAGTATTGGGATCCAGCGCTCAAACTGTTATTTGTCTTTTTATTTTTTTCCAAAATGTGGTTGACTAATCAATTTGTCTACCGGTTTAATACCGGCACAGTGAATGAGTGCACTCTCTTATCAATGTCTGTATATATTGTATGGAACGGCGTAAAAGACAGGCTCACACACAGAAAAGTTTAACAAATTTATTGCTAAACTGAATTTTTTTTTCTCTTTTGATGAAACCATAAAACAAAATGGAATTGTTGAGATTTCTTTATTTCTGAATAAATACCGATCTCAATATCCCATCGGCACTGCCTGAGTTGTGGCTTCGCGCTGTCCAGAACCTGCATTAAAAGGTTTCCGGACTGAAAACATTATGGCGTTTTGTTTTTTTTAATTTCCCCAAAACAGCGCCACTTTTGTCCATTCATTACACATGTAGCAACTCATGTCCATGGAAGCTTAAGGGAGTTTACCTGCAACATAGACAAATCCCTTGGACAGGTTTGGTGCCGTTATTGGCAGAAACTAACCATATTTTTCTGATCCTGAAAACCGCGCTTTAAAGGGAATCTGGCCAGTAGATTTTGCTGCTGCTGCATGATGTAGGGGCAGAGACCCTAATTCCAGCGATACATCACTTACTGGTTTGCTTTCTGTAGTTTTGATTAAAAACGCTTTTGTCTGGTAGACCTACCAGTTCTCTAAGTGCCGAGTGCTATAACCTCACAAACCCCACAGACTGGCAGTTTTCTGTCTATGCACAGTGAACACAGCGGTAGGGGCGGGGTAGTACAGCAGTAGAACGACATGACACGAGACAGCGAGGCCTGTAGTGATAATCTCTTGCTGATAAAACACTGATTTTTATTGAAATTACAATAAGCAGCCCAGTTAGTGACACAAAGATGGAATCGGGCTCTCTGCCTCTGCATTATGTTGCTGACAGGTTCTCTTAAGTGTTGAGAATTAAGCAGTTTTAACAGATGTCTATATTTTGTGCCCCTGTTAGCTGTGCACAATTATTATTATTATTATTATTTATTGTTATAGCGCCATTTATTCCATGGCGCTTTACATGTGAGGGGGGTATACATAAAAACAAGTACAATAATCTTAAACAATACAAGTCATAACTGGTACAGGAGGAGAGAGGACCCTGCCCGCGAGGGCTCACAATCTTCAAGGGATGGGTGATAATACAGTAGACACAATGTCAGTGACTGGCAAGCAGCAGTGCATTATAAGCTATGGTAGCTTTGCACATTATACAAGGTTTTTTTTTTAATGCCATTTTTAAACACTGAAATTCCATAGTCTTCTACAGTACAGGAGAGCAACATACTACAAGGAGTCACCACTAGGTGGCGCACATTGATCGTCCTTGACCATTCTGCTCATCATCCATACCATTATACACACAGTTTTGGCCTTTAAAACAAATAATCGCCACTATTCAGGATCACGGCACAAGAGCACGGGCTCAGCAAGTGCATTGTGACCGCGTGTCAAGCATCGGACGCACTACGTGATACTTGTAGATCCTGGTTAGTTTGATTAATTATAAGACCTTGTAAAATATGATTTTAGTTATTCTGCATTAGAAAGAATCCGCACGACTCATTTCCTTGTTCCATTATTTGGTACAGTATATAAAGTCAAGACCTTAATCATCCATCATGTGGTAAATACAGGAAATCAATACAAAATGTACAGAAAATACAATACCGATATACAAAAGATCTTCCAAGTACAAACCTTTCTATTTGCAATCCGTTGCATTTCTTTCTAGTCATATCTGGTGTCTCAACCAACCATACTGTGACCATCGCTACTAAGGGCCTAGAACCCTGATGCCACTTGGGACATTTCGGGGTTCCAGACGCTTTCTGTGTGCACTGAAGCCATAGATGTGCCTTATATCACTGCATGGGACGTGTGAAAATGGGTCCGTTCCCTTGGTCCATCTCATTATAGGAGAATACGCCAAGGTAAAATTGACTGATTTTGATAACGTGACCCTCCTGACCAAACACCTACACGATCTTACACAAGATGCTTTGAGAGATTCAAAAAAAATCCAAAGGATTTGTGTCGTGTCTGGAGTGGTTCCTTACAGAATACACGCAGGAGCGATGAGGAGGTTTTTTGGTTTCAGAAAACCCTATCCCCCCCCTATGCAGTAGTTTCTTTAAATCAAGAGACTATCCGCATACAATGACTGTTCAAACAAAGCACAGGCGCTCGGTGCATCACGGCAGCCAATCATATCCACCTGCTTGGGTTCCATCTATCTCCACCCTTCTTTGGTCCTATGAAGCCAGAGCTGTCAGTCAAATAAGGGTGCAGATAGAGGGAAACCAAGCCGGTTGGAAGGGGTATATGAATCATTGACCTCGCCATGAAGCACCGAGTGTCTGCACTTTGAACAGTTATTGTCTGCTGCAGCCAATCAGTGATCTATGTGGCTCCGATTGCCTCGTGCCCATCAACTCTGGGAGAGCTGCCGATCTCACTGATTGGCTGCAGTGCGGTTGACGTGACCTCGGCGCTGCAGACAATAATTGGCATTGGGAGCAGCGTCAGAGGGAGAGTGAGTAAAGTGCAGCGTTTTTGTTTTTTTATTAAAACATACTGTAACCAGGGGCTAGGCTTTTTTTCCACGACCAGAAAAACCCTTTAAGACTACACTGGTGGCGTCTACCTAATTTTACATCGTGTAAAATAGAGAAAAGGCATTTTCTTTAATTTATCCTTCATATACTACATTGTCCCCATGATGAAAAAGCACAATAATGACTTTTGTGACACAGATGCCCTCCTGACAAGCTACAGAGGGGGGTAAAAAGACGAGAAAATTCAGGGTTTCTTTTGTAAAAACCGGTTTAACAATCAATGTCTCTTGTGCCTAGCAACCAATCACAGTGTAGCTTTCATTTTTCCACACCAGTTTGAAAATTGAAAGCTGAGCTCTGATTGGTTGCTATTGGCAACAAATACAATATGACCATTTTTAAGGCCCGGTATCTCTCGTTTCTGTCTTATTCCAGCTCGGTGTTCTCCTGGACACATCTGGTGCTTCTAACCAAACTCTAAAATTTGTCACGAGTGGGACTGAAACAACTCAACAATGTTATCTGTGTCTTAAGATCACCGGCTCAGTGGATAAAACCCCCTCGGCCTACTGACATTACGTTTGTCTCCATTATAAGTTAGGTAGCTTCGTTGGGTAGGTAGCCACAAATAAATTGGGCCTGACCCATGGCAGAAGCTTCTCATTTCTAAACATACAGCCTGGAACACGTCCTGGCATCACCCGCTGTAAGCCGTGTCTACGTAGTCCACCATAATGGCTACGTTCCGTATAGTGGAGCATTCACTCCTACACACAACATGTGATATGTGCGTAATCTATCAGGCAGCAATGGTGTCCTTTTTTTTTTTTTTTTATAGTAGACACAAGAATTTTTGCCTTCAAGGAATTTGTATAAAGCGCAATAATAAACCTAAAAAAATACATAAATAAGGACATAAATAAAAATACACAAACATTGAAAAGTGCAAGAAGTTTCAAATAAATAATATGGAATAGTCCTATCTCAAAGCACGTAGCAAATAAAAAAAGTGCCTGGCGAATGCCGTGTCAGAGTGATGCCGGCTGGCAGCGCTGTCAGAACTGCTGGATGTCACAGCTCTTGTATGACTTCTCCTGAAGGCCGCTGAATATCTCCTTTACTCCATTCTGCCACTGGAGGACGAGCTCCATTGCTGTCTTTCCCGCCTGTCGGCACAATATGAAAGTAATTCAGTTAGGCAGGAAAATCTCAAAATCCTTGAAGTGTTTCAGATCAAGTGTAAAAGCGAGACGGATGTAGCCATGATATATTCACACGGACGGGGTGATACCTCATGCAGGAGCTACATACTGCACCGAGGCTGGAATCACACAGGCAGCCTTTGTTCTCAGTACCGTTTTTTGATCGTAGAGTTGGCACAAATTCCAATGTTATTCAGTCATTTTTATGTTTTTTTTGCATAAATGTTTAATAAATCTGTCTGAAAAGCTTTATGGCAGTATCTTAACATAAAGGGTGCCAAAAAACATCAGGTACAAGCATCTTATTAAACATGGCCCGATGTCTTTAAAGGGTTGCTCCACTATTATTATATCTATGACCTATTTTATGGGTTTCAATATTAGATGGGGGTCTTACCTCTAGATTATCCCCACAGATCAGTTGTTCTCAGTCTCAGCAGCAGCTAAAACTTACCGTAGTAGTTGTGGAGCTGAACAGCGCAACTTCATTAATGATGTAGTGGCCGCTGCCAAGTACTGCAGTTTAGGCCCTATTCAAGTAATTAGCAATGGATCGGCATGGCCACCAAACATGACAGCTGTGCTGTTTAGTCCCACAACTGCTTACATCCGGTAGGCACCAACAGTAGCTGATCAAGGTGGTGCCATGTGTTGGACCACCACAGATCTGATACTGATGATCTATACTTAGGATAGTTAATATAAAAGTAGAGGCACAACCCTTTAACTTTCCCCCACCACTAAGACCTCGAGCAAATAGCTGTTGTCATTTTTTGCTCATTTCCTCTACTTAGATCACTTTTCAAATTTTTTTTTTACTACATTCAGCTGCTAAAATAAATGTTCATCAATGTAATGCAAGTACTGACAAGGTCTGACAATGAGAACTGCTGTGCGTAAAGGTACTGTAACTGCTGCGGATCCGCAGGGCCAAATCTGCTGCAGATCCGCAGTAGAATCTGCAACGTGTGCACACAGCCTAATAGAGCAGGGATTTTTAGGATGTAGCAACACCTAGATTTGGCATGCAAAAGGAAACTGATCCAATAAGGATCACTTGTTTTCCTAAAGTCAGAACAGGATAGTGGGTGGCAGTAACAGATTACTTCCATTACACTGCCCAGAGGAGTTGTCCCCCAATTTTGCACAGACCCTGATGGCTGTGCTTCAAAGTCTATATGCGGGGAGCATCCTAGTAGTAGGGTGTTAAAAATTGAGAGAAAGTTCTAACCGGAAAGGCTGACAGTATTTAACGGCTCTTGACAGTATTTAAAGGCGTTATCTGGGTCTTAGATTTTTTTTTTTACACATACCCGGCACCAGCACAGAGTGGTCATTGATGGTGATTCAGCTGCTCCCTGTCAAGAGAGTAGCGCTTCTACTTCTGGGCTGTTCTGTCGGCGGGGCTCTTTCTACAGTGGCAGCATGGGCGGACATACCGCCGGTTCAACAGGTGCGACTGCACCGGGGCCCAGAGCCTCCAGGGGGCCCTTCAAGGTGGCTAATGATGAGGGCAATCTGGCCATTATCTCCAGCCCAGAGGCTCTGGGGGCCCCTGGCCAGATTGCCCTCATGTGTAGCGACGGGCAGGGAGCGATCCAAACAGCTCCACTGCCTGCAAGTGAAAATAGCAGGAGCGGAGCTGCAAGGATCCTTCCTGCCCGCCACCCGCGCTTCCCGCCTGACAGAGGAGCGCCGCTGAATGACGTCATCATTCAGCAGCCGCTGCTGTGTCAGAGCGAGGAAGCGCGCTGCTGCGGACAGGTTAGAGGAGAGAGGTGGTGTGTGTGGGTGTGTATGTATGTATGTGTGTGTATGTATGTGTGTATGTCTGTGTATGTGTGTGCGTATGTACTATATGTATGTATATGTATGCATGTATGTACAGTTAGGTCCATATATATTTGGACAGAGACAACATTTTTCTAATTTTGGTTCTAGACATTACCACAATGAATTTTAAACAAAACATTTCAGATGCAGTTGAAGTTCAGACATTCAGCTTTCATTTGAGGGTATCCACATTTAAATTGGATGACGGGTTTAGGAGTTTCAGCTCCTTAACATGTGCCACCCTGTTAAAAGACTAAAAGTAATTGGACAATTGACTCCAAGGCTATTTCGTGGACAGGTGTGGGCAATCCCTTCGTTATGTCATTCACAATTAAGCAGACAAAAGGTCTGGAGTTGATTTGAGGTGTGGTGCTTGCATTTGGAAGGTTTTGCTATGAAGGAAACAAGTGGTCAAAGGAGCTCTCCATGCAGGTGAAACAAGCTATCCTTAAGCTGCAAAAACAGAAAAAACCCATCCGAAAAATTGCTACAACATTAGGAGTGGTAAAATCTACAGTTTGGTACATCCTGAGAAAAAAAGAAAGCACTGGTGAACTCATCAATGCAAAAAGACCTGGGCGCCCACGGAAGACAACAGTGGTGGATGATCGCAGAGTAGTCTCCATGGTGAAGAGAAACCCCTTCACAACAACCAACCAAGAGAAAAACAGTCTCCAGGAGGTAGGCGTATCAATATCCAAATCTACCATAAAGAGAAGACTGCATGAAAGTAAATACAGAGGGTTCACTGCACGGTGCAAGCCACTCATAAGCATCAAGAATCAAAAGGCTAGACTGGACTTTGCTAAAAAACATCTAAAAAAAGCCAGCACAGTTCTGGAAGAACATTCTTTGGACAGATGAAACCAAGATCAACCTCTACCAGAATGATGGAGAGAGAAAAGTATGGCAAAGGCATGGTACAGCTCATGATCCAAAGCATACCACATCATCTGTAAAACACGGCGGAGGCAGTGTGATGGCTTGGGCATGCATGGCTGCCAGTGGCACTGGGTCACTAGTGTTTATTGATGATGTGGCACAGGACAGAAGCAGCCGAATGAATTCTGAGGTATTCAGAGCCATACTGTGTGATCAGATCAAGCCAAACTGATTGGTCGTCGTTTCATACTACAGATGGACAATGACCCAAAACATAAAGCCAAAGCAACCCAGGAGTTTATTAAAGCAAAGAAGTGGAATATTCTTGAATGGCCAAGTCAGTCACCTGATCTCAACCCAATTGAGCATGCATTTCACTTATTAAAGACTAAACTTCAGACAGAAAGGCCCACAAACAAACAGCAACTGAAAACCACCGCAGTGAAGGCCTGGCAGAGCATCAAAAAGGAGGAAACACAAGCATCTGGTGATGTCCATGAGTTCAAGACTTCAGGCAGGCATTGCCAACAAAGGGTTTTCAACCAAGTACTAGAAATGAACATTTTATTTACAATTATTTAATCTGTCCAATTACTTTTGGTCCCTTTAAAAACAGGGTGGCACATGTTAAGGAGCTGAAACTCCTAATCCCTTCATCCAATTTTAATGTGAATACCCTCAAATGAAAGCTGAAAGTCTGAACTTCAACTGCATCTGAATTGTTTTGTTTAAAATTCATTGTGGTAATGTCTAGAACCAAAATTAGAAAAATGTCGTCTCTGTCCAAATATATATGGACCTAACTGTATGTATGTGTATGTCTGTGTGTAGGTGGAGCCTGGCCCTGGAGGAGATGGGGACATGAGGAGAAGACCGTGATGGGGAGAAGGCAATGATGGGAGTGATCGGGTGATGGAGCAGGCAATGATGGGAGTGATGGGGAGAAGGCAATGATGGGAGTGATGGGGTGATGGAGCAGGCAATGATGGGGTGATGGAGCAGGCAATGATGGGGGTGATGGAGCAGGCAATGATGGGAGTGATGGGGTGATGGAGCAAGCAATGATGGGAGTAGGCAATGATGGGAGTGATGGAGAGAAGGTAGTGATGGGGTGATGGAGAAGGAAATGATTGGAGTGATGGGGAGAAGTCAATGATGGGAGTGATGGGGTGATGGAGCAGGTAATGATGGGAGTGATGGGGAGAAGGTAGTGATGGGGTGATGGAGAAGGCAATGATGGAAATGATGGGGAGAAGGCAATGATGGGAGTGATGGGGAGAAGGCAATGATGGGGTGATGGAGAGGGCAATGATGGGGTGGTGGGGGAAAAAGAAATGATGGGGTGGTGGGGGAGAATGCACGGATGGTGGTGGTGGAGGAGGAGGAAATGATAGAGGTGGTGGAATGGGCAATGATGGGAGGTATTTCCCTCCGAGGAGCGCAGCTCCAAGTGCTGGCGCCGGACAGGATCAGAATGCTATCAACCTGCAGATCAACCCCATATCTACCGGTTAAAAGTGTTTTTTTCATGTGACAGGTTCCCTTTGAGGGTTTTGGACTGATCTATTATTTTAGATATACATCACTGAGGCTACATACTAACATAGATATACAACGGTACATAAATAATAGGTAATAAACATTTCATTTGCAGAACTTACACAATTTTTTACAGTTAAATTGGCTCCATACAGGATCAAGAGTCTCATCATTTTGTAGCGATTTAGTCTCACTCCGTCATGCATTGGTGTGTCTCCTTCCTGCAGAATCCATAATAATGGTGTTACTTGTTGGTTAAAAAAAATCATAGCAAATATTGTATGTTAATAGTCAGTGCAGGCGTAATAGTTACACCGTGTTATGCCTAGTCCACAGCGTGATGAGACTCTCCATGTCACATTCATTCAAAGAGCCAAAAAGAGAAGTCGAGTCATAATGTACACATAAGGAACATATTTCCTAATAATTGGCACTATTATGTAATATAGGTGATTAAAAAAAAGAAGACTTTTTTTTCTAATTTTAAGAATGCCTCTAAAGTGGATGTCCAATTGTTTTCTAAGCATGGATCGTTTCAAAATAACTAACTCACCTTCCAGTACTTCCATGGATCCAGGACAGATTGCGGAATGTTACAGGACCGCTGAAGACCTCACCATCAGAGAAACATCTGATGATGAGCTCTTCTAGTCACTTGACCGCTGCAGCCAATCAGAGGCTTAAGCGCTCTTGTGTTATCTGGATAGTGAAGACCTGTGCTGGATTCACGACACAAGGTGAACATACCTCTGTTTGTTAGTTTGAAAAAAATTCATACCTAGAAAAAATAACATTTTCAGCTTCAGACAACCCTTCAAAGAGCAAAAGATGATCATAGAAGACCAAAATGTGTGCAGCCATTTACAGGGAAGTGCTTAATCAATGTAATAACTGTGTTTTTACGAGTCAGTGCAGGTGTGTTCTCACTGAAACAGATCAAAATTTACAATCGTGAGATAAGAAAGAGAAAATCTCACCCGATCTTTAGCATTTAAGTCTGCTTCACATGAAATGAGATGTTCTGCACAATCATACTGTCCCGTCCTCACTGCGACATGTAGGGGAGAACTTAGTAACTAAAGAGAAGGAAAGAACACACAGACATGACCAAACTGTACCTAGGTCTATGCACCATTAGGAAAAAATAGATGTCCTGGGATATCCATAGCACATGAGTTTGCAAATATATAAATAACCGGTATGACAACTAATGAGCCTTCGTTTCGAGAGTTCTACCTTTCCAACTGTATCACCATCTGGCTGAGTAAGGAAAATGATTTTAGAAAGATATATTTGCACTGTATGTTCACATAGCAGATCAAGCCCCCCAAAAATCTATTCAATACATGTGGCTAGGGTGCCATAAGTCAGGGTTGTGAGGGGGGAAAGAGAATCATTTTTACTTGTTATGGACCACGCTCTATAACCGAAACCAACATTTAGAGATACATTAGAACTCTTCGCGCACTAGAACATTTAACCTAGATCGTCTTCAACAGCTTCGCTAATGAAGGACTCTTAGGGTATCTTACCAATAACATCAAACTAGAAAGCACAATTGTGGTCAAGAACTTACACAAGTTTTGAACATGAACTTAAAATAGCTTACTACATATGCCCCATGATGCTGATGCTTAGCTTCAGGGGTCAAAAAACTGTCCACCTTCTTGATGGAAAAAAATACATAGGAAATCTGTGCCAGAGGTTACAAACCAAGCCTCCAAAGTAGGTGTGAACATAGGCTAAGGAGTTCAGGCATGGTGCTCACTTCGGACCCTCGGTTGGGACATTGTGGGGCAATACAATTGACCAGTAGATAAACCTGGTTTTCCAAGTATTCTCTTAAATAAAGATAATATTAAATTTAGTAAAGAAAAATAAGTTAAAAAAATCTAACTTCTTAGAGTACTGTTGGACTCCACAGTTTAAGTTTAATATTTTAGACATAAAGGGAAACTGGGACATTCAAGAGTTCTATGAACTTAATTTGCAATAATTGAATGTTAAAGGGAATCTGTCACCAGTTTTTTTTTCGTTATGTAATCTGAGACCACCATAATGTAGAGGCTGAATCCAGGGATGCGTCACTTATTAGTCTGTATTTTTCTGTTTCAATACAATCAGTGTTTTATCAGCAGGAGATTATCAGTACAGAACAACTGGCCTTGTGCATCCTAGTCCTGCCTCTAGCACTGATTAGCAGCTCTTTGTCACTATGCATTGTACACGGAAGGGTGTTGTGTGTGTGGGGTGATACACGGATCAACACCTGAGCTCTGCTAGATCTGCAGCAGAGAAAACTGTGATTCGATGAAAACTGCTGCATCCAATAAATTGAGACATCACTTGAATCAGGGTCTGTGTCCCTACATCATGAGGCTGGCAGTTTACATAGCAAAAACCTGCTGACTGATTCCCTTTAGTATTCCCGGATGAGATAAGTGTTCATACAACTGACCATCATCAACATACCTTATCTTTTGCATTGATTTTTGCTCCTTTGTTAAGCAGTATTTTTAGAACATCGACACTCCCACCACGACAGGTCCAGTGGATGGCTGTGGATTCAAGCTGTGAATGAACCAGATTATATTATGTGAAATGTGCCTAGACGCTTACATTTACATTAACAAGCTTCATGGTTCTAACCAAAAAAATCTGTAGCTTGTACATGCATTGTTTAAAGGGGGTTTTGGGGACTTTTGCAGCCTATCTTTAAGATAGACCACCAATGTTTAATCAGAGGGTATCTAACCTCCGAGACCATTGCCGATCACCATAGTAGAGCTGCGGATCTTATGCGAGTGATGCACCCCCTTCACCTATTACTTAAGCATAGCAGAGCACGCCATTCTTTTTAGAAGCCCCAAAAACCCCTTTAAACCAAATCCATCATTTGCACATTTCTCCAAGTTACACTTCTGCTATTGGTCTCTATACATTAAAAAATAGGAGAGGTAAATACCATGGTTTATCAGATAATGGGAAAAATAGAGGGTTAAATTCACATTCATTTCACCCTAATTTCCATAAGTACAATGTTTTATCTATGAGAAATATATCTTTACCCAAAGTTAAAAAATCCCCAAAGTATTTCCCTGAAAATGTCCTGACTGTACATGTTAATTTAGAGCATAAGAGATAAGTCCCATATTTTATATCATGCTTGCCGAAAAATAAGCAACAGCGTAATATTGAAAGTGACAGCTTCTCATGTGGTTTGCAGTTACTACTTTGATTTCAAGTCTCCTGTTTCCATCACTGATTGAACAGACAAAGTGACTGTAGCCCGCTTCAATGTGATCTCAGCGCTATCTGCTGAGCTGTCATATCGGCCAATCCATCAAGTAGATCCTTATTGACCACTCCAGATCTCTAGGTGGCACTGTTGCTGTTTTGGGAATTTTTTAACTAGTTTCTAATTCTAGAAAAAGATACCAGTCTTTGTTCTAAAGTAGCGGGGAATTAAATACCACCCAGGTTCTATTTTCCCTATTGAAAATGCATTAAGTGAAATTCTAATTTGATCTTTTTGTGGCTACATTTGATCTTGTTCCTTCTGTAGATAATTGCAGGGCAAGGGACGTTGCGCTCTATATACTTTCCTTGTAGGTGTTCACAGAAGTAGCTGTCCATTATTTGGCATTTTGATTATTCCGCTTTATAACATTCTGCAGCTTTGTGTCAACACAATTATTGTTTGTAATCTAGTAAAATTTTCCAGTGAAATCTCCAGCATTACTCTGTTCGCTCTGTTGTGGTTGTTTTCATTGTGTGTTTTGGAAAAATCCACATACCATGTCGCGGAATTCAAGATCTGCTCCAGCTTCAATTAGCTTCTCGACAATGGCAAGGTGTCCTTCTGAGCATGCTCTGTGCAGGGCCGTACGTCTGTACTGTAGACATGGTAAGAAACATGAGATGATTACTACTGTGAATGGTCTCCGTAAACCTGGCTCACTTAATAGGATGGACAACTGCTCATGATTTATCATTTCCTTATGGGAGTACAATTATCCCTCAGCACTACTTTATTTGTAAGGGTTTAAGAAGTGTACAGGGAACCACCTGAATGCACTGGTTATTGTACGTTAGAATCGTAGAATGTTGGTTAGAAGGAACATTTAGAGGGTCATCTGGTCCAACCACCTGATCCATGCAGGATTCACTAAACCATCTCAGACAGATGTCTGTCCAGCCTCTGTTTGAATAAAACTGAAAAGGAAAGAGTGCAATAGGGTCTTATCTGGGTGGAAGATAGAATAAATTCAAAAGGAATCTACTCACCTTTCCACGAACGAACAAACGCATGTAAATCAATGTCAGCCTGCTGCACGCCCGAGGTTCACAACCGTGACCGCCAATCTAGTTCCTTTTGGATAAATATTTGGGCTTACTGTGCGCTGCTGAGACCAGGATAAAGTCACCACATGAGAATCTTTTTAACTCTTTATTTCCAACGCGTTTCAAAGTGAAAAACCACTTCTTCTTCAGGGAATATGTCATCCCCTGAAGAAGAAGTGGTTTTTCACTTTGAAACGCGTTGGGAATAAAGAGTTAAAAAGATTCTCATGTGGTGACTTTATCCTGGTCTCAGCAGCGCACAGTAAGCCCAAATATTTATCCAAAAGGAACCAGCCTCTGTTTGAAGACTTCCATTGAAGTTGCCATGTTTGAGCTCCAAAAAGCACCCATGATAGAAGTCTAACGAGCCATACTAAATCTTCATATGCCTCCTATCGCATATACAGGCATTGGGTAGGGTCACACAACCGTTTTCTCTCAATACGAGACAAACAGTCCGATTATTCTGGTCAGACACTGATCACAGTTTAATCAGAGTGGGATCAGTTTTTCTCAGAGGTGGAGAGAAAAGAAAATAGTTTCTCCATCTTCTCCATTCTGTCATCCAAGTGCGATTTTGATCTGGATATTTAGATAAAAATTGGACATGTCTCCAATTTTTCGCTGCGACTACTCAATCCAAGTTAAAAAAATCACCCATGTGCGCAGCCCCATAGAATATCATGGGTACAAGTGCTAGCCGTGAGAACCACGCCACGTATAGCACTTTTACAATATAATTGGTGGTATGCACCAGCTCATAGAGGGTTGTCTGAGCTAACAACTATACATCTACTAATTATTAGGTTATCCCCATCATACTTTTTATTCTATATTGTGGACTTTGATTATAACCTTTCCCAGAGGCAGAGAATGCATCTATCTGAAGTGGTTTTCCCAGAATCATTACTGTACTCCGATTCACGGGATAGGTATAAGCCTCTGATCACTAGAGGTTCCACATCGCTGGGATCTGCACCAGTTGTGGAAACTGGAATCCCTTGTCCACCATTTGAATGGAGACAAAGTCAATTCAAAATTTGTGGAACTGGTGTAGGTAACAGAACTGTACTGATGGTTTCTCCATCAATAGCATAGACTGTAAAAGGAGCGAAAGCAAACATGCTGTTCTCTTGATTGGTGGGCAAACCAGCAGGAAGACTCTTTGTAATCGGACTCTTTTCACCTACACATTGGTGGGTTAAGTGAAAATTGATCATTCTGGAAAAAATCCCTTTAATCTGTTAATTTTGTAAGTAATTTGATGAAGTTAAAGTTAAAGGCCATCATATAGATTACACAATTGGAAATTGTAAGGAATAATATTTACCACATCTGTTGGGATGTGGCAAATTCTGTCAGACCTTTTTCTTTCAGAGGACCGATGATCTGTTAGAACATTAATTTGTCAAAGTCGATTTTCTTACTATTAATCCCAGCCCATTATCTTAATACCCTGGCCTTAGGACAGTAGCTTGTTAAAGAGGACCTGTTGCCAGGTGAGAAGTGTTGCTATTTATTCTCGCTGCTACATTGAATATTGTGTTCTTCCATAATATGCCATACAATTCCAACGATATGGGCTTTTTTTTATCTAGTACAAGCTTCTATGGTCTTTACCAAGAGGGTGTGGTGCCTAAATACACACCTACAGAGAATCATGTGAGCTACACCCCCTTGGTAAAGGCCATAAAAATTATCAACAAAATTAATAAAGGGTTGGGTGAACTACAATACCCAGAGAGATTAGCAAAATTATAATTATTTAGTATAGAAAAAAGACGACTGAGGGGCGATCTAGTAACTATGTACAAGTATATAAGGGGACAATACAAATATCTCTCCGAGGATCTGTTTATACCAAGGAATTTGACGGTCAAAAGGGGGCATTCTCTGCGACTGGCGGAGAGAAGGTTTTTCCACCAACATAGAAGAGGATTCTTTACTGTTAGGGCAGTGAGAATCCGGAATTCCTTGCATGAGGAGGTGGTGATGGCGAACTCAGTTGTGGGGTTCAAGAGACTCCTGGATGTCTTCCTGGAGCGTAACAATATTGTATCTTACAGTGATTAGGTTCTTTAGAAGGACATAGATCTGGGCATTTATTCTGATGGAATATAGGCTGAACTGGATGGACAAATGTATTTTTTCGGCCTTGCTAACTATGTTACTATCATTAAATTTAAAGGACAGTATCTCCAGAACTGTACAGTATAGAGGATTAAAAAAAACAAAAACAGAACATTTGTGGAGCAGCTGGAATGAAATAAGAGCAATAACTTGTCTTTGATTTGGTGATAGGTTTTCTTTAATGCTCTCCTGTTACTAGTACTTAATACCTATTTTGTATATACTGTATATATAATTTGTATATAAGTTATGTTTTTTGTTATATTTATTACATTTTTTTATATCTAGTAAATAGATAGGTACATATAATTAGAGTTCATGATGTTGTCAGGCATGGTATAATGCCCAGCCGTCATCTGGACTTCAGCTGTTGCTGAACTGCAACTTCCATGAAGCTGGACTGATGTCAGGCATGCCGAGCATGATGTAAATTGCAGCCCAGTGCCAACTGTGATGCTGCGCCTTGCCAGCTTCTATTTCAAAACTGTATTTAGTTTAACAAAAGAGAAAACAAGCATAATACCTCATCACAGACATTTGGATCACCACCATCAGCCAAGTATTTCTCGACTATTGGGAGCTTGTTTTCCAGGGCAGCTTTCAAGAATGTCACGTCATCCACATGTTCAATCTAAATGACAGATTTGACATTGATATTTTACATTAGTTTTCTAGTGCGAAGTTGATATGATTTGTAAACGACTTCTCTTTCCATGCTCACATACATACCACTGGTTCATGTTCCGGTTCCTTCACCACCAACACTTTTACTTTCTTACATCTTTTTTGTTTTCTTAGCTTTATTATAGTTTGCAAATCTTCCAAGCTATCAAGCTTTGGCCGTTCATCTAGTTTCTTCTTAAGGATCTAAATAAAAAATAGTAAATCAGGCTTTAGGTTTTGAAATAAAAAGCCACATGCACTGGATTCATTAATTTAAGTGTTAAAATTAGACATGCTAATTAAAATTGGGTCATGTAATCCATGTATAAAGGTACTGTCACACTTAGCGATGTACCAGCGATCCCGACCAGCGATATGACGCGGTCAGGATCGCTGGTACATCGCTAAGTGGTCGCTAGTGAGCTGCCACACAGGCAGATCTCACCAGCGACATCGCTGGGGACGGGGGTCGCTACTTACCTGTCACACCAGGCGATCCTGCGTCCTCCCGCCCGGCTCCACGCGTCGCTCGTCCTCACAGCAGGAAGCGCTGCAGGAAGCTGACGACGAGAAACAGTCCAGGACGTTCTCGCACGATCAGCGATAACCAGCGGGGGAGCCGGTCGGAGGTAAGTATCAGACACAGCGATATCGCTAGCAATATCGCTATAACGTCACTAGTTATAGCGATATTGCTAGTGATATCTCTTAGTGTGACAGTACCTTAAGAGATGTTGCTTTTGAAGTATGAGGGCCACATCTGAGTAATAAAATGACTACTGTGCAATATCATCGTTTTATTCTTAGGAAAACATGTAAGTCCAAAAGGGTCACCAGTGGTTGAACGTGAAAAAGACAAAGCAAACCATTGTTAATCCTATGGCATGCATGTTGGTGAAAGAAAAGAGGCCATTTCCAGAAAAGAGCTGCCAAGTGTGAGTTGTCCCATTTCTCAAGTTTGGTGATTATCTGGAAATGACACTAATGCATGTTTATCAGTAGAATTTTTTTTTTTTTAAAGTCCATATTTGTCAATGCAAGGATCAAGTGAATAGTATCAAGTAAGGAGATACCTATTTCTTGAGTGGCTATGAATAAAGATGCTGGTAAGGAGGATACATTAGATGTTCTTAATTACTGTAAAGTTATTACCTCTGCCTTAAGCTGTTTCTCTCTTGCTTGTTTTTCCTCTTCTTGGTCAATCAGTGATTTTGAAGTTGTCCTCAAGTCATCTTGTTTTTCTAGGGTTATGTCTGTTTCATACACTCCATGTTCTCCAGACACAAAATCTCCAGTGTCTTTGCTTTCACTTTTTTTTCCGGTCACCTGTTGATGAAACCAATAATAAACTTTTCAACTTCCTTACTAAAAAATAGTAAGATGTCTTGTCCATGTCTCATAGTGCTCTAAATATCTTAAAAACAAGTCTAAAAGTAAAAATGCGGCATCAAGCGTCATTATCGATAATCTTAAGAAATACTAAGAGTCTAAAAGAAAAGATCGTATTAAAGATTTGATTAAGATTTGGCCAGATATAAATGCTACAAAAAATCAGGTTGGAGTTTTTAATAAACTTTTTCAGCTTCAAAGAATCATAGAATGGTAGAGTTGGAAGGGACCTCCAGGGTCGTGGTGTCCAACCTCCTGCTCAAAGCAGGATTCAATAAGCCATAAAATTATTATTTTATCATTTTATCAAAAACTATTTACTAAAGTCCTATATATTCCATTGTGTCCAGGTAGTGTTTGTCTTATATGGTCTCATATATAGGTGTCCTTTTTTATTTGAAGGCACCAACTTCCACTGAAGATCTGAAGTAGTCCATCTGGCAATTCTTCTGCAGCCATGCATCATAGTTAAAAAATCCACTGAGCTCTCTAATAAGTATGGACCAAACGAATAACTATTTTTTTTATGAAAAAACAAAGCATATGTAATAACTAATAATTTACATATATACAAATTATATGAACACAACAACAATCCATGATTATTAATGATACAAATTTATGATAGGTTAGAACTAGAGTTGAGCGACTTTAGTCGGATCGGGTTTCATGAAACAAAATTTGTTTCAGATGAAACTGGTCCGACTAGGGCAAAAAAAGTCGGAGTTTCGTCCGAAACCCGACGCCAATGCAAGTCAATGGGAAATGAAAGTCGGCATTGAGTGGACAAATTTTGTTTCATGAAACCCGATCCGACCAAAGTCACTCAACTCTAGTTAGAACGTTTTTTTCTTACCAGATCTTACAATATCTATAGTGGCTGTATCAAACGATATAATATGTGATAGTTGCTAATATAATAAATAAATTATAAATAAATTCACAAACATAATATAATAAAATAAGCATACCAATTCTTCTACTTTCAGCAACATTTTGTCTGCTCTGAAGTCTTCAAATATCCTTTCCTGATGTTAACCTTAGCGAAGACACGTTAGCTCCCTGTTCTCCAAGTTCAGTGCGATCTTGCTTTATATACTCTGTCTCTGGCAAGGTTGGATGAGGTAATGTTCCAACCTGGGAACCAACATCTATGGTCCTAGCTGAGACTCGGAGATAGGTGCTCACTCATTCCAGACATGCTAACTAGCCAGATCTTGTGTCATGTGAGACTGTTCGAGGGGAGGGCTAGCGTAGCAATGGGCCTTATGATTAAAAAAAATCCCGTACACTAACCACATTGCATTTTCCCCTTGGAATGAAATGTAAGATGACCATTTCACTAGCAATGACTAAAGGGCTCAGCAATGCGAGTCATTCTATCTGTACCAGTATGACAGCTGTCTGTTGGTCTTGCACTAGATTTATCCCTTGACAGCCCAATGACTAAAAGATGCTGGAAAGGAACGTATATGAGAAACTGTATTCGATAAATAGGGTAACTGGCTCTTGAGACGGAGCATTTTATTTGATTTAACACTTTAACAATAAAGTTGGGGGTGGACAGAAGAATTCCAACCATATTCTATATTTGTTCTCCTGAGGTCCGTTGAGGATTATGGAGTAGGACCCGTGTCTCCTAAACTAAAAATGACATCGATATAATTATAATTGTAAACAGCCTGCTTTGTGAATCATTCACACATTGAGGTAGTAAACAAGTATGGCATATAAATATACATATGTTTATGGGGCAAATACAGAAGCAGGTATTTAGTTTCAAATAGAAATATAATTAATTTCAGGGGTTTTTTTTTAAGTCTAACAACTTGGAAATACTACCGTAAGGCTAAGTTCACATGTCCGCTTCTACGCCCAGTTTGGCTGCACTTTTTCAATACAAATATATAAAAAAATGTGAATTTATTTCATTTTAATTGGTCGAGTTAAGGGTCCTGGGTGAATGGAGTATGTTTCAAACTTGCTTTTTGAGGTTGAATTTCTGCTCAGAGTCACTTAGTTCCGGCTAGGAATCTCTGTTTTGTTACACAAACTACTGTTGACTTTAAGCAGTCATTTACAGTCGTAGCCAAAAGTTTTGAGACTGACACAAAGGTTGCTGCTTCCATGCATTTAGATCTTTTAGTCAGATGTTTCTATGGTTACTGAAGTACAATTAGAAGCATTTCATGAGTTTTTACATTTTTATTGAGAAATACATCTGGGCTTTTTAGAAAGACTCAATATTATCAATGTTCACACTAATTTTTGAAGACTTCTGCAATTCGCCCTGATACATGGACATCATCTTCTGGGCCAAATCCTGAGTGATGACCGCCCATTCTTATCTAATCAGTGCTTGGTGTAAAGCTGGAGTCACACATAGCAATCTTGCTAGCGAGATCGCTGCTGAGTCACAACTTTTGTGATGTAACAGTGGTCTCACCAGCGAGATCGCTGTGTGTGACAGCGATCAGCGAGCGGCCCCCCTGCCGGTATCGCTGATTGCTGTAAGAAACCTCTGGACATTTTTTTCGTCGCTGATCTCCCGCTGGCCAGCACGCATCGCTGCGTGTGACAGGCGGGAGACCAGCGATCAGCTGTAAAAAATAGAATTAAAATAAAAAATATTGCTATTCTCACCTTCCGACATCCTGCGCAGCCTTCCTCTCTCCACGCTCCGGTCCCAGTAATCCTTTGCATGAATGACCGTGAGACTTCGCGCTCCTGCGAGACCGTGCCTCTCGCGGTCATTCTCGCAAAGGATTACTGGGACCGGAGCGTGGAGAGAGGAAGGCTGCGCGGGACGTGGGAAGGTGAGAATAGCAATATTTTTTATTTTAATTCTATTTTTTACAGGGATGGCCAGCGATGCCGGGCGCTCGGGATCGCTGTGCTGATCGCTGGTGAAGCTGTCTGTGTGACAGCTCACCAGCGATCACATACCGACTTACCAGCGATCCTGACACCTTGATATCGGTGTCGGTATCACTGGTAAGTCGCTATGTGTGACTACAGCTTTAATCAAAATTTCAGTGTATAGTTTTGTCCACCCGCTTTTTGAGGATTGACCACAGTTTCTCAATGGAATATTGATCTAGAGAGTTTCCTGGCCAATGTTTTATTAATCAAGCCACTTAGTTATCACTTTTTCTTTCGGAAATGGTCTCGATCATGCAGGAAAAAAACATTTTTCATCACCAAATTGCTCCTGGATCGTAGTGATAAGTTGCTCTTGTAGGATATTTAGATGCCATTCTTTTTTTAAACTGTATATTTTTGAAAGATTTTTCTTTTTCTCGCACAAATAACATCATAAACACAAGTATAGTTGTAGCAAAATTATACAAAACAGTGCAAAACATTTTAGATGTTTCTTCCAGTGGCTCAGTGCGCAGCACGGCTGCTCCTACTAAAATTAGGTCAAACATCTAATGCATCATCTAAGAGTAGGTGGGGTACAGGGAAGAGATAGGGAAAAAGTCCGGGAGGGGGAAAAGACACAGAAAGAAAGAAGGCACGTAACATCAATTAGTTAGCTTAGTAACTAACTGGGTTATCTTGTGGAGACGTGCTGCGGTCTATAAAGATGCGGCCGTGCACGCATACTGGAGACGGGATTTCATAAAATCCGCTCCACTATGCTGTAATATCTGGACGCTGCGGCTGTACGCAGCGTCCAATCCGCAGCAAATCCTGACCGTGGAAACATACCCTATAATGTACATGCTGCAGAGAAACTCTAACAACCTCCCTATTTCATTAAAATATGTGATATTGACCATTCCACTTCATTAAACACTGCAAGGTAAGTTTTAATTAGTAGGAAAAAAATCTTTTTCCTGTTTTCTGCTGTCTAAATTTGGGGTGTGACTTATAGTAAGATGTGTCCTCCCTGTTCTGTAACATGAAATCATGTATGTGCTCATGAAATTGGTTTTATTAGAGGTTTTTGCTCTGGAGGCCCAAGGTTACCTGTTCTGCCAGTGGTAAACAACATGAACTTGTTCGGTGTGCCTTTATATAAGTATTTAATTCCTTTCAAAGCTCTTATGAATGCATTGCCATGCTGAACCACCAGCCCTGATCGATGTGGTTCTCACAATAGCCTTATTTAGGATCAGCGTGTTGGGGCTTGGCAGGGCTGGTCATTTTTACCCTGTTGCATCATATCTAGTATGTTAAACATTAGTCATTCATGGTCTACTAGGTCACTGGTATGAGTAAGATCTACCTGCTGGGAACCTATTAAAACGATTGAGCATATATAGATGAACCACTATGCTTCCCGTTCCAGGTGTCATGTTTTTACTGATTTCTAAAGTTACATAGCTTAATATGGGCTGTATGGCTACAGCTGCTGCTTTTGGGATTTCGCCAATATTTGAAGCAGACAGGACATCTCATTGCAGAGCAGCTGGAATGTAAAGAACCACCTACCGTTTCATCACATGCCCCATGCCCTGTAAATGACATACTCTGTTACCGAATAGTGAGTGGATTCTCAGGGCACCGTGGTGTAGGGTAACAGAACAAGATCAACGACTGTGCTACTGTCCCATTTCCAAAAAAAAAAAGAAAATACTGGCTTGTCCTAAAATAACAAGTTTTTATATTTGTGAAATGAATTTGTAGTTTTTTTTTATGAATAGCATATCAGGTTATTCCAAATGCGACATATGCAGATGTGCTTATAAACTTACCTGTGAGTCAGGTTATATTCCCTGGTACCTATAGTATGTATTGCATATAACCCCTGTGACAGAGTCACTGGCACAGTGTATGAAGAGAGATATGTCACTGCACATATTGACATCAGTGATGTAAAACCGGTATATTTTTCCTCCAGCATGCTACGTGCTGAAAGGGTAAATTTAAAGTTGTATACATGGACTGGCTTTATGTGGGCACCCATAGAGTGGGAGGGTGCTCACCCTATCTCCTCCTGCAGAGCAGACATCTGATTGTGTAGTAATAGGATCTGAGATGATGTCACCGTCAGGTGATCAGCACATGGTCTGGGTTAAAAAGCCTGTCTGGAGAGTCAGTGTTGGTTGTGACATGGGAGAGGAGGTACTCCCACGTGGCTCCAGGAGGAGCTGAGGACATAGTGTGGCGTCTGTGGGTGAAACACGCAGGGAAAGGACTCTTTTGCACTTTGTTTTGTTTTCCGTTAAGCCAGGAAGGCTCTGCTTTTTTTTCCTGACCCTGCTTTGGTCTGTGCTGACTATAATAAACCAGAAGGTAATTTACTACCCAAAACGTTCCTGTGTCTACTTTAAGAAGCAGCTGAACGTCTCAACCTCCACACCCTCCTTCCCCAAGCAATGTCCCCAATGCTTCCCCATCATTAAGAGTGGCCACATTAAATACACCAGGACCTTTCCAAACTACATATTTTTTGTGACAGATTTTAAATTCTCATATCTCATGTATATTTTCCTATTCTTTGACAAGACCAACCCTCTAGAAGACTTTTGAAATCCAAATTTGACTGGTTATCTTAGGCTAAATTCACATTTATACAGTACTAAACTCTGAGCACAGCATTGTGGTTTTCGTCTGAATCCCCCCAAAAAGGGATTCAGACACTACCCCTACAGAACCATTTAATATAAAGAGGCAGACGTGTCTAAAAACGACAGACACCTCAGGAGTAGATGCCAGAGTGCCTCTGCTTTGTTATATTGAATGGCTCCCCCAAGGGTTCCATCTGAATCCGGTGTACTGAAGAATGTGTCCACACCGTTGAGCTTGGGATAAATTTGAACATGGACTAAAAGAGGTTTCACTGTACTTTTATATTGGTGAAATTTATACTGATAGTAGGGCAAGAAGAGGATGAAATTTATACTGATAGTAGGGCAAGAAGAGGATAGGTTAATAGTGATGGTGAAACCACGTATTTGATCCACCTAATTGCTTGGACAATAAGGGAAGGTTTATTAATAGGAACCTGTTATGAGGATTTTACACCCCAAACTAGTGACATGTATGTCCAGGCGTTTCATGCTGATTAAATTCATATCTTGATTGTAGAGTTCTATTTTTTAGTTTTTGAGAAATGCAGCATTGAAACTATATTAAAATGAGCTGCAAGTGCTAAGGGGTGGTGCTGCCCTCCCTCACTATTCCCCACTTGCTGCCTGCCTCCTGTGCCTGACAGGTCACTCTTGTTTCAATCTTAGGGTCCAGTTACACTAAACGACGCACCAGTAATCCCGACAACGATACGACCTGGTCAGGATCGCTGGTGCGTCGCTATATGATCGCTGGTGAGCTCTCAGACAGGCAGACTCACCAGCGATCAGGACCAGCGAGGACGCCGGTAACCCAGGATACCAGTGTGCTCGCGCTGGGAGCTGGTATCCAAGGTAAACAGCGGATAACTAAGGGACGCGCGCACTTAGTTTCCCACTATTTACCCTGGTTACCAGCTCCCAGCATCTGCTTACAGCGCTGGGAGCTCGCTGATCGTTGGTCTCCCGCTGCCACACGCAGCGATGCTTGCTGGCCAGCGGGAGACCAACGATCAAAAAAATGGCCCAGGACATTCCTGCATGATCAGCGATACCTGGGCGGGGGGGGGCGGTCGCTGATCCGTGCCACACACAGCGAGATCGCTGGCAAAATCGCTGATGCGTCACAAAATCGGTGACGCATCAGCGATATCGTTAGCGATCTCGCTTAGTGTGAAGTACCCCTTACACAAGAGGCAGGTGGCGGTTGGGGAATAGGGAGGGCAGAAATGGGATATGGAGAGCACTTCTGGCTCATTTGCATATAATTTCCATTTCCATAACAGATTTCTACAATCAATGTAATCAGCATAAAAACGTCTGTACTTACTGTACATGGGGTGTAAAATCCTCAAGACAGGTTCCCTTTAAATTGTATGGAGCCAATGTATCAATGTATTTACCCTTGCTTTTCTCACCAAGCCTAACTTTGGCCAAATGCCATATTTAGGAAGTCCTTGCATTCTTTCTTACATGTGTGCTTGTGTAACAAAAAATTGTTGTAGTCATGGAACATATTTATAATAATTTAGAAAAATAAACATTACTTGTAGAAATAATGCCAACCTGTTTTATGACCAATGTATTAAAAGTTGATATACACACTATGATTGAACCCCTTAGTGACTGGGCCAAATTTTTGAAACCTGACCAGTGTCACTTTATGAGGTAATAACTCTGGAACGCTTCAACGCATCTCAGTGATTTTGAGATTGTTTTTTTTTCGTGACACATTATACTTTATGATAATGGTAAATTTAGGTCGAGAAATATCAAAAGGTTGACAGAAATGTAAAAAATGTTCAATTTTCAAACTTTGAATGATTATCACTTTAATTCAGATAGTCAGACCACAGAAAAATATCAATAAATAACATTTCCCATATGTCTGTTTTATATCCGCATCATTTGTAAAATGTTATCTTATTTAGTTAGCATTTTAGGAGGTTTAAAAATGTAGCCGTAATTTTTCAATTTTTGAAGTGACTTTGGGGGTCCTATATATTGACAACCCCTCAAAAGTGATACCACTTTAAAGACTGCACCCCCCGAAATATTGAGAGCTGCAGTCAGGTAGTTTATTAACTCTTCAGGTGATTTTCAGGAATTAATGCACAACGGCATAACAGGATATTAAAACACAAGACGTTACCAAGCATAAAAAAACAACCAACCGTGCTGGCTACCATAACCCTGAATATGAACCCTATTATCAAACTCCTGCCTACCCACCAGTTTTTATGCTTGGTAAAGTCTTGTGTTTTAATAGGCATAATAAAAGGTAATTTTTATCTGAAATGATGTATATGTAAGGTTCCTTGATAAAGTACAGCGGCATAACAGGAATGAAGAAATTAATTTTTACCACCTAAATGTCGTTAACTTCTGAACAGGTTACTATAGCCGGCAGACTGAGGCCGCTATTTGGCTGTGAATTGCCATGGTGAACATTAGGACCACACAATCATGATCTCTGGGTACCCATGGGGTTAAAATAGGAAGCCCCCACACTCTGTTAACCATTTATATGATGTAGTCACTTTTGACAGCAGCATCTATGGGGTCAAACAGATATGGACGGCGCCAACGATGATCATGGCTGATGCAGCAAGTTGTCAGTTATAGTTGACAGCCAACAGCTGCTGGATTGTCACCCGATGGAGGATGCTATTCTCTTATATCTCAGGTCAGTAAGAAGACGTATTGGCGGTCATTAAGGGGTTAAGGCCCCCTTAGATTAAAGTAAGCCTAAAATGCCAACTTTGGTGAGATTGGTTGACCACCTGATGTGTATCGGGGCCTCCCAAATCTTTGCTGACAGATCCCTGATCCTTCTTTTCTCCAGTAATCCAGTCTCCAGAACCAAAGGTGTCGCGCTGTGTGTTACACTCCGTACGTCTTAGAGAACATTATGAACTCTAGCCCAAGCCAAGAGTTCATGCGTATGGAAGAGTCTGGAGAGTGGTGCACACATTGTTGGCTGACGTCTAAAGTGTTTTGCACTTTAGGATCTCAGCTTTGATTCTGTATGTGCCAGCATGTCCATAAATGTGTGATTGATCTGGAACACAACCCTTTATTGTAATGGTGATATATCATCTATAGTGTCATCACTACAGCGGTGGACAACTGATGTGATCTCTATTAATAGCACATCCTCACTCCAATGAATGAGCACATCATGACCACCAGAAAAGCAGTGCAGGAATAGTGAGGAAACTGTAATCGGAAGCTTTTTTACCTTAAGGTATTTGCACACATTATATTTTTGTCGCGTTTTTTCCCATGCAGTTTTGTCCCAAAACCTGAAGTATTTCCTAGTACCAGCAAAGTGAATGAGATTCCTGAGGTCTCATGCACATGCTTCTTATTTGATCCTTACAGATTTTCATCAGTTTTTAATCTGCAGCATGTCAATTCTTATGTTTTCACTGCACATGTGTATTTTATGCAACATTTTTCCTGCCAGCACATCAATATTTCAATTTTCTGTTGGAAATTCTGAATGTGTGCACATAATCTTACTATTTTCGTTTATATAAGGCCTCATTAGAATGTCAGCGATTTTTCTACTACACAAAAAAAGGGCCAATTTCATAAATTTTTTGGGAACAGAGTTTCATCAGTGTTTGGTCAGTGTGTTAATTTTTACCATTGTCACGGATAGCATTCTTATCTAACATATTGAAAAAAGTTCAGAAACTTTCCCACGCTAATCAGTTCATCTCCGGTCAGCCGGGGCGCCTGCGCAGACATGATTTCATTCATTCTGCAGTGGCTTACAGCAGGGCCGGTAGCATTAGCACCGGTCCCTATTGTAAACTAGTTAACCCCTTATGATGGATTGCAGCGGGGGACCTGACTGAATGGCGGAGAGGTATGGATATTGTTGGTTGTTTATTTTTTTTTTTTACAGAACACGGGCTTTTGTTGGATTGGCAGAATAAAAAATTTGGTCAAAAACTGTATTTATTTCATTAAAATAATTGTTAATTAATTCGTGTGTGTCTTTTTTTACCCTTTACTACTATAGGATTAATAATGGATAGTTGTCTGATTGACACCTCTCCATTATTAACCCGGCTTATTGTCACCTTTCAATAGCAAGGTGACATTAATCCATTATTATTGACTCATGAGCTACCACTAAAGGCAATGGGAATAGAGAGGCTAAGTGCCAGAAAAGATGCACCTTTTCTGGGGTGTCTGGGGGCAGATTTTTTAGCCGGGGGGGGGGCAAAAACAATGGTCCCTCTCTAGGCTATTAATATCTGCCCTCATTCACTGGCTTTCCCTCTCTAGTGGAGATGATGCAATTTTTTACCGCGATTATAGCCTTAAATTTAACCTCTAGAGCCCAAATTTTTCCTAACACAAGCTACTAAATTGATTAAACACTGACATGTATAAATCGTTTTGATATTACATGGTTTACTATATGCAATCCATGTGTCATATCATGTCGGGTTGGGGAATGATTTTACAGAAGCCGGCAATTGATTTAGCGGCTATTATGCTATGTAGAACTCTATGAACTATAAATATATATATATATGTGTCTCAATGACATGTGTATATACTATATATATGTATATATATATATATATATATATATATATATATATATACAGTGCTCAAAAAAATAAATGGAACACTTAAACAACAGAATATAACTCCAAGTAAATCAAACTTCTGTGAAATCAAACTGTCCACTTTGGAAGGAACACTGATTGACAATCAATTTCACATGCTGTTGTGCAAATGGAATAGACAACAGATGGAAATTGTTGGCAATTATCAAGACACCTTCAATAAAGGAGTGGTTCTGCAGGTGGGGACCACAGACCACATCTCAGTCCCAATGCTTTCTGGCTGATGTTTTGGTCACTTTTGAAAGTTGGTTGTGCTTTCACACTCGTGGTAGTTTGAGACGGACTCTGCAACCCACACAAATGGCTCAGGTAGTGCAGCTCATCCAGGATAGCACATCAATGCGAGCTGTGGCAAGAAGGTTTGCTGTGTCTGTCAACATAGTGTCCAGAGGCTGGAGGCGCTACCAGGAGACAGGCCAGTACAGCAGGAGACGTGAAGGGGGCTGTAGGAGGGCAACAACCCAGCAGCAGGACCCCTACCTTCGCTTTTGTGCAAGGAGGAGCACTGCCAGAGCCCTGAAAAAATGACCTCCAAAAGGCCACAAATGTGCATGTGTCTGCACAAACGGTTAGAAACCGACTCCATGAGGATGGCCTGAGGGCCCGACATCCACAGATGGGGGTTGTGCTCAAAGCCCAACACCATGCAGGACGCTTGGCATTTGCCATAGAACACCAGGATTGGCAAATTCGCCACTAGCACCCTGTACTCTTCACAGATGAAAGCAGGTTCACGCTGAGCACATGTGACAGACGTGACAGGCTGGAGACGCCGTGGAGAGCGATCTGCTGCATGCAACATCCTTCAGCATGCCCGGTTTGGCAGTGGGTTAGTAATGGTGTGGGGTGGCATTTCTTTGGAGGGCCGCACAGGCTTCCATGTGCTCGCCAGAGATAGCCTGACTGCCATTAGGTACCAAGATGAGATCCTCAGACCCCTTGTGAGACCATATTCTGGTGCGGTTGGCCCTGGGTTCCTCCTAATGCAGGACAACGCCAGACCTCATGTGGCTGGAGTGTGTCAGCAGTTCCTCCAAGATTAAGGCATTGAAGCTATGGACTGGCCCGCCCATTCCCCAGACCTGAATCCGATTGAGCACATCTGGGACATCATGTCTCTCTCCATCCACCGTCATGTTGCACCACAGACTGTCCAGGAGTTGGCGGATGCTTTAATCCAGGTCTGGGAGGAGATTCCTCAGGAGACCATCCGCCTCCTCATCAGGAGCATGCCCAGGCGTTGTGCAATAGGGAGGTCATACAGGCACATGGAGGCCACACACAATACTGAGCATCTTTTCCTTGTCATGAGGCATTTCCACTGAAGTTGGATCAGACTATAATTTGATTTTCCACTTTGATTTTGAGTATCATTCCAAATCCAGACCTCCATGGGATATTCATTTTGATGTACATTGATAATTGTTATGTTTTATTGTACTGAACACATTCCACTATGCAATGAATGAAAAATTGCAACTGGAATATTTCATTCAGACATATCTAGGATGTGGTATTTCAGTGCTCCCTTTATTTTTTTGAGCAGTGTATATATACTGTATGTATTCAATGTGTATATATCTATTCTTTCGATTCTAACACGTCAGTGTGATTTTACTGTACAGCGCACTGAACTGCCAGCTTTTAAAAAACGGATCCGTCGAAAAACGGAAGAAACGGATGGAAAAAATGATGCGACAGATCCGTTTTTTCACTGGATCCGCAAGCCAATGGATTGTGACTGATGGCAAAAAACTGATGCGTGAAAGTACCCTTATTTGTACACAGTCATGTTCCTCTTCTGGGTTAACTAGCAGGTCACCCAGGTTACCACTACCATACCCATCCCCCTCCAGAGGCAACAAGGTGGCTGGATTAAGGGTAATGGAACTTTGAATGGTGATGTTACCAGACATAAGGACACATTGAAGCCTAAAGCCCCCATTACACATAGCGATATCGCTAGCAATATCGCTGTAAGGTCACCGATTTTGTGACGTTATAGCGATATTGCTAGCGATATCGCTATGTCTGAAACTTACCTCCAACCGCTCCCCAGCTGCTCATCGCTGGTCGCGCGAGAACGTCCTGGACCATTTCTCATCGGGCGCTTCCTGCTGAGCTTCCTGTGGCGCCGACGAGCGACGCGTGGACACGGGCGGGAGGACGTCAGGATCGCCTTGTCTGACAGGTAAGTAGCGACCCCCGACCCCTGCTATGTCGCTGGTGAGATCTGCCTGTGTGGCAGCTCACTAGCGACCACTTAGCGATGCACCAGCGATCCATATCGTTGTCGGGATCGCTGGTGCATTGCTAAGTGTAACGGTACCCTAAGATAATGAGCAGTACTGAGATGCTTTGGTTGTACTTGAGAAAGAATGGCAGTAACATCATGAGGGACATAAACAGTGAAGGAGAAAGTCAGAACAATTTCAGCAAACTTATTCAGGAGGAGCTCCACAGCATTTATGGCTTAGTGGGAGCCTGACTTCCCCGCTGGAGAAGGTGTATAGATGGGGGTTATCCTGCTCTCCTCTGAGTCTAGGAGGGAGTCTGCAATTTTTCCATATGTGTCCAGGCTTTCCACAATTATAACATGTGAAGTGTCTTCATCCTCACCTGATCTGTGTCAGGAACACCGCACTGCACTTGCTCACTGTGCCAGTGCGGGTGTCCTGAGTACAAAAACAGTACTCACAGATACCTGTGGAGCAGGGCAGCAGCGGTGACCATGCGTGCTTCAGAGTATCAGGACCTGAAGCACATGACTGCTGGGGGTGTGGCCTAAGCTCCACAGATCTAGGAGCTGCAGGGAAACTCCTAGAAAGGTAACTACGGGGCAATGTTACCAAGGGGCATAGACAGAGACAGAAACCAGACGAAGCCAGGGTCAAAGCACCAGATAGCAATACAGTACCACGGGGTTTAGACAGAAAGAATAGTCAGGACGTAGCAATAGGTCAGAAAACCAGAACGGGCAATAGACGGTACAATAGGGACAAACTGTAACGGAGTAACGACAGCCAAGCCAGGAGGTCAGAACCGGAGAAGACAGTAGTACCAAAGCGAGAGACGGAGTACAGAGTGAGGGAACAGGCTGGGTCATACACGGGAAGCAAACAAGCAATGCAGAATACACGCACACCAGGGGTCAGACACACCAGAACAACAGTATAGCTGACAGAGAACCCTGGTAAAGAGTGAGTATAAATACCCCTCCCAGATCCAGAAAGAGGCCACGAACACCTAACCCTGTGAGTGCAGGGCAAGAACCCTGTTCAAACCATGACAGTACCCCCCTCTTAATGGGGGGCCACTGGACCCCCAGGCTTGTCTGGGTATCTGGCGTGGAAAGCCCGCACTAGACGATCGGCATGCACCGAACTGGCCGGAACCCATGACCGATCCTCCAGAGAGTACCCCTTCCAGTGTATCAGATACTGGAGTCTCCGGCGCACCCACCGGGAGTCAACAATGCGCCCTACTTCATACTCCAGCTGCCCCTCTACCAGCACTGGTGGAGCATTTGATGAGGGATCCTCTCTCACCGTCCCCACAGGCTTTAACAGGGACCTGTGGAAGACATTAGAAATTTTAAAGGAGGTGGGCAGCTGCAGTCGGTAGGCTACTGGGTTAACAACCTCCACAACTTTGTATGGGCCAATAAACTTGAGGCCCAGCTTTATAGAAGGTATCTTAAGCTTGATATTGCGGGTGGATAGCCACACCTTCTCCCCTACTGCAAATGCTGGACCTGGCCCCCTCCTCCTGTCAGCAAACCGCTTATAGTTTTCCTGGGCCTTGGAAATATTCCTCTGAACCTCCCTCCAAAGAATTCTAAGACGTTGTGTCACATCCTCAGCACCAGGACAACCTGAATCCATACGGGAAAACTCTCCAAAATGTGGGTTAAAGCCATAGTTGACCTGAAAAGGAGACATCCCAGTAGACTGACTCACACGACCGTTGAATGCAAACTCTGCCATGGGCAATACCTCACACCAGTCCTCCTGCCTGGAAGAGGCCAAGCATCTCAGAATCTGCTCCAACGATTGGTTTGAGCGCTCCGTCTGTCCATTAGACTCTGGGTGGTAGGCAGAGGAGAAGGACAACGAAATCCCCAGCTTTTTGCAAAAAGCCCTCCAGAACCTGGCTACAAACTGTACCCCTTTGTCTGACACCACATTCATAGGCACTCCATGTAACCTAATTATATGCTGCATAAATAAGCGGGCCAGGGTTTCAGCAGATGGTAACGCGGGGAGAGGTACAAAGTGAGCTTGTTTTGAAAACCTATCCACCACCACCCATATCACCGAGTTGCCCCTGGAAGGAGGAAGATTTGTGATAAAATCCATGGACAAATGTGTCCATGGTCTATCCGGAATTGGCAAAGGCACCAATTCCCCGGCCGGCCGGACCTGAGAACTTTTAGAACGAGCGCACACCCCACATGCAGTCACAAACTTTTTAATATCTGTTACCATAGAGGGCCACCAGAAATCCCTCGCAATTGCCCCCCGGGTAGCTGCAATCCCAGGATGAGCACTCAACACAGAATCATGAAATTCCTGCATAAGTCCGAGACGGAAACGTTCCGGTACAAACAATTTACCCGGGGGTTTACCACCAGGAGCACGAGCCTGGGCCTCCAAAATCCCTCTCTGTAACTCAGATGAGATTTCGGCCACCACTACTCCTGGCTGAAGAATGGAGGAGGGAGGTTCTGGAGGGGACACCGAATCAAAGCTTCGGGATAAGGCATCAGCCTTGATGTTTTTAGATCCCGGGCGGAATGTGATGGTAAACTGAAAACGAGAAAAAAAAAGCGCCCACCGAGCCTGTCTGGGGGTCAATCTCTTGGTAGACTCGATATAGGCCAAATTTTTGTGATCAGTGATGACTGTAATGGGATGAACAGACCCCTCCAGGAAATGCCTCCATTCTTCAAAAGCCAAATTTACCGCCAACAACTCTCTATTGCCGACATCGTAATTTCTCTCGGCAGAGGAAAATTTTTTAGAGAAGAAGGCACAAGGCCTCAGGTTAGTAAGGGTAGGAGGGCCCTGAGACAAAACTGCCCCCACCCCCACTTCCGAGGCGTCAACCTCCACGACAAAAGGTCTTGACGGGTCGGGTTGTACCAATACAGGGGCTGAAGAAAAGCACTTTTTTTAATGTCATGAAAGAGTTTTTTGCAGCTACAGACCAATTTTTTACATCAGCTCCCTTGAGAATGAGGTCCGTTAGAGGCTTACCACCTGCGAAAAGCCCTTAATAAATTTCCTATAAAAGTTGGCAAAGCCCAAAAATCGTTGCAACCCTTTCAAGTCATGAGGTTGCACCCACTCCATAACAGCCTGGACTTTCTTAGAATCCATGTGGAACCCCTCCCCTGACACAATCAACCCCAGAAAGGATACTTCTTGTATGAAAAATGAACATTTTTCCAGCTTGGCATACAAATGATTCTCCCTCAGTCTCATGAGAACCATCCGCAAATGGTGCAAGTGAGATTGACTGTCCACCGAGTACACCAGAATGTCATCCAAATAGATAACCACAAAACGACCGATTAAATCAGAGAAAATTACATTAATAAAATTCTGAAAAACAGCAGGAGCGTTGGTGAGACCAAAGGGCATAACCAAGTTTTCGAACAGCCCTTCAGTCGTCAGGAATGCTGTTTTCCATTCGTCCCCTTCACGGACTCTTATAAGGTTATATGCCCCACGTAAATCCAGTTTAGAGAACCACTTGGCCCCGGTGAGTTGGTTACATAGATCAGGAATTAGGGGGAGAGGGTATGTATTTTTCACAGTAATTTTGTTTAATTCCCGAAAGTCGAGGCACGGCCGCAAATCACCATCTTTTTTCTTAACAAAAAAGAAGCCCGCTGCCACAGGTGAAACAGAAGGCCTAATATGCCCTTTGCGGAGACTCTCAGTAATGTACTCCTTCATGGCTAGACGTTCGGGCCCGGACAAATTGAACAGGCGAGCCTTGGGTAACTTGGCTCCAGGGACAAGATTAATGGCACAATCAAAGGGTCTATGTGGTGGTAGCGCCTCAGCCTCACTTTCAGAGAATACGTCTTCAAAATCTTTCAGGCACTCCGGAATACCTTCCAGATCGACAGACGACACTGACACAGATTTTACTGGGGTGTCAAGGGCTGTCAAGTTACAACATAGACCGTTAGCCATACAACCCCACTCAATGATCTCCCCTGTGACCCAGTCAATAGTAGGATTGTGACGTTGAAGCCAAGGCATACCCAGTATCAGTCCAGCCGGCAGATTATTTATGACAAAACATCTTAATTTTTCCACGTGAGTGGAACTCACTTTCAGAGAAAAGGTATCAGTCATGAAACAAATTCCCTCCTGGGTGATAGGAGAAGAATCAATTGCCACAATTTTAACAGGATCTTTTAACCTGACTGTCCCTATCTTATGAAAAGTCACAACTTTGGCATCGATCAGATTAATAGAAGAACCACAGTCAACAAAGGCGGTAGTCCCAACCGGACCGCCTGTAAGTTCCAGTTCCACCGGAAGCAGAATTTTAGTAAGCGAGTAAAAGGGTACCTGGGAGTCTGGGCAACCTCCTCGATTGTTACCCAGACTCAGTCATTTTCCTGACGGCTTCACTGAAGAAGGGCAAGAAGGACAGTTCATTCTCCAATGTCCAGCGGATCCCCAGTAAAAGCACAATTGGTTGTTTCTTCGGTGTCTCCTCTCTTTTTCCTCCAATGACGTGGCACCAACCTCCATGGGCTCTGGACTAGATGCAGAGTCTCTCAGATTGGAGAATAAAGGGGTCTCCTGCAGCATGACCCCTCTTGCCCGCAGCCTACGGTCCATGCGGACAGCCTGGATCATAGCGTCCTCCAAAGAATCCGGTGGAGGATGAAGGGCTAGGGCATCTTTCAAACGTTCGGACAGGCCTCTACAGAACAAACCCCGGAGGGCAGCGTCATCCCAGGAGACCTCCGCTGCCCAGCGTCTGAACTCAGAGCAGAACCATTCAGCAGAGTTCCTTCCCTGTGTCACACTCATCACCATATCCTCTGCCAGACGCACTCTATCAGGCTCATCATAAATGTGCCCCAGAGCCTCAAAGAACAAATTCACAGACATGCGTTCAGGAGCAGAGGAAGAGAGAGAGAAAGCCCATGCCTGTGGAGCCCCCCGAAGTAGGGAAATGACGACCCCCACCCTCTGGAACTCATCCCCGGAAGAGCGGGGCCTCAGAGAAAAAAAAAGCTTGCATCCTTCTCTGAAAGACCTGAACTCCTTTTTATCCCCTGAGAAAAGGTCTGGCAATTTGACCGGAGATTCTGGGAATGCCAATGACACATCTCTATCCCCAGCACAAGAATCCCCTGTAGCGGCAGCCCCCTGTACCGTATCCACCAACTGTTGCTGGGTCTGGGCCATCGTGCGCTGTTCCACATTAAGTTTGTGGAACATTTGGGTCAGGTGCTTGACCTGACCAGCCAAAGCTTGTATGGGATCCATGAGGATAACACACTTTTTTTTTTTTTTTCCCTCAGAGGGGGAAAAAAAAACTGAAATGGTCAGCTATAATGTCAGGAACACCGCACTGCACTTGCTCACTGTGCCAGTGCGGGTGTCCTGAGTACAAAGACAGTACTCACAGATACCTGTGGAGCAGGGCAGCAGCGGTGACGATGCGTGCTTCAGAGTATCGGGACCTGAAGCACATGACTGCTGGGGGTGTGGCCTAAGCTCCACAGATCTAGGAGCTGCAGGGAAACTCCTAGAAAGGTAACTACGGGGCAATGTTACCAAGGGGCATAGACAGAGACAGAAACCAGACGAAGCCAGGGTCAAAGCACCAGATAGCAATACAGTACCACGGGGTTTAGACAGAAAGAATAGTCAGGACGTAGCAATAGGTCAGAAAACCAGAACGGGCAATAGACGGTACAATAGGGACAAACTGTAACGGGGTAACGATAGCCAAGCCAGGAGGTCAGAACCGGAGAAGACAGTAGTACCAAAGCGAGAGATGGAGTACAGAGTGAGGGAACCGGCCGGGTCATACACGGGAAGCAAACAAGCAATGCAGAATACACGCACACCAGGGGTCAGACACACCAGAACAACAGTATAGCTGACAGAGAACCCTGGTAAAGAGTGAGTATAAATACCCCTCCCAGATCCAGAAAGAGGCCACGAACACTTAACCCTGTGAGTGCAGGGCAAGAACCCTGTTCAAACCATGACAATCTGGTTCCCTTGCTGGGTCTGGACGTACATAAGAGGGGCTCGGGACAGGGTTTGGTTGCTTCCACACCTTTGGCTACTTGGAGTATCACAGCCAGGGACATGGTTCCGCACTCTGGGCGAGACACTATTAGTGGCTTTTTAATCACGGGCTTTAAACCTTCAAAAAAAAGGCACAGGACAGTACATGGGTGTGGCCTTCGGATGTGCTCTTGTATCCTCAGTCCTGCCATCTTTGCAAGAGCCGGGTATAATATGTTTCTACTGATTCTGTAGCATCCTGTTGGATATCCTGAAGAGTGGCCTACTCCCACTGGGTGAGTTCTCACATACTGCTTCCCCAAATCCAGTGAAATATCATCTGTGGGTGGGGTCCCTATTGCACCCGCCACAAGAGGGTAGAATGTATCCCCTAACTTTTCTGACACCAGGTCCTCTAAATCCCACCAACAACAGGAGAAGACATTTCTAATTTTCTCTACCTCTCTTACAAATGGCATGGGAAACATTTCAGGGTCTGGCATTCTACTCATCATAGACATAGGATTACAGGGATGTCACACACCCTCCTGGGGCTTTACAGTATCGGGTCCACTAGACTGGCATGTGAGGTCTGGTGGCAGCAATCTGCGCGAGCGCTGCTGGTGAGCTGCAAGGGTTGAGGTGAGCTGCAATCATTGACTGAGTAATTGTCCTAGTGAGTCCTGAATGGCAGCAAAAGACTGACATATAACTGCTGCATCCATTTGGGTTGTGTCAGGGGAGCAGCTGTAGGGCAGGGCAAGTCCTGAAGGGTAGTTGGTCTCATCCAGTGCAGGCATGATATTCATTGAGGGCATGGCCCTAGACTTGTGGGGGTGTACCACATGGTGCACTGGCCAGGGGGGCCATATTGGCTTGACCGTGCTCTGAGGGCTGAAAGTATGGAAATGGCTGGTGGGGCAATAAAAAAAAGAGAACAATCCTGTCTGAGGTTTATCAGTTTCTATGTGCCAACAGGGGGCCCAACATACACAACACTCAATACCCAATCTGGATTCTGATTCCTGCATACACAACATGTCCATCCATCAGGGACAATGTAAGGGGGTGGTGTCAATCTGGGAGTGGCAGGACTGTCAGTGCCATCTTTGCTGCATACTTTTACATACAAAAACTTATCACCATGTTTTTCTTCCTTCAACTCACATCTAGTTACACATTTAGAGGTCTTCCACCACATCTCAGCCTGATCTAACAAACCAGCATAATTTAAACATCCTCTCTTCACCTTCAATACACTTTTCGAGAAGTCTCCATTAAGCCTGCCACCCGGGGGATGATTAGATGCTGAACAAAAGCTACACATTTTCTGCACAACTTTCTTTCCTTCTTTCTCCTTCACCACTTCAACAACAGCTCTACCTTGCTCAGCCCGTCCCTTAGTGGACAAATTATCCATATTCTGTCTTTTACAACAGGAATGCTGGACTACAGAGGTAAGCCAGTGGGGACTCTTACCTTTCGCTATGGTCACTTTCTGTGTCTGTCCTTGCCTGACTTACATATCATCGGGTGTCCTTAGCACTACAGAAGGCTGCTGCTGGCAATCACTAGCGTCGGTTCCACCGCGTGCAACTAATCATTACAATCCAATCCCACAGATGACCAATGAAATGCCAAATCTACATTTCCCATACAATAAACACAGGAATTCAACACAGTACCAAAATCTCCTCAGGGTTCTTTGTACAACAATAAAGACTTATTATGAACAGATTGAATGGCTTGTGATACACTTACTAGGGCCAAGACAGAGGGGCAAATTCTGGTAGTGTAAAAATAAATGTGCATGCACTGACTGGCAGACCTCCCCTGACCAAGCTGCATCGCAGCGATACATGTGTGGTCTGCTCCTGTCCCCCTGCCGCCATCGCAACCACTTACTATGGTTATTTTCCCTCTGTATGCTGCCTACTCTATCAGCACCATCATCTTCCTGATTCTCTCCTTGGTCCTCATAGGATCAGGTATACCCCTTAGAGTTATTCAGTTCCTTTCATTTGACTCCTCTCTTTTGATGTCCTTATTATTTAATTGGCTTCATTCCATCTACTCTATTATATTATTGTAGGCTGATTATGTCCTAATTCTATATCTTTATATTCCACCATTCCTTGGGGGAGCCCATTGATGTATTATGTTATGTGTCTTAAACAAGTATTTGATCCCTTGATGACTTTGTACGTTTGCCCACTGACAAAGACATGAACAGTCTATAATTTTAAGGGTAGGTTAATTTTATCATTGAGAGATGTCACTGTATGTGACATCATTTTACTGTGGTAATTCTCTGTCCCATGAAATTTGACTGCACCCAATATCATTGGGACTTAGTGGCCGATTTTGCGTTGGCCTGGTGTTCTTTTTCACACACACTCTCTGACATTAGGCCTTCCAAGCGGGCTGCATATGCATATCGAGTTTATCGGATATTTATCGGACACTACTGCGGAAATTTCTGTTGTAACTGGTATATTGACTTTTCTACCGTACTACCAGATTGTCCATTCATGGTACATTGTAATATGATTGGGGTCTTGTTACCCATTGTGCATTTTGGGGGGGTGATCTTATCTCACCTTGTGAATTTTAAATAATTTTATATGTTTTTTGTCTGTACATCAGTGTCAATAAAAACACACTTTTACTTTTTGAATTAGGCTTGCACATCTGATATGTATTGGTCTTTTCTCTCCTGCTTGACATGTTGTCTTCATACATGATGTATCACCCCGTGATTATCACATACTTTTATGGTTTACATGGAAATCCCAGTGCACCTACCTCTGTTTACATAATACATAGTTGGACCCATTAACTTGTGTAGGAAATTTTGGAAAGAGACTCAGATCAAAATTGGACGTCTGCAGTGTTTCATTCTTTTTGCAGATCATTCTGGAAAAAAAACATGGACTTGTGAACATCCCCATAAACTGTAATAGGACATGTTCTATCCATGAAAAACACTGATGGGACATGTACGTGAAACACGGACGTCTGAATGATGCTTTACCAACATGTAGCAGCAACTATAGGAGCTGATTGGTTGTTCTATTTGTGCATTATATTTCAGGCATTATCGACATACACTCACTGGCCACTTTATTAGGTACACCATGCTAGTAACGGGTTGGACCCCCTTTTGCCTTCAGAACTGCCTCAATTCTTCGTGGCAGAGATTCAACAAGGTGCTGGAAGCATTCCTCAGAGATTTTGGACCATATTGACATGATGGCATCACACAGTTGGCGCAGATTTGTCGGCTGCACATCCCTGATGCGAATCTCCCGTTCCACCACATCCCAAAGATGCTCTATTGGATTGAGATCTGGTGACTGAGGAGGCCATTTGAGTACAGTGAACTCATTGTCATGTTCAAGAAACCAATCTGAGATGATTCGAGCTTTATGACATGGCGCATTATCCTGCTGAAAGTAGCCATCAGATGTTGGGTACATTGTGGTCATAAAGGGATGGACATGGTCAGCAACAATACTCAGGTAGGCTGTGGCGTTGCAACGATGCTCAATTGGTACCAAGGGGCCCAAAGAGTGCCAAGAAAAAATTCCCCACACCATGACACCACCACCACCAGCCTGAACCGTTGATACAAGGCAGGATGGATCCATGCTTTCATGTTGTTTACGCCAAATTCTGACCCTACCATCCGAATGTCGCAGCAGAAATCGAGACTCATCAGACCAGGCAACGTTTTTCCAATCTTCTACTGTCCAATTTCGATGAGCTTGTGCAAATTGTAGCCTCAGTTTCCTGTTCTTAGCTGAGAGGAGTGGTACCCGGTGTGGTCTTCTGCTGCTGTAGCCCATCTGCCTCAAAGTTCGACGCACTGTGCGTTCAGAGATGCTCTTCTGCCTACCTTGGTTGTAACGGGTGGCAATTTGAGTCACTGTTGCCTTTCTATCAGCTCGAACCAGTCTGCCCATTCTCCTCTGACCTCTGGCATCAACAAGGCATTTCCGGCCACAGAACTGCCGCTCACTGGATTTTTTTTCTTTTTCGGACCATTCTCTGTAAACCCTAGAGATGGTTGTGCGTGAAAATCCCAGTAGATCAGCAGTTTCTGAAATACTCAGACCAGCCCTTCTGGCACCAACAATCATGCCACGTTCAAAGGCACTCAAATCACCTTTCTTCCCCATACTGATGCTCGGTTTGAACTGCAGGAGATTGTCTTGACCATGTCTACATGCCTAAATGCACTGAGTTGCCGCCATGTGATTGGCAGATTAGAAATTAAGTCTTAACACACAGTTGGACAGGTGTACCTAATAAAGTGGCCAGTGAGTGTATATGACAGCAGAAAGGACATAGAGAAAGGTCTCACACAATTGCACAGCTGAGAATGGAAACAATGTAACGTTAGAAGAAATAAACAATGTAATAGATCTCGTGGACAGTGGTTCTCACACTGCTCAGGGTCATAACCAAACTATGTGATAAATGTCTACTTCACTCAACAGTCCTTGGAAGGTCATAAATGAGATTTCACATAAATTAGTGACCGCTGGATAAACATTAGTACTGACTATGAAACAACTCTGGATGTGGTGCTCATTTAAAGAGGACCTGTCAAAGTAACAAAAAATGTAGTTAAAAACCTTGTAAAAATCTAAGAGCTCCCTAATTCTGCCACTATTCTCTTTTGTGCTCCATCATTCAGTTGCAGAGATACAGAGATATTATTATTATTATTATTATTATTATTATTATTATTATTATTATGCATTTATATAGCGCCATTTATTCCATGGCGCTTTACATGTGAAAAGGGGAAATATAGACAAGTAATATAAACATATTTAAGACAAGGGACACACAAGTACATAAGGAGAGGGGACCGTGCCCGCGAGGGCTCACAGTCTACAGGGATGGGTGAGGATACAGTAGGAGAGGGTAGAGCAGGTCTTGCGGTGGTTCAGTAGACCGAGGATCATTGCAGGCTGTAGGCTTGTCAGAACAGGTGGGTCTTCAGGTTCTTCTTGAAGGCTTCCGTTGATGGTGAGAGTCTGATGTGTTGCGGCAGAGAGTTCCAGAGTAAGGGGGAAGCACGGGAGAAGTCGTGTATGCGGTTGTGGGAACAAGAGATAAGGGGGGAGTAGAGAAGGAGATCTTGAGATGATCGAAGGTTGCGTGCGGGTAGGTACCTAGAGACCATGTCACAGATGTATGGAGGAGACAGGTTGTGGATGGCTTTGTATGTCATGGTTAGGGTTTTGAATTGGAGCCTCTGGGCAATAGGAAGCCAGTGAAGGGCCTGGCATAGGGGGAGACTGGGGAATAGCGGGAAGATAGGTGGAATAGTCGGGCAGCAGAGTGTAGGATGGACTGGAGTGGAGCCAGAGTGCTAGAGGGGAGGCCAGAGAGTAGGAGGTTGCATTAGTCAAGGCGGGAGATAAGAGCATGCACTAGTGGTTTCGTGGTTGAGGAATGAGCGGATCCAGGAAATATTTTTGAGTTTGAGGCGGCAGGACGAGGCGAGGGCTTGGATATGTGGTTTGAAAGAGAGCGCAGAGTCGAGGATCACCCCAAGGCACCGAGCGTGCGGGACTGGGGAAAGAAAGCAGCCATTAACATTGATGGATAGGTCTGGTGGAGGGGTAGAGTGAGATGGGGGAAAGATGATGAATTCTGTTTTGTCCATGTTCAGTTTGAGAAAGCGAGCAGAGAAGGCTGAGATAGCAGACAGACATTGTGGGATTTCAGTCAGTAAGGAGGCGAGGTTGGGTCCAGATAGGTAGATCTGCGTGTCATCGGCATAGAGGTGATACTGCAAACTGTAGGATTCTTTGAGCTATCCCAAGCCAAAGGTGTAGATGAAGAATAGTAGGGGTCCTAGGACAGAGCCTTGAGGAACACCAACAGACAGGGGGCAAGGTGAGGAGGTGGTGTGTGAGAGGGAGACACTAAATGTTTGGTCTGTTAGGTATGATGAGATCCAGGATAGGGCCAAGTCTGTGATGCCAAGAGATGAGAGGGTCTGTAGCAGGAGGGAATGGTCTACGGTGTCGAAGGCAGAGGACAGGTCCAGGAGAAGGAGGACAGAGTAGTGTTGCTTGCTCTTGGCGGTTAGTAAGTCGTTAGGGCAGTTTCAGTTGAGTGATGCGGTCGGAAGATTGTATTCGGTCAAAGAGGGAACAGGAGGAGAGGTGGGAGGACAGTTCAAGATATACATGCTGTTCAAGCAGTTTTGAGGCGTAAGGGAGAAGAGATATCGGGCGATAGTTAGACATAGAGGATTGGTCAAGGATGGGCTTTTTGAGGATCGGTGAGATTGAGGCATGTTTGAAGGATGAGGGAAAGACACCATTTGTAAGTGAAAGGTTGAAGATGTGTGTTAGAGATGGGATGAAGACTGTGGCCAAGTTAGGGATGAGGTGAGACGGGAGTGGGTCGAGGGCACAAGTGGTGAGGTGTGATCTTGACAGAAGGGTGGAGAGCTGATCTTCTGTCATGGTGGAGAAGCTGGCTTTTGCAGAACAGGGCTGAGCAGCTAAGAGGGGCATTGGGGGCTGCGGGCCAAAGTTTTGTCTGATCTTGTCGATCTGCTTAAAGAAGGAGGCAAAGTCTTCAGCAGAAATGAGAGGAGGGGGAGGAGGTGCTGTGCGACGGAGTAGAGAATTGAAAGTGTTGAAGAGTTGTTCAGGGTTGTGAGACAGGGAGGATATGAGAGATGCGAAGTAAGTTTGTTTAGCGGCAGAGAGCGTGGAGTTAAAGCTGGCAAGGGACTGCTCGTATGCGCTGAAGTGCTCAGTAGAATGGGTTCTCTTCCATCTCCGCTCAGTGGCCCTGGAAACCCGTCTCAGTTCTTTGGTCAGGCTGGTCAGCCAGGGCTGCCTGTTGATTGTATGAGTTTTGCTCTGCGTGAGGGGGGCAGCTGAATCAAGTGTTGCTGTTATTGTGGTGTTATAAAAAGTGGCAGCAGCATCTGTGTCAGGAAGGGAAGCTATGTCTGTAAGAGGGAGAAGAGACTCAGAGAGTGATTGTAAATTGAGGTGTTTGAGATTCCTGCGAGGGTGAGCGAGTTTATGGAGCGGGGGTTACGCAGTAGGAGAGGAGAGGGAAGAGAATGTCAGTAGGTTGTAGTCAGACAGGGGGAGGGGTGAGTTATTGAGATTAGTGAGGGAACAGAGACGGGTGAAGATAAGGTCCAGCGTGTGACCATCTTTGTGAGTGGCCGCAGAGGACCATTGTGTGAGGCCAAGAGAAGCCGTGAGCGATAGAAGTTTAGAGGCAGCTGGGGTGGAAGTGTCAATAGGGATGTTGAAGTCGCCCATGATGATGGTGGGGATGTCAGCAGAAAGGAAATGGAGTAGCCAGGTGGTGAAGTAGTCGAGAAAGGTGGAGATGGCTAGTTCTGGGGGGCGGTAGAGGACAGCCAGTTGGAGGTTGGAGGGGGAATAGATGCGGAAGGAGTGCACCTCGAATGAGGGAAGAGTAGCGGAGGGTGGCAAAGGAATTGGGGTAAAGGAGCAGGTATCGGAGAGGAGCAAGTCAACTCCTCCACCACGTTTGTTGCTGGGGTGAGGGGTGTGAGAGAGATGGAATCCGCCATAGGAAAGCGCAGCTGGAAAGGCTGTGTCAGAGGGAGTGAGCCAGGTTTCAGTGATGGCAAGGACGGAGAGTTTGTTGGTGATAAGGAGGTCATGGATAAACGATAGCTTGTTGCAGACAGAGCGTGCGTTCCATAGTGCTCCAGGTATGGGGACAGGGGGAATGGGGGCTGGATGAATAGGTATGAGGTTGTCATGGTTGCAAAAAAGTGTAGAGGATCGTGGCAGGATGTTAAAAATGAGTGTGGGGATGTGTTGAGGAGAATTTGGGGATACATCACCAGCAATGAGGAGTAGTAGACAGAGCATTAGAAGGTGGGAGCAGGATAGGACATGATGTGGCCGTGTGTGTCTGGAGAAAAAGGATTGTATGTGGAGGCACAGTTGTGACGGAAAGGTGAGATGGCTGGGAAGGGTGGAGGGGGAAATGACTAGTTCCTTACTGGGTGGCGGGATTGCAGGAATTTAGGAGAAATAGAGTAGTATGGGGGTGATAATAAAAAGAAGGTGAAACATTGTTGTGGTGTTATAGTCCGTTACCTTACAGTCAATTCCAGTCCAATTCAAGTCTAATTCAGAGTACTTTGAAATATGGATTTTGAAGTAGATGGCGCTGACTACGTCTGGAGCAGACCCATGGTGCTGAATATATGTGCAGCTAAACACAATCAGCTGTTAGTGAAAGTGGGGTGTGACTGACCAGGCCAAATGCACAGAGTTAAGTAAAGGTCATAAAAGGGGGAAGGGGTTATACAGACCACTTAGATGTGTGGCAGAGATAACAAGAATGGAGTACAATTATGGATACCATATAAAAAATACAATGCAGTTCACATGGGGTATTCAGGAGCATGGGAGAGAGGGGTGGAATTCAGCAATGCATACTATATAAAAAATACAATGCAGTTCACATGGGGTATTCAGGAGCATGAGAGAGAGGGGTGGAATTCAGCAATGCACAACCATATAAAAATACAATGCAGTTCACATGGGGCATTCAGGAGCATGGGAGAGAGGGTGGAATTCAGCAATGCATACCATATAAAAATACAATGCAGTTCAAATGGAGCATTCAGGAGCATGGGAGAGAGGGGTGGAATTCAGCAATGCATACCATATAAAAATACAATGCAGTTCATATGGGGCATTCAGGAGCATGGGAGAGAGGAGTGGAATTCAGCAATGCACAACCATATAAAAATACAATGCAGTTCACATGGGGCATTCAGGAGCATGGGAGAGAGGGGTGGAATTCAGCAATGCATACCATATAAAAATACAATGCAGTTCACATGGGGCATTCAGGAGCACGGGAGAGAAGGGTGGAATTCAGCAATGCATACCATATACAAATACAATGCAGTTCACATGGGGCATTCAGGAGCATGGGAGAGAGGGGTGGAATTCAGCAATGCATACCATATAAAAATACAATGCAGTTCACATGGGGCATTCAGGAGCATGGGAGAGAGGGGTGGAATTCAGCAATGCATACCATATAAACATACAATGCAGTTCACATGGGGTATTCAGGAGCATGGGAGAGAGGGTTGGAATTCAGCAATGCATACCATATAAAAATACAATGCAGTTCACATGGGGCATTCAGGAGCATGGGAGAGAGGGGTGGAATTCAGCAATGCACAACCATATAAAAATACAATGCAGTTCACATGGGGCATTCAGGAGCATGGGAGAGAGGGGTGGAATTCAGCAATGCATACCATATAAAAATACAATGCAGTTCACATGGGGCATTCAGGAGCACGGGAGAGAGGGGTGGAATTCAGCAATGCATACCATATAAAAATACAATGCAGTTCACATGGGGCATTCAGGAGCATGGGAGAGAGGGGTGGAATTCAGCAATGCATACCATATAAAAATAAAATGCAGTTCACATGGGGCATTCAGGAGCATGGGAGAGAGGGATGGAATTCAGCAATGCATACCTGTGGGAACAGTAGAACATCTCAGTCAGATGGTGATGATGACAATACTGTAGGGGTCATGAGTGGCCAAATGCATTCTAGAATTCTAGTCTAATTCAGAGTACTTAGAAATATGTACTTTGAAATATGGATTTTGAAGTAGATGGAACCGACTACATCTGGAGCAGACCCATGGTGCTAAATATATTATATATATATATATATATGTATATATATATACATATATTCCCATTTGTTGCTTTGCTTTTGAAGTGCTGTAAGTGAAATTTCTGCTTGTAGACCAACTGGACGTTTCTTCAGAGTATTCTCTAGCGGCGTACGATTTCCCCCCCACCATCCCAGAGGCAGCCGATCCCAACTCAGCAGCTTTTGAGACTGTGCTGTGATTGATAGCATCTGGGAGGTAGAAGTTGAAGAACACTCCAGAGAGAAGACTCTGAAGAAACACCCAGTTGTACTGGAAAAATAAATTTCACATTCTGCGCTCTAAAATGTGAATATCTCTGCAATGGAGCTGACAAGCACAAAAAAAAGAAAAGAGCAGCAGAATCAAAGAAGTGCAATGATTTTTTATCTTTGAGTGACAGGTCCTCTTTACACAGTAATTTTTCTTTCACAAAATTTTTGAAATGTCATGGAGACATGTTGGAAGTTTTGGTTAATTGGTGTCTGGGTATTGAGACCTCACCATTAAAATGCTAAAATGAAAGAGCAATAGTGCTGCACTCTACAGAGAGTTAGAGGCCCCAATTCATCAAGACTCATGTGAACAATGCCAGACTTGATGATGTTGCAGACAATATTTCATTAAGAGGCTACTCGCCAGAAATCTTACTCCACTTAGAGACTGGAGTAAGATTTCTGCTGTAAGGGCTTGCTCCCACTAGAGATTAAATCGAACTAATGCAATCCGATTAAAATTCGGATTGCATTCGGACCAATGCTATTCTATCATTGTGTGTTCATCTGTCATTTTCTTTCAAGGTCGGATTGGATCAGATCGCATTCACCAATAGAAGTTAATGGGTGCAAGAAAAAAAAAAAAAATCGCACAGCACTCAGACCATGGGAGTGCAGTCCTATTTTTACACACCCATATCCTGCCACCTACAGTAAAATCATAGCATGACCTGAGAAAATAAAATAGATATAAACACATAGAATAGATAGATATAAAGATGTCAGTCTCATATATACAGTAATTAGTACATTGCTTGTGTAGCTTACTGTACATGTATTTTTTGTACTAAATAAATTAGTTTCTGGAAAAAAATGTTATGGGATCCCCCGACATTTTATTAACCATCAGATGGAAAGTGGACAATTGTGGGCAGATATTTATAGCCTAGGAAGCGGAAAATACCCATGGAGCATCCCAGGCTATTAATATCAGCTCACAGCTGTATACTTAGCGTTTCCTGCTTATTAAAATGAGGGACCCCCCAAAAATGATGCAGAGTCTCACTGTAATTAATAACCAGCAAAGGCTAGGCAGACAGCTGCAGGCTGATATTAATAACCTTGGAAAAGGCCATGGATATTGGCCCCCTCCAAAACTAAAAACATCAGCGCTCAACTGTCCCAGAAATGGTGCATCTATAAGATGCTCAGTTTCTCTGCTGGATGGCAGGCTGTATAGTTGCATCATGCAAGCAATGAAACCTTCCATCTAGATGTAGCAGAGCTAGACACATAGCACGACAATTGGATTATTATCTTCTCGGCGGACAGGTGAAGAATATGGTTATTTAATATTTTAATTCTTGTATAGGAGACAATGGCTTCAGTGAACTGGGCGTCGATGTAGTTTTGGAGGGGGCCAATATCCATGGCCCCTTCCTAGGATATTATTATCAGCCCGCAGCTGTCTGCCTAGCCTTGCTGGTTATTAATTATAGGGGGACCCTACGTCATTTTGCTTGGGGGATTCCACATTTTAATAACCAGAAAAGGCTAACTATACAGTTGTGAGCTGATATTACAGTAATAGCCTGGGAAACTCCATGTATATTACCCCCTTCCCAGGCTATAATCATTTGTCGCCAGCTGTCCACTTTCCCTCTGCTGGTTAATAAAATGTTAGGGGATCCCAAGCCTTTTTTGTCTCAAAAGAATTTATTTACTTAAAAAAAAACTACACACACAAAGCACTGATTATATATACAGTATATCTCACTCACATATTTATATCTATCTTTTTCTATCTATCTAGCTATCTAATCTCTCTCTCCCTCTCCCCTTCTCTCTCTCTCTCTCTGTATATATACTGTATCTTGAAGAATATTTCTTTGGAAACCTATGTGTAAATTACATATGTAAAAGTTCATGTTAAAATCGCATTGCAATCGGATCGCATTCACATCTAATTCAGGTGTTAGGTGTTAAATATCGGATTGTACTCCAATGAAAAACACATAACACTTGCATGACATTCGTCCCACTTTTCAGGAAAAAATAGGACTGATTTTGAAAACACTAGCATGTCTCCTGGCTAAGGAACACTGCACCTGCCTATTTTTGCAGAGTTGAGAGAAAGTGGTATAAAAAAAGCCAAAAGTCACAACATTTTTGTGATTTTTCAAAGAAATTTACACTAGTGTAATCGGTTCGGGGAATCAGGGCCATAGACATTCTATTAGGGCACGCTCACACTAGCACAGATTCTCTCATGCGAGACAATCAGGGCGACTTTGCTAATGACACTCGCCTCAAGCTGTCAGAATGAATTCATTAGCTTTATCGTACTTATTTTTTTTTTGGTTTATCAATATGGGGGTGGTTTTCTTTATCCAACTTTTCAAAATATTGCAGAATTTTTGCACAATTATAATAGTACCTTATTAGAGGACAATATCTGTCTATTGTTTTTTGCAAAGGTGAAAACTACCATACAACATTTTAAAGGATCATACAGCTTCTTCGCTCTAAAAAAAGTGTAACGAATGTAAACAAGTAAAAAAACATATTTTATATTGCACAAAATTTATCAAGTTGTGTGCATCATTTTGAATTATATGAAGCAAAAAACAGCAATAAAAACCACAAGACAAAAAAGAAAGGTAACTTAAAAAAAGCCAGATTGCAGTTACCATATCAAAAATATGTGCCCCCTGTTTAGTTTAAAGGGAATATGTCAGCAGCAGGTTTTGCTATGTAAACTAAGGACAGCATGAGGTAGGGGTTAAAACACAGAATTTAATGATGTGTCACATGTCAAGCTGTGTGCTGTTGTATACCTATATTGAACTTTAATCAATTTGTGATTAACATTCTTGTGACTAGCTGGCCTTGTGCTTGCAAGTCCGACTTCGCCCCTTCTGTGATAAGCACCTCCCTGTCTATAAACAGTCTACACTGAAAGCCTGTTGTGGATGGGGTTAGCTGTGGGTGGGGTTAGCTTTCTCAGCTCTGCTGCATTGCTAAATCTAAAAACTCTGTGTGAGAACGGCTGCACCCACTAATCTAAGTGATACATAGTTGAATTGAGGGTCTCATTGCCTACATCAGGCTGCTCTCAGATGAGGTAGCAAAACCTTGCTGACATATTCCCTTTAAACTTAAAAATCAATAAATAACACTGTGACCAGTGAGAACAGAATTTGCTTCTTCCCAGTATCTGTAATAGATTTGTCATAATTTGTTTTGTCTGAGGCTTCTAAACTTACATGTACCTCGTTGTCAGACTGGATGACTCTGCTAAACATTCTCCATGTCGTGCTAAACCACTAACTATTTTATTAATGTGCACCTGTGAATTCTGTCTGGTGATTCAGGACCTGCAGATCTACATGACTGTCACGTGTCAGAACAGCGTGCAGTTCTCGTTGGGAAGACGTCCGCTCGCAGCCAGACACACGACTTTCAACTGTTCACTGATAGCAATGTACAAGTGGCAAGAGTCATATTGAGATCTCATAATGAGAAGGTTAATGCTGTTGACCGGTAGTGACAAAAGAAATCCCTAGAGAATGCAAATGTTGACTGATATCACAAGAAATTTAAAAATAGGAATATTCTCATAATAAATACATAAATTTGGGTTCAGGTGCTTGGTCACCAACAGATCGCCTGAATGAGTAGGTTCTAGTGTTTCCTGTTCTCCGAGGACATCTCAGCCACCCACCCAATCTGGGTCTTGCTGGTACAATCTTGTTGTGGCACTCTATGGTGTTCTTCTGATTCCTTCTCAGAAAATCAGCCTAGTGTTTCCAGTACTGTGGTCACACATACTCAGAATCTCATTCCCACCAGCCTTAGCATATGGTACAGAAGGTCAGCCATTAATAATCTGCACACCGGAAGACGCTTCTCATCATCACTGCACACATTAGGTTGATGCTCTGAGAAGAAATGAGAACAATAGTGGGAACCATATAATGTCAGTAATAGTAATATCCAGATACAGCACCAGTGAATACTTAAAGTTGTCCTGTCCAAACTGATAAGTCTGCAGTCAGTCTTTGCGACTGCAGACTTATGAATCCCCCCAGCGCATGCACTGTATGCTGTGGGGATTCGCCGGTTTCTGAGCCGGGACCGGAGGGTATGTATGAGTTACTTTAGGGGGATTCATGAGTCTGCAGTCACACAAAGTGACTGCAGACTTACTGACTTGGACTGGACAACCCCTTTAATTGTGAAGCAACCCCTTTAACACCTTAAAACCTCGGCGACTAACTATAACGTCATAGCACGTGTCAGAAACCTTACAGTGAGCTCAGAAGCAGAGCCCACTCCACATAAGGCAGATGGGGGCTATATTACATAGCTGAAATCTGCCTTTAACAGCAGTGATTTGCCCGCCGATCGCTGCTATAAACTATAAAATACTGCTGTCAACCTCTGACAGCAGGATTTAACTGCCGTGATCCATCCAGGATGTGAGTTCGGGCGCCCACTGACAATCCCACACAGAGTTGCTATGACAGACAAAGGCCAGCTGAGACCCCCTATACTTGTCATGCGATCTCTTCTGTGACGTCTGGCTTGTGGCTGGGTGTCATAGGAGACAACCGCAGCTTCAAATCTCCTACAGGGACAAAAAATAAAGTAAAGGCATTTCCCTAGTTGTCGATAATACGATAATGCAAAAAAAAAAAAAAAAAAGATTAATCCTTTTACGACATATGATGTAAACTTAGTTATATTTAGTGTCCCTCCCTTTGATGTGGGCTCATACGCTGAGCACGCATCTTTCCCTGCACATGATGGCTGGTTTACATTTCCAATTTTGTGACCAGGAACACCCCCTCTTTACTCAATGTAGTGTCTCCAAGTAGCTAGCGTAACCCCTTAACGACCAAAGATGCACATAGCGCCATGTGGGGGTGCACTGCAATGCTGGCACATTGTAATGCATTATACCTGTTATCAAAGGGAAAAAATTAGTGAAAAAAGTGAAAGTCCCATAGAGGATCTAAGTAAAGAAGTTAAAGTAAAAAAAGTGTTAAGGAAAAAAAATTCAAAATAAAAAAAAAAAATTACACCAATAAATATATCATTTTAGGTAAAGAAAATAAACAAAAAATGTACATATATTTGATATCACCACGTCTGGAATGACCTAATTTATAAAACTGCCACACTAATTAACCTTTTCAGTGAACTCAGTAAAAAAAGTGGCAAACTATGGTTTTTCATCATACCGCTGAAAAAAGTAGTGGAATAAAACGTGATCAAAAAGATGAATGAAGATAAAAATGGTTGATGAAAATGTCATCTTGTCCTGCCAAATAACAAGCCGCCATACAGCTCCATCAGCATAAAAATGAAAAAGTTATAGATTTCAGTTGACAACGATGCAAAAATAATTTTTTTCAGAAAAGATTTTATTGTTTAAAAGTTCCAAAACATAAAAAAAGACATAATTTAGGTAGTGCTGTAATCATGCTGACCCAATGAATAAAGCTGCCTAATCAGTTTTGGCACTCGCGAAATGGCATATAAAAAAAACCAAACAAAACAATTCCTAAATTGCTGGTTTTTGTTCATTCTTCCTCCTGAAAATCGTAATGGAAAGCAATCAAAAAATGTCATGTGCTTGAAAATGGTATTAGTAAAAATGTCAACTTGTCCTGAAAAAAACAAGCCATCACGTGACTCTGTAGAAATATGGAAAGCTTATAGCTCTCAAACTGTGACGATACAAAAACTAGTTTTTGCATCGATCCGAAGAATAAAGTTGTCTAATCGCTTATACCGCATGAGGAATGACGTAAAAAAATAAATGAAACCAATTCTTCCCATGCTGTTGATTTGTTTTGGGGTTTCCATGTAAATCTCTGAAATATACATGATTGAGACGTAAGCCCCGACGGTAGATTCCCTATAATGAGGCAGATGGAGGCACTGTGGATGCCGTCTGACCTGTGATCCGGCGGTGTCCGTCTTTTTAGGATTGCATAAAAGTGCAGTCAACCACAGTTTAGTGTACTTATGAAATGAAGGACACCACTGAACAGAGGCCAGACGGAGTCCAGAGTAACTCTACTGCCTTGTTATATAGTGAATGGATCCGTCGGGGGGTTTCATCTAAATCACGTCATTCAGAGATTTAGATAGAAACCCCGATACAAGTGCTCAGCTTAGATGTCACAACTCTGTTGTCAGGTGTCCCAGGACCAGGGGCTCCTTCCATGTCCCTAATGCTAGGGGCACCCTAGCTCGCCCTGTTCCCTGGATTACTTCTGATGGTGTAGACGCCAGGACCACGTAACTCGCCTTAGCTCCTGAACCCACCCTCAGTTTGCACAGTTCCTCCAGACAGGGAAGAGGGGAGTAGTAGTGTACCGTAATAAACCAACCAGACTAGCAAGGTAATGCGAACAGCTCAAACGAAAAATACCATTCATACAAATATGCTCACACAAACAAAAGAGGAATGTACCGGGGAGTGGAGGATGGGGTTAAACCAAAGTAGGAGAAGAAGGGGAATTATCACACACCCAAAACCTATTTTCTATAGGAGCAGTATGTAGAGCCACTTTTCTGCATGGAACATTATGTGGGGCCATTATTCTGTATGGAGCATTATAAGGGGCTCACTTTATATGGAGCATTATATGGAGCTCATTTTGTATCCAGCATTATATGGGCCATTATTCTGTATGGAGTATAATATTGGTCCCATTCTGTATGTAGCATTATTTTGAACTCATTCTGTAAGTAGCATTATATGGGGCTATTATTCTGTATGGCGCATTATATTGGGCCCATTTTGTATGGAGCATTATATGGTGCCATTATTCTGTATGGAGCATTTTTTGAGGCATTATGTGGGGTTCATTATACTGTATGGAGTACTATATGGAGCCCTGTTATAAATGAGTCACCGGAGGAGGAAAAAACAAAAACACAAGCTAAGTCCAGAAAACCGGAGAGGTTGGTAGCTAGCGGATTGCAGACCCCTGATCCTATTCACCACAACTAACGGTAGCCATGGGGGGTTTCTACGATGCCCTAGACCCCTCGTCACAGCCAGAGCGCTAAATAAGTCTAAAGAAAGAAAGGGGAAATCTAAACTGCCCCAGAGCAGACCCCAAAGCAATAGACAGCCCCCAACATGTATTGTCGGTGAAAAACAGATGAAAACACAAACACAGACAGAAAGACAGGCTGAGCAAATGATGGGGCCCAACTAACTAGATAGGAAAGAACAGAAAAGATGCTGGCTGCAATCCGCAAAAAAACCCTGCCAAAAATAATGTCCAACACGTCTGATAGAAAAGGCCCTGAAGTCACTAGACTTCAAAATCACTATATCAGCACTCAGGTATATTCTGAAGACAGAGCAAAGAGATCAACTGATTAGAGACAAAAATGGAGTTCAGCCCGTCCCAACCATCGTGTGTACGATGCAGAGCTGGATGTGTACGAGGTGTACGGAACGGAGCTGGAGGTGTACGGAGAGGAGCCGCGTGTGTATGAGGTGTCCGGAGAGGAGCCGCGCGTGTACGAGGTGTACGGAGAGGAGCCGCGCGTGTACGAGGTGTACGTAGAGGAGCCGCGCGTGTACGAGGTGTACGGAGAGGAGCCGCGCGTGTACGAGGTGTACGGAGAGGAGCCGCGCGTGTACGAGGTGTACGGAGAGGAGCCGCGCGTGTACGGAGAGGAGCCGCGCGTGTACGAGGTGTACGGAGAGGAGCCGCGCGTGTACGAGGTGTACAGAGTGGAGCCGTGTGTATGAGGTGTACAGAGCAGAGCTGGATGTGTACGAGGTGTACGGAGAGGAGCCGCGTGTGTACGAGGTGTACAGAGTGGAGCTGTGTGTGTACGAGGTGTATGGAGAGGAGCCGCGCGTGTACGAGGTGTACGGAGCGGAGCTGGATGTGTACGAGAGGTGTACGGAGCGGAGCTGGAGGTGTACGGAGAGGAGCCGTGTGTGTATGAGGTGTACAGAACGGAGCCGCGTGTGTACGAGGTGTACAGAACAGAGCCGCGCGTGTACGAGGTGTACGGAGCGGGGCTGGATGTGTACGAGGTGTACGGAGAGGAGCCGCGCGTGTACGAGGTGTACGGAGAGGAGCTGCGCGTGTACAAAGTGTACGGAGAGGAGCCGGGCGTGTACGAGGTGTACGGAGTGGAGCCGCGCGTGTATGAGGTGTACGGAGCGGAGCTGGATGTGTACGAGGTGTACGGAGAGGAGCCGTGTGTGTACGGGGTGTACGGAGAGGAGCCGTGCATGTACGAGGTGTACAGAGCAGAGATGGATGTGTACGAGGTGTACGGAGCGGAGCCGTGTGTGTACGAAGCGGAGCTGGATGTGTACGAGGTGTACGGAACGGAGCTGTAGGTGTACGGAGAGGAGCCGCGTGTGTATGAGGTGTACGGAGAGGAGCCGCGCGTGTACGAGGTGTACGGAGAGGAGCCGCGCATGTACAAGGTGTACGTAGAGGAGCCGCGCGTGTACGAGGTGTACGTAGAGGAGCCGCGCGTGTACGAGGTGTACGGAGAGGAGCCGCGCGTGTACGAGGTGTACGGAGAGGAGCCGCGCGTGTACGAGGTGTACGGAGAGGAGCCGCGCGTGTACGAGGTGTACGGAGTGGAGCCGTGTGTGTATGAGGTGTACAGAGCAGAGCTGGATGTGTACGAGGTGTACAGAGCAGAGCTGGATGTGTACGAGGTGTACGGAGAGGAGCCGCGTGTGTACGAGGTGTACAGAGTTGAGCCGTGTGTGTACGAGGTGTATGGAGAGGAGCCGCGCGTGTACGAGGTGTACGGAGCGGAGCTGGATGTGTACGAGAGGTGTACGGAGCGGAGCTGGAGGTGTACGGAGAGGAGCCGTGTGTGTATGAGGTGTACAGAACGGAGCCGCGTGTGTACGAGGTGTACAGAACAGAGCCGCGCGTGTACGGGGTGTACGGAGAGGAGCCGCGCGTGTACGAGGTGTACGGAGCGTGGCTGGATGTGTACGAGGTGTACGGAGAGAAGCCGTGTGTGTATGAGGTGTATGGACCGGAGCCATGTGTGTACTTGGTGTACGGAGTGGAGCCGCGTGTGTATGGGGTATACGGCATGGAGCCATGTGTGTACGAAGTGGAGCCATATCTGTACGGGATGTACGGAGCAGAGCCAAGTGTGTACGAAGCATACAAAGCGGGCTTTTCCCACGGACACAGGAGTACACGGCGGAGCCCCGAGGAGCATTTTAAAACTCACACATGACGTTCCACCGGAAGTGATATGCTGGAAGCTGACCGGAAATAAGATAATTTCATGAGGAGATTGTGACAGAACTAGGAATGCTTCAGTTCCATCACCATGTCCTCCTCCAACAGCGCGGACAGCAGGATCGCCTTGGAATCGGGGATGCCGGCCATGTGAGCGGATCATGATATGTCCTGCATCGGGAGGCTCAGGTGGACACTACAATGGGAGCCGGGCTGCTATAGTATCTTTATAGAATCTTTATTTATTTATTTCTCTCTTTTTCTTTCTTTCTCTGTTCTTTCTTTCTCATTCTCTGTTCTGTCTTTCCCTTATTTTCTTTCTCTCTGTTCTTTCTTTCTCTCTCTGTTCTTTCTTTCCCCTCTTTCTTTCTTTTCCTTTCCTCTCTTTCTTTCTCTCTGTTCTTTCTTTCTTTTCTTTACTTCTTTCTTTCTCTCTGTTCTTTCTCTGTCTCTCTCTGTTCTTTCTTTCTCCTCTTTCTCTCTCTCTCTGTTTTCTTTTTTCTCTCTCTCTCTGTTTTCTCTCTTCCTTAGTGCCAGTCAGTGTGCCCACAGTACCAGCAAATGTGCCCATAATGCCAGCCACTGTGCCCTCAGTACCAGTCAGTGTGATCAGCAGTGCTAAATGGGTGCAGTTGGGCGTGGACATGGGTGTGACTAGTTGCGAAATGGATGTGGCCGGGTCGTGGCGTAAAATTTGCAGCGGCACGCGCAGCGCGTCGCTGTCTTTCTCCCTCTTTCCCTTCTTCAAAAGTTGGGAGGTATGATAGGTGCGGCTATGACCAGGGGGTCTGGTTGCCCATAAGATAGCAGTCCTGCCAGGAATTCTGTCACCGTGTGTACAAAAGGGGACAGAACTTTGGGAGGAGTACTGTACCTAAATGCAATAAATAGGACTAAGCTGTAATACTGGGCACAGCTGTGACTTCATGTTATATAGTCGTGTTAATCTCCACTCACTTCTTGTAACCTACAAGTGTACAAAGATATTATATAGTCACCATGTGACTAGTGGGCCTGTGTAACTTCAAATGCCAGGGCTGAATTTTAATCCCAGTCCGGCCCTGCCAAGGCCCCTCTTAACCCCTTAATGACAGCCAATATGTTTATTTCCTGACCTGAGATAGAAGGGAATATCATCCCCATACAGGTGACAATCCAGCAGCTGTCAGCTGTACACTATATCTGACAACTTGCTGTATCATAAACGATCAGTGTTGACACCATCCATATCTGTTTAACCCCTTAGTTGCTGCTGTCGAAAGTGACTACATCAAATAAATGGTTAATCGATTGTGGGGGGTGGCACTTTAATCTAATTGACACACTGTGATCATGATTGTGTGGTCCTGATGTTTGCCATAGCAGTTCATGGTCAAATAGCGGCCTTAGAGTCTCCCGGCTGTAGCGGTCAGTTCAGAAGTCAGCGACATTTAGGGCAGTTTCACACGTCCAGATAATTACAGTACCGGAAAAACCAGTACCGGAGCTATCCGTGTCCGTGTGCATACGGAGGTCATCCGTGTGACATCTGTGTGCTATCCGTATGTCCGTGTGTACCATCCGTGTGCTGTCAGTGTGCTGTCCATGTGTCCGTGTTTTTGAAAAATTATTTTTAATGTTAACCCTTTGACTTTTAAAAACGCACACGGACAGCACACGGACAGCATCCGTGTGCGGTACGTGTTTACACGGACCCATTGACTTGTATGGGTCCGTGTGATCCGTGCTGTTGCACAAAAACGGACATGTCAGCGTGTTTTGCACACGGACACACGGTCCGTGAAAACACGCTGACATCTGCATAGACACATTCATGATGTGTCTACGTGTGTCAGTGTCTCCGGTACGTGAGAAAACTGTCACTACACGTACCGGAGCCACTGACGTGTGAAACTGCCCTTAGGTGGAAAACAAACACTTTTTCATTCCGGCTATACCACTTTGCATTAATTCCTGAAAATCACCTGAAGGGTTAATAAACTACCTGACAGCAATTTTCAATATGTCAGGGGGTGCAGTTTTTAAAATGGTATCACTTTGGGATTTTCCAATATATAGCACCCCTAAAGTCACTTCAAACTTGGATAGGTCCCTCAAAAAAATAAATTTTGTAAATTTCCTTGAAAAAATGAAAAATTACTGCTACATTTTTAAACCTCCTAAAAGGCTAACAAAATAAATTAGCATTTTAAAAATGGTGGTGATGTAAAGCAGCCATGAGGGAAATGTTATTTATTAATGTTTTTCTGTGGTATGACTATCTGGATTAAAGGGATAATCATTCAAATTTTGAAAATTGCATTTTTTTTTACATTTTTGTCAAGTTTCTGATATTTTTTATAAATAAACACAAAATATATCAATCTACATTTACCACTATCAGAAATTATATTGTGCCACGAAAAAACAATCTCAAAATCACTGGGATTTGTTGAAGCATTCCAGAGTTATGACCACATAAAGTGACATTGGTCAGAATTTAAAAAATTGGCATGGTCACGAAGGGGTTAAAGGGATCATTGGTATGGAAGTGAGGGCAAATCCACTCTGCGCTTTGGTACTGACCCCAGGCCTCTCTTAAAGGGATCCTCGGTATGGAAGTTAGGACCGTTCCACTCAGCGCTCTGGTCCTGACCCCAGATTGACGGGATGATGTGGGATATTAGTGGTAATAGTCCGGTGGCTCTGGCTGACGGGATGATGTGGGATATTAGGGGGAGTAGTCCGGTGGCTCTGGCTGACGGGATGATGTGGGATATTAGTGGTAGTAGTCCGGTGGCTCTGGCTGACAGGATGATGTGGGATATTATGGGTAGTAGTCCGGTGGCTCTGGTGGAAAGGATGATGTGGGATATTATGGGTAGTAGTCCGGTTGCTCTGTCGGGATGATGTGGGATATTAGGGGGAGTAGTCCGGTGGCTCTGGCTGATGGAACGATGTGGGATATTATGGGTAGTAGTCCGGTTGCTCTGTCGGGATGATGTGGGATATTAGGGGGAGTAGTCCAGTGGCTCTGGCTGACAGGATGATGTGGGATATTAGGGGTAGTAGTCTGGTGGCTCTGGCTGATGGGATGATGTGGGATATTAGGGGTAGTAGTCCGGTGGCTCTGGCTGACGGGATGATGTGGGATATTAGGGGTAGTAGTCCGGCGGCTGTGACGGGACGATGTGGGATATTAGTGGTAATTGTCCAGTGGCTCTGGCTGACAGGATGATGTGGGATATTATAGTGAATGTGGCTATGCGGAGTGGGCGGGGCTCTACACTCAGCTTTATATATATATATATATAGATATAATCATTATAATTTGTTATAACTAACCGTAGTTAGTTACTATGCCCAGGCAGCGCCGGGCTCTTCAGCTAGTAGTATATATTTCTGTGAGGCACATGTGGTGTCAACATGTTCACTGCACTCCTAGATGAATTCATTAGGGAGTGTAGTTTGTAAAATGACATCGCTTATGGGGGTTCTGCTGTCCTGGCAAATCAGCGGCTCTGCGATGTGACATGGCACCATCAAACCATTCCAGCAAAATCTGAACGCCACAATAAGGCGCTTCTTCCCTTCTGAGCTTTGCACTGTGCCTTAAAAGTAGTTTTCAACCGCATATGAAATAGAGATGTACTCAGGAGAAATTGCACAAAAAATTGTAGTGTGCTTTTTCTCCTGTTACCCTTGGGAAAATAAAAAATGTGGGTTAAAAGAACATTTTTGTGAGAAAAACGTGATTTTTTATTTTCACAGATCTACCTTATAAACTTCTGTGAAGCACCTGGAGGATCAAGGTGCTCATTACACATCTAGATAGACTCCATGAGGAGTCTAGTTTCCAAAATGAAGTCACTTGTGGGGGGTTTCCACTATTTAGGTACATAAGGGGCTCTCCAAACGCAATTTCACCGCACTTGGAATTTTTTTCCCATTTTCTAGTACACGACATGTTAAAACCTATCGTGTCGTTCAAAAGTACAACTCGTTCCACAAAAAAAATGAAGCCCTCACATGGCCATTCTGACCGAAAAATAAAAAAGTTACGGCTCTGGTAAGAATGGCAGCAAAAAATGAAAATACCTCCTGGGGTATGATCAGGTGATGGGTCGAAATTCCTGCATATGGTTCCCTAATATCAAGATTGCTATTCTTTGTAAAAAAAAAAAAAAAAAAAAAGGGCAATTTTAGGCTTAAGTTCCACTTAACAAAAGCATCTCCACAAAAATAAGTTTTTACACAATACTAGATTTTTATCTTATTAGCCTTTAGCCACAAAATGTACACAATCTTTGACTCAATTACATAATTAAGCCCAAATTTATCAAACATGTACCTGATGAAATTTATATTTTGCACTAAGCATAATACGAAGTCAGTGAGGGAGATTCAATCAGGCCTGTATTTTTTTTTTTCCAAAGATGAAGAATGAAAAGAGCACCGGAGAAAAAATATATATATACCGTATATTATTTACCGTATTTATTTATTTTTTCCGGTGCTCTTTTCACTCTTCATCTTTGGAAAAAAAAAATACAGGCCCGATTGAATGTTATTATCATTATTATTATTAATCACTAGCTGAAGAGCCCGGCGCTGCCCGGGCATAGTAACTAACTACGGTTAGTTATAACAAATTATAATGATTATATCTATATATATAAAGCTGAGTGTAGAGCCCCGCCCACTCCACATAGCCACATTCACTATAATATCCCACATCATCCCGTCAGCCAGAGCCACCGGACTACTACCCCTAATATCCCACATCATCCCGTCAGCCAGAGCCACCGGACTACTACCCCTAATATCCCACATCATCCCGTCAGCCAGAGCCACCGGACTACTACCCATAATATCCCACATCATCCTGTCCACCAGAACCACCGGACTACTACCCCTAATATCCCACATCATCCCGTCAGCCAGAGCCACCGGACTACTACCCCTAATATCCCACATCATCCTGTCACAGCCACTGGACTACTACCCATAATATCCCACATCATCCCGTCAGCCAGAGCCACCGGACTACTACCCCTAATATCCCACATCATCCCGTCAGCCAGAGCCACCGGACTACTACCCCTAATATCCCACATCATCCTGTCACAGCCACTGGACTACTACCCATAATATCCCACATCATCCTGTCCACCAGAACCACCGGACTACTACCACTAATATCCCACTTCATCCTGTCAGCCAGAACCACTGGACTACTACCCCTAATATCCCACATCATCCCGTCAGCCAGAGGGACCGGACTATTACCCATAATATCCCACATCATCCCGTCAGCCAGAGGCACCGGACTATTACCCATAATATCCCACATCATCCCGTCAGCCAGAGGCACCGGACTATTACCCATAATATCCCACATCATCCCATCAGCCAGAACCACCGGACTACTATCCCACATCCTCCCGTCTGGGGTCAGAACCAGAGCGCTGAGTGGAACAGTACTAACTTCCATACCGGGGATCCCTTTAACCCCTTCACTACCAAGGGTGGTTTGCACGTTAAGGCCTGTTTCACACTTCCGTTTGTGACCATCAGTCAAGATCCGCCGATTTTTTAAAAAAACAGATCCGCCATTTTTCTTGGCGGATCCGTTTTTTTCCTCATAGACTTGCATTATCGGCGGATCTTGACGGATGGTCGTCCGTTCGATCCGCTTTTGCACGGATCCGCTCAGCGGCTCAGACTCCGGGTCTGGCTGCTGGATAAAATATTTTCTCTCTCTCTCTTGTCCCGCGAGATCTCTCTCTCCTCCACGACATACTCCTCCACATCGCCGCTCCTTTTCGGCACCTTCTCCACGACAGCGCATCTACTGATGTCGCGACCATCGCTGCTGCTCCCGCTACTTCACCGCTGCTGATCCCGCCGTGCCCCTCTTTCTCTCCTCCACGACATACCCCTCCACATCGCCGCTGCTGATCTCTCTCCTCCACGACATACTCCTCCACATCACCGCTGCTGTCCTGCGAGATCTCTTTCTCCTCCACGACATACTCCTCCACATCGCCGCTCCTTTATGGCACCTTCTCCACGACAGCGCATCTACTGATGCCGCGACCACCGCTGCTGCTTCCGCTACTTCACCGCTGCTGATCCTGCCGTGCCTCTCTCTCTCTCCTCCACGACATACCCCTCCACATCGCCGCTGCTGATCTCTCTCCTCCACGACATACTCCTCCACATCGCCGCTGCTGTCTCGCGAGATCTCTCTCTCCTCCACGACATACTCCTCCACATCGCCGCTCCTTTATGGCACCTTCTCCACGACAGCGCATCTACTGATGCCGCGACCACCGCTGCTGCTCCCGCTACTTCACCGCTGCTGATCCCGCCGTGCCCACAGCTCCCGCGTCACCATGCAAGCTCCCGGACAGCGCTACATCGCCAGTATTTTTACTTTTTTTTTTTCACAGGCGCAGTTCCTTTAATTTTTCAACTTCGGCGGATCCATATATCCGCCGATCCGATACCACCCGTTCCTGTCAGTCCACCTGCGGATCCGTTTTCCGCTATTTTGGCGGATTCGGACTGACAGGAAAAACTGAAGTGTGAAACAGGCCTAACTCCCAGGCCAATTTTTACAATTCTGACCACTGTCCCTTGATGAGGTAATAACTCTGAAACGCTTCCATGGATCCCGGTGATTCTGACATTGTTTTCTCGTGACATATTGTACTTCATGTTAGTGGTAAAATTTCATTCATATAACCTGTGTTTATTTGTGAAAAAAATGGAAATTTGGCAAAAAATTTTAAAATTTTGCAATTTTCCAACTTTGAATTTTTATGCCCTTAAATCACAGAGATACAGCAAACAAAAAACTTGATAACTAACATTTCCCACATGTTTACTTTACATCAGCACAATTTTGGAACCAAAATTTTTTTTTCTTAGGAAGTTATAAGGGTTAGAAATTGACCAGAGATTTCTCATTTTTGCAACACCATTTTATTTTTACGGACCACATCACATTTGAAGCCACTTTGCGGGGTCTATATGATAGAAAATACCCAAAAGTGACACCATTCTAAAAACTGCACCCCTTAAGGTGCTCAAAACCACATTCAAGAAGTTTATTAACCCTTTAGGTGCATCACAGGAATTTTTTGAATATTTAAAAAAAAATGAACATTTAACTTTTTTTCACAAAAAAAATACTTCAGGTTCAATTTTTTTTATTTTACCAAGGGTAGCAGGAGAAATTGGACTGCAAAAGTTATTGTGAAATTTGTCCTGAGTACGCTGATACCTGATATGTGGGGGGGAACCACTGTTTCGGCACATGGCAGAGCTCAGAAGGGAAGGAGCGCAGTTTGACTTTTTCAATATAAAATTGGCTGGAATTCAGATCGGACGCCATGTCGCGTTTGGAGAGCCCCTGATGTACCTAAACAGTGGAAACCCCCCACAAGTGACCCCATTTTGGAAACTAAACCCCCCCAAGGAACTTATCTAGATATGTGGTGAGAACTTTGAACCCACAAGGGCTTCACAGAAGTTTATAACGTACAGCGGTACAATTAAAAAATCATATTTTTTCCACAAAAATGATCTTTTCACCCCCAATTTTTATTTTCCCAAGGGTAACAGGACCATAATATTGTGCAATTTGTCCTGAGTACACTGATACCCCACATGTGGGGGTAAATCACTATTTGGGCGCATGGCAGAGCTCGGAAGGGAAGCAGCGCCGTTTGACGTTTTTGGCTGGAATTGAGATCGGACACCATGTTGCGATTGGAAAACCCCTGATGTACCAAACAGTGGAAACCCCCCACAAATGACACCATTTTGGAAACTAGACCCCCCAAGGAACTTATCTAGATGTGTGGTGAGCACTTTGAACCCCCCAGTGCTTCACAGAAGTTTATAATGCCTGGGCGTGAAAATACAAAAATCTTATTTTTTCCTCAAACATGATCTTTTAGTCACCAATTTTTTTATTTTCCCAATGGTACCAGGAGAAATTGGACCCCAAAAGTTGTTGTCCAATTTGTCCTGAGTACACGGATACCTCATATGTGGGAGAAAACTACTGTATGGGCACACGTCGGGGCTCAGAAGGGAAGTAGTGACGTTTTGGAATGCAGACTTTGATGGAATGGTCTGCGAGTGTCATGTTGCTTTTGGAGAGCCCCTGATGTACCAAACAGTGGAAACCCCCACAAGTGACCCCATTTTGGAAACTAGACCCCCTAAGGAACTTATCTAGATGTGTGGTGAGCACTTTGAACCCCCAAGGGCTTCACAGAAGTTTATAATGCCCGGGCATGAAAATAAAAAAATCGTATTTTTTCCACAAACATGATCAATTAGTCCCCAATTTTTTTATTTTCCCAAGGGTACCAGGAGAAATTGGACCCCAAAAGTTGTTGTCCAATTTGTCCTGAGTACGCTGATACCTCATATGTGGGAGATAACTACTGTATGGGCACATGTCGGGGCTTGGAAGGGAAGTAGTGACGTTTTGGAATGCAGACTTTGATGGAATGGTCTGCGGGTTTCATGTGCGTCTGAAGAGCCCCTGATGTACCTAAACTATTGAAACTCCCCACAAGTGACCCCATTTTGGAAACTAGACCCCCCACGGAACTTATCCAGATGTGTGGTGAGCACTTTGAACCCCCAAATGATTCACAGAAGTTTATAACGCCCGGGCGTGAAAATAAAAAATTCGTTTTTTTCCACAAAAATGATATTTTTGCCCCCAATTTTTTATTTTCCTAAGGGTAACAGGAGAAATTGGACCCCAAAAGCTGTTTTGCAATTTGTCCTGAGTAGGCTGATACCCCATATGTGGGGGTAAAACACTGTTTGGGCGCATGGCAGAGCTTGAAAGGGAAGGGGCATCATTTGACTTTTTCAACGCAGAATTGGCCGTAATTGAGATCCGACGCCATGTTGCATTTGGAGAGCCCCTGATGTGCCCAAACAGTGGAAACCCCCCAATTCTAACTCCAACCCTAACCCCAACACACCCCTAACCCTAATCTCAGCCCTAACCCTAGCCCTAACCCTAGCCCTAACCCTAATGGGAAAATGGAAATAAATACATTTTCTTTTAATTTTATTATTTTTCCCTAACTAAGGGGGTGATAACGGAGGGTTTGATTTACTATTTATGGTGGTTTTTATGTTTGGCAGCTGTCGCACGCTAAAAGACGCTTTTTATTGCAAAAATAGTTTTTGCATCACCACATATTGAGAGCTATAATTTTTCTGTATTTTGACCCACCGAGTCATGTGAGGTCTTATTTTTTGCGGGACGAGTTGACGTTTTTATTGGTACCATTTTCGGGCACGTGACATTTTTTGATCGCTTTTTTTTCCAATTTTTGGGACGCAGAATGAGCAATAACCAGCGTTTCATGAATTTCTTTGAGGGGTGCGTTTACACCGTTCTGTGTGCGGTAAAATTGATAAAGCAGTTTTATTCGTCGGGTCAGTACGGTTACAGTGATACCTCATTTATGTCATTTTTTTATGTTTTGGCGCTTTTATGCAATGAAAACTATTTTATATAAAAAATAATTATTTTTGTATCGCTTTATTCTGCGAGCTATAACTTTTTTATATTTTTGTGGATGACGCTGTATGGTGGCTCGTTTTTTGCGGGACAAGATGACGTTTTCATCGGTACCATGGATATTTATATGCGTCTTTTTGATCGCGCGTTATTGCACTTTTTGTTCGGCGGTATGATAATAAATCATTATTTTTTGCTTCGTTTTTTATTTTTAATTTTTAAGGGGTTCGCTAAAGGGGTTAACTAATGGGACAGTTTTACAGGGCAGGTCGTTATGGAATCGGCGATACTAAATATGTGTACTTTTATCGATTTGTTTTTTTTTATTTTCAAAAAATGAATTTATTTGGGAATATTTTTTTCTAATTTATTTAGCGATTTTTTTTTTAAATTATTTTTACACTTTTTTTTTTTTTTTACTTTATTCGGTTGTCCCAGGGGGCACATCACTGTCCTGTGACAGATCGCTGATCTGTCACATCACAGATCACTGTTACAGATCAGCAATCTGTCACAGGCATAGACGCAGACTTCCTCGTGCCTGCTCTTTGAGGAAGTCAGCTCCCTACAGGCCCCCGAAGGTCCCCGTCGCCATCTTGGATCCGGGGACCTGTAGGGAAAGAGCCCCCCGCAGCAGTGCTGCACATTGCGCTGTTGTGGGGGGCTCAGGGAAGCACGGAGGGAGCCCCCTCCCTGCCGATGCTTCCCTTTAACCCCCGGTACACCACGATCGTGTTTGATCGCGGTGTGCAAGGGGTTAACGTGTCGGGGGTGGTCCGTGACCGCCCCTGACACATTGTGCCGGGTGTCAGCTGTGATAATCAGCTGACACCCGGCCGCGATCAGCGGCACTCACCACGTCGCAGGACGGAATAGTACGTCCAATGTAGGTAAGGGGTTAAGAGAGGCCTGGGGTCAGAACCAGAGCGCTGAGTGGATTTGCCCTTAATTGCATACCAATGATCCCTTTAATAGAATCCTGGGGTCAGAATCAGAGCGCTGAGGGATTTACCCTATCTTCCATACAGGAGATCCCTTTAAGAGAGCCTGGGGTCAGTACCAGAGCATTTGAAGGCAATTGCCCTGACTTCTATACTGGGGATTCCTTTAAGAGAGGCCTGGGGTCAGAACCAAAGTGCTGGATGGATTTGCCCTGACTTCCATACCGGAGATCTCTTTAAGAAAGGCCTGGGGTCAGTACCAACGTGCAGTGTGGATTTGCCCTAACTTCTATACCAATGATCCCTTTAAGAGACCCCTTTTCCAGAGTTCTGTTCCTTTAAATTTCATACACTGACTGCTGCAACGGATCCGTCCAAAAACCGGATCCGGTGCATCAGTTTTTTGCAAATCTGCGACGGATCCGTTTTTTCACACTTTGACGGTTTGGTATGGAGGATGTGTGATGGGTATATAGGCACGGGAGGTGGGGATTCATTTCTGTCATGTGCTCGCTGCTCCTTTCTGGGGGTCAGACAATGGCTGGGAGCTTATGTTGCCAGGGATGCTAGATTTCTCCCACCATGTCATTGTCTGCTGAGGTTTTGTCAAGTGGGAAAACTTGCTCATAGCAACCAATCACAGCTCAGCTTCTTTTGAACAGCTCTGGTGAAATGAAAGATGCTTCGTGATTGGCTGGTGATACACACATACAGTGGGGAAAAAAAGTATTTAGTCAGTCAGCAATAGTGCAAGTTCCACCACTTAAAAAGATGAGAGGCGTCTGTAATTTACATCATAGGTAGACCTCAACTATGGGAGACAAACTGAGAAAAAAAAATCCAGAAAATCACATTGTCTGTTTTTTTTTCATTTTATTTGCATATTATGGTGGAAAATAAGTATTTGGTCAGAAACAAGCAATCAAGATTTCTGGCTCTCACAGACCTGTAACTTCTTCTTTAAGAGTCTCCTCTTTCCTCCACTCATTACCTGTAGTAATGGCACCTGTTTAAACTTGTTATCAGTATAAAAAGACACCTGTGCACACCCTCAAACAGTCTGACTCCAAACTCCACTATGGTGAAGACCAAAGAGCTGTCAAAGGACACCAGAAACAAAATTGTAGCCCTGCACCAGGTTGGGAAGACTGAATCTGCAATAGCAAACCAGCTTGGAGTGAAGAAATCAACTGTGGGAGCAATAATTAGAAAATGGAAGACATACAAGACCACTGATAATCTCCCTCGATCTGGTGCTCCACGCAAAATCCCACCCCGTGGGGTCAGAATGATCACAAGAACGGTGAGCAAAAATCCCAGAACCACGCGGGGGGACCTAGTGAATGAACTGCAGAGAGCTGGGACCAATGTAACAAGGCCTACCATAAGTAACACACTACGCCACCATGGACTCAGATCCTGCAGTGCCAGACGTGTCCCACTGCTTAAGCCTGTACATGTCCGGGCCCATCTGAAGTTTGCTAGAGAGCATTTGGATGATCCAGAGGAGTTTTGGGAGAATGTCCTATGGTCTGATGAAACCAAACTGGAACTGTTTGGTAGAAACACAACTTGTCGTGTTTGGAGGAAAAAGAATACTGAGTTGCATCCATCAAACACCATACCTACTGTAAAGCATGGTGGTGGAAACATCATGCTTTGGGGCTGTTTCTCTGCAAAGGGGCCAGGACGACTGATCCGGGTACATGAAAGAATGAATGGGGCCATGTATCGTGAGATTTTGAGTGCAAACCTCCTTCCATCAGCAAGGGCATTGAAGATGAAACGTGGCTGGGTCTTTCAAAATGACAATGATCCAAAGCACACCGCCAGGGCAACGAACGAGTGGCTTCGTAAGAAGCATTTCAAGGTCCTGGAGTGGCCTAGCCAGTCTCCAGATCTCAACCCTATAGAAAACCTTTGGAAGGAGTTGAAAGTCCGTGTTGCCAAGCGAAAAGCCAAAAACATCACTGCTCTAGAGGAGATCTGCATGGAGGAATGGGCCAACATACCAACAACAGTGTGTGGCAACCTTGTGAAGACTTACAGAAAACGTTTGACCTCTGTCATTGCCAACAAAGGATATATCACAAAGTATTGAGATGAAATTTTGTTTCTGACCAAATACTTATTTTCCACCATAATATGCAAATAAAATGAAAAAAAAACAGACAAAGTGATTTTCTGGATTTTTTTTTCTCAGTTTGTCTCCCATAGTTGAGGTCTACCTATGATGTAAATTACAGACGCCTCTCATCTTTTTAAGTGGTGGAACTTGCACTATTGCTGACTGACTAAATACTTTTTTTCCCAACTGTACATACATTCAGTTTTATATATATAGATTATAGCGCCATTTATTCCATGGCGCTTATTAACCCCTTACTGACCAGGCCAAATTTTTCAAATCTGACCAGTGTAACTCAGGAATATTTCAACATATCCCAGTGATTTTGAGACAGTATTTTGTGACACATTTTACTTTATGTGTTGTTTGATAGGTCTTGCATTTATTAAGAACAATATAAGAAATTTGATAACATGATAACATTAGAAAAAAAAATAGTAATTTTCCAACTTTGAAAGATTATCCCTTTGATCCAGACAGCCATACCTCACAAAATAGGGAATAAATCACAGTTCCCTCCTGTCTGCTTTATATCAGCATCATTTGTAAAATGTTCTCTCATTTCGTTAGAATATTGGAAGCTTTCAAGATGTAGTAGTAATCTTTTATTTTTTTCAAGGAAATTTACAAAACTTATTTTTAGGCATATATTCAGTTTAAAGTGATTTTGGGGACCTGCATATTGGAAACCCCCCCCCCCCAAAGTGATACCATTTTAAAAAGAGCGCCCCTCAATATATTCAAAACTACTTTGAGCTAGTTTATTAAGCCTTCAGGTGTTTTTCAGGAATTAATGCAAAGTGGCATGATAGGAATGAAAAATGTATTTTTACCATCTAAATATTGCTAACATCTGAACCGGTCACTATAGCCGGCGGACCCCAAGGTCATTGTTTGACCGTGAATTAACATCAGGACTACACAGCCCCCACACTCTATTAGGCTACTTTCACACGTCCGTCGGTGGCATTCCGGCTCCGTGCGGCAAAAAGATGGAGTGCCGGATCCAGCCGTGAATGGAGGGACTGGAAGTATATGCGGCGCATCTTACGGCGCCTGACACAGCTATGTTGCGGAGTCGCCGGGGAAGAAAAGGATCCACGAGCCAGTGAACAGGGTATGAAAAAGAGAGAACGGGGTATGAAAGAGAGAGAGAGAGAACGGGGTATGAAAGAGAGAGAGAGAGAACGGGGTATGAAAGAGAGAGAGAGAGAACGGGGTATGAAAGAGAGAGAGAGAGAACGGGGTATGAAAGAGAGAGAGAGATATCCGGGCATGCGCACAGGGTAAAACCGTGCATGCGGTGGCCGGATAAGGTAGAAGCCTGATCCGGCGGCCGGAATGTGCCATAGCGTAACATTGTCCCGCAGAGCCGGGAGGGCCGCATCCGGCCATGTCCGGCTTTTTTCGCCGGACAAAAAAACGCTGCAGCACCCGTCCTGTCCGGCCGCCGGACAGAGGAATTCAGCCGGATCCGGTAAAAACCGGAACAAACGGAAGCACATGCGGCGCGATCCGGCGCATGTGCTTCTCAATGACAAAAAAACGCATCCGGCAGTAAAAAAAACCGGATCCGATTTTTTACACACATGCCGGATTGTGCCTGACGGCACAAACCGGATGTGTGAAAGAGGCCTTAACCATCTAGATGCCATGGTCACTGTTAGCAGCATCAGCATCTAAAGGGTTAGACAGCGATGGTCTGTGCCAACACCGATCATGACTGATCTATCAGGGTGTCAGCTATAGTGTACAGCTGACAGCCGCCACATTTTCACCCGTCAGAGGATGCTATTCACGTTTATCTCAGGTCAGTGAAAAGACTTATTGGTGGTCACTAGGAATTCTATGGGAAATGAAAAAATACTTGACTATAAATTAATAGACCAAATGCTTTAGTTATTTATATACACCTTATTTAATGGTAATTATTAGGTTTAATACAATGTCCCAGTAGCGTAGCTACCGGGGGGGCGGGGCAAAGGGGGCGGTGGCCCCGAGCTCTGAGGGAGCCCACCCGTAGCTACGCTACTACAACTGTATCAGTGTGCACCCAGCCACTATGGGGCCCCTGAGCAGGTGGTGGGGGGCCCTGTGCCAGCAGTGGGCCCCCCCGCCCATCTTCGCAGGGTCAGCTGTATCGGCATCTATAACACAGAGGCTGCCTATGGGGGTGCATTATAACACAGAGGCAGCCTATGGGGGTGCATTATAATACAGAGGCTGCCTATGGGGGTGCATTATAATACAGAGGCTGCCTATGGGGGTGCATTATAATGCAGAGGCTGCCTATGTGGGTGCATTATACTTTAGAGGCTGCCTATGGGGGTGCATTATAATATAGAGGCTGCCTATGGGGGTGCATTATAATATAGAGGCTGCCTATGGGGGTGCATTATAATATAGAGGCTGCCTATGGGGGTGCATTATAATACAGAGGCTGCCTATGGGGGTGCATTATACTTTAGAGGCTGCCTATGGGGGTGCATTATAATATAGAGGCTGCCTATGGGGGTGCATTATAATATAGAGGCTGCCTATGGGGGTGCATTATAATATAGAGGCTGCCTATGGGGGTGCATTATAATACAGAGGCTGCCTATGTGGGTGCATTATACTTTAGAGGCTGCCTATGGGGGTGCATTATAATATAGAGGCTGCCTATGGGGGTGCATTATAATATAGAGGCTGCCTATGGGGGTGCATTATAATATAGAGGCTGCCTATGGGGGTGCATTATAATACAGAGGCTGCCTATGGGGGTGCATTATACTTTAGAGGCTGCCTATGGGGGTGCATTATAATATAGAGGCTGCCTATGGGGGTGCATTATAATGCAGAGGCTGCCTATGGGGGTGCATTATAATACAGAGGCTGCCTATGGGGGTGCATTATAATATAGAGGCTGCCTATGGGGGTGCATTATAATACAGAGGCTGCCTATGAGGGTGCATTATAATACAGAGGCTGCCTATGGGGGTGCATTATAATACAGAGGCTGCCTATGCGGGTGCATTACACTTTAGAGGCTGCCTATGGGGGTGCATTATAATATAGAGGCTGCCTATGGGGGTGCATTATGCTTTAGAGGCTGCCTGTGGGGGTGCATTATAATATAGAGGCTGCCTATGGGGGTGCATTATACTTTAGAGGCTGTCTATGGGGGTGCATTATAATACAGAGGCAGCCTATGGGGGTGCATTATACTTTAGAGGCTGTCTATGGGGGTGCATTATAATACAGAGGCTGCCTATGGGGGTGCATTATACTTTAGAGGCTGTCTATGGGGGTGCATTATAATACAGAGGCTGCCTATGGGGGTGCATTATACTTTAGAGGCTGTCTATGGGGGTGCATTATAATATAGAGGCTGCCTATGGGGGTGCATTATACTTTAGAGGCTGTCTATGGGGGTGCATTATAATACAGAGGCTGCCTATGGGGGTGCATTATAATATAGAGGCTGCCTATGGGGGTGCATTATAATATAGAGGCTGCCTATGGGGGTGCATTATAATATAGAGGCTGCCTATGGGGGTTCATTTTAATATAGAGGCTGCCTATGGGGGTGCATTATACTTTAGAGGCTGTCTATGGGGGTGCATTATAATACAGAGGCAGCCTATGGGGGTGCATTATACTTTAGAGGCTGTCTATGGGGGTGCATTATAATACAGAGGCTGCCTATGGGGGTGCATTATACTTTAGAGGCTGTCTATGGGGGTGCATTATAATACAGAGGCTGCCTATGGGGGTGCATTATACTTTAGAGGCTGTCTATGGGGGTGCATTATAATACAGAGGCTGCCTATGGGGGTGCATTATACTTTAGAGGCTGTCTATGGGGGTGCATTATAATATAGAGGCTGCCTATGGGGGTGCATTATACTTTAGAGGCTGTCTATGGGGGTGCATTATAATATAGAGGCTGTCTATGGGGGTGCATTATAATATAGAGGCTGCCTATGTGGGTGCATTTTAATATAGAGGCTGCCTATTGGGGTGCATTATAATATAGAGGCTGCCTATGAGGGTGCATTATAATATAGAGGCTGCCTATGGGGGTGCATTATAATATAGAATCTGCCTATGGGGAGTGGATTATACTATACTGCTCAAAAAATAAAGGGAAAGCTAAAATACCATATCCTAGATACCACTGAATTAAATATTCCAGTTGCAAATCTTTATTCATTACATACCCCTTTATAGGGGTTGTCTGTTCCATTCGCACAACAGCAGGAAAAATCGATTCACAATTGGTGTTGCTTCAGATTATTTTCGCAGAAGTGGTGTTCCCTTTTTTTTTTTTAGCAGTATATATTGAGGACTGTCTGGTGTATTTTGCTATAGGGGTCCCCCACCTGTAGCTCAGGAGCCACATGTGGCTCGCGGTCCCATGAATTGCGGCTCGCGACTGTCTGCCAGCTTGGTGCATTAGGTCCAGGTCTAACAAACAGGTATCATCTCAAAATGGTGAATTTTGTGAGTAGTCCAGCACAGAAGAGCAGATCTGGATGCACATATACAGAGTGCGGTGGCGGCGGCAAGCATCGGACACCCGCAGCGGCAGCACAAATAAGGTGTATCCGCATTGTAAGACGCACCCCTATTTTCCCCCCAAATTTGGGGGAAAAAGTGCGTCTTACAAAGCAAAAAATATGGTACATAGATTATTTTTGGCAACAGCGCGGTCATCTGCTGAGGTTCTCTGGTTGGGGGCCCACTCAGAAGTTTTGCCCCCTCTGATCCAAAACCCTAGCTACGCCTCTGCAATGTCCACATCGATAAGTTGTCCTCTAGAAAGCACAGAGCAGGATGGGTATGGCATTTTGGATTTTTTTTTAGCACGATTTGCCTTCTATAATCGGATTGCACTTGGCCATTAAAGTCTATGAGCTTGTGAAAGCAATCGGACCACACATGACATTCGACTTCACAGACTGACAGAATAGAGAAGATGGAGAAAAAATGATCACACACTGATCATTGTGTGATTATCCTAATTGGACTGTTTTTCTCAGATGTGGAGAATAAAGTCATGTGATCGTAGCCTAAGAGAAACATATCAATTATAGTTTCATTGATTTCCTCGGATAAAGGAAATGCATAGGGACAACAGAATAAGACCACGTTCACATGATCAGCATTTTGCATCAGTATGTGTAAGCAAAATCAGATGAAAAGTATAAGGCCGGGGTCACACTAACCGATGCAAAATACGGTCAGTATTTTACATGCGTAATACGGATGAATGGCCCCTAAACATTGCTCCGTATGTAATCCGTAATCAAGGTGTGGTCGCGTATTTTGCGCATGTAAGCATCCGTATGTAATCCGTATGGCATCCGTATAGCGAGATTTTCTCGCAGGCTTGCAAAATGGACATATAATGGAGCCCTATGACCGGGTTTCTAACAGAAACCAAAGAATAGATATAGACACATAGAATGCATGTATATATATATATATATGTGTATTCTATGTGTCTATATCTATTCTTTAGTTTCTTTATTAAACCTGTCAGTGTGAGTTTACTGTATCGCGCACTGAATTGCCGGCTTTGCTAAAAGACACGGGTGCTTATTTCTCGCAGGTCACACGTGTGGTCCGTGTGTAATCCTTTTTTTTTGCGCACCCATAGACTTGCGTTGGCATACTATGGCAGTAGTACGCTGACAATCGCAGCATGCTGCGATTGGCACGGAGCGTAGAATACGGATGAGAAATATACGGCTGGTGCGAGTGACCCCATAGAGAATCATTGGTCCGTGTCTAATGCGTGCTTTTAGCGCCTCTCACTCGGCCGTATTCCTCGCCAGTGTGACCCCGGCCTAAGGCTATGTGCACACGTAGTTGGAAGTGCTGCGGATTTTTCCGCGCGGATTTTGAAAAATAAGCAGGTAAATCCGCAGGTCAAAAGACCTGCGGTTTAGCCCTGCGGTTTCACACCTCACAATGGTGAAGGTGTGAAACCGCAGCGGAATCCGCACAAAGAATTGCCATGCTGCAGATTGTAACCCACAGCAAATCTGTGTGGTAGAAGCAGGTACGCAGGATGCAGTGACGAGTCGCGAGTCGGTTTGGTGCTTTTATAATAACGTTTATAGGCCTGAAGGGGCCTTCCCTCAGTCTCAGCCTGTTCAACCAAAGGGGGTAACAAGGGTTGCCCTCGCAGGGGCTCAATACAGTTCACACAAACAGAGGAGAACACGACTACATCCGGCGAGAGCCGGTCACTATAGGGCCGCGGTATGGCCAACTACGGGTCCTTAACTATATAGTCAACTTAGCCATCCTGACATCCCTCGGCTTTCTGGACGGTGGTTCTTCGGCGGAGCAGCCGCTGGGCCCAGCTGCTGAAGATACCAAACAGACTAAGGGAGCATATCGCCATAAAATACACATTGCTTTATTAGATAAGTGACATACAAGACATACATACACAATAAAAGGAGATGTGTATACCAGTGGGTGTCATAGATACATAACATCCAAAATGGACAATAGAGGGCTCAGTACAATATTACACCGCCAGAGAGAAAATACAATATAATAATGTAATATGGGCACTATGTTACAATTAACTATAGTTACGTGCCCAATTGTATCATATACTATGAAATTGTACATGGAAAATCCTGAGTATAAACATCATCATGACGGTAAAGCAAAGGGCAAGATACATACAAGATTTCCCCCAAAGAAAATTATGCATAATAACTGTCCCTCATAGTAAAGTATACATGACCTGCGACACCGCAAACCCCGACGCGCGTTTCGCCTTAGCTTCGTCCTGGGAGGTGAATGATTATAAAACTGAGGTGCATGAGGATATATATAGGGGTGTAATTGCCAAAGAATTTCCTGCAGCCGAAGGTAACATGGCGCCCGGCGTGTGACGTCATCATGGCGCGCGCCTCCCGGCCCCACAGCCACTCTCCATCGCACACGTCACGATGTGGAGACAGATGAATGGGGCCTGAGAGAACGCACAACCATGGCAACCCACCACGCTGCAAGATGGCGCTGAGGACATGCAAGCCACTCCCCCGCCCGACGTGTCAGGACGGAGAAGCGGCCCGCACATCGAACAGACGCCTCATTACAGGGTGTGCACAGTGCTCCAAGTACCACAAAGTGAAATGATGTAAACACCTTATATAAAGGATTTAATATCATATTACAATTATGCAAATGGGTAGAGAAAATGTTTTGTAAATATTTTTTAGGTTTCCGCCATATAATACTAAGAAATAAGGTTTTAAATATATGCTGCATATTATCGTATATTGCACAGCAGTGTACCCAAAAATATAATATAATATTCAAGCCTTAAAGAAAAGGAACATATATACTTCCCACCAAATATGTAAATATATCAGATGTATGCAGGCAATATACAGAAGGTACAGTACCATCTTCCAACGAAATTCATTAATTCCAGTGCAATACATCTCAATGAATGATATTACAAATATATATCCCACTAGATACAGTCACATAAATAAATGACGCATCAAAACTTTCAAAATCATCTCCACATTATAAATGTAAATGTAAAGAGAATTTTTCACAACAGATATAAAAAAAATCATAGTGTGAAAGTTATCCAATAAATGGCACATAAAAATATACAGATTAATTCCTGAAGTAGATACATCATACATCCTATGGCCTACAACATCACATTGATTAATTGGTGAATATGTCCCCTTTTCCCTATGAAGGTTTAAAATCAATCATATTCAGGATTGAGAGTCCTCAGTAGTTGATACCTTTTAATGGCTAACTGAAAAGATGGTAACACATTGCAAGCTTTCGAGACTACTCAGGTCTCTCAGATTTTCTTTGAATATGGGCCACACATGTTCCAAATATTCTCCAAATGATGATGATATGACAGATCCACCAGCACGATGCTGGAAAACGACATTCCAACCCAGTGTTCACAATGCACCTCATGCCCATCACGTCGATAGTACAAAGAAATGGATACACTAGAATAAAAACTGAAAATAAAATGAATTAAAAACATATAATCCATCACCATAGCTGAAGCATTCTACAGAAAGGGGGCAAAGCTCAGGACCTCATTAAGTCCCTTAGGTTGAACTGTATCTAATTTGTATATCCATTCAACTTCTTTCTGAGCTAGTTTCTTCTTCCAGTTGCCACCACGATGGTCAATATGGACCCTATCTATTCCACAAACTTTAAGTAATGTGGGATCACTCTCGTGGTGCAACTTAAAGTGTCTCGGAATGGGTTTAAGCATCATATCATCCTCTATCTTAGAGGCATTCTTAATGTCTCTATAGTGTTCTCTTACTCTGATTCTCAAAGGTCTAGAGGTCATACCAACATAAATCCTTTCACATGGACATATGGCATAATATATTACACCATTAGTGTTACAAGTGATATGTTGTGTGATGTTGTACGTGATGCCACCATCACTAGATACAAAAGAGGATGCTTGTTTCATGTTTGGGCATGCAATGCATTCTCTGCAAGGAAAAAATCCCCATTTAGGGCCTTTGGAACCAAATGCTTCCTCAGGTCTCGGACCCTCATAATAGCTATGCACTAATTTATCTCGCAAATTGCTTGACCTCTTATATGTAATAGAGGGATATTTGGGAATATACTTTTCCAAAGTCCTGTCTGTCATAAGAATAGGCCAATATTTGTTCAAGGCCTGCTTCATCTCATACCACTTGTCATTGTACGGGGAAATAAATCTTACTTTTTGTGTCAATGTGGGTCTGTGTTTAGGGACAAGTAGGTCCACCCGTTTAGCCCGGTTTGCCCTCCTCATTCCCCTGAGGATACTACGTTTGGAGTAGCCTCTAGATGCAAATCTTGATGTCAAGTCCTCTGCTTGTCTTAAATACGCTTCCTCACTAGAGCAGATACGTTTTGCCCGGAGGAATTGACCAGTTGGAATTCCTTCCACCAATGATTTTGGATGTGAGGATGTAGCGTGTAAAATTGAGTTTACTGCAGTTTCCTTCCGGAACATGTCCGTATGAAAAAAAACATCAGATCCTTTAAAGATTTTGATATCCAAAAAGTCTATATCTGACTGACTATACTTGCAAGTAAGCCTAATATTAATAGAATTGTGGTTCAATATTTTAAGGAAACTGAGAAGGTCCTGCTCCGTTCCCTGCCATATCATGAGAATATCATCAATATAGCGGGCCCAGAACAGGACCCTCTCAATAAAGGCAACGGGCCGGGTAAAAAAGATGTCTCTTTCCCACATGCCCAAAAATAAATTTGCATATGAGGGGGCAAAAGCCGCCCCCATAGCAGTCCCTTGTTTTTGCAAATAAATGGATTGCATGAACATAAAGTAATTATGCTCAAGGGCAAACCTAAATAATGTCACTAAAAAATGAACAAACCTCTCATCATGATCACTCATCATGAGATAGGTCTGAGTAGCCCGTACACCATCCGAATGTTGGATAGAGGTGTAAAGGGACTCCACATCAAAACTAACTAGCCACATGTCATCCTCAATAGGGATGCCCTCAATTTTTCTGAGGACATCACTCGTGTCTTGTACATATGACGGGAGATCATGGACCAGAGGTTTCATGTAAAAGTCTAAATATTTGGACACAGTCTCACAAAGACTCCCGTTACCAGAAACGATTGGTCGTCCTGGCGGGGTGGTACTATTCTTATGAATTTTTGGTATGAAATATATGCATGCTACTTTGGGGAAATCAGGTACCAGGTTATCCCTAAGTTCCTGATTAATCAATCCATCAAGAAAGGCACGATCTAAAATAGCCTTAATTTCTTGTTGGTAAGCTGACGTGGGATTATAGGTCATTTTGTGATAGCATTGACTATCCCTCAACTGTCTGAATGCCTCTCTCTCATATGCTGCCACAGGCCATAACACCACATTTCCCCCTTTGTCCGCCGGTTTGATCAGCACTTCTTTAAGTTTACTAAGTTCCTTAAGCGCTTCTCTATGAGTGCAGCTGCTGAAGAGTTGGCGAAGTCTTCGAGCGTTCCGCCGCTCATGTGGTGCTGGGGCACCTCCGGACCCGGAGGAGTCCTTGGACGAGTAGGCCGCAGCCCCTGGACGGGGGCAAGCGGCAGCGATGCGGGGTGGTGGGTGACAGGCCACTTGTGCAGCCAGCCGCTGCGACGGGGACTCCGCGGTGAGCCGAGGCTCGGCCCATGCTGCGGATCAGAGCGAGACAGTGGTGGCCGCCGTCGGCACTGGACTTGCCACGGCCACTGTTGAGAGCAGGGCAGCTGCGGCTGGCGGGGAACAGGCCGCAGCCGCGGGCTGTGGTGAGACGGCAGCGGCCGCGGGCTGGAGCGGGGCAGCAAGTCTCGGACGGTCGTCTCGGCGCCGTCCCTCTGAAGTTCCCAGTGAGCGTCTTCCCTGGCACTGGTAAGTCGCTCTAGCTCTCAGTCGCTTCCACGGTCTCCTGCTTCCTCTGTCCCGGTCTGCTGACTCATCGTGACTGGCGCTCCCCGCCCTTTTATACTGGACCCTCCCCTAGCCCATCTGTCTATCTCAACGGTCTGTCCCCCGGGAATGGTTTCCCCAGGAACCTAGATGACGGCTCCCTTGGTTCTGGCCCGGACACTCCCCCGCCCTGTATGCTCCCCAGTCCTCGGGCGAGGGTTTTCGTAGACTCGGGTTAGACTTTTGAGACGACAGTCCTTGTCGCCATATGAACTGGTCCTGTTCGTAACATTCAGGGGGTTTGCCAGCTGTTGACCGCTCAGAGCGTCGAAGCTCAGGTGTAGTGGAGTCTTCTGGGGTGGTGGAGGGTGGTCGACTAGTTGATTGTGGTGGGATGTCCGGGTCCATTGTAGTGCCACTACTTGGGTGGCCCGCAGATACGACTGGGAAGTCCTCTTCATCATCCAGGTCCCAGACTGTGGGCGGAGGTCGGGGACCTGAGGGGTCGGTTCGAGCCGCGGGGGATCAGTAGATGTACAAGGCCGTAACATGTTACGGTGCACAACCCGAGTGAGGGGCGCGTTGTTTCCTTCATATTGTATTTCGTACACAGGCCCATCGGGGCTTATCCGGCGCAACACTCGGTACAGGTTCACCTATCGTGGCTCTAACTTGTTTTGGGGACGTTGATCAAGTACGAGTACCCGATCCCCAGTCTGGAAGTCAATGGGTGGGGGCAGCGCTCCCCCCGGGTGCTCTAGATCCTGGAGCTTTGTGTGGACGATCCGGTGGAGGGTCTGCAGTCGGTGCCGGTTGTTTCGGACCCACGAGGATACTCCGGCCCAAGGTTGGAGTTCCTCCGGGTTTAACTCCACTTCCGTAATTCCTTTGCCTTCCCGTCCGAACAACAATGAGTAGGGGGTGTAACCAGTCACTCGGTGCACCCGGTTATTATATACCCACACCAGCTCAGGGACATACTCTGGCCAGCGGGCCTTGCGGTCGCTCCCTAGGGTGCGCAGCATTTGGATTAGTGTTCGATTGAATCGCTCGCAGGCTCCGTTTCCCTGCGGGTGGTACGGTGTAGTCTGAGATTTATCGATACTGTAGAGATGATGTAGCTCTTCCATGACTCTTCCTAGGAAGCACGATCCTTGGTCCGAATGTATTCGTTGCGGACAGCTGTACACTTGGATGAAGTTTTTACAAATCGCATAGGCGGCCGACTCCGCTGTTTGGTCTCGGGTGGGGGTGACCACGGCGAACTTGGTGAAATGGTCCACCATAACAAGACAATGTTCATACCCCTGATAGGCAGGACCTATGGTCAGATAGTCCACCGTGAGGAGCTCCAGGGGGGCTGATGTTACAATAATCTGCACCGGTGCTCTTTGCGCGGGGGGGTTTAGCGAGCTCGCACGGGCGGCAGGTTTGGCAAACTTCTTCCACAGCAACGTGCAAGCGTGGATGGTACACTATCTGCTGCAACCATTGTGAAGTCTTTTGAGCACCAAAGTGAGCCCCCTTCTCATGGGCTTCCTGGGCCCGTTGGTTGAGATGGGCTCCAGGCGCGATCACCTGCCATATTGTATCCGACGTTGTTCGTGACACGGCTTTTCTATATAAAAGTCCCTTTTTGATGATCAGCTTTTCCCACTGGTGCAACATCAGCAACATATCCTGGGTCAAAGTCTGTCTCTGTGAGCCAGTGCGCAATTTACCGGCGGCCACCCATCGGTGCAGGAGTCCAACTTCTCTATCTTCCTGTTGCTGCCGAATCCATTCGTCGCGTGGTTGTCCCAGTATTTCTCATAGGAGTCCTGGATGAGGCGCTTCTTGTGCATCGGCTGTAAGCGTGCTGGTGGTGAGGACATACGGAGTTTCCTCTGCTTCTAATTCATCATCTCGTTTCCTCCCTGGGGTGGTGTGTCGGATTCTGGAGAGCGCGTCGGCGTGCACGTTTTCAGCTCCCCGTTTGTAGACGATCTTATAGTTGAATTTGGCCATTCGAGCCACCCACCGCTGCTCTAGGGCCCCCAGTTTGGCATTCTCCAAGTGGGCTAACAGGTTGTAATCAGTCTGCACCACTACTTCGGAGCCCGCCGGGTACTCTGCGAATCGCTCCGTCATTGCCCACACTACCGCGAGGAGTTTGAGCTTAAAGGAGCTATAATTGTCCAGGTTGCCAGCATGGTCGTTACTTGCGACCCCGTATCCACTAGGCACCGTACAGCACGACCCTCAACTTTGGCCCATACTATTAGGCACTTATCGACCAGTTCTTCGGGACTTCCACCACCCCTTGTTGTGGCTTCCGGCTCCGAGCGGCGTCCCCCATGCCCAGAGCCCTCTAGTTTAATGTCCGCCGGGGTGGGTATCTCCCATGCCACGGACACTCCTGTGCGAAGTGGCCCAGTTCTCCACACTCATAACACCGGGGCGGTGAGGCTCGGCCACCCCGGGTATTGCGAGGCCCCCAGGGCCCGGGATTGTAGCCAGGCCGGCCGGGCGCGAGCTCCGTTCTCTTCTTCACTTCAGCCAGCTCGCCCTGGATACTCTTCAGTTCTTGTCTCATTTCATCAATCCATCTTCGACAACGCTTACGGAAGCCTCCATGCTCCGGGCCTTCCCCATGGGAGCCGTCATCCCCTGCTCCTGCTCTCGTACCTAGGCCTGACTTCCCACTTCGGAGAAGGCTATACTTGGGTTCACTCGGACCTGTTCCCGCAATGCCTGCTTGATTAGCGGGTCCTGGAGTCCAGTCAATAGCAGGTCGCGCAGGGTAATGTCGATGGGTCCTACCCCTATTCCGTCCTTCCTCTCTATTGCTGTGTATAGCTCCTGGAGGACCTTCATATACTGGGTGATGGTCTCCCCCTCCCCCTGCATCCGACTGAACCGGGTTCTCAACTCCCCCATGTCTGTTGGGTCCCCGTGGGTCTCTTCCAGGATCTGCAAGACCCTGGCGAAGGTGTTGCGGCATCCCGGGGGTCTCAACATCACTGACTCCCCATCTAGTGCCATAAGGCCATAAGGGCCACCTCAGCCTCTAAATCGGGAGTCATGGGGTGCATGCGGAAAAGGCCCCGCATACGCTCTGTCCAGCTCCACAACAGCGTATCGGAGCCAGAGAACCGGGGCAAGTTACTTAGCATAGCCCCCAGGGAGATGCTGGAGCGGGGGCCCCCATTATCAGCAGCACCCGCGGCCCCACTCTCATTGGGCGCACCGCCGTCCGCGCTCGGAGACTGCATCCTGCCAACTGCGCCAAATGTGGTACTAGCAGGTACGCAGGATGCAGTGACGAGTCGCGAGTCGGTTTGGTGCTTTTATAATAACGTTTATAGGCCTGAAGGGGACTTTCCTCAGTCTCCGCCTGTTCAACCAAAGGGGGGTAACAAGGGTTGCCCTCGCAGGGGCTCAATACAGTTCACACAAACAGAGGAGAACACGACTACGTCTGGCGAGAGCCGGTCACTATAGGGCTGCGGTATGGCTGACTACGGGTCCTTAACTATATAGTCAACTTAGCCGTCCTGACGTCCCTTGGCGTTCTGGATGGTGGTTCTTCGGTGGAGCAGCCGCTGGGCCCAGCTGCTGAAGAGTTGGCGAAGTCTTCGAGCGTTCCGCCACTCCTGTGGCGCTGGGGCACCTCCGGCCCCGGAGGAGTCCTTGGACGAGTAGGCCGCAGCCCCTGGACGGGGGAAAGCGGCAGCGATGCGGGGTGGTGGGTGACAGGCCACCTGTGCAGCCAGCCGCTGCGACGGGGACTCCGCGGTGAGCCGAGGCTCGGCCCATGCTGCGGATCAGAGCGAGACAGTGGTGGCCGCCGTCGGCACTGGACTTGCCGCGGCCACTGTTGAGAGCAGGGCAGCTGCGGCTGGCGGGGAACAGGCTGCAGCCGCGGGCTGTGGTGAGGCGGCAGCAGCCGCGGGCTGAGCTAGGGCAGCAGTGGCCATGGGCTGCAGCGGGCCAGCAAGTCTCGGACAGTCGTCTGGCGGCGTCCCTCTGAAGTTCCCAGTGAGCATCTTCCCTGGCAATGGTAAGTTGCTCTAGCTCTCAGTCGCTTCCACGGTCTCCTGCTTCCTCTGTCCCGATCTGCTGACTCATCGTGACTGGCGCTCCCCGCCCCTTTTATACTGGCCCCTCCCCTAGCCCATCTGTCTATCTCAATGGTCCGTCCCCGAACTCTGTCCCCCCGGGAATAGTTTCCCCCGGAGCCTAGATGATGGCTCCCTTGGTTCCGGCCCGGACACTCGACGGAGCCGTTCCTCCCACATCTGCACGGAAAAATCTGCAGCATGTGCAAAGCGTTTTTGGTATTACCATTGAAAACCATGGTACTGTGCAATGCAGCAGAAACTGCTGTGGACCCGCAGGGCCAGAAACGCTGCGGATCCGCAGGCGGATCCGCAGGCGGATCCGCAACGTGTGCACATAGCCTAATAGAAACACGTCACCACTTCTGGATTTTTTCCCACTCCTGGTTTTGGCTTCCAAATACTGGTAAAATACTGACCAAATACTGAACGTGTGAACGTGGCCTAAAGGTAAGACACATTCAAGATGCAATGTAGGTCTGCCCAAATTTTCTATATCATCTACTTTTATAGGATGAAAAATAGAGGTCAAACACTTGAATGGTCCAATTCTGACCCACTAAGTGTTTTTTTTGGTACTGGTGGCTCAGTGGTTAGCACTGAAGCCTTGCAGCGCTGGGGTCCTGGGTATAAATCCCATCAAGGACAACATCTGCAAGGAGTTTGTATGTTCTCCCCGTGTTTCCGTGGGTTTCCTCCCACATTCCAAAGACATACTGATAGGGATTCTAGATTGTGAGCCCCATCGGGGACAGTGCCAATAATGTCTGTAAAGCGCTGTGAAATTAATGGCGCTATATAAGTGAGTAAAATAAATAAATGTACATTTGCATATTTTGGTATTCTATTATGCCATTAAAATGGGTCATCAGTGATGTGTAATGGTGTATATACCAGTATGGATGTGTTCACACATAAGAGGTAAATTGCATTTTTTGCAGCAATTCTTCACATTTTGTAGTGGTATTCTGATTTCCAAAGGGACGTCAACAAGTCACACTGCCTTGGCCAGGGTAACGATCCCAGGGCTAGGGCGGCTTTTGGAATCTTTGGTTCTGGGAAAGGAAAGTGATGTTAAACAGACATGATTAATGATGATTAATTCACCTAGGGCTTCTTCTTTTCGATGAAGGCCTTTTTTTTAGTTATATGATTTATTCTGACCTTTTTTTTACGTTGGTGCTGCGTTCTGTAAACTTTGACTTAGAGAGTTTGTGCCTTCTTCTGGAGAAAAACTGTAGATAACAGGTTGTTGGACTTGTCTTTTTTATATGCTATGTGTGACCCAACTTCACACAAAACAATTCGTGAAGGTTTAGGGAAAAGTATGTTTTTTTGTAAAATGAAAAACTTCATAACAAAAAAACATGCGAAAGTAGCTGCACAGTCTGCCATAAAGAACTGACTTACTTTGTGATGAATTGAATGATGCAATCATGGACCAGCAGAAAATGTCACTTTTGTTCTGGCAGCCGGTGTTCATAGGCGGCGTGCACCTGTGCCGTACTCCAGTGTAGCACAAGAACGGTGCGGGCTATTCATGTAATGGATGTGAGTCACACAACAGATAAGGGGCAGAACATCTGATTACTGATAATAACATGACGGCTGCGACACTAAACTGAATATACCGGTGTGCTATAAAATAGATTACAAGTGTCCCTCTTGTCTCCAGCTTCTATGGGCGATAAAGCAGCTCCATAAGATGCTATTAGTAATAGAACAGTGAGGAGCACTGACCTAGAATTGTTTATCAGATTTGCTGTATTTTCTATTTAGTCCTATGTCAGGCATTTGCTTTAAAGGGAATGTGTCAGCTTTAGAGTTGAGCGACTTTTGGTTTTTTAGGGTCGAGTTTCGTTTCGTGAAACCCGACTTTTCCAAAAGTCGGGTCGAGCAAGATCGGCCGATTATAGGGAAAAGTCGGGGTCGTCCCGAAACACGAAACCCAATGTAAGTCAATGGGGAATAAAAGTCGGCAGTGAGGGGAGGACAGGAAACACACCAACAGTGCCCATTTGAATGCCAAAAGCATAAATTCTTCTTACTTAAGCTTGTCAACCTTAATTAACTTCATAATACAAGTTACACACTGAAAAATGGGGGTTATTTGGCTAAAGTTGTGGGGGGGTAGGGCTGGCTCCAGGTTTTCATGTGCCCTGGGCGAAAGAGCGCCCCTTTAACACGTACCACAACTCATCATGCTCCGATACGGCAGAGAAATAGCGGTATAGTACAATAAAAAATACTTCACTTTTTACATCTCATGACGAGGCCCATCTATTTCTCCATACAGAATCATTGGTCCCATATAATGTTTGAAACAGTATATGATGAGCTCCACATAATGCTACAGTGTATGTTGGTCCCCATGGATGAAGCTCCACTGTCTTATGGGCCCAAATAATGCTCCAAACATAATGGGCCCCATTTCTAATGCTCTAGTGTATAATGGGCCCTGTAAATGCTGCTCCAGTGTCTGATGTCCACCTTTGGAATGTTCCAGTGTATGGTGAGCCCCATCTATCATTCTCCAGAGTATAGTGCTCCCCAAAAATTGCTGTCCCAACATTGAAAACAATCAAATAAGTCTCCTCGCTAGGGAATCCCTGTACTAGTCTGGACTCCTCGTCGTCCCCATCTTCCATCTCACTGCACAGTATTTCAACCTTGCAAGTGCTGTGATCCTGAGCAAGCAGGGGGGGCCCACTCGTTGGCGACGGCACTGGCACAGGGCCCCTGATAGTATGGTGGTGTGTCTGATGGCGGGTGGGCCGAACCTGCACTTTCATCTGCAGCTTCCTCTTTGTCACGGTGTAAGATGGAACTGTATATGGGAAGGGTAACCTGAGTTTCATCAGGGTCAGATTCAGGCCGTGTAGCGTGCGAGGGGAATGTAGTGGTCTGGGTCAATGTACCAGCAGATTCATCGAGCAGTGGCTGGGCATCAGTGCACTGCATCAGTGCACTTGTGTCGCCCCCAGGAGTACGGTCGCCACAGTGGCATTACCTTCCTCCTAGGGAGTGTGATGTCATGCGTGGGAGCAACGAAGGATCTCTCTAGCAGGTTAACTGATTGGGCGGCGTTATTCCCACGAGTCATGACCCTCCAAACAGCGTTCATGAAGGCAAAGTGTTTGTTTTACGTGGGCAGTATGGTTGCAAAGCTGAACCTTAAAGGAATGTCCAGAAGGGCACCACCAGGAGTGGAGCCTACGGTTAAATTCGACTCCACCTGGGAAACCTCAACCATGCCAGCTACAGAAAAGATGCACACATTGCAAGCTTAATTCCGTTAACGAACGAGACTCCGTCATGCCCCGCGGTCCGAGTCAAGCTTAATGGAGGGACACGTGAGGCTCTGGCACATGAGATTGGCCAATAACTGGTGTGTCATGCACTTACATGTCCGTGGCTGCATGTGCGCTACACTGAAAAGGCCAGCGTTTGTTGCTTACAGGTGCAGATAACCCGCTGAACAACGTTAGTGATGGGGATCACTGATTACAATTATTACCCGCAAACGATGATTTCCCAGTAAGTGCAGGTCAACCGCAGTTCCGGAATTAGGCCTAACCGTCATTCCTGAAAAAATGAAAAACTTACGTGTGCAAACCACAGGTGCTGTAGCTTGCTTAACAGCTCGCCAGCCGTTCTCACGCCCAGTATGGATTACACGTGATTGCACAAAGGTGAGAAAGGGTACCGTATCCCCAGATAACATGTATGGATAGCATAGTGTACACATTCAAAATATATGTCTATACATCAGGAGGCAGGCTCAGACGGTGTTAGGCCTAGTATGGCTTGCACGTGATTGCACAAAGGTGAGAAAGGGTACCGTATCCCCGGATAACATGTATGGATAGCGTACACATTCAAAATATATGTCTATACATCAGGAGGCAGGCTCAGACGGTGTTAGGCCCAGTATGGCTTGCACGTGATTGCACAAAGGTGAGAAAGGGTACCGTATCCCCGGATAACATGTATGGATAGCGTACACATTCAAAATATATGTCTATACATCAGGAGGCAGGCTCAGACGGTGTTAGGCCCAGTATGGCTTGCACGTGATTGCACAAAGGTGAGAAAGGGTACCGTATCTCCGGATAACATGTATGGATAGCGTACACATTCAAAATATATGTCTATACATCAGGAGGCAGGCTCAGATGGTGTTAGGCCCAGTATGGCTTGCACGTGATTGCACAAAGGTGAGAAAGGGTACCGTATCCCCGGATAACATGTATGGATAGCGTACACATTCAAAATATATGTCTATACATCAGGAGGCAGGCTCAGACGGTGTTAGGCCCAGTATGGCTTGCACATGATTGCACAAAGGTGAGAAAGGGTACCGTATCCCCGGATAACATGTATGGATAGCATAGTGTACACATTCAAAATATATGTCTATACATCAGGAGGCAGGCTCAGACGGTGTTAGGCCCAGTATGGCTTGCACGTGATTGCACAAAGGTGAGAAAGGGTACCGTATCTCCGGATAACATGTATGGATAGCGTACACATTCAAAATATATGTCTATACATCAGGAGGCAGGCTCAGACGGTGTTAGGCCCAGTATGGCTTGCACGTGATTGCACAAAGGTGAGAAAGGGTACCGTATCCCCGGATAACATGTATGGATAGCGTACACATTCAAAATATATGTCTATACATCAGGAGGCAGGCTCAGACGGTGTTAGGCCCAGTATGGCTTGCACATGATTGCACAAAGGTGAGAAAGGGTACCGTATCCCCGGATAACATGTATGGATAGCGTACACATTCAAAATATATGTCTATACATCAGGAGGCAGGCTCAGACTGTGTCAGGCACAGTATGGATTTGACGGCCCAGACTACACAGCGGAGGAGCAGGGAGAGGTAAAGATTGCAAATGCTGGGGCCCTGCCCAAGCAAGGGGGGCCCACTCGTGGGCGTCGGTACTGGCACTGGGCCCCTCATAGTACGGTGGTGTGTCTGACGGCGGGTGTGCACCACCACCATCAGAGACACTTAATTGCACTATGAGGGACCCTGTGCCAGTGCCCGCGCCCAAGAGTCGGCCTACCCACCTGTCCAGGGCAACGGCACTCGCACGGTGTCGTGCGCTAGGTGGTGACCCCGGCCATGGAGGGGGGGGAGGCAGCACAGTTAGGGAGTTTTAGAAAGTGGCATATGTTGATGTTGGACATTCAGCTGATGCAAAAGGCGAAATAGGTCAAGTCCCAGGAAGAGGTGGACCAAAGCAAGCCATTTTTCTGTCACCCTATGTGTCATCAGGGGAAGGTGGGACAAAATCCTTGGAAACCCATGCATGGTTCATTTTAATGAAGGTTAGATCATCCACATTTTGGGTTGACAGACGGGTCCTTTTTTCTGTCAGGATTGATCCAGCTGCACTGAAGACTCTTTCCGATAGCACACTTGCAGCTGGGCAAGCGAGCTCCTGTAAGGCATATTGGGCCAATTCAGGCCAGGTGTCCAGTTTATCGGCCCAATAGTCAAAGGGGAATGACCTGTGTGGGAGAACATCGATATGGGAGGAAAAGTAGTTTGTAACCATAGTTGACAACTGCTGTCTCCTGTCACTTTCCATCGATGCAGTATTACCAGTTGTGTGAGCGGTACTTGAAAAATCAGTCCACAACATTGTCATGAAACCCCTGTCTCCAACGCCACTTCTGCTGTGTGCACCATGAACACCTCTGCCAAGCTGCCCCCGGCCCGTACGGCTCGTGTGAGAACCATCACCGCTGCTGTGTGCTGGGAATGCCTCAAGCAACCGATTTACCAGTTGTTGCTTGTTTATTAGCCAATATTAGGTCAAGGTTCTCCTGTGGCATGATGTTTTGTAATTTGCCTTTATAGCGTGGATCCAGGATGCTGGCCAACCAGTAGTCGTCATCGTTCATCATTTTGGCAATGCGGGGGTCCCTTTTTAGGATCTGCAAGGCATAATCTGACATGTGGGCCAATGTTCCCGGTGTCAATGATGCACTGCGAGTGCTGGTTGGAGGAGCACTTTCTGGCAAATCCACATCTCTCCAGTCACGCACAAACCCTGTACCAGACCTTGCCACGCCAACATTTTCACTTGCCCCACGAGATGCATCCTCCTCCCCTAAGTAATCATCCCCATCATCATCCTCCTCCTCCTCTTCTTCCTCCACCTCGTCCAGGAGAGGTCCCTGAGCAGACAATGGCTGAATGTCATCAAGGATTCCCTCCTCGTCAACATTGGCTGCAGACGCCTGCTCCTTAAGGTGCGTCAAAGTTTGCATGAGCAGACGCATAAGTGGGATGCTCATGCTTAGGATGGCGTCGTCTGCGCTTACCAGTCGTGTTCATTCCTCAAAACACTGAAGGACTTTACAGAGGTCTTTCAGCTTCGACCACTGCACACCTGTCAACTCCATGTCTGCTCTCAAAGTGCCTGGCCGTGTATCCTCCCACAAATGCATTATGGCCTGCCTCTGCTCGCACAGCCGCTCCACCATGTGCAGGGTGGAGTTCCACCTTGTTGCAATGTCGATAATGAGGCGGTGGTTGGGAAGGTGGAGCAATCGCTGCAGCTTCTGCATACGAACGGAGTGTACAGGTGACCGGCGGATGTGCGCGCACAGTCTTCGCACCTTCTGGAGCAGGGCTGTTAACTCCGGATAATTTTTGAGGAAGCACTGCACAACCAGGTTCAAGGTGTGAGCCAAGCAAGGTATGTGGCTGAGTTTTGAAAGGTCTATGGCTGCCACAAAATTACGGCCGTTATCACTAACTACCTTGCCTGCCTCAAGAAGTACACTGCCCAGCCATGACTCAGTTTGTCGCTTCAAGTACTCGGCCAGCACCTCGGCGGTGTGTCTGTCGCCCAAACACATCATCTGCAACACAGCCTGCTGACGCTTTCCACTAGCTGCTTGATAGGGGGACACCTCGTGTGCAACAGTGGCAGCTGCAGATGGAGTGCTCGTATGACTGCGCTCTGTGGACGAGCTTTCGCTTCTGGAGGAGGAGGAGGAGGGTCGATCGCCTACAGCCAACTGTTTCCTATACCGTGGGCTAGGCAGCACTGTCCCACCACCGCTGTCCCCTGTGGACCCTGCATCCACCACATTAACCCAGTGCGCAGTGATGGACACGTAACGGCCCTGGCCATGCCGACTGGACCATGCAACAGTTGTGAGGTGCACCTTTCCACTGACTGACTGCTTGAGTGCATGGACAATGCGGTCTTTTACATGATGGTGGAGGGCTGGGATGGCTTTGCGAGAGAAGAAGTGGCGACTGGGTAGGTCATAGCGTGGTACTGCATAGGCCATGAGTTTGCGGAAAGCTGCGCTTTCCACCAACCGATAGGGCATCATCTCAAACGAGATTAGTTTGGCAATGTGGGCGTTCAAACCCAGTGTACGCGGATGAGAGACTGAGTACTTTCTTGACCTACTCATAGTGTCTGGGAGGGTGAGCTGGACTTGAGAGCTGCATATGGTGGAAGTAGCGGTGGACAGGGCGGGCTGAGAGAGGGTTGATGATGGTGATGGAGTTGGTGTTCTTTCTGATGGCCTAGATTCAGTATTTCGTTGATATAACAGTGGGATTCCCTGACTGCTGTGGCCTTGCAACGACACCTCAACATTTGCTGCTGTGCTAACCGGTGGGCTTACAGTGGGGAAACAATGTAGCGTTGCTGACTACCTTCTTTGTGATCAGTTGCACATGTGGCACTTGAGGTTTGGTGTTGTGTCCACGCTTGCAAGTGCATGCTGGTTAAATGTCTAAGCATGCAACTGGTATTCAAATTTTTCAGATTTTTCCCTCGGCTAAAGGTCTTTGCGCACTTCTTACAGATAACCTTGGCCTGATCATGAGGATTTTGTTCAAAAAAGTGCCACACTGCACTCTTCCTACTTTGGCAGACATTTTGCGGCCTAGCACGCTGTGATCTTTTGACCCTCTGGACAAGCTGTCCAGCAACTCTTTTGATTTTTGTAACCTGTCTTTGGAGTGCTCCGGGCCTGCCAGATAACAGCTGTTGCGATGTCGATGTCTGCTGTGGATGCTCCTCATCTGAGCTATTGGAAGCAGCACCCTCTTCCCCCAATGGATGCCAATCTGGGTCAACAACTGGGTCATCCATCACCTCCTCTTCAATGTCATGTGCACCTTCCTCTGTGTCACCGTGTATGGTGGTATAGTGTGCGGGAAGGGGCACCTGAGTCTCATCAGGGTCAGAATCTGGCTCTGTACACTGCGAGGACAATGTAGTGCTCTGAGTGAATGTACCAGCAGAATCATCTATCAGCGGCTGTGCATCAGTGCACTCCATGTCAGATTCATCTTGGCCTGGGTAATTCACCATTTCACTTGATAATCCAGGCATGGTATGTGAAAACAGCTCCATGGAGTAATCAGTAGTATGACCTGCGTCATCCTTCAATCTTGGTTGGGGTGAAGGACACAAGGAAAGGTGTGGTTCATGAACATGAGCCTCCAATGACGACTCAGTGCTTTTACTTTTTACAACTTCAGAAGAGGAGGCGATAGAGCTGGAGGCTGAGTCAGCAATGTAAGACAAAACTTTTTCCTGATGCTCTGGCTTTAAAAGCGGTTTGCCAACTCCTAGAAAACTAAGCCTTCGAAGCCTTATGGAGCCAGACGATGACGCAGGCTCAACACCTCCTGCATTCGGTCCTATTTTGCTCTTGCCACTACCATCAGATCCACCACCAACACCATCATTACCAGCTGCCAACCCCCGCCCAATTCCACGGCCTCTTCCACCAGCCTTCCTCATTTTTTGTAGAAATGTAGACAAAATCCAACAAACTATATAGTAATGTAAAACACTGTACAAGGTGTCTATAGGACAGGGGAGATTTTGAATTTCTGCACACACTTGTGGACACTGGACACTTATGGATTGTGTGAGGCCCACTGAATATCAGAGCGCTATGTCACAGGCTCGATGGCACAGGTGTGAAAAAAGTGACTACAGGATAAGGGAGATTTTGAATTTCTGCACACACTTGTGGACACTGGACACTTAAGGATTGTGTGAGGCCCACTGAATATCAGAGCGCTATGTCACAGGCTCGATGGCACAGGTGTGAAAAAAGTGACTACAGGATAAGGGAGATTTTGAATTTCTGCACACACTAGTGGACACTGGACACTTTTGGAATGTGTGAGGCCCACTGAATATCAGAGCGCTATGTCACAGGCTCGATGGCACAGGTGTGAAAAAAGTGACTACAGGATCACAGAGATTTTGAATTTCTGCACACACTTGTTGACACTGGACACTTTTGGATTGTGTGAGGCCCACTGAATATCAGAGCGCTATGTCACAGGCTCGATGGCACAGGTGTGAAAAAAGTGACTACAGGAAAAGGGAGATTTTGAATTTCTGCACACACTAGTGGACACTGGACACTTTTGGATTGTGTGAGGCCCACTGAATATCAGAGCGCTATGTCACAGGCAGAAATTGGCTAGTGTATCACAAACTACAAGGTGTATGTAGAATTGGGCAGAATAGGAATCTCCCTAGAGTGTAGGTCTGTAAGAACGGAACAAGTCCTCCACTTATCCTTCCACAGTGACACACAGATAGCTTCACTGTGGCCGTGATAACAGCCGTTACACGGTACTGAGAGGAGCGTGCACGTACACGGCTGTCCGGTGTACGTAAAATTGTCAAGCTCCGTGTTTTTTAAGTATACGGACTGACACACGCTGTCTCTCTATAGTTTTGAATGTGATCAAACAGCAAATATATTTAACAGTTTGAAAGCTAGACAAAACTAGTAGGTGCAGGTCTGTAAGAACGGAACATGTCCTCGACTTATTCTCACAGAGTGACACACAGATTGCTTCACTGTGGCTGTGATAACAGCCGTTACACGGTACTGTGTGAGAAGCGTACACCGCTGTATGGTGTGAAAAAATGCGCGCTCAGTACCTCAGCAGGACAAAAAAAAAAATTGGGATTGCTTTTAAAAAATCAGTTTGCAGAGCAGTGGGTAAACAGAAATGCAGCTGTCAGGAAGCCTTAGAAGGCAGCCTAACAACCAACACCGCTGATCCACCACAATATAGCCTCCCCTTGCACTGCACACACAGTGACTGGTGTGTTGTACAGGCAAAATCGCTAGCAGCAGAAGCAGTTTTTTTCTCTTCTTCCCTGCCTAACGCTCTCCCTACAGAATCAGCAGCAACCTCTCCCTATGCTAAGATCGGCAGAAGTAAGATGGCGGTCGGTGTGCACGCCCTTTTATAACCCCTGTGACGCCCACCAAAGCAAGCCAATCACTTGCATGCCCTTCTGAAAGATGGTGGTGACCCCTGCCTATGTCATCACGTTGCCCACAGTGTCCGTGGATCCTGATTGGCTGAAAAAGAGCGCAAAACAAACTTTTGAAACGCGACTTTGGCGTGTAAGTCGCCGACCTCGTGGCCGACCTCTTCCTAGGGTCGGGTTTCGTTTCATGAAACCCGACTTTGCCAAAAGTCGGCGACTTTTGAAATTTTTCGACCCGTTTCGCTCAACTCTAGTAAGCTTATGTGTCTACACCCAATTCACGTGCGTGTATGTTCTAAGACCAGAAATCCATACCTTTAATACATAAAAGCACTACTCTGTTGCAGAAAAGTCATCTTTAAAAAAAGTGTAAGTAAAAGAGGACGTCCACTGCCGTGGCTCAATCCTCAGCCTAAATCCACCTTCCACTCGGTGATTGACTTGCTTCATCCGTGCTATCCATCAATCATCTAGTAAAAAGCGGAGTTAGGCTGAGGACGAATCTGGGATACGAGAAGCGTTTTTTTTTTGTATATTTTTTTTAAAAAAGGTAATGATTAGTGTTGAGCATTCCGATACCGCAAGTATCGGGTATCGGCCGATACTTGCTGTATCGGAATTCCGATACTGACTTCCGATATTTTTTCAATATCGGAAGTCGGCATCGGAATCGGAAGTTCAAAGTCGATTGACAGCCTGACGTCATCATGATGCGCAGTGTGTGCGCATCATGATGCGCCGTCATTTCGGGCCTTCCGGGGGTCCCTGCCGGGGGGCTGTGTGGACTGCCCGGGGTCTGTACCGGCCTGCCGGGGGGCTGTGCCGGCCTGCCGGTGGTCTGTGCACCCTGTGGGGGTCTGTACCGGCCTGCCGGGGGGCTGTGCTGATGTCCGGGGGTCTGTGCAAGCATCGTCCGATGGGACTACAAGTCCCATCTGGCGATGCCTGCTACCATGACAGTGATTGACACATTAGCCAATGATGGGACAGTAGTAGTCCCATCATCCGGCTAATGTGTTAAATGTTAAAAAAAAAAAAAATACTACATACATACTACATGCTTGCTACATACATACTACATGCTACATACATACTACATACATACTACATGCATGCTACATACATACTACATGCTACATACATACTACATGCTACATACATACTACATGCATACTACATACATACATACTACATATATACTACATGCATGCTACATACATACTACATGCTACATATATACTACATACATACTACATACATACATACTACATATATACTACATGCATGCTACATACATACTACATATATACTACATACATACTACATACATACTACATGCATGCTACATACATACTACATGCATGCTACATACATACTACATGCATGCTACATACATACTACATGCTACATACATACTACATATATACTACATGCATGCTACATACATACTACATGCTACATATATACTACATATATACTACATACATACTACATACATGCTACATTCTTACTGCATGCTACATACATACTACATACATACTACATACATACTACATATATACTACATGCAACATACATACTACATATATACTACATGCATGCAACATGCATACTACATATATACTACATGCTACATACATACTACATGCTACATACATACTACATATATACTACATGCATGCTACATACATACTGCATGCTACATACATACTACATATATACTACATGCATGCTACATACATACTACATGCTACATACATACTACATATATACTACATACATACTACATATATACTACATGCATGCTACATACATACTGCATGCTACATGCATGCTACATACATACTACATACATACTACATGCTACCTACATACCACATATATACTACATACATACTACATACAATACATTCATACAATACATACATAGACATACAGTACATATAACATAGAGTAACATACTTACCAATACTTGTCACATTGTTCCCCGAAGCCATTGTCTTTTACGGAATAAATATTAACATAACAAACCACAAAAATACTCACCCACGATCCGAAGCAGTCCACGAGTGTGTCCCACGACGATCTTGGGTAGAGAACTGCAGCATCAGCTGTTGCTGCCGTTCTCTACGGGCTGCAGGAATCCAATGACGGAAGGTAGGTATCCTTCCGCACTGTATTCCTCCGCCACTTAAAAAAAAAAAGTCCCTAGTCTCACTTTATGCCATTGCTGTGTGGGAAATTCCCACGCAGCAATGGCATAAAGTGAGACTAGGGACTTTTTTTTTTTAAGTGGCGGAGGAATACAGTGCGGAAGGATACCTACCTTCCGTCATTGGATTCCTGCAGCCCGTAGAGAACGGCAGCAACAGCTGATGCTGCAGTTCTCTACCCAAGATCGTCGTGGGACACACTCGTGGACTGCTTCGGATCGTGGGTGAGTATTTTTGTGGTTTGTTATGTTAATATTTATTCCGTAAAAGACAATGGCTTCGGGGAACAATGTGACAAGTATTGGTAAGTGTGTTACTCTATGTTATATGTACTGTATGTCTATGTATGTATTGTATGAATGTATTGTATGTAGTATGTATGTAGTATATATGTGGTATGTATGTAGTATGTATGTAGTATGTATGTAGCATGCATGTAGCATGCAGTATGTATGTAGCATGCATGTAGTATATATGTAGTATGTATGTAGCATGTAGTATGTATGTAGTATGTATGTGGTATGTATGTAGCATGTAGTATGTATGTAGCATGCATGTAGTATGTATGTAGTATGTATGTAGTATATATGTAGTATGTATGTAGCATGTAGTATGTATGTAGCATGCATGTAGTATATATGTAGTATGTATGTAGCATGCAGTATGTATGTAGCATGCAGTATGTATGTAGCATGCATGTAGTATGTATGTATGTAGTATATATGTAGTATGTATGTAGCATGTAGTATGTATGTAGCATGCATGTAGTATATATGTAGCATGTATGTAGCATGCAGTATGTATGTAGCATGCAGTATGTATGTAGCATGCATGTAGTATATATGTAGTATGTATGTAGCATATATGTAGTATGTATGTAGCATGTAGTATATATGTAGTATGCATGTTGCATGCATGTAGTATATATGTAGTATGTATGTTGCATGTAGTATATATGTAGTATGAATGTAGCATGTATGTAGTATGTAGTATGAATGTAGCATGTATGTAGTATGCATGTTGTATGTATGTAGCATGTATGTAGCATGTAATTTTTTTTTTTTTACATTCAACACATTAGCCGGATGATGGGACTACTACTGTCCCATCATTGGCTAATGTGTCAATCACTGTCATGGTAGCAGGCATCGCCCGATGGGACTTGTAGTCCCATCGGACGATGCCTGCACAGACCCCCGAAGCCTGCACAGCCCCCCGGAGCCTGCACAGCCCCCCGGCAGGCCGGCACAGCCCCCCGGCAGGTCGGCACAGCCCCCCGGAGCCTGCACAGCCCCCCGGCAGGCCGGCACAGCCCCCCGGCAGGCCGGCACAGCCCACCGGAGCCTGCACAGCCCCCCGGCAGGCCGGCACAGACCACCGGAGCCTGCACAGACCCCCTGGCAGGCCGGCACAGCCCCCCGAAAGGCCCGTACAGACCCCAGAGAGGCTGTACAAGGGAAAAACAGGATTTTTCTTATTCCGATACCGGAAGTCCCATAGACTTGAATGGGACTTCCGGTATCGGAATCGGCGATACCGATACTTTTTTTTAAGATCGGCCGATCCATTCCGATCCGATACTTTGAAGTATCGGACGGTATCGCTCAACTCTAGTAATGATTCACTTGTGTTCTGGAAACCGGGGAAAAATTCCAAGTACAGTAAAGTACAGTGACATGGTGAGGAAAAAATGCAATTTTACCATTGCTTTTTGAGTTTTGTTTTTCAGTGTTCATTGGGTTCAGAACATTACAGCTGTTATAGTAATGCAAGGGCCATCTAAATTAGAAAAGAGAAAAAAGCTTTAAAACATAATATATGTTTTAAGTGTTCATTGGGTTATTATAATGTCCTGATGTCATGATTCTCCAGATCAGTACAATTATGGCAACAACCAGCTTTTTTCTTAAATTAAGAGGAAAGAAAAAAATCAGAAATGTGTATATTAAAAAAAAAAAATGTGGTTGTGTCGCCATTTACTGAGAACTTTTCCATTAATGGTCCTGGGTGAGGGCTTGTTTTTTTGTGTGGCGAGCTGTAGTTTTTATTGGAATCTTTTCTTGGTACACATGATGCTTTGATCAATTTTTATTGCCTTTTTTTGAAGAAGAGCAATTTCCAAAAATTTTATGGTGGGATTCAGCGGACTCCAGGCTGCTATAGCAACCTATTGAAACCTTGCATCATGGGGTGGAGGGCCAATGGCTACCTGAATCACTGTGCCACTGGGATGGTGCTATTTAAATGCTGGAGTCGGTGACTTTACAGTGGCATTGGTGCTGTTAGTAGTAGCTGCTAAATGTATTCTGTCCACTGTAAGACAGCGCTTAGGCCGGTTTCACATTAGCGCATTTTCAGCGCGCGCACGGCCGGGGGTAGCTCCGCCCCCGAGCCGGCTCTCTGCCCGGCGTGCCCGCCCCTTCCTTGTAGCGCCGCCTCCTAGCGGACAGCGGCGCCTGCGATCGGCGCACCCTATCTTTAGCATAGGGTGCGCCGATCGTGCGCAGGCCGTGCGCTAGTTGCGCTTTGACCTGCGCTGCGCACTTTTGACGGTGTGCCGTGCGCGCCAAAATCAAACTTTTCGGATTTTGGCGCGCACGGCGCACCGTCAAAAGTGCGCAGCGCAGGTCAAAGCGCAACTAGCGCACGGCCTGCGCACGATCGGCGCACCCTATGCTAAAGATAGGGTGCGCCGATCGCAGGCGCCGCTGTCCGCTAGGAGGCGGCGCTACAAGGAAGGGGCGGGCACGCCGGGCAGAGAGCCGGCTCGGGGGCGGAGCTACCCCCGGCCGTGCGCGCGCTGAAAATGCGCTAATGTGAAACCGGCCTTACTGCGTGTGTTGGGCGACACTCGCTTGGCAACGGGATGAAGGCACACAGGCACATTTTTCTCACAAAAACAGTCTATTTGGTTTTTTTAGACATCATAAACCAGTTCAAGACGTTAAATATCACAGGCTTAACACATAGTCCATAACACTTCTTAGTACACTACTTTAATACGCAGTCTCTAAACACGCCAGACCTCACTTTGTCCAGTTACTGTGGGTGACCGCACAGTTCATTATCATCCATGGAACATAACAAGCACCAACAGTCTGTTCCAATGGCAGTTACTTGTCTGCTCATAACCCCCTTATCTGGAGTTATCTTACAGGAACTCCTGCTCCACACGCAGACTCGTCAGTTCTCACTCCTGGGGAAGCTGCCTTACGGGGATCACTGTCCTTGCGACCAGGGCACTCCCGACAGTCCAGACCCTCAGAAGGATGGTAGCTTCCCCCACGCAGTACCGTCACAGACTCTGTACATACGGCCTCTCCATGTGCTCTTCAGGAAGTCGTCCACTCCTAGGACCTTCCAATACACAGGCCTTCAGGTCCAAGGCCTCTCTATGTGCTATTCAGGAAGTTAGGACCTTCCAATACAAAGGCCTTCCAGGACCTTACATCACAGCCATTCAGGTCCATACATTCTGACCATGTGACCCAAACCATGGTCACATTATGTAGCTGTAACCACCCCCACAAGTGGGGGGGTGTATGTGTGGTTAGTCAGTCCCGCCCAGCCCTCTGACTAACCCTGTAAGCTCCCCTAGTAAACTAAACAATACACTTGTGGAACTTCAAGTCCCAGAGCAACGACATTTCAGGCTTACAGCGCAGAATTCCTCTGTGACACATACCGGCCATTTACAATAATGCCGGTCACTGTCTCACCTTCACAGTTATGCCTCCATGCATGTCCTGAGGAGCACATACAGTGCCCCCTAGCTGTAACAGGGGTCACTGCCTCACACCACACATGACATTAAATTGTGAGTCCCAGTTGGGACATTGATGACATTTGTAAAATGCTGTGTAATTTATCAATAAAATTTATCAACTATATAAGTGAGAAAAGTAAATACAATATGGAAACCATCTTTTGTGACTGATCCAATTAAAAAAAACATTGAGAAAAAAACAGATGGAGAATGAATGACACATGGATAGATAGATAGATAGATAGATAGTGTGGCAGGGCTGAGGGTCGTGTAATCGATGGGAGATATCGGTCTCATAAATGGCTTGTCTCCATAATGTAAGGCATAACAAATATTGCTGTATTATTATTGTTTGAAGGACCTGTGGTGAGGTCACAGTCATGTGACCAGTCAGCTGCTGGGTTCGTGGGTGTGGCTACACCCTTATAATGTGGCCTGCTCATGAACAAGGCAGCTGTATGTGAGGGGGGTATACACCTCCTGCGTGCGCTGAGGCTAGCGGACTGAGCCTGAAGGAAAGGACATATGATGTTGTTTTGTCTCCTGAACTGATGGCTGTTTATTTTGGTGATGTGCTGTTTGGTTTATGACGTAATAAACCGCATGAACTTTAAGGGAACCTGCATCCTGACTGTCTCCTGTTGCATCTAAGCGAGTAGAATCCCTACAATTGGTGCTGGACGTGCGGGCAGAGTTCCCAGCAGAGACTTGAGACCGTTGCTGCATGTCCTGGGTAAAGTTTTCAGCGAGGCAGCAAGCTCTACCCGGAATAATGGAAGACCTGCTGAAACACCTGGCCCCAGGCCCAGACACAGCAACAGGAGGCCAACAGGCTGCTCTTACAGCAGCTCCAGCAGAGCCAGCAGGAGCAACGGCAGCAGAGCCAGCAGGAGCAACGGCAGCTGATGCAGCTTCTGGCAACCGCCATCCAGGAGGGCAGGACGAGCGCCCCAACCCCAGGTCCGGCTGATACCACCCACGTCACGAAGGCAGTAAGACGCGCATTGCAAAAAATGACCCCTGAGGATGATGTGGAGGCCTTCCTGACGGTGTTTGAGAGGGTGGCTGAGAGGGAAAAACTTCAGCCAGAGCGGTGGGCAGTGGTACTGGCCCCATACCTAACGGGGGAGCCCCAGAAGGCGTACTTTGACCTGACTGTACAAGACGCCAGAGAGTACCCCAAATTAAAAGCGGAAATTCTGGCACGCTTGGGGGTAACAATGACTACCAGGGCACAGTTCATCAGTTCATCGCTGGGCCTATCACCGGGACAAACCCCCGCGCTCCCAAATGTTTGACCTGTTGCACCTGGTCCAGAAATGGCTGCAGCCAGAGTCGGCTTCCCCTGCACAGATGGTAGAGCGAGTTGTGATGGATCAGTTTGTGCATTCTCTGCCGAGACTTGTACGGACTTGGGTTGCCCAGGGTGATCCCAGAATGCAGATGAACAGGTAGGACTGGTCGAGAGATACCAGGTGTCATGATCCAAGGTGGATCTGACAAGTAAATGGACAAAGTGAACTTTTTTTCCTTTGGCTTGGTGCCAAAGTGGTGTGATTGCCCCCGGTGGCCATTAGAATTATTACACGTGGTGTCGTTCATTCTAAGTTGCCCCGGTGGTGGTGAGCGGTAGTGCACTTTAGTTTCTTTGGTTTAATGTGCACGTAATTATAAATCAGGTGTGAGGCTCTATAAAAGAGAGTCAGGTGTGTTCAATCACTTTTGGTGATATTGTGAGTTAGTCATTCTCAAGGAAGCCTGGGTGAAAGAAGGAGCTGAATGAGAGTCCTGGACAGCCCAGCCAGAGGGGTTGAGTCAGCTATGGAATCTGCATGGAGGGCTGGCATGGAGTGGTCGAGTCGCAGTTTATCGTGTCAGCAGGAGGTGCTTGCATGGCTTGGTGGAGTGGCAACGATGGTGAGAGTTGCACTCAGCATGCTGGACTTGGTTGCTGAAAACTGGACTCAAGCATGCTGGACTTTTTGGCAGAAGCTAGACTCATCTTTGGGACTCTGTTCACTGGGCAGCTGCAACTGGTGGTGGACTCTGCTCCATCCAAGGCTGCACTATGGTGATGGATCCGGTTATGGTGATGGATCCGGGTGGAGGGAAGATGCACGCAGGTGGTGGGCTCTGTTGCTAGGAGCGTACGCAACAGAGCAAAGCTAAGTGTTGTTCCCCCTGTATTGTCATTTTCCCTTGTGTGTGTTTAGTGCAGTGGTGGGATTAGTTTCCACACCGACCAATTCCCTAGTGAGGGTTTAGGGTCAGGGCGAGTCAGGTTTTTAAGGTTCCTGTGCGTCGCCCGGTGCAGAACCGGCATAGGAAACGTTAAGAGTGCAGGGACTCTGGCTCAGGGGAGTGCAGGAGGTCTCCACGTCCCTATTCCCTATCGCAGGGCCCACCATTGTTAATGTTACCCAGGTTCCACTTTCTTATTTAAATTCGCCTTTGCCACGGGGTCCTTCTCTGGTATCACACAATCAACAGAGCAAGCGAAGAGTGAACAATTCCAAGACCTTTATTCAGGCAAAAATACGAAAAGGTCCATATCCAGTCCACCACACAAAGGATAAGATAGTACAGAATAAGAATGCAGTCCAGTATCAGGATAAAATGTCCAGGGAAACGAGATTCCAAAACTCAAGCACCAGAGGATAAAATGGGTCCTTCTCTCTCTGAAGTGCTGTCTGTACTCGATCCTCTCCAAGTAGGAACTGACTTGTCCAGCTGCTGTTCTTCCCCCCACCCCCTTCCTTGTCCAGGGGTAGTCAAACAAGTTGGGGCCGGTTTCCAGGCCTCCCAGAGGAGAACAAAGGGCCTTAGGGATTAATGCACTACAGGGGGTCATCAAGAGCCAGATACAGTGAGGCTGTAGACTTACAATGTAATAAGAAAAACACTATGAAAATGACTGAAATAGAAAAATAGGAATATACAAAAAATGATATCCACATAGCCTATCACACCATCACAACCTCTCCCCCCCATAATAACTGAGCACACCATGAAGTCTACACAGACCTCTGGCCTGCTCACTTTAGTCCACATTGCTCAGTTATTTACAGTCGTATGTTAAAGTTTGGGCACCCCTATTAATGTTAACCTTTTTTCTTTATAACAATTTTGTTTTTTGCAACAGCTATTTCAGTTTCATATATCTAATAACTGATGGACTCAGTTATATTTCTGGAGTCTAATGAGGTTTATTGTACTAACAGAAAATGTGCAATCTGCATTTAAACAAAATTTGACCGGTGCAAAAGTATGGGCACCCTTATCATTTTCTTGATTTGAACACTCCTAACTACTTTTTACTGACTTCCTGAAGCACTAAATTGGTTTTGTAACCTCATTGAGCTTTGAACTTCATAGCCAGGTGTATCAAATCATGAGAAAAGGTATTTAAGGTGGCTGTGACGTCCGCCTGCGGGTCTGGGCTGCAGCCAGGCAACACCCCGAGAAACACTGATACCCTTTACCCCTATACAGGGATCTGGATTTGTAGCAGAGCCCAGGAGGCGCTGTCTGAATAGGAGCAGTGACCAGAGCAGGACGGTCGCCAGAAAGGTGTTCCAATACAGGACACAAACGTGGAGATATGCGAGTCTAAACCAGTCGGGCAGCAATGGTACAAAAACGGTAGACAGAAGCAGAGTCAGATTCAGGCCGAGAGTCATAAACCAGGAGAGTAGCAGAGGTACAGAATCGTTAGGCAGAAGCAGAGTCAGATTCAGGCCGAGAGTCATAAACCAGGAGAGTAGCAGAGGTACAGAATCGTTAGGCAGAAGCAGAGTCAGATTCAGGCCGAAAGTCATAAACCAGGAGAGTCGCAGAGGTACAGAATCGTTAGGCAGAAGGAGAGTCAGAAGTCCAGGCCAAAGTCAGTCAGTCAGAAAGCAATTCACACAGTAACACACAGGGGAACCAAGAATATATCCGGCGGCTTGCAAGACCAGTCCCAAGGTATTTCAGGGATCAGGTCACCCCTCATAGGTTCCTGGACTGATGATGTCATCAGTACCGCCCCCAGGACCAGGCCAGATGGAGATGCAGTAACCTCTTGATGACTGACAGAGGGGTGGAGCCTGCGTCCACCAGATGCCTGCGCAGGTGCCCTTACTCTGTCAGCACCATAACTCTCGGGCGAGCCAAGGCGCCTCCTAGTGACCGCGACAGGAGCAGCAGACCCAGAATTTAACGGCGACGTGACAGACCGGCGCCTCCTAGAGGCTAAAGCCGGGACAGTAGGCTCTGAGCCTGACGTGACAGAACCACGGCCCTGTCCAGTGGCCGAGGCAGGAACAGCCGTCCCTGAGTCTGACGATAAAGTGGCGGTCCGGCGCCTCCTAGAGGCCGCGACCGGAACAGCAGGCCCTAAGTCTGGCGGAAACGTGACAGTGGCCACTTGCAAGTAGTTCTCCTATTTGATTCACCTATGAAGAGTGGCATCATGGGCTCCTCAAAACAACTCTCAAATGATCTGAAAACAAAGATTATTCAACATAGCTTTTCAGGGGAAGGATACAAAAAGTTGTCTGGGAGATTTAACCTGTCAGTTTCCACTGTGAGGAACATAGTAAGGAAATGGAAGAACACAGGTACAGTTCTTGTTAAGTCCAGTAGTGGCAGGCCAAGAAAAATATCAGAATGGCAGAGAAGAAGAATGGTGAGAACAGTCAAGGATAATCCACAGACCACCTCCAAAGACCTGCAGCATCATCTTGTTGCAGATGGTGTCACTGTGCATCGGGCAACAATACAGCGCACTTTGCACAAGGAGAAGCTGTATGGGAGAGTGATGCGAAAGAAGCCGTTTCTACAGGCACGCCACAAACAGAGTCGCCTGAGGTATGCAAAAGCACATTTGGACAAGCCAGTTACATTTTGGAAGAAGGTCCTGTGGACTGATGAAACAAAGATTGAGTTGTTTGGTCATACAAAAAGGCGTTATGCATGGAGGCTAAAAAACACAGCATTCCAAGAAAAACACTTGCTACCCACAGTAAAATTTGGTGGAGGTGCCATCATGCTATGGGGCTGTGTGGCCAATGCCGGCACCGGGAATCTTGTTAAAGTTGAGTGTCGCATGGATTCAACTCAGTATCAGCAGATTCTTGACAATAATGTGCAAGAATCAGTGATGAAGTTGAAGTTACGCAGGGGATGGATATTTCAGCAAGACAATGATCCAAAACACCGCTTCAAATCTACTCAGGCATTCATGCAGAGGAATAATTACAATGTTCTGGAATGGCCATCCCAGTCCCCAGACCTGAATATCATTGAACATCTGTGGGATGATTTGAAGCTGGCTGTCCATGCTCGGCGACCATCAAACTTAACTGAACTGGAATTGTTTTGTAAACAGGAATGGTCACAAATACCTTCATCCAGGATCCAGGAACTCATTAATAGCTACAGGAAGCGACTAGAGGCTGTTATTTTTGCATACGGAGGATCTACGAAATGTTAATGTCACTTTTATGTTGAGGTGCCCATACTTTTGCACCGGTCAAATTTTGATAAAATGCAGATTGCACATTTTCTGTTAGTACTATAAACCTCATTTGAATCCAGAAATATAACTGAGTCCATCAGTTATTAGATATATGAAACTGAAATAGCTGTTGCAAAAACCAAAATTGTTATAAAGAAAAAAGGTTAACATTAATAGGGGTGCCCAAACTTTAACATATGACTGTATAGTTCCTTGTACAGTGGCAGGGGTAGGTCGGCCTGGGGAGCCTATGGTTCTTCTTGTCGAGACAGTCCATCGGCGTTCTGGTGTTGGCTTCCCCGCTTGTATTGGATGGAGAAGCTGTAGGGTTGTAAGGACAAGCTCCACCGCAGCAATCTTCCATTGTCCCCTGATACGCGATTCAGCCATGTGAGGAGGTTGTGGTCTGTAACAATTGTAAAGTCTCTGCCATACAAGTAGGGCTGCAATCTTTTTAGTGCCCATACGATGGCAAGGCACTCCTTTTCAATAGTGGCATAGGCAACTTCCCGATCCAGTAGTTTCCGACTGGCAAAAGCAACAGGATGTTCTTCTCCGGCGGCGTTCACTTGGCTAAGTACTGCCCCAATCCCAAAGGTGGATGCATCTGTCTGCACGAGGAACCTGCGTTTATAATCCGGGGCAGCCGAGACAGGAGCAGTGACGAGGGCAGTCTTTAACGCTGAAAAGGCATCCTCGCATGCCATCGTCCACGTCACATTCCTAGGCATGTTCTTGCGGGTCAGGTCGGTTAGGGGCTTGGCCAAGATGCTGAAGTTAGAAACAAATTTGCGATAGTAACCAGCAGTTCCTAAAAATGCAAGTACCTGCTTTTTAGTCTGGGGTCTACACCAGTTGCTAATGGCTTCCACCTTGGCAGGCTCAGGCCTTAGTGTCCCACCCCCTACTCTATGCCCGAGGTACTGCACCTCAGCCATCCCTATTTGGCACTTATCAGGGCGAATGGTCAGTCCTGCAGTAAGGATACAGTCCAGCACTATGCCCAAGTGTTTAAGATGTTCCTCCCAGGTTGTGCTAAAAATGGCAATGTCGTCTAAGTAAGCACATGCAAAGTCCTGACATTGTTGTAACAGTCGATCCACCAGTCTCTGGAAAGTAGTGGGGCAGTTTTCATCCCAAAGGGCATTCCCAGGAACTCATAAAGCCCAAATGGAGTAATCAAGGCTGAGCGCTCCAGAGCGTCCTCCGTTAGGGGTATCTGCCAGTACCCCTTGCTCAAGTCTAACGTGGTCACAGTTGTGATGGTGTGATAGGCTATGTGGATATCATTTTTAATTTTTTTTATTTTTTTAGGGTTCCATTATAGCGTTCACATAGTCCGTTGGTCTGCGGGTGGTATTGGGTGGTGCGAATGGCTCGAACACCACAGGTATGCCATAGGGACTGGACCAGATCTGACATGAACTGAGTGCCTTGATCCGACAATATTTCACTAGGAAACCCTACCCGGGTAAAGATGGTAACAAGGGCCTCGGCTACCTTTACTGCTGTAATACTGGACAGGGCCACAGCTTCAGGATACCTAGTGGCATAGTCCACCACGGTCAGGATATATTTTTTCCCTGACCTGCTGGGGGGGTCAGTGGACCTATGATGTCGACGGCTACACGTTGAAATGGTTCCTCAATTATGGGCAGGGATTGCAGGGGTACCTTATGTCGAGCTCCTGGATGCCGCATTCGCTGGCACACATCGCTGGTGCAGCAATAATGGGCTACCGACTGCGAGACGCCCAGCCAGTAAAAACTTTGGGTGAGTCTCTTTTCAGTCCTTTTACTCCCTTGATGCCCAGCCAAGGGGATGTCATGGGCCAGTTGAAGTAGCTGTGCCCTGTACTTCTGAGGGACAATGAGTTGCCTGGTCGTTGCGTCAGGGTTGCCCTGGTCACTGCCCTTTGTTACACGATAATACAGTCCGTTTTCTCGAGTGAAGCCATCCCCATTATCTCCCATGTGCCCAGTTTCTGCCTTTCGCCTAAGGGCTGCTAATGTAGTGTCACCCTCTATTTCTCTCCTAAACTCCTCTCTGTCCCAAGACTCTCCCAATGTAGTAGCAGCGAAAGTATTGCTTACCGACTCTGATGCGGTTCGTGGTGGTTGCTCCCCGGTGGGGTCCGGATGACGTAGTGCTTGAAGGGCCTGTAGTCGGGTGACTGCTCCCACAAATTGGCACTGTAACTCCCCAATGTCGTTACCAAGGAGGATATCTGCAGGAAGTCCTCCCATAACTCCAATCCAACACAGTTTTTCTCCACAACCATAATCCAAACGCACAGAAGCTCGCTGTATATATTTGCAGGCACCTCCCGCCAGGACAATGGGAATTCCCGGACCCTGGTAAATTGCCTCGGGTCGAACCACACGGGGGTCAGCGATAGTCAAGAATGCCCCCGTGTCTCTAAATCCTGACACTTTGTATCCATCAATAAAGACATCCTGCAGGTGGCGTTGCCGTTGCTCTGAGTAGCTAAAGGACAGAGGTCGGAGTCCGTACACTCCAGGAGAAGTATCTATGGTGCCGTGGTCGGTGGTCCACTCTGGTGGGGGTGGTGGTAGCTCTTCCTCAGGTGTGGTGGAATGTACAAGATGCACTGGACGAGGTGGGGCTCCCTCCGAATCCTGGAGGGACAGCCAGACTGCAAATGTCCAGGTTGCCCACACCCATAACACCTCCTCTCTGTGATACCCCCAGGTCGTGGTCGGAACTGTTGGGGCCTAGGATTGTGAGGCGTGATTGTCATTGGCTTGCGACTAGGTGGAAGGGCAGATATAATTGGAGGGGGACGGGGCACGGGAGCAGGCCGTGGTTCATTGTCCAGAAGCCTCCTCCATTGCGGCCAGATAGTAAGGGCTTCATCGGCCAGGGCTGCAGCTCTATCCACGGTACACGGCATGCGCTCCCGGACCCATTCCCGTACCTCTGCAGGGCACTTGGCAAGAAATTGTTCTATAAGGAACGCCTGTATAACATCTTCCACAGTAAAGGCGTTTTCTGCTTCCAGCCATCTCCGACATGCCTCGGACATCTTATGTGCATACATCCTAAATGATCCCCCCGTGGTGCATGGGAGGTCTCGGAACTTGGCCCTATATGAGTCAGGGGTGATAGCATGGTAATCCCGCTTTACAATGTTATAATCCCGGTTCCGCAGTGCATCAATGGTTCAGTAAGCCTCCGCCATGCTTCCGTTCAGGAGCCCCACTAACAAACGCATCCAGCTAGAGTGGGGCACCTCCATCACAGCACACTGCTGCTCAAAGTCTTTGAAGAACCTCTCCACATCTCCAGAAGCCTCATCAAATGGCTTAAACTCTGTCCGGGTGATCCGTACAGGCTCCCGGATTGTTGGGGTTACACTCCATATTGCATTACTCCCTTTTTCAAGCTCCATTGCTTCCTGTCTCCGCTGTGCCCAGCGGGCAGCCTCCTCCTTGTACTCCTGAGAGACGCCGGGGCCCAGAACCGCCATCTCTTCATACCACACCAACCACTGGCTTTTCTGGATGGGGATCCCTGTCTCCAGTGCTCGTCCTTCAGACATCTGGGAGGAGGTGGCCGGTCTAGTGCCCACCAGTAGATCGATTAAGGCCTCTTTAGTCAGTCCCTGGTAGTTCAGGCCCAGGTCTCTGGCTCTCCCCTGTAAACTGCATACAGTCCAATTTCTGTACTCACTCTGTGGGTGGTTCTCCATTGGGTGACGCTCTGTTGATCCCACTGCTGCCACTAGTTGTCACGGGGTCCTTCTCTGGTATCACACAATCAACAGAGCAAGCGAAGAGTGAACAATTCCGAGACCTTTATTCAGGCAAAAATACGAAAAGGTCCATATTCAGTCCACCACACAAAGGATAAGATAGTCCAGAATAAGAATGCAGTCCAGTATCAGGATAAAATGTCCAGGGAAACGAGATTCCAAAACTCTAGCACCAGAGGATAAAATGGGTCCTTCTCTCTCTGAAGTGCTGTCTGTACTTGATCCTCTCCAAGCAGGAACTGACTTGTCCAGCTGCTGTTCTTCCCCCCACCCCCTTCCTTGTCCAGGGGTAGTCAAACAAGTTGGGGCTGGTTTCCAGGCCTCCCAGAGGAGAACAAAGGGCCTTAGGGATTAATGCACTACAGGGGGTCATCAAGAGCCAGATACAGTGAGGCTGTAGACTTACAATGTAATAAGAAAAACACGATGAAAATGACTGAAATAGAAAAATAGGAATATACAAAAAATGATATCCACATAGCCTATCACACCATCACAGCCTTACTGGAGGCGGGGTTTCCAGACTATTGTATAAATACGTGTAATACCTAAATTCGCCAGTTGGAGGCGGTGTATCCAGCTGCACGTCTTATTATTTAAATTCGCCCAACTGGAGGCGGTGTATCCAGGGTCACGTGTGTCATATGGGTTCGCCTTGCGGTACTCGCTGCGTCCAGACACACGTGACCGTGACATTATCACCAACCCTACATTATTTTTTCTGGTGAGCCTTGGCCATGTGGAGACCACTGAGTAATTGCTGCCGGGCCTCACTGAGGTGAGTGAGGAGCGGCATGGTGTGTTAGAGCCGCTGCAGCAGTAGTTATCAGGGTCTGGGGCCTTTCCTTGGGCTCAACCAGAAAATCAAATGGCGGCTGCGGTCTGGCAAAAAGCCCCTAGAGTCGCTGCTGGGGAGCGGGACTTGCTCATGCATGCGGAGGTACCCAGGCAGGTGGGAAGAGTTGGTGCCCCACGGAGCTGCCTGGTATTCCCCGAGGTGAAGGGGTACATCGCTGTGGTGAGCAGACTGGTGTATAGTCCGCGGGGCTCACGCCAAATCTTCCATACCATTGAAGAAGCCGCCCCCTCCTGGTCGTGTGGAGGCAACCAGAGAGTGTATTTTTCCTCCATATTCCTGCGGCTCTGGCAAAGTGCCCCCTAGAGTCGCTGCTGGGGAGCGGGACTTGTTCATACAGGCAGACGTACCCAGACAGGTGGGTGGAGTTGGTGATCCCCATGGTGCTGTCTGGGGTTCCCCGAGGTGAAGGGGTATGCCCCTGTAGTGAGCAGACTGGTGTTATAGTCCGCGGGTCTGACGCCAAATCTTCTATACCACCGAAGAGGCCGCCCCCTCCTGGTCGTTTGGAGGAAGGCGACCAGCAAGTGTATATTTCCTCCATATTCCTTTCCCCTTCTCCTCCAGGTGTGAGCAGCAGGTGTGCTGCGGGGGAGTAGGGACAAATCTCACCCCTCGCCATTAACCAACCCTGGGAGGCACAGACCTCATGGTGAAAGGGTTGGAGGGTGGTGTCCCTTGGCGAATAGCGGGGGTGTGAGTGTGGTGACACAGGGGGACGCCTCTGTTATCGAGTCCAGAATGAGTTCACCAAAATATAACGAACGAATGTGTGGCAATAAACATTCAGGTCCGGACCTGTGTGTGAACGAGCATGTATGGGTGGCCACCAAAAAACATCTTGTGGAAGTGTGTTGTGGAGTCTGATCAGCTCATAGCAAACATACACATACATAAACTCGTTCCCCAGGTCGGGCCTGTGGAGATGAGTGGTGCCTCCAAAACAAACATTGCCAATACCAGCGGTGCATTTGTCATAAACCTAAAGTGTCAGGTAGTGGTGGTGTGAACTCTGGATCTGGGCGTCCCCGCTGTAGGTGTTTCCCTAATGAGGAGTGGCCTTGAGGGTCCAGAGGCCCCTCATTAAGGATGGGGTACTGTCATGATCCAAGGTGGATCTGACAAGTAAATGGACAAAGTGAACTTTTTTTCCTTTGGCTTGGTGCCAAAGTGGTGTGATTGCCCCCGGTGGCCATTAGAATTATTACACGTGGTGTCGTTCATTCTAAGTTACCCCAGTGGTGGTGAGCGGTAGTGCACTTTAGTTTCTTTGGTTTAATGTGCACGTAATTATAAATCAGGTGTGAGGCTCTATAAAAGAGAGTCAGGTGTGTTCAATCACTGTTGGTGATATTGTGAGTTAGTCATTCTCAAAGAAGCCTGGGTGAAAGAAGGAGCTGAATCAGAGTCCTGGGCAGCCCAGCCAGAGGGGTTGAGTCAGCTATGGAGTCTGCATGGAGGGCTGGCATGGCATGGTGGAGTCGCAGTTTATGGTGTCAGCAGGAGGTGCTTGCATGGCTTGGTGGAATGGCGACGATGGTGAGAGTTGCACTCAGCATGCTGGACTTGGTTGCTGAAAACTGGACTCAAGCATGCTGGACTTTTTGGCAGAAGCTGGACTCATCTTTGGGACTCTGATCACTGGGCAGCTGCAACTGGTGGTGGACTCTGCTTCATCCAAGGCTGCACTATGGTGATGGATCCAGTTATGGTGATGGATTCGGGTGGAGGGAAGATGCACGCAGGTGGTGGGCTCTGTTGCTAGGAGCATACGCAACAGAGCAAAGCTAAGTCGTGTTCCCCCTGTATTGCCATTTTCCCTTGTGTGTGTTTAGTGCAGTGGTGGGATTAGTTTCCGCACCGACCAATTCCCTAGTGAGGGTTTAGGGTCAGGGCGAGTCAGGGTTTTAAGGTTCCTATGCGTCGCCTGGTGCGGAACCGGCATAGGGAACGTTAGGAGTGCAGGGACTCTGGCTCAGGGGAGTGCAGGAGGTCTCCACATCCCTATTCCCTATCGCAGGGCCCACCATTGTTAATATTACCCAGGTTCCCCTTTATTATTTAAATTCGCCTTACTGGAGGCGGGGTTTCCAGACTATTGTATAAATACGTGTAATACCAAAATTCGCCAGTTGGAGGCGGTGTATCCAGCTGCACGTCTTATTATTTAAATTCGCCCAACTGGAGGCGGTGTATCCAGGGTCACGTGTGTCATATGGGTTCGCCTTGCGGTACACGCGGCGTCCAGACACACGTGACCGTGACACCACCAGGGGATGGAAGGCTCCTTGGGGAAGCAGCCCATTCCGTATTGGGGTCCCAACAAGGGGTGGGTCGTCCAAGGTCAAAAGGGGCAGGGGAGGTGGTGCCCAAGGTCCCACGGGTGATATTGTTTGCTGGAAGTGCCACGGGCCTGGACATATAGCTGTCAGGAACACCGCACTGAACTTGCTCACTGAGCCAGTGCACGTGTCCTGAGTAAAGCGAACAGTGCTCAAAGATACCTGTGGAGCGGGCAGCAGCCGAGCAGATGCATATTTCAGAGCCGCAGGACCTGAAGCACGTGACTGCTAGGGGCGTGGCCTAAACTCCACAGAGCTAGGAGCTGCAAGATAACTCCTAGCAGGGTAACTGCGAGAAAAAATTACCAGGGGGGACAGACAGGGAGAATAGTCAAGACGTAGCCAATGAGTCACACACAGAAATAGCTGCAAAGGTACAAGAGGGGCGAGCAGAGAGTAGTCAGGTCACAGTCAATGAGTCATACACAGAGATAATAACGCAGTACAAAATCAACAGGCAAACTCACAACGGGAAACAGAACCGGGTCAGAACCATATAAACAAGCTATAGCAACAAACAGGCACACAGGGGTCAGCACACTAGGCCAAAGGCAAAAGTATAACTGGCAGGGATTGAAGCTTCCCAGGGGTTTAAGAAGCTCTCCCAGAACCAGAAAGAGGCCACAATCATTAACCCCAGGTGTGCATGTCAAAACCTGCACCGTGCTCCAGACACTAACCTCAGGTGTGCAGCTCAAAAACCTGCTCTGGGATCATGACAATAGATGCCCGTTGTTCCCAGACCACCGAGCAGATGGACTGCAGCATGGGACGCCGTAGTTCATACTGGCAACTTAGGGAGTGGTACAAGATGGACCATCTTAGAGAATCTATCACAAATCACTCAAATAACAGTCATTCTCTGAGAGACAGGCATATCAAAGATAAAATCCATTGAAATATGGGTCCATGGCCTCCTGGGCACCGGCAAAGGCATCAACAACCCACTAGAGCGAGAACAAGGTTTAGACCGGGAGCAAGTCCCACAGGACTGCACAAAATTCCTGACATCACGAGACAAGGCGGGCCACCAAAAAGACCGACTCACCAAATCTCTAGTACCAAAAATACCTGGATGACCAGCCAATGCGGAGCAATGAACCTCAGACATCACTCTCTTCCTCCACTGGTCAGGAACATACAATTTTCCAATGGGACAACGCTCAGGTTTGTCCTCCTGAAACTCTTCCAGAGCCCGTCTCAAATCGGGCGAGATGGCAGAAAGAACTACCCCCTCACCTAAGATGGTAGCAGGCTTGGTCACAATAGGAGAATCAGCAAAGAAACTCCTAGAAAGGGCGTCTGCCTTGACATTCTTAGTGCCCGGAAGAAAAGAGACCACAAAATCAAAACGTGTGAAAAACAAGGCCCACCTAGCCTGTCTAGGATTCAAGCGTTTGGCCGACTCCAGGTAAATCAAATTCTTGTGGTCAGTAAGGACCACGACTTGATGTTTAGCTCCCTCCAACCAATGTCTCCACTCCTCAAATGCCCATTTCATGGCTAACAGTTCCCAATTCCCCACATCATAGTTACGTTCGGATGGGGAGAACTTTCGGGAAAAGAAAGCACAGGGATTCATTTTAGATGTTACAGGATCTTTTTGGTACAAAACAGCTCCTGCACCAATCTCAGAAGCGTCCACCTCTACCTGAAACGGGAGTGAGACATCAGGTTGCCGCAAAATTGGGGCAGAAGTGAACCTTCGCTTCAGCTCCTGAAAGGAAGAAAGAGCCTCTGGAGACCAATTCAGCACATCAGCACCCTTCTTAGTCAAATCAGTCAATGGTTTGGAAATACCAGAAAAATTAGCTATAAATTTACGATAAAAATTAGCAAAACCCAAAAACTTCTGGAGGGCCTTAAAGAAGTGGGCTGAACCGAATCATAAAAGGCCTGTACCTTGGCCGGGTCCATTTCAATAGTTGACGGAGACAAAATAAATCCCAAAAATGAAATCCTCTGTACACCAAAAAGGCATTTCGATCCCTTGACATACAGGGAATTCTCCCTCAAAATCCGGAACACAGTCCAAACATGTTCCACATGAGAGTCCCAATCCTTGGAAAAGATCAAAATATCATCCAGATAGATGATCAAAAATTTATCCACAAAATCTCGGAAAATATCATTCATGAAGTACTGGAAGACAGAAGGGGCATTAGTGAGCCCAAAAGGCATCACCAGGTACTCAAAATGTCCCTCCGGAGTATTAAATGCCATCTTCCATTCATCCCCCTTCTTAATGCGAATAAGATTATACGCCTCCCTGAGGTCAAGCTTGGTAAACCAGCAAGCACCTTTAACTCTGGAGACTAGATGAGAAATCAGGAGTAACGGATACTGATATTTAACAGTAATTTTGTTGAGGGAACGATAGTCAATACAAGGCCTTAATGAACCATCTTTCTTGGCCACAAAAAAACCCAGCACCTAAGGGTGAAGAGGATGGTCTAATATGACCCTTCTCCAACGACTCCTTAATATAGGATCGCATAGCCTCGTGCTCGGGTACAAATAAATTAAAAAGTCGACCCTTGGGAAATTTACACCCAGGGCTCAGCTCAATTGCACAGTCATAACTCCTATGAGGAGGCAAAGACGCAGACTCATTCTCACTAAATGCATCATAAAAATCAGCCAAATAGTCAGGAACATCATGCGACTGGGGAGAGGTGGAGAAAACAGGAGCGTCACTAAGGGCACAACGACAACCCCAACTCACCACAGACACAGATTTCCAATCCAAAACTGGACTATGGATTTGCAACCTGGGAAACCCCAGAATGATGGTATCATGCAAATTATGCAACACCCAAAATCTGCAATTTTCTTGATGGTCTGGGGCGACCCGCATTACCACCTGGGTCCAAAACTGAGGTTTATTCTTCGCCAAAGGAGTAGCATCAATACCCCTCAAAGGGATAGGCATCCGCAGAGGTGTCATAGGAAACCCACAACGTTTAGCAAAATCCAAGTCCATCAGGTTCAGAGCTGCTCCCGAATCCACAAAAGCCTTAGCGGAAAATGTGGACAGGGAGCAGATCAGAGTAATTGCCAGAAGAAACTTAGGTTGAACACCACCCACAGCAAATGTGTGTGCAAAACGTTTCTCTCGTTTAGGGCAGACAGAAATCATATGAGAGGCATCTCCACAGAAAAAACACAGCTTATTACGCCTTCTGAACTCCTGACGTTGCGCCCTAAACAAAACTCTGTCACATTGCATAGGTTCAGACATTTGTTCAACAGGTGGCAACACCTCTCGTACAGTTTTGCGATCACGCCAACGCCGATCAACCTGAATGGCTAATGACATAGAATCGTCAAGACCAGTGGGAACAGGAAATCCCACCATAGTATCTTTTACGGTTTCTGACAAACCCTTCTGAAAGAGAGCTGCCAAGGCACCATCATTCCAGGTAGTAAGGACCGCCCACTTTTGGAATTTTTGACAGTACAACTCTGCAGAATCTTGACCCTGGCTCAATGCCAACAGGGCCTTTTCAGCCTGATCAATAGCATTAGGTTCATCATACAACAACCCCAAGGCCTGAAAAAATGCGTTCACATCAGTCAGAATAGGATCATCAGGTTTCAAAGAAAACGCCCAATCCTGGGGATCGCCGCGCAGCAAAGAGATGACAATTTTAACCTGCTGCGCAGAGCTCCCCAATGAGTTAGGCTTCAAGGCAAAAAATAATTTACAATTATTCTTAAAATTCAGAAATTTAGACCGATCCCCAAAAAACACATCAGGAGTAGGGATCTTTGGTTCAGCAGCATGTGAATGAGCAAGGCAGGTGGAAATTCCCCGCACTTCAGCAGTAAGCTGCTCCACACGATCAGACAATTGCTCAATCTCCATTGAGAAAAAATTCCTCCTACGGCCTCAGAGAAATAGAGGAAAAAATATACACAAAAAAAAATTCTGACACTTTTTTTTTTTTTACAATTCTTTACTGCTATTGAGTACCCTAGAATCTGCGGTATGGCTGGTGATTCTGTTATGAATGAGTCACCGGAGGAGGAGAAAACAAAAATACAAGCTAAGTCCAGAAAACCGGAGAGGTTGGTAGCTATCGGATTGCAGACCCCTGATCCTATTCACCACAACTAACAGTAGCCGTGGGGGGTTCCTACGGTGCCCTAGACCCCTCGTCACAGCCGGAGAACTACTTAAGCCTAAAGAAGGAAAGGGAAAATCTAAACTGCCCCAGAGCAGACCCCAAAGCAATAGACAGCCCCAGACATGTATTGTCAGTGAAAAACAGATGAAAACACAAACAAAGACAGAAAGACAGGCTGAGCAAACGATGGGGCCCAACTAACTAGATAGGACAGGACAGAAAAGATGCTGGCTGCAATCCGCAAAAAACCCTACAAAAATGTACCAACCGTCTGATAGGAAAAAAGGCCCTGAAGTCGCTAGACTTCAAAATCACTATATCAGCACTCAGGTATATTCTGAAAACAGAGCAAAGAGATCAACTGATCAGAGACAAAAATGGAATTCAGCGAGTCCCAACCAGGACTGGCTGAATACAAACACTAAGGAAACCAGACAAAATCTCATGGATTAATAGCAGAGCAAAACTTAGCTTTTAGTAGACAGGAACTAAAACTGGATGCCAGAGCTCAGAGCAGAAAGGATCACCAGCAAACCCTGCAGGGCGTCGGCTGCCTTATATCCACTCAGAAATTCCAGATGTCCAATCACACTCCGCCTGTTCAGATAACAGGTTCTTCCCATCCCAATCAATTTCACTACCTCTCTTCACTAGCAGAGGGAGTTCATCAGACATCAAAGGTGAAGGGGAAAATGAACTCACAACAGGACACCTTTTATGAGCAAGGTGATGAGGGAATTGTGCAGAGTCTTGCAAATCTCCCAGTTGAGGACTTCAGTGTACCATCCGCAGTCAGATGGCCTTGTTGAGAGGTTTAACAAGACACTGAAGAGCATGCTGAGAAAAGTCATAGAGAAAGATGGTAGAGACTGGGATTGTCTCTTACAGTATTTATTGTTTTCTATCCGTGAAGTTCCCCAGGCCCCCACGGGGTTCTCGCCCTTCGGGCTTATGTACGGCCGGCATCCGCGAGGTCTCCTAGATATAGCCAAGGAAACCTGGGAAGCCGAAGTCACGCCCCACAGAAGCGTCATTGAGCATGTGGCACTGATGCAGCAGAGGGTTGCGAAGGTGATGCCCATTGTTAAAGAACATCTCCGCCAGGCATAAGACGCTCAGGCCAGGGTCTACAACCGGTCTGCCAGAGTGAGGCAGTTCAATCCGGGAGACCGAGTTCTCGTGCTAATCCCGACAGTGGAGAGTAAGTTCTTGGCCAAGTGGCAAGGGCCATATGAGGTGGTGGAGAAGCTGGGAGATGTAAACTACAAGATTCACCAACCCGGAAGACGGAAGCCATACGAGGTTTACCATGTCAACCTCATCAAGCCGTGGCAAGATAGAGAGCCAGCGGTAACTCCGTGCTTGCTGGGCAGCCTAGAAGGGGAAGTTTTTTCCATAGCAGAGATGCTATCAAAGGCCAAGAAACAGCAGTGCCGGGAGTTACTCCTGTTCTCAGAGTTTCCGGGATGCACGAAGATGGTGGAGCATGAAGTTCTGACAGAGCCACATGTGCGGGTGAACGTGAAACTGTATCGTATTCCTGAGACCCGGCGAAGGAGGTGCAGCGTATGTTGAAACTCAGGGTCATTGAGGAATCCAAGAGCGGCTGGTCGAGCCCGATTGTCCTGGTCCCAAAACCTGATGGTGAATGGAGGTTCTGCAACGATTGCCGGAAGCTGAATGAGGTCTCCAAGTTCGACGCTTATCCCATGCCACGCATTGATGAGCTCATCGAGAGACTTGGACCTGCCAGGTACATAACCACTTTGGATCTGACAAAGGGATACTGGCAGATCCCCATGGCACAGGAAGCCAAGGAGAAGACGGCATTCTCCACACCAGACGGGTGCTTCCAGTATGTCCGGATGCCGTTTGGCCTGCAGGGAGCTCCGGCAACCTTCCAGAGGGCTATGGATAGAATCCTTGCACCTCATAAGCTATATGCTGCCGCGTACCTGGATGGTATCATTATTTTTACCCCGGACTGGGAGTCTCACCTGGAAAAGGTCCAAGCAGTGGGACCTCTAAGGGATGCTCTAAGGGAGGCGGGGTTTACAATAAACCCAAAAAAGTGTGCCTTGGGTAAGGAGGAAGCCTTGGATATGTAGTGGGGCGTGGCGAGATCAAACCCCAAATCAATAAAGTGGAGGCAATTCAAACATGGCCGAGACCTCTGTCAAAAAAGCAAGTTAAAGCCTTCCTGGGGATTGTCGGATATTACAGGAGGCTCATCCCAAACTTCGCCACAATGGCTGCACCTCTAACTGATCTGCTTAAGGGGACAAAGTCAGTGATGGTCAGCTGGTCCGAAGAAGCAGAGTCAGCCTTCCAAGAAATGAAGGGAGCTCTTTGTAAGCAACCCATTTTGGTGGCCCCAGACTTTAAATGTGAATTTATCCTCCAGACAGATGCCTCAGATGTCAGGGTAGGAGCAGTCCTTTCCCAAGAGACACGTGGGGAGGAGCATCCTGTTCTCTACTTGAGTAGGAAGTTGACTTCTTGTGAGAGAAATTACTCAGTTGTAGAGAAGGAGTGTTTGGCCATAAAATGGGCAGTGGATACATTACGGTACTACCTGGTGGGACGGAAGTTTAGATTAATATCCGACCATGCCCCACTCAGGTGGATGAGGGAAACAAAGGGTAAGAATGCTAGGGTCACCCGCTGGCTCTTAGCCCTACAAGTCTTCAGCTTCCATGTAGAGCATAGGGCCGGGAAGCTACATGGGAGTGCCGATGCCCTTTCCAGAATCCCTTGCCTGGTAGGTGAAAGTGCCAAGCCCCACGGCTTTAGGCAGAGGGGGGAGGTATGTGGCAGGGCTGAGGGTCGTGTAATCGATGGGAGATATGTGTCTCATACATGGCTTGTCTCCATAATGTAAGGCATAACAAATATTGCTGTATTATCATTTTGAAGGACCTGTGGTGAGGTCACAGTCATGTGACCAGTCAGCTGCTGGGTTCGTGGGTGTGGCTACACCCTTATAATGTGGCCTGCTCATGGACAAGGCAGCTGTATGTGAGGGGGTATACACCTCCTGTGTGCGCTGAGGCTTGCGGACTGAGCCTGAAGGAAAGGACATATGATGTTATTTTGTCTCCTGAACTGATGGCTGTTTATTTTGGTGACCTGCTGTTTGGTTTATGACATAATAAACCGCATGAACTTTAAGGGAACCTGCCTCCTGACTGTCTCCTGTCGCACCTAAGCGAGTAGAATCCCTACAATAGATAGATAGAGCAGAAAAAGATGTTATTATGCAGTCTAGGTGCAATATCTGTAAGGAGTTTGTATGTTCTTCTCTTGTCTGTGTGGACTTCCTCCAGATTTTTTTCTTTCTTTCTATGCTCCAAAAACATATGAGAGGTAGTTGCATGTGTGTGTTGATGGCAATGTCTGTACAGCGCTGTGGAATATGTTGCTGCTATACAAGAAAATAAAAAAATGGACTTGCATGAAAATACACAGACATATGCAGGTTGTTACATTGTGAATTTCATTAAAGTTAAGATTAGTTAGAACAAGTTAAACGCAAACTATCTTAAACTACAGATTTCACCATCTGATCTTCATCTTTATTTCAAAACTATAGAAACCATTCTGTGTCTTACAGTGTAAAGATGATGAAAAAACCCACCTCTCATTGAAATAATCAGCCAATAGATCCGCCGTGATAACCAAACAACTAGAAAAAATTGTCGGTGCTAGAGATGAGCGAACCTTTTAAGATTCAGTCCGGCTTGGCGAACTTCCCGATGTCGCCAAACTTATCCAAACCCCACTGAATTCAATGGGAGGCAAAACCAAAGGAATAGACAACCCCTTTAAGGGGACCCAAAGCTGTCAAAACACCACAAATTAGGAGCAGACACCAGGAAAATTGGCATTAATTGACCCAAAGTACAAGTAGTATAATTGCACAGCATGGATGCACAGGACAAGGCTTGGGCCAGCATTTCTAGCTGAAACATTGATCAGTAACAGGTGTATGAGTCTGAGAGCCCTGCCAAATTAATGCAACACACATGAAGGAGACCAAACTTGGAGTCCAAACATTTCCAAAAACTAGGGGTAGACATCAGGGAAAGTGACATCAATTGACAAACAGTAGAAATTTTATAATGGCACAGCAGTCATGCATGGGCCATGCACAAGACAGGGTCTGGGCCAGCATTTAGAGCTTTTAAATTAAGTTGAAATTAAGAAGTGGTTGAGGAACTGGTGTAGACCCTGCCAAATTCAGGCAACACATGAAGAAGACCCAACTTGGGGTCCAAATATTTCCAGAGATTAGGGGCAGACACCATGAAAAGTGGCATCAATTAACCCACAGTAGAATATAAAGGCGCAGCATGGATTGATGGGATAGGGCCTGGCCTGACAGTTCTAATTACAAATTGATCAGTAAGAGGTGGATGAGTCTCAAGCAGGTTCAGACTGTCCCATAAGGGAACAAGGGAATTACCCGGTGGGCCCCTGTGCAGATCTGGGCCCTCAACCACACTGTAAGGGCAGTATTTGGCATAATTCATGTTGTTCACTCTGTACAGAAAAAAAACAGCATCTCATGCATGAACCAAACTACCCAGTTTTTTATTATATAGAAATATAGGTAAATTTGTGAATCAGGGTGGTGTAAAATTTGCAGATGAAAAGTGGGCCCCCCTTAAAGTCAATGTTACCGGTGGGCTCTTGGCACCCCAGTCCAACACTGGTCTCAGGTATAGACCTGGAGCTCTGAGGCACATTCTACTACAGGCAGCCCACCAGATGGAGACTCAACTTGGAGTCTCCACATTTCAAAAAATTATCTACAAGGTGTACCACTGTGTGGCTATAGTGTGAATATAAAAATGGATATTTTGAGTCCATATTGAAATATGCAGAATGCTTTCAGACCATGACAGAGCAGCATTGCTGGTCATACATTTATAGCATAGTGACACAATCTTGAAAACTGTTTACTTATTGTCTGAAAGCTTTTACCTCACAAATAGTTCTATGTTTCTCCATGTTTGCTTTTTTTTTTGTTATTGTAAAACATGAAGGTTTATTTAACCTCAGTCTGTTGTGGACTGATGTGAGTCTTTGGGAGGTTTTATATTCTAAGGGTTTATTGCCCATTGTCTGATGTTTGCCCCATATCTCTGTTTCATCTTATCCCAAAAGCTGGCCACTGGAGGGCAAGGGTTGGACCAGAGTTAGGCTATGTGCACCACTGCGGAATCACCTGTGGGTTTTTCCCCGCGGAACCGCCGGTAAAACCGCAGGTAAAGTGACCTGCGGTTTTGTTGTGGTTTGGCCTGCGGTTTTGCCCTGCGGTTTCACACCTCTACTATGTTAAAGGTGTGAAACTGCAGCGGAATCCGCAGAAACAATTGACATGCTGCTGTTTAAAAAATGCAGCAAAACCGTGCGGAAAAAACCACAGCGTGAGCACTGCGGTTTTGAAAACCCATAGGGTTACATGGTACTGTACCATGTCTGCGGAACTGCTGCGGTTCCGCAGGGCCAAAACCGCAGCAGAACCGCAGCAAAAACCACAGCGTGTGCACATAGCCTTACACGGTGTAAATCACTATATAAGGCCAGAGAAACATGACTTAAACAGAAGCAGAATGTTGGGTACCTGTACTTATCCGTGTATAGTGAAGTGATACCTGCATAAGTGGGGACGCCCATGCAGTGTTGTGAATTTCCCATGGGTACTTTGTCTTGGTGCTTGATTCTCTGATATTCCAGACGGATGATGTTTAAAAGCTCCTTGGTGATGATGTGAGTATATGTACTTAATCTTTATATGTACTTAATCTTTATATGTATTTAATCTTTAATCTTATTTAATCATTAGGCCTCTCTCACCTCTTTAAGTGGGAGAACTAGCACAATTGGTGGCTGACTAAATACTTTTTTTCCCCACTGTATATGCTGAAATGTGGACTGGTGATGGGACCACGCAAGTAGCACAAAGGATTTATATGCTGAAATGTGGACTGGAGGCTGGACCACGCAAATAGCACAAAGGATTTATATGCTGAAATGTGGACTGGCGGCTGGACCACGCAAATAGCACAAAGGATTTATATGCTGAAATGTGGACTGGCGGCTGGACCACGCAAATAGCACAAAGGATTTATATGCTGAAATGTGGACTGGCGGCTGGACCATGCAAATAGCACAAAGGATTTATATGCTGAAATGTGGACTGGCGGCTGGACCACGCAAATAGCACAAAGGATTTATATGCTGACGTGGCGACTGGTCGCTGTACCACAGAATCAGCAGCACTATGGATTCATATGCTGGAAGGTCTATTTAACACAGGATCCTATCTATCTATACTAGCTGACAAAAAAAACGCCTAGCCAACTATCTGACTACTTGAAGCAGCAGCAGCCTCACTACGACGTTACACTTACCAAATGGCGTCAAAGCCACATGTCCGCTTGTTATATATAGAGGGACAGCCAATGGCATAAGCCATTGTGTCTTCCGGAAGTTGTGTATGGTTTCAGCACCCTGATTGGCTGCCGGAATCTCCACACATTGTTAATAAAAAAATGTTTAAAAAGGAATAACAGTCCACCACTCCTCCAACCTCTCTCCACCCTCCCCCCTCATCAAACACGTCCTCCGCGCTCATCATACAGCACCACTATCCTAGCCAACGTCCTAACAAAAACAATAGGGGAAATTCGATCATTTACCAAACTTTGGGCGAATTTTGCTAATTTTGAGGAAAAATGCTCAGGAAGCCAAACTTGAATCCGAATGTGAAAGGTTCGTGCCGAATTTCAGATTAGCAAATGTTTTCCGAACAAGTTCGCTCATCTGTAGTCGGTGCTTGGCAAATTAAACCAAGTTTTGTTAGGATACCAGTATGTGTTTTATATTGGACGGGTATTTTTTTAATGAATGGCTAATATATTAGCAATTTTCAATGGAACAGGGATATTGAATTAAAATTCCAGCTCGTCTCGGTCGTGCCTGCCTTGGCTGGGTCTGTAATGCTAATGATTCTGGCCGGTAGGGCGGGTGCTCCTAAGCTTGGATATGTCCTCCAGCTGACACACAGACGAAATATAAGCAGCTTCTGAACACGTTATTATGTCAAGTGTAAATATTTCTTGCAGCTGCTGTGCAGATTTTGCAGTTTGGGCAATAGCTGCCTCTGTAACTTGTCCTCATATGGATATCTGTAAAAGTGATAGATTGTACTGACCGGGAGGAGAAGCTTTTGAGTAGGTGTGAACACTACTGGTTATGTTTGGACAAATACAGAAAAATTGTAAGCTTACGAGCACGCCGTTAATGTGGCCTCTCTGTATGTGTATGACGCTAATCAAACACTTGCTATATTTGCAAGGTAAAAATATTTGGCCTAAAAATAGATATAATTAATAATAACACATAGTTTCTAAATATGGTGGGTTTTTCTCCCCTTATTACCCCTATAAGAACACATGAATTGTATGCAGGGGTGGATTAAGGGTAGCCAGGGCCCCGGGCTCGCTGTTCAGACTCTGTGTGCCCCCCAGTCATGTGACGGGGTCGGGAAGTCACTAGTTTTCATGACGCATACTGTGCGTCAAGGAGCGGGAAGGGGTTAAATACTGAGGTAAAAAACTCAGAAAATACATGTGTGCACGAGGCCTCACAAACACTGAGGTAAAAAACACCAAATACTCAGCGTGTCCATGAGGCTTCACAAATACTGAGTGAAAAACTCACCAAATACTCAGCGCGTGCACGAGGCCTTATAAATACTGAGGTAAAAACTCACCAAATACTCAGTTTGGGCAAGAGGCCTTAAAAATACTGAGGTAAAAACTCACCAAATACTCAGCGTGGGCACGAGGCCTTATAAATACTGAGGTAAAAACTCACCAAATACTCAGCGTGTGCATGAGGCCTTACAAATACTGGAAGGCTTCCACCCAACATCTAGTCCTGACTCACCTGTACCTAACATCGAAACCAGCTAATAGTCTGCAATCACCTGCTAACCTGGACCCATGACCTGTCAGACAAGTTACTTCACATGAGTCACACAGAGGCTTCTGCTTCATGAACTTCCCCAGATAGAAGAAGCAGCCTCTGGTGTGCAGCCTATGGCCGGATACACAGGAAGAGACGCTCCTCGTCACAGCCTGTGCCCAACATGGCAGCAGAGGGGTTAACGCCACAGACAAGTCGCCGTCTCCTCAGACACTGGACACGATGCTGCATCTGCCGACGAACAAGCGCACATTGCGCAATATTAGTCATGTCCCAGATGTTCAGCATGTGGAGGACCAAGGGGGGACAAAAAAGACCCCAGGATTGGAACAGGAGCATGGGAAAGTGGCCGACGGTCAGAGTGGTAGGGTTTATATAGGGGTCAGAGTAAGTAAATATATATAGTGGTTAGACAAAATAATGGAAACACCTGGAAACATCAACAAAAGTTAGTTTAATATGGTGTAGGTCCACCTTTTGCGGCATTACAGCCTCAATTATCCGAGGTTTGGATTCATACAAGGTGTGAATTGTTTCCAAAGGAATTTTAGCCCATTCTTCAGTTAAAACACCCTCCAGTTCTTTGAGCGACGATGGCGACGGAAATCGACCATAAATGCTCAATAATGTTGAGGTCTGGGGATTGTTGGGGCCAGATGAGATGCTCAACCTCATTAGAATGTTCCTCGTGCTATGCTTTAACGATTCTAGCTGTATGAATTGGTGCATTATCATCCTGAAAGATGGCGTTCCCCTCCGGGAACAGTGCTTGAACCATAGGATGCATTTGGTCGCCTAAAATGACTAAATAATCCCGGCTGTTAATTCTTCCATGAAGGGATATCATTGGCCCGGCGGATCTCCACGAAATAGCACCCCAGATCATCACAGAACCTCCGCCATGTTTTACGGTTGGGAGAAGGCAGTCTGGATGGAATGCTTCTTTCGGCTGTCTCCAAACGTACACTCGGACGGAGGTCGGAAATAGGGTAAACGGTGATTCGGCTGAGAATATCACATGTTTCCACTGCTCGAGGGGCCAATTCTGGAGGTTTCTACACCACTCTAAATGCTTGGAAACATTTGTCATTGAGAGCAGCGGTTTTCTAATTGCAGCTCTTCCGTGGAATCCAGATTTGCGCAGCTCCCGACGAACAGTTTTCGTGGAAATTGGGTTCTGTAGGTGTTCATTGAGCTCAACAGTGATTTTCGGAGCCGTGGTCTTACGATCCTCTCTCACAATTCACTTTAGAGTCCGACGGTCTCTCTCAGTCAACTTCGACTTTCGGCCGGACCTGTGATTTGCTGCGGACGTTTTTCCTTCTCTTTCAAATGCAGTCATTACTTTGGAGACAGTACCTCTTGACATGCCAAGCATTCGGGCACATTCTGTTACACTAGCGCCTGCCATACGAGCACCAACAATTTGGCCTCTTTGAAAATCCGAGAGGTCTGCCATTGGTATTGTGGCGCCCCTGAGGCTCAGTCGCCACAGAGGTACTGCACCATCTCCTAAGGTGTAGTGCCCCACCAACTAGGTAAGTTGGGAACTCCTTTCCACACTCCAACAACTGCACCCACACACAGGATAGTTCAGCAATAGACCAGATTGCGGCTCCATGCTTAGAGGATAGCAGAGCACCTTTCGTGGGTCTTTGCTTTGTAACACGAGATGTGCTGGGAGGTGGGTGGAGTTAGATATAAAAGAGTGGGAAAGTTTAGAATCAGGGTTCAGTCAGTCAGATCAGTCTGAGATGAGGCTGAGGGAGAGAGCAGGCTGACAGGAGGTCAGCCTGACAGGAGGTCAAGGCGGAGGAAGACAGTCAGTCATGAGAGGCTGAGGACTGGTCTTAGTGGAACGAACTCCCTGGGAGAGAAGAGAGAGGAAGAAGTGCTGCAGCTGCCTCAGTGATCTGAGCCAGCTGGCACGGGAAAGGAACAGAAGGAGAAAGACGTAGAACTGCAACCAAAGCTTCCATAAGAGAGAGAAGAAACATCGCGGAACGAAGGAGTAGGAGAACAGAGAGGAGTTGTGGGTTGGAAGATGAACCCTGCCTATAGGTTCTCAGCGCAAGGCTGGGGCCCGGTCCCCGAGGTTGTATGGACACTTATGGTTCTGCAGCAGACACTGGCGGAGTAGTTGACTGCAAATGCATTACTCCCATCCAAGACTTGGGGCACAACAGCATTTGTACAGGGAGCCGGGACTCAGGAGAAAGGGAGTCCCCGAAGTAGGCTACAGCTGTCTGCCGTACAAGGAAGAGTTGTTAGGAACATCTGACAGGAGGAACTTCAGAGTACCACGGTACTGGAGCTCTTCACACTAAAGGCGCAATAGAGGAGTCGTTCATGACAGGTACATGTTGGCGGAGTGTTGGAGAGGAGAGCCCTGACTTGCCCGGGAGGTTGATTGAGTCTTTGCCCCGGAGAACACAGCACGGAGGCAGGCACCAGTGTGTACCACGAACTGTGAGTAAAGCTTTGGAACAACAAGCCCTGGTGTCTTCCAGTCATTGTGTGCCAACACCGTCAGCACCGCTACATCTAGGTATCATCCTTTACACTACCTGCGCTTACACACTGCCCTTGGGTTACAGCTTCACCTGTGGGGAGCTATACCATCTATGCTGCAACACACCCTCAGCCCCAGAGGATCTGCACGCAGCATTGGCTAACATCTTGCTTGCCAAACACCACAGGTGGCGTCACAAATTATTCAATTAACTAAACTACATCCCCGCCCATCACTTGGGCGCCCAGGGCCACGGACCAGGTCACTGGTGCTGTGACACATTCCATTGATACCGGCCCGGTACCGAGTACCCCACAGCCCTGGGAGGGTGACCCAACTTGGCATCACGAACAGGATGACGAGACCCGATGCCATCGGGTTCTGTGCGCCTGAAATTTGTGAGACTTTGTGCTTTTGAAAATGTGCAGAAGAACCAATTTAATAGACTGTAAAATGGACATTAGAAATGGCCGCTGGCGTGGAGAAGGGCGTGAAGAGATGGGAGGTCCTAGAAAAAGACCGCGAAGAGTATTGGGCCTTCCCTGCCTGAATTACAATGTGACAGATACATGGCCCACCCCGCGAGGGGTTCGCATACTGGCTTGGTATGGAGGCGCTAGAAGAAGACACCGCCCCCGGAAGTAGGGGCAGAAGAAGCCAGTGGCGGGAAAGGGGCCGAGGCAGGAAGAGAAACACCAGAACGCCATTTTGGAGAGTGAGGGAAGGAGGCCTGCGGAGCACGGGGAAATGGATCTCCCCGGCGCCATGGCTGAAGGCTCCAACCGGATCTACGAGATGAACCGCCGGCATTTGGAAGAAGAAATAGTCAAGCTGACCACCCGGCTGAGGCAGGAGGCCTTGCAGAGACTGAGCCGGCAGTGCGCCCCGAAGGGGCCTACATCTGCGGTACCTGCAACACCGGTACCCGCCGCTGCTGCACCGGATCTTCTCCTGGCAGACCTTGCGGAGCTTGGAGCCGCTGCCATGCCACCAGCAACGTACTCTGTTCCCTCTTTGCCGCTAATACCGGAGGAGTTGTACGCAGCCCAGGGAGCTGAAGTGGAGGAACAGAAGCCCCTGCCCAGACTTGGCGTGGCTGCGCATGTCCCGTCAGCGACCCCCACGGAACCTGAGCTGCTATTGGCTCCACCGCCATCCCCGGTGTCTCACCGGACAGCGCCTATTGCCACCACGCCTGAACCGGACCAGAGGCCGCACCACCGGGAACTCCCAGGTATATACCCCGGCCTTCCTAGCGGGTTGATGGGGAGGTGGAAGACTCTGCTGTTGGGAGTACGGTTGGAGAAGGCACGCCCGATTCGACATCTACAGGAAAGAGGGGGATTTGGATCGTTTTGGGACGGTGATTTCGATATACACACACATTACTACATGCGGGCAGCGCACACACGCACAATCCTCAGGTTGTATAACTTTCAACTGGTCAAAACATTTCTCTCAGTAGGCCAAGAAAGAAATGTGGCAGGAATAAAGTACACCTCATAGTAACTTATGTGTGAGGCAGAGGTGACAAGAACCGCCATCTCGTGCCCACCTTACTAGAGGTGCCCACTGCCCACATATATCAAAGTTGATGGAAACAGACGACTTCCACTATGATGATTGGTTACGGGCCGCCCGACCACACCCATTTCACAACTAGTCACACCCATGTCCACACCACAACCACTTAGCACTGCTGATCGCTCTGACTGGTACTGAGGGCACAGTGGCTGGTACTGTGGGCACAGTGGCTGGTACTGAAGAAAAGAAAGAACAGAGAGAGAGAAAAAAGAAAACAGAGGGAGAGAGAAAGAAAGAAGAAAGAAAGAGAGAAACAGAGAGAGAAAACTAAAGAACAGAGAGAAAGAAAGAGGGGAAAAAAAGAAAGAACAGAGGGGGAAAGAAAGAGGGGACAGAAAAAAAGAACAAAGAGAGAAAAAGAAAGGGGAAAGAACAGAGAGGGAGAGAGAAAGAAAAGAAAGAAAGAAAGAAAGAAAGAAAGAAAGAAAGGGGAAAGAAAGAACAGAGATAAAGAAAGAGGGGGAAGAAAGAAAGAACAGAGCGAAAGAAAGGAAGAACAGAGAGACAAAAAGAAAGAATAGAGTGAGAAAGAAAGAGGGGAAAGAAAGAGAAAAAGAACAGAGCGAAAGACAGAACAGAGAGAAAGAGAAAGAAAGAACAGAGAAAGAGAGAGAAACAGAGAGAGAAAGAAAGAAAATTTCTATAAAGATACCATTCCAGTCTGGGTCACATTGTAGTGCCCACCTGAGTCTCCTAGTGCAGAGCATATCATGATCCACTCACATGGCCGACATCCCCAAGTCCAAGGCGATCCCGCTGTCCGCGCTGTCGGAGGAGGACACGGTGATGGATCTGAAGCATTCCCTGAAGTGCCTCCATGGTTCCGTCACAATCTCCTCCCGAAATTACCTCATTTACGGTCAGCTTCCAGCACGTCACTTCCGATGGAACGTCACGTGTGAGTTTTCAAGTGCTCCTCGGTGCTCCGCCGTGTACTCCTGTGTCCGCGGGAAAAGTCAGCTCTCGGTCGGGACAGTGGCACAGACTCTCAAAATCTGGAACGGTTGGGAGGTATGAATGCTCCCCATCATACACCTTGTACATGCATGGCTCCGCACACCTCATACACACACGGTTCCGCTTTGTATGCCTCGTACACACACGACTCCGCTCAGTACACACATGGCTCTGCTCTGTAAACCTCGTACACGCGCGGTTCCGCTCTGTACACCTCACACACACGGCTCCACTCAGTACACACATGGCTCTGCGCCGTAAACCTCGTACACATGCGGCTCTGCTCCATACACCTTGTACACATACGGCCACGCTCAGTAAATCTTATATACATGTGGCTTTGCTCCATACACCTCGTACACACGCGGCTTCGCTCCGCTCCGTAAACACACGGCTCAGCTCCGTACACTTTGCACACACACGGCTCCGCTCTGTACACCTCGTACACACACCCGGCTCCACTCCGTACACCTCGTACACATATGGCTCCACTCCGAACACATACGGCTCTGCTCTGTACATCTCGTACACATATGGCTCCGCTCCGTACACCTCGTACACACGCGTCTCCGCTCCGTACACCTCGTACACGCGCAGCTCTGCTCCGTACACCTCGTACATGCGCGGCTCCGTTCCGTACACCTCGTACACGCGCTGCTCCGCTAGGTACACCTCGTACACACACCAGGCTCCACTCCGTACACCTCGTACACATATGGCTCCACTCCGAACACATACGGCTCTGCTCTGTACACCTCGTACACATACGGCTCCGCTCCGTACACCTCGTACACACGCGTCTCCGCTCCGTACACCTCGTACACGCGCGGCTCTGCTCCGTACACCTCGTACATGCGTGGCTCCGTTCCGTACACCTCGTACACGCGCGGCTCCGCTCCGTACACCTCGTACACACATGCAGCTACATCCACCCTGTAAACCCCTCCTGACCCCACACATACTTGACTGATTCAGCACGATGACAACCAGCACAGCAGAGTCCGGCATAGTTACATACATCGAGGGCTGAGCGTGCGCACAGGACCTGTGATGAGGTCACAGGAGGGGAGGAGTCAGGAGTTACATGATCAGGGGCCTCCGACTGCGATTCCTGATCAGGTGACCCCTGACTCCTCCCCTCCTGTAACCTCATCACAGGTCCTGTGCGCACAGAGCAGGGATGTATCAGTGAGGGGCTGCGGTGGCCGGTGGCGGATTATAATGGGGCAATTTACCCTGGGCTGGTGGGCCCCCCCACACCACTGGGCCCTGGGCTACCGCCCATATTGACCTCATTATAATCCACCACTGATTGTATGCCTTCATAGTATGAAGCCTTGGGGTACCGTCATATAGATCCTGTCGGACTGAGAGTCCAATTCATACTCATCCAAAAAATCTCTGTATGCATTTGTTTTAATTTGAAGGCATATGAAGGTACAGTAGAGGATTTTTTCATATTTATGGCCTAAAATGTAATAAGGCTTTTGCTTGTATTTTAATAGTACACAGAAGTGTACCAAAGCAAAATCTTTCAACATAATCGTTTCCAATGCTTTCATACAGGATACAAAGAATAAAATACAATTTTCCAGTAAGCCACAGCAAATCTAGACTATTTTGATGGGTGTCTTACTTTCTGATAAAATTGATCAGGAGACTCAAAGTACAGTAATTTAAAACAACTACTAACATACTTAACTTACATTTAATACAGAAATCCTTTGATTTTTTTTTAACTCATTCTTATTTAGTTGCTCCTTCTATCTGAAAATTCAAGGATTCTATCTCCATAGTTAAGTCATGTGATGTCATGGTCTCTCCATAGGAATTATGTGTCTTTATATTCTCTGAAGGAGGTCATGATCTCAGTCACCAGAACTGCCTGTATGATGACATTGAATGGACTGTACCACTGATATTTTCCACATGCTTGGGGACAGAAGATCTTATCACAGCTACTGATGATGACTAGACAGCTCGTGTCAAACAATTGTAATGCAGGATATCACAGTTCAAACTTTTTTTGTGATATTTCAAGCAATTTTATGCCAGAATACAGGACCACTGGCTCCTTTTTATTTTTTTTTGTTACAGAAGACCACACAGATAAAATATGCCTAATTTTGCCATAAGCCACAACCTATGTGGCAAGTAGTAAGATCTTCATATTTTACTATGTCTAAGCAGAGTATTTAGAGCACTGTATCAAAAAGTCCTAAATGGTATAGCTATATGAAAAAAAGTAAGTGCAGAAGGTCAGATGTAAAAACAAGATGATTTTACAAGGTAAACATTCACTTTAAAAGAAGCCTATTGTAGTTTGGAACTCTGAAAACTAAGTGAAGTTGAAACATACAGTCCTGGGGATGATGGTCATGCAGATGGTATGACTGAGAAATCCATATGCTGTGTAATCCGTGGCACAATCATAATTGCTCAAGAGCAGGCCTCTTCGTATTAAGTTCTCAAGGCTCGCCGCACTGAACACTCCCCAGGCTCTTCGTTCTCATTTGAGTGATGACTTTAGTGGTTTCTTGATTAAACAGTAAAGCTGTCACTCAGAGCAGCGGCAAAGGAAGGGCTGGGGAGAGTCCAGTGCAGAGTCCTGGAGTCCTAAAGAGCCAAGAGAGGGTTAAGGAGAGTCCAGTGCAGAGTCCTAGAGTCCTAAAGAGCCAAGACAGGGCTGAGGAGAGTCCAGTGAAGAGTCCTAAATAGCCAAGAAAGGGCTGAGGAGACACCAGGGCAGAGTTCTAACTAGCCAAGGAAGGGATGGGGAGAGTGCAGTGCAGAGTCCTAACAAGCCAAGAAAGGGATGGGGTGACCCCAGTGCAGAGTCCTAACGAGCCAAGGAAGGGCTGGGGAGAATGAAGTGCAGAGTGTACAGGGCACTGCCTTGTAACTCATGCTGGCTTTTAAACCTCATTTCTATTGAGTGAATAAAGAATATTTTTCACTACATCGTGGAGCTGGACAAAGTTTTTTCTCATTGCCTTGGATTGTGCGCTTTGACACAGCGGTCTCGTGCTCCGATGTTGGAATGCTATGTCTGGTGAGCTGGATTTGTATCCTGACAGGATGGGTGCACATGACACTTGCAAATGTGGAGCCAGTGGAATTAATAAGCAGATTATTTGGTCATGCAAACTACATGAACATAACCCAAAGTATGTTTACACTGTTCTCCCTGTCACGTATATAAAGTTACCAGCGGGTCTAAATGAGCAAAACTGCTGAAAATCTCTCTTAAAGATGAATTAGAGATTGGTAAGGCATCCCATGGCAAGGGAAGAGACATTTCTAAGCCATTGAACCATATACAGTTAGGTCCATATATATTTCGACAGAGACAACATTTTTCTAATTTTGGTTCTAGACATTACCACAATGAATTTTAAACAAAACAATTCAGATACCTCAAATCAACTCCAGGCCTTTTATCTGCTTAATTGAGAATGACATAACGAAGGGATTGCCCACACCTGTCCATGAAATAGCCTTGGAGTCAATTGTCCAATTACTTTTGGTCCCTTTAAAAACAGGGTGGCACATGTTAATGAGCTGAAACTCCTAAACCCTTCAGCCAATTTTAATGTGGATACAATCAAATGAAAGCTGAAAGTCTGAACTTCAACTGCATCTACTTAAATTGTTTTGTTTAAAATTCATTGTGGTAATGTCTAGAATCAAAATTAGAAAAATGTTGTCTCTGTCCAAATATATATGGACCTAACTGTAAACAGCTACTAAAAGTAGACAGGAAGTATATAAAATATCAGAGACAAAATATTAATATTTTCCAGGAAAAAGAAATAGACTTATTGGAAGAGTCTAATATGAAATATATTTGTTTTACCTTTCAACCCTTTAGCATTAATTTGCTAGTTGTAGTCACACAGAATACATTATTTCATACATGATATAGACCAGATGCACAGAGCAGTGACTTATGAGCCGAAAATTGATATTTATTCAGATCTATTGTTTCCTTTGCCATTTTGGTTTCGTGTAGAAGCTCAGGACTTCCCCAGACTGAAAGCTTTTATACATTCAGTTTCCGTTATGTAATGTATAATGCCCGTTTAGTATCGTAAATATGTCATAAAACTTTGTGATGCCTCTGCGGGTCTGGAAGTGACTATCAAATGCTTTGCTAGCTCCTTTTAATCACTGTATTTTTTTTTTGTACTGGCGAAGTGGTTCCTAAATCTTGAATTCTCTTTTTCAGCAGAGGCCACCAAGAAGTTGAAAGTTATACTTCGTCATCTGGTATAAGTTTTCAGTTCTTGATTCTCCCTTATAAAAGTCAAGCTTGTGATGAGTTCTAATTCTCCTTCCAGACAAAATTTCCGAGGGCCTCATTTTTTGGAAGCTTTAAATGAGTCTCTGTTTTTCAGGAACTTTTTTTTTCTACAGACCAAATGACTGGAACAGGAAAACAAACTAAGCCAAAGTATCACGTTTCACTTGATTGTGGCTCTGGCAAGTATTTGACTAATACCAATGTTTGTCTAGCTGTCATGATATAGCAGAAGACGCTCATTTCCAGAAAATGATGTCATGATGTTCTCTATAGGAGTTACCGCATGGAAACCATTTGTTCTTTTAAAGAAGTTCAAATACCCCGAATAAAGTTTATGTAATTGTGCTTACATCGATTAAATCCTGATTTATTTCAGGATCTTTGCAGGACATTTAAAAAAAAAACTGAAAAAAAACTTTATTTAATGTACGAATTATTTTTCCACCAGTAAATATATGTTGTACTCTTTCATTTCTTAGTTTTGTCTGTTTGGCCCACATTGCTAAGGAGGAACAGGGCTGCCATTAGGAATTTTGGGGCCTCATACTGGCAACATTTTCGGGGCCCCTTGAAACTCCGCCCCACCTACACCCTTCGAACCTTCCACAGTCCCACCACCCTCTCTTGGAAAAACTCCACTTCTGCCCCATGTCCTCACCAATCACACATTAACAGTTCCCATCACCAGATCACATACAGAGCCAGCAGCTTTTGTCTTGGCCAAAAGATTTTTTAATCCGCCTCCATGACAAAGTAAACTCTTTTGGCCAGGCTCTACTTTACTGTAACTTTTTAAACATTTATTAAAATATGCAACACAATTTTAGGTATATTTTTGTTTATTTTTACATTTTTAAAATGACCAATAATATCACATAGGGATGTATACTCGTTAGGATTCAGTACTCGGCGAGTAATGCGGTACTCGAATCCTAGCGAGTAAATTTCACTTCTCGCCTCGCAACATTCGGATCTCCCACCCGACATGTGTCAGCCAATCACAGTAAAGCCACCACCTTCTTTGTTGTGGCATTACTGTGATTGGCAGGCTGCACAGCGTCATATGTGTGTGCGGGGGTCTGTGTGGGCTCTGCTGGGCTAATCGGGACTCTGTGCAGGCTCTGCCAGGCTGATCGGGGGTCTGTGCCGCACAGACCCCCGATCAGCCCAGCAGAGCCCGCACAGACCCCAGAGCAGCCCGGCAGAGCCCGCACACACAAACCCCACAGACCCCCGCATACATTCTCCGACCACACACATCGTCTCCGCCCATTACTCGCATTTCCCATAGACATACATTGGACTCGTTACGAGTACCCGAGTATTAGGAGCTACTCGTAACGAGTACAGCGAGTCCGAGTATTTCACTACTCGCTCATCCCTAATATCACATACAAGGAACAAATACCACCGTGCCATGACCAGACCACATAAAGCATTATCATCATATAGTGATCAAATAATATCACATACAAGGAACAAATACCACCACATCATGACCAGACCACATATTACCACCGGAATACAGAGGAACACAATAAAACAAAGGTGAAAAAATACTCTGCTGTAAAAAAAGTTTCAACAATAAACAGCAAGTGCTAGTAAAAAGATGACAGGGTATTTAGTTGATACGTTTTTTCCAAAAGATGTATGCCAAGCTGCTCTACCAATGCCAAGGTATACCCATCAGAGCAGTCCTATCCAATGTATTTAAAACCGTTGTGATTGTATTCTATTGGTTTCTTGCTTCTGCAAGTTTTTGGGAGGACTCCACCCCTCTCATGTGGCCATGCACATATAAAGCCGTCTCACACAGCATGTCCACATCAGACATTGCCTCTCTGAACCCTGCTCATATAGGTACTGTTCACATGGTCAAGTTTTAAATACATTGGATAGGACTGCTCTGAGATGGGTATAACTTGACGTTTGGTAGAGCGGCTTAGTATACATTTGTGGCCCCCCTTGTCCGAAGGCCTGGGAGCTGAAGTGGAGGAAGGAGTTGAGCTCCCGCCTGGACCTGACGTGGCTGCGCAGGTCCCACCAGAGACCCCTGCAGACCCAGAGCCGCCAACCGCTCCACCATCGTCTCCGATCTTGAGTCCGGTTACACCAGAGAACATTGTATGCCGCCGGGAGGCTCCAGGTATGATCGCTACCCCTCCCAACGGGCTAACTCCCGAGTTTTCATATAGTGAGGCTGGCATGCTTGAACTCCAAATGGGACAATTAGATGAGCTATGTTCTCAATTCAGAAGCACTAAGCTTACGGCAATGGGGACGTGGAAGAAATCCCTGCTGAAAAGAGACTGGAGCAGGCACGCCCCATTCGACATCTTCTGATCCCAGCAGAGGAGTCTGAGCAGCTAATGGGTGTTACTATGCATCATGGGTTTCCTTGGCCACAAGTTCCGGGCCCTCGCCTCAACCCTTACAAGCGCCCACAGATGCCAGTGAAACCAGGCGTCTGTCAGTATTCCGGGTTTTCTAAATCACCTTGTGAATGAATTTGCCCTTTGTTAAGATGGAGGTTGCTGTTTTTGTGTGCCCTACTTCCTGTTCATGTGTATAAAACCGGCTCAGGTGCTGCCTTTCCTTGCTGGAGTATTCTGCTTCCTTCAGCTGTGCTGCTGGTTTCTGAGTGTGCTTCTGCTGTGGCTCTGGACATTCCCTGTTCTCTGTAGGAAAGCTGCACTCATCTTTGGAACTTAACCCTTGGTTCATGGTATCTGGTAAGAACTGTGTTCCTGAACTATGTGTGGTTCTTAACCCTTCACTCTTCCCCAATGAGAGCAGTCGGAACTGTCACCTATCGTATGCCTTAATGTGAACCTGTTTCTGGACTCACCTGTGTTCATGCCGCTCCAGGGATCAACTTGTGAATCAGCTTTTGGACTTTCCTGTGCTCTTGCTGCGTCTGGGATTTACCTATAGACTTGTTCCGGACTTCCCTGTGCTTGCTACATACCTGATTGGACTCTCTCTGCATCACTACGTTGTGAACTGCGCCACATCACCTGAGTGTTACACTCACCTTGGATCACATGTTTATGAGGACCCTGTTTTAGGAATTTTACTGAATTGCTATATAGCTTTAGGACTTGTCTCATTTCAGGTTATCAGCATATTGTTTTTGGGTGTCACTGCTGTTCTAAAATACACTATTTGCACTAAAGTAACCCGCTTCTGTCTGTTCATTGCCCCACGCTATCAGAATCCTCGAGTTCCTACAATAGTATTACAGGATACTCCAGCCGAAAGAGGATTCTGCTGGGGCAATGTCACAGTCACAAGCGGACAAGATGTTTTCTATGATTAACTCCTTGCAGCAGGAGGTGGGGGCTTTACAAAATAAGCTCAGAGACTTGGAGTCCCAGGTGGACCACAATGCACAGGTGTTTGGTCAGGCTCTCCAAGATCTACGTATCAGGACGGAAGTCCAGGAGGCCTTACCTACTGAGCGTATACCGTCCCCCAGTATGCCCAAGTTGCCCCCATTCCGGTTTAATGGTGACCGAAGTCAATTTCGTGGGTTTGTTAATCAATGCATATTATTTTTTGATGTACATGCCTCTTACTACCGGTCTGATAGATCTAAGGTTTTATGTATTATTATGTTGTTGACATCACGGGCTCTGGCTTGGGCAAATCCTATGGTTGAAAGTCACGATACCCATCTAAATAATTTGGATGATTTTCTGACATCTATGGTGCAAATGTTCGATGATCCCAACCGCCGTGCCACCGCTGAATCTGCCCTGCTGTCATTACGCCAGGGGAAGCGCTCAGTCATAGAATATGTTACCGAATTTAAGAGGTTAGTGGTGGATACCAACTGGGAAAACAATGCTTTATTGCCAATTTTTAGGAAAGGTTTATCCAGTGCAATCAAGGCTGAGCTAGCTCGTTCCGAGTCCCCACAGGAGTTCGAGTCGTTTTTACAACACTGTGTGCGTATTGACGTTCGCCTAACTGAACGCAGACAAGAGAAATGGGCAGCTTTAAATCGCATTGTTAATTTTTCTCTTCCATCTAGGGAAATTACAGGCAAAAACCCGCGGGAGACCGAGGAGGTGCCTATGCAAGTGGACTCGCTACAAAGACGTGAGAATAATGAATGCCGGGAATACCGTTTCCGTGAACGATTATGTTTTTATTGCGGTCAATCAGACCATTTCCTCATTAATTGTCCTAAATGTCCCAGGCGACCTAACAAGGTGTTAGTGGCAGTAGGGGATTATGACAATACGGACGCTGAGTCTGAAGTTTCGGAGACCAGTCTACACCTAGACGCTGTGTTTCCCCCAACATTGATGTCGACTTCCCTAAAGATCAAGGGGAAAAATATTCACATTGTTCTCTTCCTATTCAGATTCTGTGGGAAGGTCAGTGGATAACAAGTTCTGCCATGATAGACTCTGGAGCAGGTGGGAATTTCATGGATTCTTCTTTTGCCAGGAAACATGGTATAAGGACACAACTAAGAGCTTCGCCAGTCACCATGGAAACGGTGGATGGTTCCCCATTAACTTCTGGACCAGTAGACCGGGAAACGGTGCTCCTGGAGTGTAAGATGGAACCAGACCATCAGGAAACCCTTTCATTTATGCTAATATCTTCTCCTCATTTTCCTATAATTTTAGGAATTCCCTGGCTACGGTCACAAAATCCAAACATCAATTGGGAAACCAAGGAGATATCCTTCCCCTCGAAGGGTAGTCCTACCATCTGTCCAAGTCACGGTTCCAGTTACCCGGGACGTGGAAGAGGCAATACAGGTACCCACTCTCCCTCTGGTTTACCAGGAATTCGCAGACGTTTGTGACAAAAGGAAGGCAGACCAACTCCCACCACATAGACCATATGACTGCCCCATAGAATTGCTTCCTGGGGCAGCGATCCCTTTCGGCCATGTTTACCCGCTGGCAGCTCCAGAACTAAAAACATTATGAGAGTATATAGATGAGAACCTAGCCAAGGGGTTTATCTGACCATCCTCTTCACCAGCGGGAGCCCCAATATTCTTTGTAAAGAAGAAAGATGGGACTCTAAGACCCTGCATTGACTACCGGGAGCTAAATAAGGCAACCATTCGTAACAGGTACCCGTTGCCGCTAATTCCTGAAATGTTGGAAAGAGTTCATCAAGCCAAGGTGTTTACCAAATTAGACCTTCGTGGGGCATATAATTTACTCCGTATACGTCCCGGAGACGAATGGAAGACGGCTTTTAGATGCCGGTATGGACATTTTGAATATTTAGTGATGCCATTCGGACTGTGTAACGCTCCTGCTGCTTTTCAACACTTAGCCAATGATATCTTCAGGGATTTATTGGACCATTATGTGGTAATTTACCTGGATGACATCTTAATCTTCTCTGATTCTCTACAGGAACATCAGGAACATGTCAAGACCGTGCTCAGACGTTTAAGAGAGAATCATTTATACATCAAACTCGAAAAATGTGAGTTTCATTGCTCCGAAATTCAATTTCTGGGCTATATTATTTCTCCCCAGGGATTGAACATGGAATCCAGCAAGATCCAGGCGATCATAGACTGGCCGGTACCAGGAAACATCAAAGAGGTACAACGATTTATTGGTTTTGCTAATTTTTATAGACGTTTTATCCGGAATTTTTCGGAAATTGTCCGTCCCATCACTCTCCTTACTAAGAAGGGGAAGAAGTTTGTATGGTCTTCGCAAGCCCAGGAAGCCTTTGACCGCCTCAAGGTTTGTTTTACCACGGCTACGATATTAATGCATCCGGATCATGCACTGCCTTTCATCGTGGAGGTGGACGCTTCTGACTGTGCACTGGGAGCTATCCTCTCACAACGAACCAGAGACAAAGGTTTGCTGCACCCGTGTGCCTTCTTTTCACGCAGGTTATCTTCTGCTGAACTAAATTATGACATTGCAGATAAGGAACTTTTGGCAATCATTTCTGCCTTAAAGAATGGAGACACCATTTGCAGGGAGTAACTCAACAGGTAGTAGAGCTTACAGATCATCGTAATTTGGAATTTCTTAAATCCGCCAGGTGTCTTTCTCCCCGACAAGCTAGGTGGAGTTTGTTCTTGAACCAGTTTGATTTTATTATCTCGTACCGCCCAGGTTCACGTAATGGGAAGGCCGATGCATTATCCCGAATCCACACGGTGGACTCCGTGCCTGGGACCCCGTCTAAGACCATCTTGTCTGATGCCAATTTCATAGGAGTGCTCCAGGACCGGGACTTGTGGGAGGAGATCAAGCTGGCCTATGATGGTGATGCATTTCTTGCTGCTCCACCTGACAACGTGAATCTTGTCTTTCAGAATGGTGTGTGGCTTAGAGATCGACAAATTTACGTCCCAGAGGCTGTGAGACTTCGAATCCTCAAATTGGTCCATGACTCCGTATTGGCTGGTCATAGGGGGGTACAGAAGACTCAGGAATTTTTAAGTCGTTTTTTCTGGTGGCCTACCTGCTTAAAAGATGTGAATGAGTATGTCTGCTCTTGTGAGGTTTGTGCCCGGTACAAAGTTCCTCGTGTTTCACCTACTGGTCTTCTCAAACCACTACCCGTACCATCTCGCCCTTGGGGGTTTATTTCGATGGACTTTATTGTGGAATTACCCACCTCTGGCGGTAAAAACACTATTTTGGTGATAGTGGACCGTTTAATAAAGGCGGTCCATTTTATTCCTTGTACCGGTCTCCCCTCAGCTACAGAGACAGTGGATCTGGTTATCCAGAACGTTTTCGGGCTGCATGGGGTACCAGATGAGATCATCTCTGACAGGGGAATACAGTTTACCTCTAGGTTTTGGAAAGAATTTTGCTCTGCGATCCACATTAATGTTTGCTTGTCTTCTGCATACCATCCTCAGACCAACGGGCAGACCGAACGTACCAATCAAACCTTGGAGCAATATCTACGCTGCTACGTCAGTCATTTGCAGGATGACTGGCTGAAGCTACTTCCTTTAGCGGAATTTTCGTACAACAACTCACAGAGCAGTTCCACGAAGGTAACTCCTTTTTTTGCCAATCTGGGATATCATCCAAATATTCTCCCTAGGTCTCTGGTTGTCTCTTCGGTACCGGCGGTTCAAGACAGAGTGGAGCTGTTGCAACGTAATCTTGAAGTTTTGAAGGACTCCCTGACTGTAGCACAGGAGCGTTACAAGAAGTCAGCTGATAGGTTCTGGAAACCAGCACCTTTGTATAAGGTAGGAGACTCGGTTTGGTTGTCTACCAAGAATCTAAGGTTGGGTGTTCCTTCGCAGAAACTGGGACAGAAGTTCATCGGTCCATTCAAAATTACAGGAATTGTGAGCTCCGTTGCTTGTCGGCTGAAGCTACCACGAACTCTAAAGGTACACCCAGTATTTCATGTTTCTTTATTAAAACCGGTTTCTCCTAACAAGTTTCAGGGACGTATCGTACCTCCTCCTCCACCAGTGTTGGTTAATGGCGAAGAACAATTTGTGGTCCAGGGCATTATTGATTCAAGACTTCATCGAAACCGGCTTCAGTATCTAGTTAGATGGCAGGGTTACTCTCCTGAAGACGATTCCTGGGAACCAGTAAGTAACATCAATGCTCCCCTGAAGGTTGCTCAGTTTCATCGGAGATACCCAGACAAACCTGGTCCGGGATCGTCCTGAGGCCGTTTCTAGGGGGGGAGTAATGTCAGTATTCCGGGTTTTCTAAATCACCTTGTGAATGAATTTGCCCTTTGTTAAGATGGAGGTTGCTGTTTTTGTGTGCCCTACTTCCTGTTCATGTGTATAAAACCGGCTCAGGTGCTGCCTTTCCTTGCTGGAGTATTCTGCTTCCTTCAGCTGTGCTGCTAGTTTCTGAGTGTGCTTCTGCTGTGGCTCTGGACATTCCCTGTTCTCTGTAGGAAAGCTGCACTCATCTTTGGAACTTAACCCTTGGTTCATGGTATCTGGTAAGAACTGTGTTCCTGAACTATGTGTGGTTCTTAACCCTTCACTCTTCCCCAATGAGAGCAGTCGGAACTGTCACCTACCGTATGCCTTAATGTGAACCTGTTTCTGGACTCACCTGTGTTAATGCCGCACCAGGGATCAACTTGTGAATCAGCTTTTGGACTTTCCTGTGCTCTTGCTGCGTCTGGGATTTACCTATAGACTTGTTCTGGACTTCCCTGTGCTTGCTACATACCTGATTGGACTCTCTCTGCATCACTACGTTGTGAACTGCGCCACATCACCTGAGTGTTACACTCACCTTGGATCACATGTTTATGAGGACCCTGTTTTAGGAACTTTACTGAATTGCTATATAGCTTTAGGACTTGTCTCATTTCAGGTTATCAGCATATTGTTTTTGGGTGTCACTGCTGTTCTAAAATACACTATTTGCACTAAAGTAACCCGCTTCTGTCTGTTCATTGCCCCACGCTATCAGAATCCTCGAGTTCCTACAATAGTATTACATCGTCATGCCGGAAGTCAAAACTCTGGTAGCACCTGAAATGGAGGAACCACAGCCATTGGTACCCATTGCAACTCCTGCAGAACCACTGGTAATCGAAATACTACCAGCAGCAGCTGAAATGCTACCCTCACAAGCAGATACCAATTTAACTCCTTGGGAGAAAGAGTATATACAATTTGTGGGTGAACAGCAGAAAGAGGATGTCAAGAAATTCTTCCATGGAAGCAGCAGCCCAAGTCAACAGCTTCCGGAACCCCAGGAGGGGACCCCCCAACAACAACAATGAGTAATAACTAACTTTGTTACCCTGGAGGGTATTTGCACCGTTGTGCTCTAAAGTTATTTTTGTTTGTTCATCATGTTTTTCTTGTTCCAGTATTGTTGCCCAGTTTTATTGGCAGCGTTTTTCTTATTGAACTGTGGAGATCATGGACGCTGAATGATCCAGAACTTTGTTTGTAAATAGTTTGCACCTCTTTAGGTGCCCTTTCTTGGTTTTACATAGGTCTTTTATAAATAAGAGCTACCTCATCGTGGAGCATGGCTCCTACCAAAAGGACACTGCAAGAGATCCCGGCTGGGAGCGGTGTCCAGCACTTACAAGAATTATTGAAGTTTTTGATGTGAAGTATTTTATAATGTGCCTTATGACAGTATTAATAGAGAATAGCTTTTATATAGGCTCTAGTTAGTATCAATGACAGATAGGAATGTTTTAATAAAGAGATTTGAATAAAGATGAAGATTTGGAAGATGCAGGTGACGAACCAGGTATCCACGGTTGTCACTTAGGGTTACTAAAAGAAAGTAGAAAATGTGTGAGGAGAAGTGATAATGCTTGAAATAGCACTTTAAATTAGGTAGCATAACTTTAAAGATAGTTAAAATTGTTTGCAACGTTCAAGAGACAGTGCCTCTCATATTGAGAAGATTAGATAAGAACTGTCTACTAGCATTATAAAAATTTTGTATGTTCCTGTATTTGTCAACTTTTGTTTTCTTGCAGCCCGCGGACGTGCTGTGTTTAACGGGGGGGATGTGGCGCCCCTGAGGGTTCAGTCACCACAGAGGTACTGCACCTCCTCCTGGGGTGTGGTGCCTCACCATCTAGGTAAGGTGGAGACACCTGACCACGCTCCAACACCTGCATCCCACACCACAAAGCACCTTCGGCGGCTCCCTGCTTGGAGTGTAGCATAGCACCCCTTGGTGGCTCCCTGCTTGGAACACGAAACATGCTGGGAGAAGGGTGGAGTTTAGTTCACATAAAAGAGCGGGAAGAGTTGAGTCAGTCAGTCTTTCATTCAGTCATTGAGTGAGGAAGGACAGAGAGTGAGAAATAGAAGATCCCCAGGAAGGGGATGGAAGAAGGAAGTGCTGCAGCAGTCCACAGTGATCTGGGTCTGCTGGCACAGAAAAGAGACACAGAAAGGAAGCTTGGTTCTCCATTGGGAAGAAGGATTAGCACGGAACGCGATGAGAATAAGATAACAAGGACCAGGGTTAGAGGAGAACCCTTTTCAAGTTCTAAGCGCAAGGCCGGTGTCCGGTCCCCGAGGTTGTACGGATACTAATGGTCCTGCAGCAGACACCGGAGGAATAGAAGAAGTGACCACTTTATTCCCACACAAGACGTGGGGGCACAACAGCAACGTATTAGTGAGCCGTGACTTAGTAGCAAGGAGTTCCCGAAGCAGGCTACAGCTGTCTGCCGTACAAGTAGAGTTCATAGGAACATCTGACAGGAGGAACTCCAGTGTAACTCAGTACTAGGAGTACTTCATTCAAAGGCGCTATAAGAGAAGACGTTCAGAAAAGGCAAAAATGTTGGCGGAGTGTTGGAAAGGAGTACTTCATCTTGCCTGGAAGTTGGCTGAGCTCCTGACCCAGAGGACACGGCACGGATGCGGGCACCTGTATGCACAACAGACTGTGAGTAAAGCTTTGGAACAACATGCCCTGGTGTCCTCCACTTAATCCTGTGCCAACCTGCCCAGCACTGCTACATCCCTTGCGCCTGACACTACACCATCTAAGTGTCACTTCACCTACACTCCCCTGGGACTACAGCCCTGCCTGTGGAGGGCTATAACATCACTGCTGCACCACACCATCTGTCCCAGAGAATCTGTCTGCAGCGTCGGCTTACATCTCTATTGCCGAACACCACAGGTGGCATCACGAATCAGTCATCATAAGCACACTGAACATTCCCCTTTTACAATGGGCGCCCAGGGCCACGGGCCGGGTCCCAGCTGCCGTGACATCTCCCATTGAAGCTCATCGGGCCCGATACCGAGTACCCCACGCCCTGGGTTTGAGGGCGACCAACGTATCAACTAAATACCCTGTTTTGCTATCATCTTTTTACTAGCACTTGCTGTTTATTGTTGAAATTTTTTTACAGCAAAGTATTTTTTCACGTTTGTTGTATTGTGTTTCTCTGTGTTCCAGTCTCTTGGTGGTGTGAACAGTCTTACTGACTTGTTCACTGTATGTGCATGGCCCATGCGTTTGTACATATATTACCACCATATAGTGATCAAATAATACCACATACAAGGAACAAATACCGCCACACCATGGCCAGACCACATATTACCACCACAGTGACCAAATAATAGCACATATAAGGAACGTATACCGCCACACCATGACCAGATCACATTTTACAACCACATAGTCCCATAAACTTGCTGCCTCGGGGGTAATCCTTGACTCTGATCTCTCCTTCAAACCACATATCCAAGCCCTTTCCACTTCCTACTGACTTCAGCTCAAAAATATTTCCCGGATCTGTACATTCCTCAACCTATGTCATGGATGTGGTTTGTGGAACCACTGCGCCTCGGACCGTGGAGAGCCTGGAGGGTCGTGACTAAGCAAACACCTGACTGTTCACTAGAGCCTCTGATTGTGAGGTTAGACATGGCTCCCGATGAACGCCAGGTGCCACTCTAGGACAGACCAACGGATGCGCAGCAGCTAGACCCAGAGGACAGACTGGAAGGAGCAGCTGGCAGGGTTTGTATTAGAATGCAGCAGACAGTTTGCATCAGAGTGCAGCAGACTGAGTTCACATCAGAGTGCAGCAGTTCGCATCAGAGTGCAGCAGACAGAGTTTGCACCAGAGTGCAGCAGACAGAGTTTGCACCTGAGTGCAGCAGACAGAGTTCGCACCTGACTGTAGCAGACAGGGTTTGTATCAGACTGCAGCAGGCATTGTTTATATCTGAGTGCAGCAGGCATAGTTTGCATCAGAGTGCAGCAGACAGGGTTTGTATCAAAGTGCAGCATTCAGTGTTTGTATCAGAGTGCAACAGGCAGGGTTTGCATTAGAGTGCAGCAGGCAGGGTCTGCATTAGAGTGCAGCAGGCAGGATCTGCAGTAGAGTGCAGCTGAGAGTGGTATGCAACCTTACACAACTTAGACTGTGAAACAGGAAGGTTGCTCAGACACCTCCCCAGTGGGGAGGAAGCAATATATACATAATGTCCCACAGCAATTGGCTAGGGAGGAAACAGAAAGTGCACACGCTGACCCTTTAAGAGGCCGGGAGTGCACGTGCACATGCCCTAAGGACATGGCTAGGAGACCGGCTGAAAGCATGGGGAAGGGAAAAACTGATCGCAGCATGGGAGAGTTTAGAGACATGCCCTCTGGACTCTGGCATGGTGCTGACAACCTAGAATCTGCAAAAACTCTAGTGCATGCCCTCATCATCTCCCACCTTGACTACTGCAACCTCCTGCTCTGTGGCCTCCCCTCTAGCACTCTCGCGCCCCTCCAATCTATCCTAAACTCTGCTGCTCGACTAATCCACATATCCCCCGACCTCTCCTCTGTCAATCCATTCACTGGCTTCCCATTACCCAGAGACTCCAGTTCAAAACCCTAACCATGGCATACAAAGCCATCCACATCTGTCTCCTTCATACATCTGTGACCTCGTCTCCAGGTACCTACCAGCACGCAACCACTGATCCTCACAAGATCTCCTTCTCTACTCTCCTCTTATCTCCTCTTCCCACAATCACATACAAGCTTTCTCCTACGCATCCCCCTCCTCTGGAACTCTCTACCCCAACATATCAGACTCTCGCCTACCGTGAAAACCTTCAAAAGGAACCTGAATTCCTACCTCTTCCTACAAGGGTACAACCTGCAGTAACCACCTAACCGCTGCATGACCAGCTCTACCCTCGCCTACTGTATCCTTACCCAGCCCTTGTAGATTGTGAAGCCTCACGGGCAGGGTCCTCTCTCGACCTGTACCAGTCGTGACTTGTAGTGATTAGGATTATTGTACTTGTTTTTTATTATGTATACCCCTCCTCACATGTAAAGTACCATAGAATAAATGGTGCTATAATAATAGATAATAATAATAATAATAATAATAATAATAATAATAATAATAATAACATAGTGACAGAATACTACAATACTGATCATTCATGAAAACCCCACAATACTAATGCCATTATATACAGGAGCTCTGTAGTTAGTATACAATGTCTGTGTACAGTTAATACAGTGATCACTGGTGACATTATACACAGGAGCTCTGTATATAGTGGCAGTGTACAGGTAATACAGGGATCACCAGTGACATTATACATTATACACAGGAGCTCTGTATTTTAGTGTCAGTGCACAGATAATACAGTGATAACTGGTTACATTACATACAGGAGCTTTGTATATACTGCCAGTGTACAGGTAATACAGGGATCACCAGTTACATTATACACAGGAGCTCTGTATATACCATATAGCATCAGTGTAGAGGTTACACAGGGATCACCAGTTACATTATACACACGAGCTCTGCATATATTTTACAGCAAATAATGTAAATGTACAGGTAACCCACTGACTCACAGGTGACGTATCTATTTGAAGTCCTTCATATTTTCTTTTCTTCTTCATCTAGTTCATATGCCATCACTTCTTCCAGTCAGTACTCGTCTCTGCTGAAAATAACACAGTTTTCTAGAGCACATTCCCCATTTTTTACCCAACCTCTATACTATGCCAGATGAAGAAAAAAGCGACTGTGTAGCCCTGCACAGTAACAGGACCTCTCCTCCCCCACACTGAAGACAGTATCCTCAAAAATAATATCCTTTAATTAGCCCTACAGTAATAATATCCCACATTTTAGACCCCATGTGTCCTCCCATTCTGGACCCCACATGTCCACCCATTCTGCGCCATGTCTCTCCATACTGCCCCGGTGTCTCTCCATATTGCCCCCATAGTCATCCATAATAGTATAATGCATCCTATAGTGATATATAGTAGTATATTTCAGCCCCATAGTAGTATGATGCAGCCCCACAGTGGTATAATGCCACCAAATAGCGGTATAATGCACCCCCATAGTAGTATAGTGGACCCCCATAGCGGTATAATGCACCCCCATAGTGGTATAATGCACCCCCATAGCGGTATAATGCAGCCCCATAGTAGTATAATGCACTCCCATAGGGGTATAATGCACTCCCATAGCAGTATAATGCACCCACATAGTAGTATAATGCACCCCCATAGTGGTATAATGCACCCTCATAGTGGTATAATGCACCCTCATAGGGGTATAATGCAGCCCCATAGTGTATAATATGCCCCATATCGCAACTTTACAAAAAAATAAAAAAGTTTCTCCTTACCTAGCCGAGATCCAACGGTGTCCATAGATTTCAATGGTTCTGTGTGATCCAAATTCCAAAGGCACTTGCAGCATGCTGCAGATTATTTTTCCACAGACCAATTCGATCTGTAGAAAAAAATCACAGATCTGCACTGCTCCATAGCATAACACTGTGCCGAGTGTTATCCAATAAACCATCAAATACACTTGGCCGTGTTATACGCTCATGTAAGCGAGGACTAAAAACCTTTATTCCCCATGCAGATCTTCTCCAATTAGCCTCTTATGCTGGAGGATGGCCTCAGTTAATTTTTTTCTGTAAGGCTATGTGCCTAACAGTAGAGGTGTGAAACCGCAGGGCAAAACCGCAGACCAAAACGCAGGAAAACCGCAGGTCACTTTACCTGCGGTTTTACCTGCGTTTCCGCGCGGAAAAAACCGCAGCGGAATCCGCAACGTGTGCACATAGCCTAATACGGTGGAATTTTTGCATACTTCTACAGATACTGTGATTGTGATATGTATAATATATACAGGTGCATCTCACAAAATTAGAATATCATCAAAAAGTTCATTTATTTCAGTTCTTCAATGCAAGAAGTGCAACTCATATATTATATAGAGTCATTACACACAGAGTGAATAATAATAAAGTAACTTGGCACTCAACTGAATTTTCCTTTTTAAGTGAAGTTTTTATTTATGTGCAGTCCTACAAAAAGACGTTTCGGCCTAGACTTGGCCTTCGTCAGTCCGACTGCTGTCTATAGAGTATGAACAAGCGTATGTCCACGAGCAAAATAATTTTTTTGTAAGTTCCTGCTTCCAAATATGGTGTAGGCATATAGCAGGCTTCCAGCTACCCTTAAGGTGTGCTGTGTTGGTAATTCAATTAGATGCAATATATTCCATAAGGAAATGAGGAGAGGTTCCCGCTGGATTGCTGAAGCAATTTGCCTGTAGAAAATGTCTGTACTGAGACCGGTAGCAAAAGGCCCATATGGGACATATAATAGTAGCTTGCAAGTGTGCAGGTGAGACCGGCGGCCTAAGGCTAATATGGGGCTTACAGAAGTAGGTTGCAAGTGTGCAGGGCTGAATGCGGTATCCACCACTGTTTGGAAACCTAAGGCTACTTTTACATTTGCGTTTTTTTGCGCTGCGCTTTTTGCGCACATAAACGCATTAAAAAAACGCATACAAACACTGCGTTTTTTTGCAGCATTTTTGTGTGCATGAAGCAAAAAAACGCAGCGTTTGTATGAGTTTGCATGCGTTTTCAATGCGTTTGCGTTTTTTTGCACATTGTTTGTCTTCACCAAAAAAAAATTGATAACAATCTTGCAACACACACCACCAATGGGGCATCATTGGCGGTGTGGTATGGTAATATATAGACCCTGTCTACAGCCATATTCTTCACATTTGCTTGATTTTTCTCGTGTCAACAAGGATCTGCGCTGGAAGAGTTTTCACTTCAACTTGGATTTGGACATCACGCTGGCTAGGGCATTTGCAGTGGCTTGCCATGAAGAAAGGAAGAGAGAGAGACAGCGAAGACGGCAGCGGCGGCGTTTGTGCATACATCCGATTGTTGAACTCCGGGAGAGCCGTGGGGCGTACCACACCCTCTACAGCGAGCTACAGGCAAACCCGGATAAATTTACAGATTATTTGCGGCTGTCCCAAGAAAGCTTCAGGGATTTGCTTGCTCGTGTCCAAGAATCCATCCAGAGACAGGACACACAGCTCCGTCGTGCGATTCCTCCTGAGGAACGGCTCCTGGTGACTTTACGGTACGTAATATTTAAAAACCAAGGGGGGTGTCCCCTTTTTTTTTTTTTTGTGACATGTACTATTCAAAACCTGGCCTAATTATTTTTCGTGAATGTACTAATTTTTTATTTTATTGTTTTAAAAAACCATATACAGAAATATTAATTTTACTTCTTTCTCTGTTTCGCAGATTCCTGGCGACTGTAGAGACCCTATCTTCACTACACTTCCAGTACCGTATTGGAATCTCCACCTTGTCTGGAATTGTTGCGGACACCTGCTGGGCTCTCTGGAACATTCTTTGTCCAGAATTTATGCCCCTGCCCACCGCTGAAAAGTGGATGGAAATTGCTGACAAATTCTGGACAGTCTGCAATTTCCCCAACTGTTTGGGAGCTGTTGATGGTAAACACATACGGATCATCAAACCCAAAAGAACTGGATCGGAGTACTATAATTACAAAAAGTACTTTTAAACAGTACTCATGGCCATTGCGGATGCCGGATGTATGTTTGTAGCAGTGGACATTGGAACATTTGGCCGTGGTAATGACTCCCATGCTTTTAAAAACTTAGACATGGGCCAGAGGTTGTATGGCAACCAATTTAATTTCCCTATGCCACGTCCTCTTCCCCACACCGAAGCTCCGCCACTGCCCTTTGTAATGGTTGGGGATGAGACTTTTCAAATGTGCGCAAACCTACTGAAACCCTACTCCAGCCGTGACTTGGACACCACCAAAAAATCTTTAATTACAGGCTGACCAGGGCCAGAAGAACTGTCGAGTGTGCTTTTGGGATTCTTGTCTCCAGATGGCGAATTCTTGGCACAGCCATTAATCTTAAACTTGAAACAGTGGATGAGGTGGTGAAGGCGTGTGTGGTTCTTCATAATTTTGTGATGGCTAAAGAGCACCCGACCTTTGAACTCGATGATGCTGCTCTTAACCCATTGCCTGAATTCACTCAGCACCCTCTCAGGTCATCCGTTGCAGTTGGCCAAATGAGGGACCGATTTGCGACCTACTTTATCTCTGATGTAGGACGGGTGCACTGGCACGATGAAATAGTGTAAAAATGTTTTCGTGTGTGTATGTTAATAAAAAACCTGTTTTGATACCTGTACCGAGTGCACTATGTCTTTTTACACTCCTATAAAATAAACAATTTCCGATGTATACCGGTGAATTCATGATGTTCTCACACCTGGGCAGGTAAATACACATACGAGTTAAACTGCAGCATCGCTAGTCTGCGTGAAATATATTGGTACGTAAGCGACGCTGCAGGTTAAACATCATATGTGTATTCACCTGCCCATGATTGACAAATAGTTATGATACTAGGCCTGGGTATTGGCCATAGGCCTGGGTATTGGCCATATGACGTGTATTTTACCATCAGTTGATTCAACACACACTTAGTAAGAGTATGTTGTTAATTACAAAGGCATATCTATAATCCCCCTTGCCTAGTATCACAATAAGTGAAATGAGGATGGTAAAAACAGCCCATCCTCAAAACACTTTTTATGACACCTTGCAAAGTTTAAGGCGCATTGTGTGTACGGCGCAGTGTGTGTAGGTGGCGCAAAAAATATTAATCAAACTTCGTTATGTTAAACCAGAAATTTAAATTTATTTTTAACCAAAAAAATTATAAAAAACGTTATTTTTTTCTGCGTTTGGTGGCAGATGGTTGCAAGTTGGGGGTGTGCAGTGAAGATGAACAGCTTATAGTGGATGAAGGTGTTCTAGGGGAAGGGGCAACAAAACTTGTGGGGGAAGGGAGGCCAGTGATGGGAATGTAGCTAGACACACTAGGAGGAGAGGACAGAGGTTCAGCAACGGTGGTCCTGTTTTTTGTCTCCTTAAACTGGCCTGCCTGAACCTCCTTGGGCCCAATGCCCGCCTTGATTGTTGGTCCCGCCTGGAACTTGGGGCAAATAAGGAATGTGGGTCCCCCGTCTGCTGCTGTGGCTGCTGCTGCTGTGGCTGCTGCTGTGGCTGCTGCTGATGCTCTGTGGTGGCGGTGGCAGTGCTTGTCCTTGCAGGAGTACTGGTGGCGGCAGTGATGATCCAGGTTTGCGGAGTGGTGGTGGCAGGGCTAGTACATGTTATAGTGTTGGCGGCAGGGCTGTTCCATGTTTGAGGAGTGGTCATGGTGGCTGTGCTCCAAGCATGCATGGGGGTGGCGGTGGTGCTCCAGACAGGAGCAGCGCTTGCCATGGTGGTGTTGGTGAAGTGACCAGCAGCACTCAGACTTGTGGTGGTGTAACGGTGGGTGTCCTGGCTTTGAATAGAGGTGCCCGTGCAATGGTATACAGCACAAGTCTGTAGTGAGGTGAAGCGAGTCAATGGTGGCACAGTTGGAAATGACACCACTGACTGCTGCCCGTACCAATTCTGCTGCATAGCCTGCAAGAAAGCATTGTTGCAGGCCTGCAGCACACTCATCTCTTGCTCAGGACTAAGGTGTTCCGCCATGCCCTTTTCAATTTTACTAAAAAAATGGTTCGCTGGTCTGTTGAGGTCGGCCTCCAGACGGTCAAGGCGCTGTTCGACAGAGTGGAAGCGGTGTTCCATGTGGTTAAAACCACGTTCCATGAGTGAAAAACCTCTTTCCACTCTGTCTGACAGCGACTTGAGGCTGGCATCAAAGGCTTCGCTCAAGTGCATAAACTCGGGCAAGACATTCCTGTCCAAGGCCCTCTGCCGCTGGCGGGTAGTGTCCACATAACCAGTGGCAGAGACCTGGGACAGGGAAACACCTGATTGACCAGCTTCCTGGTCAGCAGCTCTCCGTGTTGCAGACGTGCAAGATGCTTCCTGGCTGTTGGATGGCTGAGACGGGTCCGAGGTCATCCGATGAAGGACCACTCCAGATCCAGGTTGCAGGGTGCTGCTCCAGGTGCTGTGGAAGAAAGGAAAAACATTACTATCATGCATTTACAAGAAGCATCAGCTGTGGAATAGAAAAACACAGATTAATAAAAATAAAAAACAAAAAATTATAATACTTACGCTCTGGTGGCAAGGACCGGTCTTAGGAACTGCAAAGCTTGATAGTACCGGTATTTTGTTCTGGTCCTTGCCACTGAACCACTGCAACCCTGCCCCTCAGCACGAACATCAGTGTTGAAGCGGTCCTTGATCGAGCGCCAACGTGTTCGGACTTTGTTCACTGTCGGAAAAACAAACAACATTTAACAATTGTGTATGATACACGCACGATATATGCTATCATTAAACCAAACAGTGCCATCATGAACAAGAGTCAATGCGGCACAATACAGCAATACAATACCAAAAGCAGTCACTGTTGAGGCAAATGACACTGTTGGGTTTCCTGCTAGAATATATCTAGCAGGAAACCAACAGTGCCATCACAGACAAGAGTCAATGCGGCATAACAGAGCAGGGAAATACTTACTAAACGCCTTTTTGTAGGAAGCAGGGGCGCTGTCCCAGCCATCCATCAATGCTGCGGCCACCTCTTTCCATAGCTGCCGGGTCACCACATTGTCCTTGTACAGCTGGTCACGGCTGTCCCACAACGGGGCACGCTCCTGGACCAGGCGGATAAGGTGCTCATTATCCAGGTAGACGTCTTCATCCCGTTGTGGAACCTAGAGAAAAAACATTCATTAGAATATTTGAATTTTGTGTGAATAAAAAGTTAAAAAAAAGATCCAGGAAAGAGGAAAGATAGAAGATAAAAAATAAGGACAGTACAAATCATTTGATACTTACATTCCGTATCACCACTGGGACTTGGCTTGGCTGCTCATGCCGTTCGCCCTCACTAGTCGCGTCCGCTGAAGATGACGATGTCTGAAAAAAAAATAAAAAATGTTAGATATTTTGAGAAGCAGCAGATATACTTACCAAACGCACGAAAATAATCACCTCACGGTCTGCTTGCGCCCGTTCCTGCCGGATGGTGATTATTCAGATTCCGAAGACATACTGCATGTAAAAATAATACAAAGCATTAGTACATATACAATTTAAAAGGACAGGCATACATTAGATGTAATAATGCTCACATTCTTGCCACTGAAGCTGGAATTGAAAATGGTGTCTTCTTTTGCAGTCTGTCTGCTCTCCAGGCTGTCTCTATAGTTGTGGTACAGTTCTGGCAGACACCTACTTTTATATAGACATGTTTTTTTTTGGAGGGGGGGTTTATCATGTGTCTAGACAATGTTGACTTAAAAAACGCATGCGCAAAAAAACCGCATACGTGCGCACCCATAAACTATAATGTTAATTTTTTGTGCAAAACATGCACATGCGTTTTTTTAAAGCTGTTGGGCGGACCAAAAAATGCAACATGTAGCGTCTGGAAATTATGGACGCACACCGGAAAAAAACGCAGCGCACGAAAAACGCATACAAACGCATACCAATGCGCACCCATGTTAAATATAGGGGAAAAAAACGCATGTATGCGCAAAAACGCAGCGCAAAAAAGCGCAATTGTGAAACCAGCCTAAGGGGACTATTAAATACAGTAAAAAGTAAAAAAAAATTTTTTTGAAAATATGAAAAAAAAACACAAAAGTTCATATCACCTTCCGTTTGCTCTGTTAAAAATAAAACAATTTAAAAAAATTAAAAATACACATATTTGGCAGCATTGCATTCATAAAAGTCTGATCTTTCAAAATATGAAATAAATTTATCTGATCGGTAAGGTAAACGGTGTAATAAAGAAAAAAAGCTAAATGCCAGAATTACCTGTTTTCGGCCGCCACAACGCTGCAATAAAATGCAATCATAGGCGATCAAAACATCGTATCTACCCCAAAATGGTATCAGTAAAAACATCAGCTTAGGGCGCAAAAAATAAGTCCTCACACAGCCCCAGATCCAGAAAAATGAAAACGTTACGAGTCTCTGTGTACTTGTACTGACCTGGAGAATCATATTGCCGGGTGAGTTTTACTGTCCAGTGAACATGGCAAATTAAGAAAAAAACAAAAAAAACAATTGTGAAAATGCACTTTTTATTGCAATTTCAAAGCACATGGCATTTTTCCCTGCTTTTCAGTACATCACATGATAAAATGAATGGTGTCATTCAAAAATGCAATTTGTCCAGCAAAAACAAGCCCTCATAAGGCCATATTGACGAAAAAATGGGAAATGTACAGAAACCCCGTGACTGGGGTTAAAGAGTGGTGCTTTGGAGAGGTTTTAGGCTAGGGCTACACCGCAAATTTGGCCATCAACAATAAGATCATAATGTTATGCTATTAAATTGTAACCAATGATAAGGCATGTAGTCACTTTGTAGTTAATGCAGCTGCAGCACATCAGTCACTAAATATGGACATCTGTTAGGTTTAGTCTGACCACATTAAGAATTATTAGATGCAAATTTTAGCAGTGTGATATTGCAGTCCTAATGTTGTATGTCCAACATTGAATGTGGAAAAAATACTAAAAAAAAAAAAAAAAAGAATATACATTTTATACTTTATGTAAAAAAAAATGGCAACCTTTCTCCTTAAATTCAACATTTTAACAATTCTACTTAGGCTGTGTTCACACGCAGCGTTTTTTTAGCGGTTTTCACCGCGGTTTTCACTATAAAACCGCTAAAAATAAGCTGCACAGTCATTTCTATGCATTTTACACCTTGTGTGCACATTGATGCGTTTTTTACCGCGAAAAAAACGCATCGCGGTAAAAACCGCAGCATGCACATTAATTTTGCGTTTTTTTCCACGGTTTAGGCTTCTGCCATGCGTTTAGAAAACGCTGCGGTAAAAAACGCATCAAAACCGCGCAAAAAACGCACAAAAACCGCCGCGGAAAAATAGGTGCGGTTTCTGGGAAGGGATTCAGGTTTTTGTGCAGAAATTTTCTGCAACGTGTGCACATACCCTGACAGTTTATCCTATAAATATTGACATCATTAAAATTATGTGGAAAAAATAATGGAAGAAGTAGTACTATGAGACGGTTGTGCACTCAGCCAGTTGTTAATGTCTTCTGAATGGGGAATTTTAAATACTTTGATCTCCATGTGTTGAGCTCAGCAGTTGCTACAAATTGACTTAATCCTGTATGTTCTACATTTCTCCTTCATCTGCATTCTGCAGCTATCAACATAACTAGAAAGCATTTGTTTACTGAATTCTATTATTATTTTATTACTTGAATAATATTTTATCTGCGTTTTTATCATTGGCTTTTAGGTTTAGTTATATATTATTACATGCATGTTATTACACGCTATTACTTTTTTGTTGCTGTGTAGGTAAGAAAATGCTCATTAGTAATGAACAAATCTGGAACTGACCCGCCCCCAGAGGCTGTGGGGTACTCGGTGCCGGGCCCGTTGATTTCAATGGAGATGTCACAGTGGCAGGGACCCGGTCCATGGCCTCAGGCAGTCAATGTAAAAGGGGTAGAGTGATGGGGATAAAGTTATTAAGATGATTTGTGACGCCACCTGTGGTTTCTGGTCAGTTTGGCCAGCGCTGCTGGGTTGCTTCTCTGGGACAGATGGTGTGGTGCAGCAATGATGTTGAAGCTCCCCACAGGTGGAGCTGTAGTCCCAGGGCAGTAGTAATAGGTGTTGAGGGAAAGGGATGTAGCAGTGCTGAGTGGGTTGGCGCAGGAAGAAGGCAATGAGACAGCTGAGTGCAGTTCCAGTTCTTTTACTCACGTTCTTGGCACAGACAGGTGCCCGCTTCAATGCAGCGGTCTCCAGACAAGGGGGGCTCAGCCAACTCCCAGGCAGATGGAATTAACCTTTTCAGCACTCCCTTTTGTGTGCCTATTCTGAACGTCTCCTTTCTAGCGCTTATCTGAGGTACTTGCAGTACTGAGTTACACTGAAGTTCCTCTTGCTTGTTGTTACTCAACTCCACTCGTATGCCATGTGACTGTAGCCTGCTTCGGGGACTCCATCCGTCATGTCCCGACTCACACTTAGGTTGCCACCGTGTCTTCGAGTCTTTTGTGGAAATAGAGTGGTCACAACTCCTATTCCTCAGGTTTCTGCTGCAGGAACATGAGTATCCATATAACCTCGGAGACCGGACTCCGGACCATGCGCCTTAAACTTAAGGAAGGGCTCTGCTCTCACCCTAGTCCTTAGTTCTCTTCTCCTTACGTTCCACACTAATCTCTCTTCCTTCTGAAGAACTGACTTCTTTCTTCCCCTCTCTGCTTCTCTTTCTTGCCTTTCTGAATCTCCTTCTCCATCTGCCCTTACTTCCTGTCAGCTTTCCCCTCTTAGTGTCTCTAAGCTCCACCCACCACCCTTCATGAACCAGAGCAACTGCCATAAAGAGTGCTATGCTGTTCTAAGGTGTCTGTGCTGGATGTGAGTGTTGGAGGCTGGTCAGGTGTTCCATCTTACCTGGGGAGAGGGATACTACACCTCAGGAGGAGGTGCAGTATCTCTGTGGTGACTGAACCCTCAGTGGCGCCACATAACCATGTATTACAGTCAGTGATCAAAATCTTTTCCCCACTTTCTCAATCATTAAAAACACTTTTAAGACCAATTTAAATTTGCATTCTAAAGTTTCAGGATCACAAATGCTTTTTGAATTAGCTTATCTTATGCAAAAAGTACTTTTGCGCCACAGTGTGCTGATCCTGGAAAGAAGGCAATTATTTCTGGAAATAATATAAAGGGATAGACACACGAGGTCATTGTGCCACTTCTAGTTGTGCTTGATATTGCAATTCAATGGGATTGAGATGAGCTGCACTACCAGACACAAACTGTGGATAAGAATGGTGTTTTTTCTCTGAAAAAAAAAGGCGCCCCTTGCTCTTGTCCTGGACAACCGTTTTACCAAGAAGAACCTTAACAGTTGAGTTCACATTTACCACTTCCTATTTCAATGAAGACTATATGGAAAACATATCTTTCAAACTAAGAATTTTACTACTATGCCTTTTAAATTCCATTAGCTATATAACAGCTTCTGTCCATCTGGCTGCATACATCTATGATGTTTATTTCAATGTTCATGACATACTGTAGTATCAGAGTAATAATTTAGAAGTTACTGGTCCCAAATGCAAAATTTTTACCGATTTTCCCCGTCAACATTAGCTGCCATTTCTAGTTTTGTTGGCTGCATAGTAGTGCGCAGGGGCTACTGCAAACCTTTTAGTCCTATAATTATACCTTTTTCACATTAGTTGCAGTAGTTATTGTATTCTCCTTTGTGTAACACTAGATGCTCAGAGCCTTAACTATGGTTTCAATGGGGCAAATCACATCTGGGGGGCTCCCATACAGCCCTTCCTAGAGTATAATGCCCCCACAGCTCCCCAAACACACAGTACAGAAGTCACCCCACACAGTATGATGGACCCACAGCACCCTCATACACAGTATGATGCTCATACAGCTTCCCACACAAAGTAAAATACCCACACATACCACGCACATTATGATCTCTAGAATCCATCCCTTTCTCATTATGGAAACAACAAAGACCCTCACTGTTGCCCTGATTCACTCCCGCCTGGACTACTGTAATGCTCTACTAATTGGCCTCCCCCTCACTCGCCTTTCCCCTCTCCAGTCCATCCTTGACGCAGCAGCCAGGGTCGTCCATCCAGCTAGTCGGTATTCAGACGTGTCCACTCTTACCCAGTCATTGCACTGGCTGGCCATTCATTATACAATCCAATTCAAACTGCTTGTTCTCACCCACAAAGCACTCCACAGTGCAGCACCGCCCTACATCTCCTCCTTCATTTCTGTCTATCGGCCTAACCGACCACTGCACTCTGCAAACCACTTTCGACTAACCTCTGCACTAATCCGTACCTCCCAATCCCAGCTCCAAGACTTCTCCTGCGTTGCGCCAGTCCTCTGGAATGCTCTACCCCAAGAAATTAGGACTATTCACAACTTGCACAGTTTTAGGCGCTCCCTCAAAACACATCTGTTCAGAGCAGCCTATCACGTTCCCTAATCAAAGTCATTTTATGTTTGTGTGTGTGTAGCCCATTCACTATCTGAAAGTAACTCTCCATCAAACTCCACCGCACCCAACAGCACCACAAATACTGGCTGGTGAGCGGCTTATGCAGCCTTTATCTATTCCCCACTCCCTCAAGATGGCTAGACCTTCATTGTAAATACGCACCTGTACTTTGTGTCTCCCCCACCCCAGTGTAGATTGTAAGCTCTCAAGAGCAGGATTGACTTATTTTGCTTGAATTATTGTTTTATCTTTAACATTGTTACTTATGACAGTTGTGTATGAACTGCTAAACTGTAAAGCGCTGTGAAATATGTTGTCTCTATATAAAGATTATTATTATTATTACTAGCTGAAAAGCCCTGTGTTGCCCGGGCATAGTAACTAACTACGGTTAGTTATAACAAATTATATTGGCTATAGCTATATATATATAAAGCTGAGTGTATTGCCCCGCCCACTCTGCATAGCCATATTCACTATAATATCCCACATCATCCCGTCAGCCAGAGCTACCGGACTACTACCCCTAATATCCCACATCATCTCGTCAGCCTGGGGTCAGAATCAGAGCGCTGAGTGGAACAGTCCTAACTTCCATATCGGGGATCCCTTTAAGAGAGGCCTGGCGTCAGAACCAGAGCACTGAGTGGATTTGCCTTGACTTCCATACCAATGATCGCTTTAATAGAAGTGTTAGGAACGGCGGAACGCACTAAATAAAAATAATAATAAAGTGCGCTCGCCGCTCGGGATCCACCGTGCAGTAGATGATATGACTGCTGCTAAGTGGTGGCAGGCAAGCAATATGGCGGAAATGTGCACGTGGGTTAAACGTCACCCAGGTGCGCAGAGCAATCTCTGTTAAGTCACAGAGGTGCCAACAAAGACAAATACAATAAGGCTGAGCCTGTTGGAGTCACAGTACTCAGAGTAAATGCACACACGGTATCTGGTCACAGGAGCAGAGCCAAAAACAGCGGAACTGCGTCCGTCTAGACCTACCGTGCGTGCGACGTCGCAACTGCGGACGCCAAGGAGGGCTGCAACTGCAGCGCGGCGTAGGACACTGCCGCTAGACGACAAAGCTAGTATGCAAGCACAATGTCAGACGCTAGCAACTGTGGATGATGTAGTAGTGGCGCACTGGCGCTGACTCTAAGCTTAGTCACTGTCCACATACGTAATATCAGAGGGAAGTGGTTTCAAATGAGTCATTCACCAGAATCATACATTCATCATCATTCACACAGTAGCAACTAGAGACTAAACTAGCGCATGGCGGAATGGCCATGCACGCTTTTTATAGCAGCCAGGACCTTCCGGAAGCTTCCAGATCTCCGAGATGGACCAATGAGATCTGGAGCAGGACCTGAGCACATGACTCCCGATCTCCAATGGGAAATCATCTCATGAGAATGCTCAGTAGGAGGACAATGGCAATCAGGTCTTCCAAACTTGCAGGAACCTCTCTGGTAGAGAGAGCATCCTTAACATGCTCCGCCAAACCTCTCCAAAACACAGAGATGAGGGCTTTGTCAGACCACTCCAGCTCAGAAGCCAGTGTCTGATAACGAACGGCATACTGATTAACCGAGAGGGATCCCTGAGTCAAAGCAAGTAGCTGAAGAGAGGTGTCATGTGTGACCCGTGGTCCCAGGAAGACCTGCTTAATAGCTGTTAAAAACTGAGCAGCGGTCCGAACCTCTGGGTCACCACGCTCCCATAGTGTCGTAGCCCACTCCAACGCCCTGCCCGACAGAAGGGAAACAATAAACCCCACCTTGGCCCGTTCCGTAGGGAATCACGCAGCCAGTAACTCCAGCTGGATAGAGCACTGACTGACGAAACCCCTACAGGAGGTGCCATCGCCAGAAAATTTATCGGGCAACGGGAGGCGGGTAACTGTCGGCGTGTGGGAGGACGTGGACATACGTGAAACCGAGTCAGCGATTGCCTGTACAGCAGCTTCAGTGGATTTTGCAGCTGAGATAGCACTCTCAAGAGTAGCCAACCGGCCCTCCAGCTGCCGAATATACTGTAAGAGTTGCTGCTGTTCTGCCATCACTAGCCAGACACTGGCGCTAGTATAATGTTAGGAACGGCGGAATGCACTAAATAAAAATAATAATAAAGTGCGTTCGCCGCTCGGGGTCCACCGTGCAGTAGATGATATGACTGCTGCTAAGTGGTGGCAGGCAAGCAATATGGCGGAAATGCGCACGTGGGTTAAACGTCACCCAGGTGCGCAGAGCAATCTCTGTTAAGTCACAGAGGTGCCAACAAAGACAAATGCAATGAGGCTGAGCCTGTTGGAGTCACAGTACTCAGAGTAAATGCACACACGGTATCTGGTCACAGGAGCAGAGCCAAAAACAGCGGAACTGCGTCCGTCTAGACCAACCATGCGTGCGACGTCGCAACTGCGGACGTCAAGGAGGGCTGCAACTGCAGCGCGGCGTAGGACACTGCCGCTAGACAACAAAGCTAGTATAGAATCATAGAATCATAGAATCGTAGAGTTGGAAGGGACCTCCTGGGCCATCTGGTCCAACCCCCTGCTCAAAGCAGGATTCGCTAAATCATCCCAGTCAGATGTCTGTCCAGCCTCCATTTGAAGACTTCCATTGAAGGAGAACTCACCACTTCCCGTGGCAGCCTGTTCCACTCATTGATCACTCTAACTGTCAAAAAGTTTTTTCTAATATCTATTCTGTGTCTCCTCCCATTCGGTTTCATCCCATTGCTTCTAGTCTTTCCTTGTGCAAATGAGAATAAAGTTGATCCTTCTACAATGTGACAGCCCTTTAGATATTTGTAGACAGCTATTAAGTCTCCTCTCAGTCTTCTCTTTTGCAAACTAAACATTCCCAAATCCTGCAACCTTTCCGCATAAGACAGGGTTTGCAGACCGGTCACCATTCTGGTCGCTCTTTTCTGAACTTGCTCCAGTTTGTTGATGTCTTTTTTAAAATGTGGTGCCCAAAACTGGACACAATATTCCAGATGAGGTCTGACCAAAGAAGAGTAGAGGGAAATAATGACTTCACGTGATCTAGACTGTATGCTTCTGTTAATACATCCTAGAATTGCATTTGCCTTTTTTGCTGCTGCATCACACTGTTGACTCATATTCAGTCTGTGATCTATTAGTATACCCAAGTCTTTTTCACATGTGCTGTCACTTAGCCCTATTCCTCCCATTCTGTATATGCTTTTTTCATTTTTATTGCCCAGATGTAGTACTTTGCATTTCTCCCTGTTAAAAACCATTCTGTTAGTTGCTGCCCACTTCTCCAGTTTATTTATATCTTTTTGAATCCTCTCTCTTCTCTAGTATTAGCTATCCCTCCTAGCTTTGTGTCATCAGCAAATTTAATCAGTTTACCCTCAATTCCTTCACCTAAATCGTTGATAAAGATGTTGAACAATACAGGGCCCAGGACAGAGCCCTGTGGTACCCCACTTGAGACATTCTTCCAACTGGATGTGCAGCCATTTACGACCACTCTTTGGGTCCGATCACTAAGCCAGTTATGAATCCACCTAACAGTTGCCTTGTCCATTCCATACTTAGTCATTTCTTCAATAAGGATGGTATGAGAGACTTTGTCAAATGCTTTGCTGAAGCGCAATGTCGGACGCTAGCAACTGTGTATGATATAGTAGTGGCGTGCTGGCGCTGACTCTAAGCTTAGTCCCTGTCCAAATATGTAATATCAGAGGGAAGTGGTTTCAAATGAGTCATTCACCAGAATCATACATCCATCATCATTCACACAGTAGCAACTAGAGACTATACTAGCGCATGGCGGAACGGCCATTCACGCTTTTTATAGCAGCCGGGACCTTCCAGAAGCTTCCAGATCTCCGAGATGGACCAATGAGATCTGGAGCAGGACCTGAGCACATGACTCCTGATCTCCAATGGGAAATCGTCTCATGAGCATGCTCAGTAGGAGGACAGAGGGATTTAGCCCCTGGAGAGATTTGCTGCAATGCAATCTCCTCTGCGCTAGATAAACAGCAAGAGACCGCAGAATGTAAGGGTCTGGGTTCCTGCAGAGCAAGCGCAAAAACCTGACGCCTAACAAGAACCCTGGGGTGAGAATCAGAGCGCTGAGGGATTTACCCTAACTTCCATACCGGAGATCCCTTTAAGAGAGACCTGGGGTCAGTACCAAAGCGCAGAATGAATTTACCCTCACTTCCGTACCAGGGATCCCTTTAAGAGAGGCCTGTGGTCCGAAACAGAGCGCTTAGTGGAATTGCACTAACTACCTTACCAATGATCTCTTTAAGAGACCCTGGGGTCAGAACCAGAGCGCTGAGTGGAACGGTCCTAACTTCCATTCCAGGGATCCCTTTTAGAGAAGCCTGGGTTCAAAACAAAAGCACTGGATAGATTTACCCTGACATCCATACCAATGATCCCTTTAAGAAAAGCCTGGGGTCAGAATCAGATCGCTGAGGGATTTGCCCTAACTTCTAGACTGGAGATCCCTTTAAGAGGGAAGATGTGCCTATGGAATGGAGGATGTGTGATGGGTAGTGATGAACGAACGTGCTCGCCACTACTCGGTACTCGCCCGAGTATCACGGTACTCGGTGTACTCTGTGAGCACCGACCATTTCCAAGATTACTCGGCAGGTACTTGGGTCTCCACCCAGCATTTTTGGCGGACTTTACAGACCCAATCACGCTGCAGGGATTGTCTGCCAGGCTATGAAACGCCGCAGCCATCTTTGTTTGCGGTTGTGCAGTGATTGGCTGGCCGCACAGTATCATTAGGCGTATAAGAGACCGGATGCTGCCCTGCTCGGTGGCCCCTTTCATATATCTGTGCAGGGCTGTGTAGGGGTCTATGCGGGGGTCTGTGCGGGGCTGCGCGGGAGTCTGTACGGGGGGTATGCGGGTCTGTGCGGGAGTCTGTGCAAGAGTATGCGGGGCTGTGCGGGAGTCTCTGCGGGACTGTGTGAGGGGCTGTGTGGGGGTATGCAGGGCTGTGCAGAGTTCCCGGCTGATCTGAGGTGATCTGACAGCGTGGGAAAAAATTCAGAAACTTTCCCACGCTATCAAGTTCACTTCAGGTCAGTCGGGGACTCTGCGCAGCCTCAGTGATGAATGCGGGGGTATGTGGGTATGTACGGCGGTATGCGGGCCTGTGCGAGGGTATGCGGATCTGTGCGGGGGTCTGTGTGGGGGTATGCGGGGGACTGTGTGGGTCTCTGCGGGGGTATGCATAGGTCTGTGCGGGGGTATGCGGGTCTGTGCGGGGGTATGCGGTCTGTGCGGGGGTCTTTGCAGGGGTATGAGGGTCTCTGCGGGGGTATGCAAGTCTGTTTGGGGGTCTGTGCCGAAGCCTGTGCGGGGGTATGCTAGTCTTTGCGGGGGTATGGGGGAGTATTCGGGGGTCTGTGCGGGGGCATGTGGGGGTATGCGGGTCTGTGCGGTGGTATGCGGGTCTGTGCGGAGGTATGCAGGTCTGTGCGGGTGTGTATTTGTGTGCGTGTTTGTGTATGCAGGCATCGTCCGATAGGACTACAAGTCCCATCGGGCTATGCCTGCTACAGTGACAGTGATTGACACATTAGCCAATGATGGGACAGTAGTAGTCCCATCATTTGGCTAATGTGTTGTATGTAAAAAAAAATAAAAATAAACATGCACACATATACTGTCCATACTCACCATCTATACTGTGGTGTAGTGACCACTGTGTCCGCTAGGGGGCGCTGTGTGGGTGTCCCAGGAGAGAGGATGAGTGGCAGGATGCTGAATGATCGTTATGTATCCCAAGGTAGGTGGCCTTGGGATGGAAGCTTGAATATGTGTGTTGATCAGCAGAGGTACTGCTGAGCTTTCGTTACACTGTGTCAGGGAGAGCTTTCCAGGTAGCTGGTGAGACGGGCAGAACCAGTTACCTACAAACCCACCTAGGGGTGGTGTCTAGAACGCCATAGTAAAGTGTATGAATGCTTGAAGGACCTGTGATGAGGTCATAGCCATTTAATCCGGTGGGCGTGGCTACGGACCATATAAGGTGGCCCGGATAGGTCACATGAGTAGGTCACATGAGGGAATGCTTGGACCCGATTGGTCCGTATGGAAGGTCTCATGCAAGGAGATGTGTCTGTCTTCCTAACAGCACGTGTGGATGCTGTGTTTAATGGCTGCAAGTGTTTGAGAGTACCCAGGGGAGGGAATGGACGTCTGCAGTGTGGTGAAGCAACCATGAGGTAACCCGGCCATGGGGTGAGATAACTGTGAGGCTAGAGAGCCTACGTTTTGGACACTGCATAACCTGTGTGACTATAGGGTTAACAAAGTGGAGCTCTGTCATGGACGCTATGCTGTTGTATATGAACTTTCTGTTGCTGTTCATGGTTTATGATGCTTAATAAACCGCATGGACTGTTGGAGTTATATGAGAAACCCGTGCCGGACCTGGTTATTTGGCTTCCTAGCAAGTGTCCCCTACCTGAATAACGAGCGCTACATTACAACACCTAATCCCTGAAGCCTTCGATGACCTTAAAAAAATTAAAATAATAAACAAACACTATACTCCCCGCCCGACGTAATCCAATTAATACGATTGTCCCACGACAATCTCCCGTGGAGAGCTGTCACATCAGCTGATGCGACCACTCTCCAGGGGCTCCAGCGATACAATGACGGAGATAATCCTCGGCATTGTATCACTCCACGGCCAACAGGTCATCTGAGTTCACCTGTCACTTTGTGGCACTACAGCAGGAGAATTTTCTCACGCTGTAGTGCAGTAAAGGTAGAGGGTTATCTCCAGTAAGTGTGTCATCGGAGGCCTATAGAGAGGTCACATCTGCTGATGTGACAGCTCTATAGGGGAGATTGTCGTGGGACAATCGTTATTAATGGGACTACGTCGGACAGGGAGTATATTGTTGGCTGTTTTTTGTTTTTCTTTGCAGGTGATCGAAGGCTTCGACTGGAAAGGCGTGTAATAAAAATTTTGAAAAAATGTGTTGTGTTTTAGTTCATTAAAATACTTTATTCTTATGTGGTGTGTTTTTTTAACCCTTTATTAATATAAGATTAATAATGGATAGGCGTCTTATTGACGCCTCTCCATTACTAACCGGGCTTAATGTCACCTTCCAATAGCAAGGTGACATTAACCCCTTATTACCCCATATGCCACTGCTACACGTCAGGGGGACGAGAGGGGCTAAGTGCCAGAATTGGCGCATCTTTAGAGATGCGCCATTTCTGGGGTGGCTGCGGGCTTGTATTTGTAGCCGTGGAGGGGCCAATATCCATGGTTCTTCCTAGGCTATGAAAACTAGCCCTCCGCTGTCTGCATAGCCTTTCTGGCTATAAAATATAAGGGGACCCACTTTATTTTTTTGGGGTCCCCCTATTTTAATAGCCATATATATATTTAAGAAAATGGAGTGAGCTCCCACGCAATTTTCTGTGCCAGAGGGAGAAAGCCAACGGCTGGGGGCCAATATTTGTAGCCTGGGAAGGGGGTAATACCCATGGCTTCTTCCCAGGCTACGAATATCAGCCCGCAGCTGAAAATGACGTAGGGTCCCCCTATATTTTATAGCCAGAAAGGCTACGCAGACAGCTGCGGGCTAATATTCACAGCCTAGGAAGGAGCCATGGATATTGCCCCCCACGGCTACAAATACCAACCCGCAGCCGCCCAAAAAATGGTGCATCTCTAAGAAGTGCCAATTCTGGCACTTAGCCCCTCTTTTCCCATTGCCGTGTAGCGGTGGCATATGGGGTAATAAGGGGTTAATGTCACCTTGCTATTGTAAGGTGACATTAAGCCCAGTTAATAATGAAGAGGTGTCAATAAGACGCCTATCCATTATTAATCTTATATTAATAAAGGGTTAAAAACCACACACATAAGAATAAAGTATTTTAATTAAATAAAACACGACACATTTTTTCATATTTTTTATTACACGCCCAGATCCTAGCGAAGCCATCGATCACCTGCAAAAGAATAAAAAAACAAACACACAATATACTCCCTGTCTGACGTAATCTCATTAATAACGATTGTCCCACGACAAACTCCCCTATAGAGCTGTCACATCAGCAGATGTGACCTCTCTATAGGCCGATGGCACACTGACCGGAGATAACCCTCCAGCCCTCCAGCAGTGTCTCATCGGAGATAAGCCTCTCGCTGTACTGCATACAGTGTGAGAAAATTCTCATGCTGTAGTGCCGCAAAGTGACAGGTGAAGTCAGGTGATCTGTGGGCGGCGGAGTGATACAATGCGGAGGATTATCTCTGTCATTGTATCACTGGAGCCCCTGGAGAGCGGTCGCATCAGCACGGGTGATCGTCGTGGGACAATCGCATTAATTGGATTACGTCGGACACAGGGAGTATAGTGTTGGTTTATTATTTTAATTTTTTTCAGGTGATCGACGGCTTCGGGGATTAGGTGTAGATGGTGAGTATGAACTATATGTGTGCATGTTTTTTTTTACATTGAACACATTAGCCGGATGATGGGACTACTATTGTCCCATCATTGGCTAATGTGTCAATCACTGTCAGTGTAGCAGGCATAGCCCGATGGGACTTGTAGTCCCATCAGAAGATGCCTGCATACACAAACACACACATGCACACGCAGGCCCCCACACAGACCCCCGCACAGCCATGCATACCCCCGCACAGTCCCCTGCACAGCCCAGCAAACTTACGCACAGCCCCGCACAGACTCCCGCAGAGACCCCCGCACAGCCCTGCATACCTCCGCACAGCCCCGCACAGACTCCCGCACAGCCCCGTATACCTCCGCACAGACCCCTGCACAGCCCAGCATACCTCCGCACAGCCCCGCACAGACTCCCGCAGAGACCCCCGCACAGCCCCGCATACCTCTGCACAGCCCTGCACAGACTCCCGCACAGCCCCATATACCTCCGCACAGCCCTGCATACCTCTGCACAGCCCCGCACAGACTCCCGCATACCCCCGCACAGACTCCCGCACAGCCCCGTATACCCCCACACAGCCCCCCGCACAGACCTTCACACCCCCGTACAGCCCCGCATAACTCTGCACAGCCCCGCACAGACTCCCGCAGAGACTTCCGCATACTCCCGCACAGACCCACGCACAGCTCCGCATACCCCGCACAGCCCTGAACAGACTCCCGCACAGCCCCGTATACCTCCGCACAGACCCCTGCACAGCCCAGCATACCTCCGCACAGCCCCGCACAGACTCCCGCAGAGACCCCCGCACAGCCCCGCATACCTCTGCACAGCCCTGCACAGACTCCCGCACAGCCCCATATACCTCCGCACAGCCCTGCATACCTCTGCACAGCCCCGCACAGACTCCCGCATACCCCCGCACAGACTCCCGCACAGCCCCGTATACCCCCGCAAAGCCCCCCGCACAGACCTTCACACCCCCGTACAGCCCCGCATAACTCTGCACAGCCCTGCACAGACTCCTGCACAGCCCCGCATACCCCCGCACAGACCCACGCACAGCTCCGCATACCCCGCACAGCCCTGAACAGACTCCCGCACAGCCCCACATACCCCTGCACAGCCCCCAGCACAGACCTTCACACCCCCGCACAGCCCCGCACAGACTCCTGCACAGCCCCGCATACTCCTGCACAGCCCTGCACAGACTCCCGCACAGCCCCACATAACTACGCACAGCCCCGCACAGACTCCCGCATACCCCCGCACAGACCCCCGCACAGCCCCGTATACCCCCGCACAGCCCCCCGCACAGACCTTCACACCCCCGCACAGCCCCGCACAGACTCCTGCACAGCCCCGCATACTCCCGCACAGCCCTGCACAGACTCCCGCACAGCCCCACATAACCACGCACAGCTCCGCATACCCCCGTACAGCCCCCAGCACAGACCTTCACAGCCCTGCATAACTACGCACAGCCCCACACAGACCCCCGCATATCCCCGCACAGACTCCCGCACAGCCCTGCATACCCCTGCACACACCCCCGCATACTCTCGCACAGCCCCGCACAGACTCCTGCACAGCCCAGCATACCCCCGCACAGCCCCCCCGCATACCCCTGCACAGACCCCCGCATACCCCTGCACAGCCCTGCAATACCCCTGCACAGACCTCTGCACAGCCCCGCATACCCCTGCATAATCCAGATGTTTTTAGACCTTAAAAGGACCCCCGGGGGGATCGCTGTAAAAATGCTCCGGTCTCCGAGCATTTTAGTGCTCGGTCATCACTAGTGATGGATATATGGGCATGGGAGGGGTGATTCATTTCTGTCATGTGCTCTCTGCTCCTTTCTGGGGGGCAGACAATGGCTGAGAGCTTACAGTTGTGGCCAAAAGTATTGACACCCCTGCAATTTTGTCAGATAATACTCATTTTCTTTTTGAAAATGATTGCAAACACAAATTCTTTGGTATTATTATCTTAATTTAATTTGTCTTAAATGAAAAAACACAAAAAGAATTGTCCTAAAGCCAAATTGGATATAATTCCACACCAAACATAAAAAAGAGGGTGGACAAAAGTATTGGCACTGTTCGAAAAATCATGTGATGCTTCTCTAATTTGTGTAATTAACAGCACCTGTAACTTACCTGTGGCACCTAACAGGTGTTGGCAATAACTAAATCACACTTGCAGCCAGTTGACATGGATTAAAGTTGACTCAACCTCTGTCCTGTGTCCTTGTGTGTACCACATTGAGCATGGAGAAAAGAAAGAAGACCAAAGAACTGTCTGAGGACTTGAGAAACCAAATTGTGAGGAAGCATGAGCAATCTCAAGGCTACAAGTCCATCTCCAAAGATCTGAATGTTCCTGTGTCTACTGTGCGCAGTGTCATCAAGAAGTTTAAAGCCCATGGCACTGTGGCTAACCTCCCTAGATGTGGACAGAAAAGAAAAATTGACAAGAGATTTCAACGCAAGATTGTGCGGCTGTTGGATAAAGAACCTCGACTAACATCCAATCAAGTTCAAGCTGCCCTGCAGTCCGAGGGCAATCCCATAGAACACCTGCTGAGAGATCTAAAAATGGCAGTTTGGAGAAGGCACCCTTCAAATATCAGGGACCAGGAGCAGTTTGCCAAAGAAGAATGGTCTAAAATTCCAGCAGAGCATTGTAAGAAACTCATTGATGGTTACCGGAAGCGGTTGGTCGCAGTTATTTTGGCTAAAGGTTGTGCAACCAAGTATTAGGCTGAGGGTGCCAATACTTTTGTCTGGCCCATTTTTGGAGTTTTGTGTGAAATGATCAATGTTTTGCTTTTTGCTTCATTCTCTTTTGTGTTTTTTCATTTAAGACAAATTAAATGAAGATAATAATACCCAAGAATTTGTGTTTGCAATCATTTTCAGGAAGAAACTAAGTATTATCTGACAAAATTGCAGGGGTGTCAATACTTTTGGCCACAACTGTATGTTCCTGGGGATGCTAGATTTCTCCCAATCGGTCAGTGTCAGCTGATTTGTTGTGGAGTGAGAAAACTGTTGCTCATAGCAACCAATCACAGCTCAGCTTCTTTTAAACAGCTCTGGTGAAATGAAAGTTGTTTCGTGATTGGTTGGTGATACACACACACACACATATAATCAATTTTATATATAGATAGGTAGATAAATAGAAAAAACAGCAGCACAAACTTGAGCATATTTTGGGTGCAATACTTCCTGAGTAATGCGGTTGTCCAACCCAAAATATAAATGGAAAAAAAATCAGGCTTGACAAAGACCGTGCTGTGAGGTCGAAACGTTGCACCACTTGGTGCTGGATTAAAGTCCACAAATTTTCCTTGAACTGGACTGCTGCCTGATTTTTTCCATATAGATAGATAGATGATGGCCTGCACAGCCCCACTCACAATATAAAGGCCCCCACACCTGTGTAATACCAATACAGCTCCTCCACACAAAATATGATGGCCCCACAGTAGTCAACACACAGTATAATGCTCTCATATTCCATTACAAGTATTGACACTATAAAAAAATAAACAGTTCTAAAATAACGGTAAGGATCCCATTTATTAAAACTGGCATTAAACAGGTCAGTCCTAATGAAGGGGTAAATGTTATATGTGCTAAATTTATTAAAAATTAATGAAGGAATTAGGTGCATCTCACATCTTACTGAATTAGGTACATCTTACAATTGTTGTGAGCTTTTAATAGAGATGTGACTGAAGTACATTTCTTGCATAAGTTATGTCACTTAAGTGGCATAACATTTCTTAAAGTACATTTGCAGCCATAAACATGTCCTGTCCCACCAATGCGCTTTCCATTTTGGTGAAAATGTCAAAAGTTGCAAAAGTTTTGCACAACGCCTGAGTTTTCTGGTGGAAATGCCTTAATAACCTGGGTATTATATAACTTAACCGTGGATCATAAGGCACATTCAGCGTCCCAGAGCAGGTAGAGCGACATGATGACATCGTCAGACTCTATAGTAACTGTTTGACTGTAGAAGCCATGCACCATCCCTCCCGGAGGAGCAAATGAGCAAACTAATAAGGAACCCGGGTAGCTGTACAAAGGACTGGTGAGGGATCAGTAAGTGAATTTTATTTTCAGACTTTATTTTCAGACTTTGAATGGTCTGTTTATAGATTTTAAAAAAGGTGTAGACAACCTCTTTAAAACATTTTATCGAGTCCATTATATATTTTATCTTGCCACATTCGCAGTAACCTGGAAACACAATTGGTTGTGGTGGATATATGCTGCCTTCATTGTGTCAGGCTAAAAGGAGCTAAATATTAATATTCTGGCCTGAGCTTTGACATTAAGGAGGCGGGTTCCAGAGCTGTGACACTAAGAAGACTGGGCTGAGAGCTGTGACATTGGGGAGGTGGGTTCCAGAGCTGTGACACTAAGAAGAATGGGCTATGAGCTGTGACACTGAGGAGGAGGGTTCCTGAGCTGTGATATTGTATGAGGGTGAACTGTGATTACACCAGGATAGTACTACGACCCTGTGGTGTTGTCATGCCGCCTGTCACGCCGCTCTCACCTGGGGGCGGGACCCTGTGCCCGACGTCACCACTTCTGGTGCCGCGGCCGCTCCGGGGATCCCTTTGGGTGCGCACGCGCACCTCTCGCACTTAGTCACATGGCTGCACAACGTTGCTAGTGCGCATGTGTGCTCTTCTCAGTTCTAGCTGCAGCCTTGCCCTCTCTGTGGTCCTGGAAGACCTGACCCAGAAGTTCCTGTTGCTCCTGCCCTATATCAGGCTACCTCTTCCTATGGGAGGTGCCTGATTATTGTTGTGTTTCCTGGCTTGGTCTGCTTGGTCCTTGCCTGGCTGTGCGCTGTATTCGGATCCTCTGCCTTGTGCTCTGTTCCTGTACTCTGCTTTGTGCTCTGTTCCTGAACTCTGCCTTGTGCTCCGTTCCTGTATTCTGCCTTATTCTGCTTCATTGTGGGTCGCCCTCCCAGGGCTGTGGGGTACTCGGTACCGGGCCGGTGTCAGCGGGATGTGTCACAGCAGCAGTGACCCGGTCCGTGGTCCTGGGCGCCCAAGTAATGGGGGAAATGAAATGGTGGAATGTAGTTGATTAAATGAATAGTTTGTGACGCCACCTGTGGTATTCGGCAAGTGAGATGTTAAGCCGACGCTGCATGCAGATCCTCTGGGACTGGTGGTGTGTTGCAGCCAAGATGGTGAAGCTCCCCACAGGTGGAGCTGTAGTCCCAGGGCAGTGTAGATGTAGGGGTAGAGGAGAAGCACAGGCGGTGTAGAAGCTGGTACCTTGATGTAGTGGTACAGGGTGTGTTAGTGCAGGAATAATTGGAGGACACCAGGGCATGTAGTTCCAAAGCTTTACTCACAGTCTGTAGTGCACACAGGTGCCTGCCTCCGTGCTGTGTCCTCCGGGTCAGGGACTCAGTCAACCTCCAGGTCAGATGGAATGCTCCTTTTCAACACTCCGCCAACATGTGCCTTTCTGAACGTCTCCTCTTATAGCGCCTTTGGTGTGAAGTACTCCTAGTACTGAGTTACACTGGAGTTCCTCCTGACAGATGTTCCCAAGAACTATACTTGTACGGCAGACAGCTGTAGCCTGCTTCGGGGACTCCTCACTCCTAAGTCCCGGCTCACTATCCAAGTTGCTGTTGTGCCCTCAAGTCTTAGATGGGAGTAGTGTATTTACAGCTCACTACTCCACCGGTGTCTGCTGTAGGACCATTAGTATCCATTCAACCTCGGGGACGGGTCCCCGGCCTTGCGCTTAGAACTTCTAGGCAGGGTTCTCTCCTAACCCACGTCCTCTGTTCCCTTTTACTCCTACGTTCCGTACTTGTCTCTCCTTCTTATGGAAGATCAGGTTTCCGTTCAATGTCTTTCTCCTTCTTTCCTTTCCCGTGCCAGCAGACCCAGGTCACTGAGAACTGCTGCAGCACCTCCTTCCTCCATCCCTCTCCCAGGGATCTTCTCTCCTCACACCTCTCTCCGACTCTGAACTGAACTGCACTCTGAAATCCTAAACCTTCCCACTTTTTTATGTATTCTAACTCCACCCGCCTCCCAGCACGTTTCGTGTTCCAAGCAGGGAGCCACCAAAGGTGCTCTGCTACACTCCAAGCAGGGAGCTGCAATGTGGCTTTGCTGAACTACTGTGTTGTGTGGGATGCAAGTGTTGGAGCGTGGTCAGGAGCCTCCAACCTACCTAGATGGTGGGGTATCACACCTCAGGAGGAGGTGCAGTACCTCTGTGTCAACTGAATCCTCAGGGGTGCCACACTTGCACACGCTCTGGTTCTGCTCTGTGCTCTGTCATACTCCTTTGCACACGCTCAGCTCCTACCTTGTTCCTGTCGTGCTTCTCAGCACACCCTCTGTCTAACCTTGCACTCAGGCGTGCTCTCTGCGCACACTTTGTCTAACTCTGTAATCAGACATGCTCCTTCACACGCACCCTGCTTTGCTCGCACCTGGGTGTGCTGGTCTGTGCACACCATACGTGCTCTCGTGTACCCGCCTTGCACTATCCTGTATCTAGCTCACTCCTGTGTACATGCCTTTTATTGCCCTGTACTCTCCGTGCTCCCATACACTCTCCCTGTTTTGTCCTATACCTTGTGTGTCTCTGTGTCCATGCTTTGCACACTCTTGTACTCTGCACATTTCCTGTTCCTAGACACACTCACTTGTGTCTCCTGTGAGCCATCCACCTGGTTCCAGCAGTCGTGGTACCTCACCCCCTTGGGCTTGCCCCTGACACTCCCTGTATAGGGGGTGGTCCTCACTAGGTCAGCTCGCCCTAGGTGGGTTGGTGCCATGACCCAGAGGGTCCACTCCAGGAGTCATCACAGGTGTTTGCCTGCTGCAGCTAAGAGCTGGAGCTACGAGTTTAGGGAATCTGTGTGCTGGGGGGTGGGGCCTAGTGTCGGCTGTCTAGAGCTGTAAGAGAAGCTTCCAGAAGAGGAAGAGAGACTGCCCTGAGAGACACTATGTGTGTGGAGCAGCTTGTGAGAAGCAAAGAGATTGAACGCTGTAAGAGACTGTGTCCTGCAACCCTTCATCTTGGGAGTCTGAGACCTTGCTGTGGAACAAAGACTGAGCATTCCTGAGAGCTGTGTGACTGTGGAGCTCTGTGGAGTCCCTGTTGTGTTGAGCTGAGAAGCAATATTGGACAGACATTTTATACAGAAACAGGTGTATTGCTTCTAGGAGAATTTGTGAGGACTACCGGAGGAGAGAAAGCATTTTGAGGCTACAGAACTATAAGTCAAGACAAGGAACCTTGTGTTGCTGCAACTTATTGGCGCCAAAGATTTGGGACTGGCTGCAATCTATATGCCTGAGAGGAGACTTACCTCAGGTTAAAGGTACTGTACCATAGTCATACTGTAGATACCCGGGTATCCCTAGTTGGAGCGCTTAAGGACCTTTGTATCATATTTATATGTATTGTTATTGTAGGTTTTTGTAGGTTATACTCAGTATACCATTCTAGGGGGTCCCTTGATATCACTACATTCAATTTACACCTGTTCTCTGAGTACCTGAATTGACCTTTCTCATAGGTAAATTTATTTCAAATCCTAGTGTAATACATTCTTCAGGGAACCTTGGATTAGCATAGTGATTTCAGCTCCGGCTTAGTGAGTGTACTGTATAAGGGTATTCAATTTGTTTCTTCCACATACTAAGTTCTACTTTATCTGCTGTTTGAGTAAAGACTATTTTGGGATTTCTGCCTCAGTCTCGGTTTGTGACCCACTGGATCTTTTTCGAACCTCCGGTCATTACAATATTGAGATGGTATGGCCCAATCTCACACTGCTCCACTGCACATAAAAGTTGGACCGGACTCAGCAAGTCCTTGCCCTGATGAGCAGAGCACGCTACACTTTTTGATGCTGAATTCTGTTAACATAGTCACTGTGCATGTGACAGAGCTGACGATGACAGTGAGTATAAAGTCAATATCGAGAGCGATGTTTGCTGCGTGAAGGATCAATTGTGCTGGTCGTCAAGAAAGAAGCAGAGCTCAGGGAAGTCACCAACTTGACAATTTGCTAGTGAGTCCCTCCATGTGATTGGGCCCAGGGAAGCTGTCCTCTACATCTCTGCCTGGCACTGTAAGTCACCTTTACCCCATCTTTCAGTCTCAGCTTTGTATACGTTAAATATAATATATGCAGTATTGGAGGCCAACTGGCTGCTACCATATTTGACAGAACGGATGGCACAACACCTGCTACGTCATGCCACGTCCTCACAGTTTACAAACTGTGATTTATAATCATCTGTGAAATGTAAAAACTTACCATGGCATTAGCAATTGTCAAATATTAGCATGAATATATCTCAAAAAAGCACAACATGTTGCTATCAGCGGTTATGCACACAGTGGGGTCATAGGTCAGACAAATGTAAATGAAACTAATAATCCAACCTTACTTATACACATCATGGAGCAGGTCGGAGAACTAATGATTGTAGAGCAGAAGTAGACTGCGTGGGTTTACATGTGATACTTTATGGCCAGCTGTAAGATCTGATACATATCTAATTTACTTAATGATATATTGAGCCATATCCTCTGGTCATAACCCACATGGTAGGAATGATACAATTTTAACAAAAGACTGACCCAGAAAGTAACCGGTCCTTCATCTACACTAGCTGAAATCTATTTCCTAGTAACTGCTATAAACAGTACAATTCTGGGATACGAGATCGTAGGTATAAAAGAAACAATTATGCTAGAAATAAAAATGGATTCTGTGAAATAATGGCATTTGCAGATTGCATAATTGCAAACTTTATTATTGTTTTTCTTCAACAAAATTATTTGTGATTGGACTAAGTGGTTCGGTGCTGGAGGACAAGAATGAAGAAAACTAGCAGATGCTGGGCTATGGCTGAGGACTAGAGGTACTAAAACTTAGAAAATTCAATTCACTGGAGTTTTTCTCATTGGAATTTTTTTACATGTCCGAGTAAGATACATAAAAATACAAAAGAGAAGCTGAAATGCTGAGAACTACATTCATGTTCAGCCCCCTGGGCCTTATAAGGGGAAATACAACTCTGTAAGAAATCGACTGTTGGCAAAACAGTAGTGAAGCTTTCTTCATCATTAGAGAGGAGTCCTGAAGAAATGACAGGAGCGGAGAGAGCGTAGAGGTAGAAGAAGCATAGGAGGGTTGTATAGCATCATAAGAAAGTAGGCAAGACCTAAAAAAGGGGGCAACAATTGCCATTTCATTTTCTCGGGATCCAAGGGTTAACGTTTCTCCGTGCGGAGAGTGAGATGTCAAGCATGCCGAGGTGAGGAGACTTTTAAGCCCCGATGCTCCTCTGGGAAATATGGAAATTGTCTCTTCAGAGAGGAAGAAGACTAGAACTCTAGTGCCACCTGTAGGAAGTAGAAATCGTAAAAGTCAAAATCGACCCTCTAACGAGCTTTGTTACATGACTTAGGGTACCGTTACACTTAGCGATGCACCAGTGATCCCGACAATGATATGGATCGCTGGTGCATCACTAAGTGGTTGCTAGTGAGCTGCCGCACAGGCAGATCTCACCAGCGACATAGCAGGGGTCGGCGGTCGTTACTTACCAGTCAGACGCGGCGATCCTGATGTCCTCACGCCCGCGTCCACGCGTCGCTCGTCGGCGCCACAGGAAGCCCAGCAGGAAGCGCCCGACGGGAAATGGTCCAGGACGTTCTCGTGCGACCAGCGATGAGCAGCGGGGGGAGCCGGTCGGATGTAAGTATCAGACATAGCGATATCGCTAGCAATATCGCTGCTACGTCACAAAATCGGTGACGTTTCAGCGATATTGCTAGCGATATCGCTATGTGTAACGGGGGCTTTAGGATAAAAGCCAAAACCAGAATCTCAATTTGCAAACACTGTGTTTCGGGGTGCTGCCCCTCATCAGTGCAAAGTGTGAGGAGCATTGCGTCTTCAAAGTCTCCTCATTTCGGCATGCTAGAAACGTTACCCCTTGGATCCAGGTCATACACCTCTCACGCAGCCAAACCTGATCTCACACATTGCACTGATGAGTGGCAGGACCCCAAAACACAATGTTTGCAAATTGAGATTCAAGTCTCGTTAAAGGGTCGATATTGACTTTTAGGATTGCTACTTCCTATAGGTGGCACTAGAGTTCTAGTCCTCTTCTTCTCTGAAGAGACAATTTTTGTATTTCGTTTTCTGGCACACAGGCAACCCAAATTTATTTAGAGTCCTAATAAACTTGCAGTTTCTTACTCCAGCTGGTTTTGGTTTCAAGATTTGAAATGCCAATCTTGATTTACCTTCTTAAAGAGGTTGTTTAGTGTTATGTAAATAAAGCTTAAAGGTGTTTTCCAGGGCTACAAAAAATAGTTTTGCTATTGTTAACCAGTGAACAATACAATTTCACTGATACTTCTTTATATACCAAGTACTTCATTTGTGTGTCTATGGATATCTGCATCTTGGAAAGCTGTTGCAGCATTCTTGTCTTTTACCCTGAGACATAAAATTCTGATTTACAGCAAAACATGAATGAAGCTTAATGCAATTCAGAGCATTAACTTCAGTAAATACAAATTAAGCAAACTCTAATTATCTGCTTTGCTGACTTCACAGAGTGAATATTTCTTAGAATGAGAGCTAGAACTGTACTAAGAAGCTGCTGTAACAGATGCTAGGGATTATTACTATAACCCATTTTCTGTACTTACTTCCACAATAACTAACTTGTGAATTTTAATTATTTTCTAAAGGCAGTACTTACTTTCTTAGCCACAGTAAAGACCAATATAGTTTACAGACGTTTTGCAAAAATGACAAAACTTGTTATGAATAGTTAAAAACCCATACAATTATTTTTTTTTCTGTAAGATATAATACTATCGCATCATCTAAAATGTACATTAAGGAGATTTATCAACATCAGAATCTCGCAGACTTTTTGAAAAGGTCTTTAAAAAAAGAAAAACTACAATTTTACTGTCTATTTCTAATGTAGGCTATTGTTCCACATTTCAATTAAAGGGTTATTCTCAAGTTTGGAAGTTATCCCATCTCATTACATGGGATAACTTCCCAGTCTCTTAGAGCCCGATCACTGGACCCCCATCAGTCTGGAGAATCTGGGCTTTGAAGATCTCTGTGTGAATGGAGCTGTGGTCAATCATGCACAATTCAACTTCATTCATACTTATGGAAAACCAGTCAAGCGCAGCACTCGGGTATCTCTGGCAGTCATATTAAGAATGAATGGAGTGGCACTGTGCATGATTGACCACCTATTTTCACAGGTCCTTGTTTTCAGGGTCGACTAGGGCGCGCCAGTTGTTGGACCTCCAGCAATTGGGAAGTCATCCCCTATCCTAAGGATACGGGATAACTTCTAAACTTGAGTATTCCCCTTTAAGGCTCATATACACAGGTCAATAATAAGTTACTGATCACAGGCCTTTGTTTAAATAACTCCAATTGGAAGACGACAAACAAAATGCTTGTTCATTGCCTTTTTGAATCATTCATGTAGGTCATTAAGTCATCATTGACGGTTGTACAATGCCCAGTGTAAACAGGTTCAACTACTGTCAATATACATTTTGTGTGGTGACAGAATGGCCATTAATGAGCACCAATCATTGTCAATCGGAGCAAGTTTATGGGGTGGAATCTGATCATCCAAATGGACCTTAATGCTTGAATTGATAAATCTCAATCTAAAGTTTTTTTTTTGTTGAAACCCTGAGCTGTGCTTTCTGTCACCCAAGTGTCACGGAAAAATACAAGAATGTGGTCTATCGCAAGAATTCTGTTAAAGGAAATTATTGTCAAACTTACTCAACCCTTTGAGCTGACTGGTATAACAAAAGGTCAAGAATAGGGTTGAGCGAGCATAATCGTGGGTAATCAATACTTGGCGAGTAGTGAAGTACTCACGGTACTTGGAGCATACCAAGTATTTCACTACTCACCTCGCAGTACTCGGATCTCCCGCCCAGCATTTGCCAATCACAGTAATGCCGCAGCCTTCTTGGTTGTGGGCAGCATTACTATGACTGGTTTGTCACCTTGCCGCCGCCATTTTCTGCACATTGCATGCAGAACACAGCTAGTGTAGGGAGAGTGTGAGCAGCTGCGACGGAGAGTTGTGTTTGTGCAAATCATCCAGAAATCCTCTGTAAAACCCAAAAGCTCTTTTCAGAGCTGAAGGTATAAGGTCAGGGACTGAGTGGTGACAGTTTTCCCAGCTATTTTTGGGGTCTCATTTACCCCTGCAGGCCAGTTTTTTTGTGCTGTTGCGGTGCTGTTTTCACAGTGAATAGGACGCACACACGGTACTGCACAACTGACACACAGCCAGCACCGCTGTCTTGTGTGGTGACTGGGGTGCGCAATCTCGCCTTAAACCTCGGGGCGAATTGTTAGTGGCAGCACCGCTGTCTTGTGTGGTGACTGGGGTGCATAATCTCGCCTTAAACCCCAGGGCAATTTTTTAGTGGCAGCACCGCTGTCTTGTGTGGTGACTGGGGTGCATAATCTTGCCTTAAACCTCAGTGCAATTTTTTAGTGGCAGCACCGCTGTCTTGTGTGGTTACTGGGGTGCGTAATCTCACCTTAAACCTCAGGGCAATTTTTTAGTGGCAGCACCGCTGTCTTGTGTGATGACTGGTGAGCGTAATCTCGCCTTAAACCTCGGGGCAATATTTTAGTGGCAGCACCGCTGTCTTGTGTGGTGACTGGGGTGCATAATCTCACCTTAAACCTCAGGGCAATATTTTTGAGCTGCTGCGGTGCTCTATGTAAAACACAAAGCAGTACTAGGCTGTAGTGCTACCTTCCACAAAGCACTAACTGCTCCTTGTTCCCCAATATCTGCATCTGAACATCTGTAACTATGGCAGAAAAATCCAAAATGCCTAAAAAGGCTGTGGGGAAGGGACAGGGACGTGGACGTGGAGTTGTCATTGGTGCTCAACAAGGCACAGAGTCTGGGAGACAGAAGAAGGTTGATGCATCTAGGTTCCTGGCGAAATTTCCCGGTCTGGAACATAAACGCGTCTGGAAGGCAGAAGAACAAGAGCAGATACTGTCTTGGATGACTGATAAGGCCTCAACGAAATGTTCTAGCAGCACCCAATCGACCATGACAAAACAGTCTACTGTCCATACAGAGAATGCTGGGTCATCCTATTCTCAACCTGTTCCTAGTTCATCACCCGGTCAGGAGTCACAGGAAACATTTGATCCCAACCTTGGTCACTCCGAGGATCTGTTTGATTAATTTCCTTTCATTGCCTCTGGCCTCTCACCGCGTGACATTGAAGAGGAACGTGAGGGGGTATCGTCTGTTGATGATGGCCAAATATTTGAAACCCCACGGCCAGAAGAAAGCCACTTTCATCCACGTGATATACCGGGTGAAGAGGTGGAGGCTGATGGTGATGACACACAGTTACCATCTGGCCAGTCGCCAATATCAACACGGAAGGAGGATGACATGGATGACGAGGTGGTCGATGATGAGACCACCGATCCGACCTAGACTGTTAGTACGCATAGCCAGCACAGCAGCACAGAGGAAGCAGGTGGATACGTAATACCAACAAAGGCACCAAGGGCTACTGGTTTGAGCAGAGTGTGAAGTGTGTCAACTGTTGCCAAGAGCAATCCCTCTGTGCCCCAAGTCAAGGCAAGGGTGCGTTCAGCTGCTGTCTGGAAATTTTTTTCCGATAGTCCTTCTGTCTTTCTGAGCCAAATGTTGTCATCTGTTACCACCCACCTTTCGTGTCTACCTTTTTCCTCATAGATTGTAAGCTTGCGAGCAGGGCCCTCATTCCTCTTGGTATCTGTTATGATCTATGTGATTATTATGCTGTAATATCTATCATCTGTACATGTCCCCTCTGAAATGTAAAGTGCTGCGGGATATGCCGGCGCTATAGAAATAAAATGTATTATTATTATTATTATTATCTGTAGCATCTGCCATAGGAAGCTGAGCAGAGGCCAGGGCAAAGGTAACCAAAGCACCACCAGCATGCGGAAACACATGGCAGTCAAGCACCCTAGTCGGTGGGCTGAACAACAGGGTACCAAATCAGTGTCTGCGACTGCGGGACAAACCACTGCCATGTCGCCTGTGATACGTCCTTTCCAATCTGCTGGGCAGGAAGCAGATAATCATCATACCTCTTGCTCACAAGCTACGGTTGCACAGACACAGGCCACAACAAGCTCATCCACTTGTTTGTCCCAAGAAAGCATCCAATTGTCCGTGCCCCAGATGTATGAAAGGAGGCGCAAATACCAAACCACACACCCACAAGCAAAAATACTAAACGCGCATATTGCCAAGTTGCTAGCCGTGGAGATCATAGAATCGTAGAGTTGGAAGGGACCTCCTGGGCCATCTGGTCCAACCCCCTGCTCAAAGCAGGATTCGCTAAATCATCTCAGTCAGATGTCTGTCCAGCCTCTGTTTGAAGACTTCCATTGAAGGAGAACTCACCACTTCTCGTGGCAGCTTGTTCCACTCATTGATCACTCTAACTGTCAAAAAGTTTTTTCTAATATCTAATCTGTGTCTCCTCCCATTGCTTCTAGTCTTTCCTTGTGCAAATGAGAATAAAGTTGATCCTTCTACAATGTGACAGCCCTTTACATATTTGTAGACAGCTATTAAGTCTCCTCTCAGTCTTCTCTTTTGCAAACTAAACAATCCCAAATCCTGCAACCTTTCCTCATAAGACAGGGTTTGCAGACCGGTCACCATTCTGGTTGCTCTTTTCTGAACTTGCTCCAGTTTGTTGATGTCTTTTTTAAAATGTGGTGCCCAAAACTGGACACAATATTCCAGATGAGGTCTGACCAAAGAAGAGTAGAGGGAAATAATGACTTCACGTGATCTAGACTGTATGCTTCTGTTAATACATCCTAGAATTGCATTTGCCTTTTTTGCTGCTGCATCACACTGTTGACTCATATTCAGTCTGTGATCTATTAGTATACCCAAGTCTTTTTCACGATGTTGCCGTTTAGGCTTGTGGGGACACAGTCTTTCCGTGATCCTTTGGCTGTGGCTGCCCCACGATACTCGGTTCCCACTTGTCCACGTGTCTGTTATAAGATGGACCTTTCCGGTTACGGCGTTGGTGAGAGCACGCTTTAGATTGTTTAAGACCGAGGAGGATGGCAGGAACAGGCTAAGCCACTAGGAAACCAGAGAGGTTGGTAACTCAGCGGATTGCAGACCCCTGATCCTAACAACACTGTTACACTGCTCCGCCATACTCACCCGGCCTCCGCTCCCACGCCGCAGTCGCCCTCCGCTTCCACGCCGCAGCCTCTCTCCACCCGACGGCCGCGGCGGTCACCTGAGACAGGCCCGCGACCGATGCCTTCCCTGCATGCTATGCACATGCGCCATAGGCTGCGGCCGCGCCTCCTTCCTGCTTCTTATGCTCCGGCTGTGCCCTGACCCGGAAGCACCTTTGGACCAATGGCTGACCAGACGGGGCCATATCAGGCCGCTTCCCCCTGAGGGAGGCGCCTGATTGTTGTGTTTCCTGACACTCCGGCCTCGCTCCATCGTGCACACTCTGCTCCTGCAGTTCCTGTCTCGGCTGCTTCTCACAGCAGCTTCCCAGTCCTGCCTTGTGTTCCTGCCGTCCTACTCCAGTCCTGCCTTGTGTTCCTGCCGTCCTACTCCAGTCCTGCCTTGTGTTCCTGCCGTCCTACTCCAGTCCTGCCTTCAGTGTTCCTGCCGTCCTACTCCAGTCCTGCCTTGTGTTCCTGCCGTCCTACTCCAGTCCTGCCTTGTGTTCCTGCCGTCCTACTCCAGTCCTGCCTTCAGTGTTCCTGCCGTCCTACTCCAGTCCTACCTTGTGTTCCTGCCGTCCTACTCCAGTCCTGCCTTCAGTGTTCCTGTCGTCCTACTCCAGTCCTGTCTTCAGCGCTCCTGCCGTCCTACTCCAGTCTCAGTCTTACTCCGGTCCATCCTGAGCCGCCCCTCTCGGTACCGGCTACCGTGGTACTCGAACCCCTGGGCCTGCTCCTAACGGTCCCTGTATAGGGGTCGGTTCCACCTGGCAGCTCGCCCGGGGTCCCTCGGTGCCACGGTCCAGAGGGTCCACTCTCGGAGTTCCCGCTCCTGACCACCCGCGCTAACAGTACGATCAGGCCATGGACTCCGCCGGTACTACGGCTGCTACCCAGAAGGAGTTGCTATTCCTACGGGAGAATCAGGGGCGCATTATGTCAATCATGAAGTCGATGGACACCCGTTTGTCGGCCTTACAGGTGGCCGATCCTGGAAATGCCACTCAGCTGGCCAGTCTCCAACAGGAGCTGGGTCAGCAGCAAGATACTCAAACCCACATTTTGTCCTACATGACCTCCTTTGATAGTCGCTTGTCGGCCCTCCAGGCTGCCGCTGCAGTGCCGACTCCTCCCCCTGCGTCTACTGCTCCTCCGACGCCCCGCCTCGCCAAGCCGCCTCGTTTCACCGGGGATCCCAAGCTCTGTAGGGGGTTCTTAAATCAGTGTAGTCTCCACTTTGAATGGCTGCCGCAGCAATATCCCTCGGACCGGGCCAAAGTGGCCTTCATCATGTCCCATCTGGAGGGAGAGGCCCTTTCTTGGGTAAACCCGCTCTGGGAACGTGACGACCCGGTCGTTTCGAGTCTCCCGGTTTTCCTGGATACGTTTCGTAAGGTTTTCGATGAGCCGGGCCGGTTAGCCTCTCTCACTGAGTCACTCTTTAACTTACACCAGGGCTCTCTCACGGTCGGACAGTACGCTATTCGCTTACGCACTATTTCCTCCGAGCTCGGCTGGAATAACGCAGCTTTGGTGGGGGCATTCTGGCGCGGTCTTTCTAGTAAAATAAAGGATGAACTCGCAGGTCGAGATACCCCGTCCACCTTAGAGGACCTTATCTCGCTGGCTACCCGCATTGACCTGCGCTTCCTGGAGCGCGCTCGGGAGTCAGTGAGAGACAGGCGCTCCTCCAGGTCAGTTTCTCCTTTCACTCAGTCGGCCAGCTCACGTTCAGTCGGATCTTCTTCCCTCTCTTCGGGTGAGCCCATGCAGATAGATCATCTCAGGTTGGCCGAGTTACGTCAGAGAGAGAGACGGGCACAAGGTCTGTGCCTCTATTGCGGTCATTCGTCACACTATATCCGCACCTGTCCTAAGAGACAGGGAAACGACTCCACCTAGGTCAGGTAAGAGAGGCCTTCCTAGGTGATGATGATGATTCCTCTCAACCCCTTACGATTTCTGTGCTTTTGGTTTCAGGAGGGAGGCGTGGTTCCGAGGTGGCCTACGTGGATTCGGGCTCAGCGGGTAACTTCATTCGGCCGGAAGAGGTAGACAAATACCAAATTCCTGTAGTCACTCTATCTAACCCAATTCAGATTGCCACCGTGGATGGCAAACCGCTACAGGTGACCGTCACCTTGGTCACTGAAAAGGTGGAATTGCAAATCGGAGCCTTACATCGAGAGAAGATAGCCTTTTACATTTTACCTAAGCTCTCTCACACCATTCTACTCGGTCTTCCATGGCTAAGGACTCATCAGCCTGTTCTCGACTGGTCTTCTGGGGAGATACTCCGCTGGGGGCACCCGTGCCAAGCTCGCTGTCTGACTCCTGTCCGCCTGGCGGCCGCTCCACGGTCACCTCCAGACCTCCCGGGTCTTCCTCCAGCTTACAGCTCCTACGCCGATGTTTTTGATAAGAAGGAAGCGGAGGTCCTCCCTCCACACCGGCCGTTTGACTGCCCAATTGAACTTGTTTCTGGTTCAACCCCCCCAAGGGGCAGAATCTACCCTCTGTCTCCCGCGGAGACCACCGCCATGTCTGAGTACGTCCGAGAGAACCTCGCCAAAGGCTTTATACGGAAATCCTCTTCGCCCGCGGGAGCCGGGTTCTTCTTCGTCAAAAAGAAGGACGGGACTCTACGGCCATGCATTGACTATAGGGGCTTGAATGAGATTACCATCAAGAACAGGTACCCTCTTCCACTCATTCCAGAACTGTTTGACCGTCTCAGAGGGGCTCGGGTCTTTACCAAGCTGGACATCAGAGGAGCCTACAATCTGGTCCGTATCCGTGCAGGTGACGAGTGGAAGACCGCTTTCAACACTCGAGATGGCCATTACGAGTACCTGGTCATGCCCTTCAGTCTTTGCAATGCTCTTGCAGTCTTTCATGATTTCGTCAATGAGATCTTCCGGGATCTCTTGTACTCTTGCACTCGTCTTCTCGCCGGACCTCTCGTCCCACAGAAAGAGTGTCCGCCTGGTGCTTCAGCGTCTTCGGGAGAACCGTCTGTATGCAAAGATCGAGAAATGTCTCTTCGAACAGACCTCTCTGCCATTTCTGGGATACATTATCTCCGACGCTGGTCTAAGGATGGATCCCGAGAAGTTGTCTGCCATCCTCAAATGGCCTCGCCCCGTCGGATTAAAGGCGATACAACGATTCCTCGGGTTCGCCAACTATTACCGGCAATTTGTCTCCCACTTCTCCGCGATCACAAGACCCATTTCTGTGCTCACCCGTAAAGGGTCTACTTCCAAGGATTGGTCTCCTGAGGCAGAGGAGGCCTTTCTGACCCTAAAACGGGCTTTCTCCACGGCTCCGGTCCTGCATCGCCCTGAGAGCGATCGACCTTTTGTACTCGAGGTGGACGCTTCCTCGACTGGTGCCGGGGCGGTGCTGTCCCAGAGAACCGCCTCCGGTCGCCTGCACCCTTGTGGCTTCTTCTCGAAGGCCTTTTCTCCATCCGAGTGTAACTACTTGATCGGTGACCGGGAACTTTTGGCCATCAAGTTGGCCTTGGAGGAATGGCGCCACCTCCTGGAAGGAGCTGTCCATCCTTTTGTCATCTTCTCGGACCACAAGAATCTGGCCTATCTCCAGTCTGCCCAGAGACTAAACCCTCGCCAGGCCAGATGGTCTTTATTTTTTGCCCGATTTGATTTCGAGCTCCGATTCCGTCCCGGCAACAAGAATTCCAAAGCCGACGCCCTGTCCAGGGTCTTCCAACCACACGAATCCACAGAGGAACCGTCACATATCATTGATCCCACTAGGATCATCACCATGGCTCCAGTGAACTGGCTTACTCCTCCGCCTGGCAAGACGCTTGTGCCAGAGAATCTCAAGCAAAAGGTTCTTCTATGGGGGCACTCCTCCAAACTGGCCGGCCATGCCGGAACTAAGAAGACCCTTGACCTTATCAAACGTCACTACTGGTGGCCCTCACTTCGCCAAGATGTACTCGACTTTGTGGCTTCTTGTCCATCCTGTGCAAAAAACAAGGTGCCACGGAGATCTCCGTCCGGCTTGTTGCTTCCGTTGCCTGTCCCTACGGTTCCTTGGGAGAACATCGCCATGGATTTCATCACCGACCTATCCTGCTCTGCGGGCTGCACAGTCATCCTGGTGGTGGTGGATCGTTTTTCCAAGATGGCTCACTTCATCCCTCTGCCCGGTCTTCCCTCAGCGCCAGAGCTGGCAGAAATCTTCATTCATCAAGTCTTCAGGCTTCATGGACTACCTCGACGCATTGTGTCTGACCGAGGGGTTCAGTTTACCTCCAAGTTCTGGCGTTCGCTTTGTGAGCTCATGAACGTTTCCCTCGACTTCTCCTCGGCCTACCATCCACAGTTCAACGGACAAGTAGAGCGTACCAACCAGACGCTTACGGGATACTTACGCCACTTCTTTAACACCCACCAGAACGATTGGGTCAACTTACTCCCCTGGGCAGAGTTCGCTTATAACAACCATGCTGGTGAGTCTTCGGCCAAGTCTCCGTCTTTCATTGTTTTTGGCAGACATCCTGGTGTTCCTCTTCCGATAACCCCTGCCTCTGAGGTACCCGCGGCCAATGCCTTGTCCTCGGAATTTTCTAAGATTTGGGCTGAGACCAACACATCACTCAAGAGATCCGCTGATCAGATGAAGAACTATGCAGACAAAAAGAGGTTGGATTCTCCTCCGTATCGTGTTGGCGACAAGGTCTGGCTCTCCTCCAAATTTGTCCGACTAAAACTGCCCTCCTACAAGTTGGGTCCACGCTACATTGGTCCGTTTGAAATTCTGGGACGTATTAACGAAGTTGCCTACAAATTGAGGTTGCCTGCTTCGCTCCGGATCCCGAACACCTTTCACGTCTCTCTCCTGAAGCCTGTGGTGCTGAATCGTTTCCATTCCTCGCTTGATCTTGGTCCTCAGCCGGTGGGTGCCGACAACATTTTTGAAGTGCAGGACATCCTCGCTGTGAAAAGGGTTAGAGGTAGGACTTTCTTTCTCGTTGATTGGAAGGGCTTTGGTCCTGAGGAGAGATCCTGGGAGCCTCGGGAGAATATTAATGCTCCCCGTATCCTCAAGAGGTTTCTTGTTAACCTCCGGGGGGGGCAGCTTAGGGGAGGGGGTACTGTTACACCGCTCCGCCATACTCACCCGGCCTCCGCTTCCACGCCGCAGCCTCTCTCCACCCGACGGCCGCGGCGGTCACCTGAGACAGGCCCGCGACCGATGCCTTCCCTGCATGCTATGCACATGCGCCATAGGCCGCGGCCGCGCCTCCTTCCTGCTTCTTATGCTCCGGCTGTGCCCTGACCCGGAAGCACCTTTGGACCAATGGCTGACCAGACGGGGCCATATCAGGCCGCTTCCCCCTGAGGGAGGCGCCTGATCGTTGTGTTTCCTGACACTCCGGCCTTGCTCCATCGTGCACATTCTGCTCCTGCAGTTCCTGTCTCGGCTGCTCCTCACAGCAGCTTCCCAGTCCTGCCTTGTGTTCCTGCCGTCCTACTCCAGTCCTGCCTTATGTTCCTGCCGTCCTACTCCAGTCCTGCCTTGTGTTCCTGCCGTCCTACTCCAGTCCTGCCTTCAGTGTTCCTGCCGTCCTACTCCAGTCCTGCCTTGTGTTCCTGCCGTCCTACTCCAGTCCTGCCTTGTGTTCCTGCCGTCCTACTCCAGTCCTGCCTTCAGTGTTCCTGCCGTCCTACTCCAGTCCTGCCTTGTGTTCCTGCCGTCCTACTCCAGTCCTGCCTTCAGTGTTCCTGTCGTCCTACTCCAGTCCTGTCTTCAGCGCTCCTGCCGTCCTACTCCAGTCTCAGTCTTACTCCGGTCCATCCTGAGCCGCCCATCTCGGTACCGGCTACCGTGGTACTCGAACCCCTGGGCCTGCTCCTAACGGTCCCTGTATAGGGGTCGGTTCCACCTGGCAGCTCGCCCGGGGTCCCTCGGTGCCACGGTCCACAGGGTCCACTCTCGGAGTTCCCGCTCCTGACCACCCGCGCTAACAAACACAACTAGAAGTAGCCGTGGAGCATTCCTACGATGCCCTAGACGCCTTGGCACAGCCGGAGAACTAACTAAGCCTAAAGCCAGAAAGGTGAACTCTAAACTGAGCAGATCCCCAAAGGAATAGACAGCCCCCAAACATATATTGTCGGTGAGACAAGATGAAACACAAACATAGGCAGAAAATAGACTGAGCAAATGGTGGGGCCCAAGCTGTCTAGATAGGACAGGACAGAAAAGATACTGTCTGCAATCACGCAAAAAAAACCAAAAAATCCAACACATCTGATACACAAAAAACCTGAGGCCACACAACCTCACCCCCGCTATATCAGCACTCTGGTGTGAACTGGAAGCAAAGCAAAAGATACCAATATAACAGGGGACTGAACAAATTGACACAAGCTGTAACATATGGAGCGGGGCCCAGCGCTGCCCCCAGCAGGGAGTACGCTGAACCCTCGCAACAAAGCAGAAAGCAAAAAAAAAGGCACAACCAGATTAGATGCAAAGGATTAGCAAAAGAATCACTTAACTGAACCATGCAGATCAGGCAGGAGACAAAAGAACTCAAAATGCACAAGGAGGAAATCACCAGCAACTACTAAGGGAAGCCTGCTCACTTATATGCTCCCAGCCAGCAACCCCACATTCCCAATCATCATCGTCAGGTGGCAAACTTCCATCAAGCTGGCCAGCTCCACTACTCCCAGTAACCAGAGGGAGCTCAGGCCCAGAAGTAAGGGAATTCACAACAGTGGGCCTAACCTCAATCAGGGTTTCCACCTCATCATATACATCCAGTCTCCCCTCTTCCTCCTCCTCCTCCTCCGCCTTGTCATCCTGTGCTGAATTACCCTCCACATTACTCCCAAGTTGGGACCTGTGCAGCAGTGCATCGGCAAAGTGGCAACACGCTCTGCTGAAGCTGATCTGCTTAGGTGAAACACCACACACTGCAGCAGAGGTGTGGCAAGGACTAAAACAACAGACCGATCAGTGGCTCTCCACACTGCAACTCCAACCGGGTCTGGTTGTCTGCGACAATGGACGTAACCTGGTGGCAGCTTGAAAGCTCGGGAAGTTGGTACACGTGCCATGCATGGCTCATGTGCTGAACCTAGTGGTGCAGAAATTTATAAAAACATACCCTGACTTGCCATACCTACTTGAGAAGGTGCGCCGTATTTGCGCCCATTTCTGCCATTCCTCAACCGCTGTTGCCTGTCTTGCAGCTCTTCAAAAGCTATTTAATTTGCCAAACCACAGACTCATTTGCGACCTGCCAACACGGTGAAACTCAACATATCATATGTTGGTAAGGGTAAGTGAGCAGCAGAGGGCACTTCCTGAATACCAGCTTAAACATGCCCGTCACACTGAGACTGTTAGGCGTCGGGTTCCTGCAGCTGCACAGCAGGAATCCAGAGCCATGCAGCCAGCAGTCTCCCATTCCCCTCCAATCTCTCAGGGACCTGCACAGCAATCTCAGCAATCCAGACACCCTGCTCAGACCAGTTCTCTGGGTCTGGTTGTTGCTGCCACCTCTGGACCAGCAACAGTAGTGCAGCCTGCTCTGCAGCAAGCCACTCCAGAGGCTAAGTCCTCTCGCTACGCTACTGGGCATGCTCATGAGACGATCTCCCAGTGGAGATCGGGAGTCACATGCTCAGGTCCTTCTTGTTAGGCGTCGGATTCCTGCAGCTGCACAGCAGGAATCCAGAGCCATACATCCAGCGGTCTCCCATTCCTTTCCAACCGCTCAGGGACCTGCACAGTAATCTCGGTGATACAGGCGCCCTGCTCAGACCAGCTCTCTGGGTCTGGATGTTGCTGCCACCTCTGGACCAGCAATGGTAGCGCAACCTGCTTTGCAGGAAACCACTCCAGAGGCTAAGTCCTCTCGCCGCGCTACTGGGCATGCCCACGAGACAATCTCCAAGTGGAGATCGGGGGTCACATGCTCAGGTCCTTGTAAATCAACAGCCGCGGAGACACCATCACATGTTTCTCAACGCAAGCAATGACTAGCCAGGTCTTTCACCGGGAAGGAACAACCACGGGAAGGGCAGTCTCCAATGAAGGAAACCACCTATGCCAAAACATGGTATCCATCCACAGACAGCTGTTTCGGTGTATTGCCCCTCATCAGTGTGGAGTAGGAAACTGGCTAGTAGGAGCAATGCCTAGTAAAAGACTGAAAAATGAGGATGAATGAACTCATGGAAAACAACATCCAACACTGCGGAGACACCATTACATGTTTCTCAACGCAGTGACGCTAGAGCAATGCCCCCATCCCTTATGGGAAATATGCAAAAACATGTAAATCAACAGCCGCAGAGACACCATCACATGTTTCTCAACGCAAGCAATGACTAGCCAGGTCTTTCACCGGGAAGGAACAACCAGTTCCTACTCCACACTGATGAGGGGCAATACCCCAAAACAGCTGTCTGTGGATGGATACCATGTTTTGGCATAGGTGGTTTCCTTCATTGGAGACTGCCCTTCCCGTGGTTGTTCCTTCCCGGTGAAAGACCTGGCTAGTCATTGCTTGCGTTGAGAAACATGTGATGGTGTCTCCGCGGCTGTTGATTTACATGTTTTTGCATATTTCCCATAAGGGATGGGGGCATTGCTCTAGCGTCACTGCGTTGAGAAACATGTGATGGTGTCTCCGCAGTGTTGGATGTTGATCTCCATGAGTTCATTCATCCTCATTTTTCACATGCTCAGGTCCTTGTCCTGATCTGATTGGCCCATCTCAGAGGTCTGGAAGGTCCCGGAAGCGCATGGCTATAAAAGGCCCGCATGGCCGCTCGCCCATGCGCTAGTATAGGCTACACTTGCTATGTGTGAATGGTGACGGATGTATGATTCTGGTGACTAACTCATTTGAAACCCCTTCCCTCTGATATTACGCATGTGGATAGGGAACTAGAGAGATAGTCAGCGCCAGTCAGTGGCAAGCTATAGGCCACAGTGCATACCGCACCTCTGCACTAGCGTCCGATGGTGTCACACCTCACGGCACTATCGTATAGCGGCAGTAGTTACCGCCGCGCTGCAGTTAGCAGCACTTACCGGCGTCCGCGGTTGCGACGCCGCACGCACGGTAGGTCAAGACGGACATTGACCCTGAGTCTTGGGCCGTGTCATGTGACCATATACCGTGTGTGCACGCCAGCTGAGACCTGTGAAGCTAACAGGCTCAGAGTTTATGCTTTAGGGCCTCTGTGAGTTTAACAGAGTCCGCTCTGCGCACCCCGGGTGATGTTTAACCCGAGCGAAGTATACCGCCATATAAGCGAGTCCGCCATTACTCAGAAGCGGTAGTTACACCTAGTGCACGGTGGACCCCGGGCGGCGAACGCACTTCCTATTATTTATATTTAGTGCGTTCCGCTGTCCCTAACACTTCTCCTGATCTGATTGGTCTATCTCAGAGATCTGGAAGGTCCCGGAAGCGCACGGCTATAAAAGGCCCTCATGGCCGCTCGGCCATGCGCTAGTATACTCTTATTGCTATCTGTGTGAATGATGATGAATGCATGTTCCTGCGAATGACTCATTAAGATCCCCTCCCTCTGATATTACGTGTGTGGATAGGGACTTAGTCATAGAGTCAGCGCCAGTCAGTGGCGTGCTACAGGCCACAGTTCACATCTTACAGCACTAGCGTCCGACAGTGCGCCCCCTCTTGGGCATTGCCGTTTGCCGCGCTGCAGTCAGCAGCACTTGTTGGCGTCCGCGGTAGCGACGCCGCACGCACGGTAGGTCTAGACGGACATTGACCCTGAGTCTTGGGCCTAGTCCTGTGACAGTATACCGTGTGTGCACACCGCTGAGACCTGTGAGGTCAACAGGCTCGGCATTTATGTTTATAACTTAGGCGTCTCTGTGAGGTTAACAGAGCTCGCCAGCGCACATCGGGTGACGTATAACCCGCGTGTGCTATACTGCCATATAGCGCGTCTGCCATTATATGGCAGCAGTTTAACACCTCTGCATGGTGGACCTCGGGCGGCGAACGCACTTTCTGTTATTTAATATTTATTGCGTTCCGCCATCCCTAACAGAGACTCAGCTAAGACACATAAGAACTGTCGAGTGGGTGTGGATCGCTGATATTTGTGAGGTGCTTGGTAACTTTGAATACTGCACCAAGCTTGTGAGCGGTGATCAGGCTATTATCAGTGTAACCATCCCTATGCTATGTCTGATGAAAAAAATCGCTGCAGAATCAAAAAATGGAATCTTTGCGTGCCCAGCAGCTGTGTATGGAGCAAGATTTCACAATGGGTGATCCTACCCAGCCCAGCCAATATCATCAGGTAACATTTGGGGATGAAGATGATGATGAAAACGATGAGGGAGAGGACTTCTTTTTCAGTGGTACTGAGGGGACACCTCATGCTACCGAGGGGAACCCCAGCTTCACGTCTGTCCAGCATGGGTGGGCTGAAGAGGAGAAGGTGGAGGAGGAGAGTCAGTGTAAGGAGTGGATGGGTATTATTCCTCCATCAGGGGTCACAGAACATTTGCCTCTTTGCAGCTTGGCACACATGGCACACTTCATAACTAACTGTCTGTGCCAAGACCCTCGCATAATCCACATTTTCAATAGCAACCTATACTGGTTGTCCACCTTTCTACACCCACAGTACAAGGACAAATTTCCTTCGCTACTGTTGCAGTCACCAAGGGGTTTCACAATGGAATCCTTCAAGAAGGCCGTTGTCGATCATTTGATGGCAACAGCACCCTCAGACACCACTGCTAGCAGAGGTACCAGCTCTGTGCAACAGGATGCATTAATGGGGAGAGACACACCAAGCAGGTCCAAAAGAGGTGGTGGTAAAATATCCACAAACTGGGCCATCTTCAAAAAACTGGCTCATCACCAAGGACTAGCTGGAACAGTAGCAATGTCAAGGAGGGAGAAGTTGAACAAGATGGTCAACGACTATCTAAGTGACCATACCTGCGTACTTCCTGACGCTTTTGTAACGTTTAAGTACTGGGTATCCAAGCTGCATAGTTGGCCCGACCTCTCCTTATATGCCTTGGAGGTGCTGGCCTGTCCTGCTGCTAGTGTGATGTCAGAGCGTGTTTTCAGTGCCGCTGAGGCAATCATCACAGATACACGCACACGGTGGTTGACTACAGAGAATGCAGACAGGCTGACTCTGATAAAATTTAACAAGGACTGGATTTCGCAACAGTATTTAAGCCCTCCAGATGACAGTATCCCAACCTAAAGTCACCCGAACGTTATTTTTTTTTAAAATTGGTGATCACGTCCATCCATTCCCATACAAGCCCCTTTTCTTCTTCCTACACATGTTTTCAAATCCTTCTTCTGCCACATGTACCTCATGGCCAATAAGCTAAAAACAATGTTATGTTAATTAATATTTCCCATCGGAGGCACTTGTGATGAGAGTGAGACTCTTCTTCCTTCATCTCCATGGTATCATGCCCCTTGGGCTAATTTTTGAAAACACTATGGCTATGCCTGGACACTGGGCACTGCAACCTCTATGCTTGTAGTCCTAGCTTCATCATAATTGTTTGGCCCTTCAGACCTGTGTTATGATTGGGTCACCGAGGAGGAGAGCAAGCCCAAGCTAAGCTACAGAAAACCAGAGAGGTTGGTAAGTAAGCGGATTGCAGACCCCTGATCCTATCCACACAGGTCTAGACGGACATTGACCCTGAGTCTTGGGCCTAGTCCTGTGACAGTATACCGTGTGTGCACACCGCTGAGACCTGTGAGGTCAACAGGCTCGGCATTTATGTTTATAACTTAGGCGTCTCTGTGAGGTTAACAGAGCTCGCCAGCGCACATCGGGTGACGTATAACCCGCGTGTGCTATACTGCCATATAGCACGTCTGCCATTATATGGCAGCAGTTTAACACCTCTGCATGGTGGACCTCGGGCGGCGAACGCACTTTCTGTTATTTAATATTTAGTGCGTTCCGCCATCCCTAACAGAGACTCAGCTAAGACACATAAGAACTGTCGAGTGGGTGTGGATCGCTGATATTTGTGAGGTGCTTGATAACTTTGAATACTGCACCAAGCTTGTGAGCGGTGATCAGGCTATTATCAGTGTAACCATCCCTATGCTATGTCTGATGAAAAAAATCGCTGCAGAATCAAAAAATGGAATCTTTGCGTGCCCAGCAGCTGTGTATGGAGCAAGATTTCACAATGGGTGATCCTACCCAGCCCAGCCAATATCATCAGGTAACATTTGGGGATGAAGATGATGATGAAAACGATGAGGGAGAGGACTTCTTTTTCAGTGGTACTGAGGGGACACCTCATGCTACCGAGGGGAACCCCAGCTTCACGTCTGTCCAGCATGGGTGGGCTGAAGAGGAGAAGGTGGAGGAGGAGAGTCAGTGTAAGGAGTGGATGGGTATTATTCCTCCATCAGGGGTCACAGAACATTTGCCTCTTTGCAGCTTGGCACACATGGCACACTTCATAACTAACTGTCTGTGCCAAGACCCTCGCATAATCCACATTTTCAATAGCAACCTATACTGGTTGTCCACCTTTCTACACCCACAGTACAAGGACAAATTTCCTTCGCTACTGTTGCAGTCACCAAGGGGTTTCACAATGGAATCCTTCAAGAAGGCCGTTGTCGATCATTTGATGGCAACAGCACCCTCAGACACCACTGCTAGCAGAGGTACCAGCTCTGTGCAACAGGATGCATTAATGGGGAGAGACACACCAAGCAGGTCCAAAAGAGGTGGTGGTAAAATATCCACAAACTGGGCCATCTTCAAAAAACTGGCTCATCACCAAGGACTAGCTGGAACAGTAGCAATGTCAAGGAGGGAGAAGTTGAACAAGATGGTCAACGACTATCTAAGTGACCATACCTGCGTACTTCCTGACGCTTCTGTAACGTTTAATTACTGGGTATCCAAGCTGCATAGTTGGCCCGACCTCTCCTTATATGCCTTGGAGGTGCTGGCCTGTCCTGCTGCTAGTGTGATGTCAGAGCGTGTTTTCAGTGCCGCTGAGGCAATCATCACAGATACACGCACACGGTGGTTGACTACAGAGAATGCAGACAGGCTGACTCTGATAAAATTTAACAAGGACTGGATTTCGCAACAGTATTTAAGCCCTCCAGATGACAGTATCCCAACCTAAAGTCACCCGAACGTTATTTTTTTTTAAAATTGGTGATCACGTCCATCCATTCCCATACAAGCCCCTTTTCTTCTTCCTACACATGTTTTCAAATCCTTCTTCTGCCACATGTACCTCATGGCCAATAAGCTAAAAACAATGTTACATTAATTAATATTTCCCATTGGAGGCACTTGTGATGAGAGTGAGACTCTTCTTCCTTCATCTCCATGGTATCATGCCCCTTGGGCTAATTTTTGAAAACACTATGGCTATGCCTGGACACTGGGCACTGCAACCTCTATGCTTGTAGTCCTAGCTTCATCATAATTGTTTGGCCCTTCAGACCTGTGTTATGATTGGGTCACCGAGGAGGAGAGCAAGCCCAAGCTAAGCTACAGAAAACCAGAGAGGTTGGTAAGTAAGCGGATTGCAGACCCCTGATCCTATCCACACAACTAGCAGTAGCCGTGGAGCATACCTACGATGATCCTAGATGCCTCGGCACAGCCGGAGAGCTAACTAAGCCTAAAGCAAGAAAGGGGAAATCTAAACTGCCCCGAGGTGACCCCAAAGGAATAGATAGCACCCAAACATATATTGTCGATGAGACAAGATGAAAACACAAACGCAATGTTATGAGTTCATTTTCCCCTTCACCATTGAGGTCTGATGAACTCCCTCTTCTGGCGAAGGAAGGTAGTGAGGCTGATTACCAAGCACCTGAGCTGGGAGAGGATGACTGAGCGACGGGGATCTCTGCCTGGATATAAGGCAGCCGACGCCCTTCTGCCTTGCTGGTGATTTCTCTGTGGAATTCTAGGAGACCAGTCTGATTCCTGCTCCTCAAAAGCTAAGTTTTCTGCTTTGCCTTTTTGCATTTGTGTTTTGGTTTTAGTTTGCCTTGCTTTTCTGGATTCTGCCATTCCCTGCTGGGGTGAGCTGAATTCCTTTTTGTCGGTTTGCTCTGTCTTCAGAAAATACCTGAGTACTGACATAGTCTTTTCGAAGCCTAGCGTCTTCAGGGCCTTTTTCCCTGTCAGTCTGTTGGCTCTTATTTTGATAGGGTTTTTCGTGGATTGCAGACAGCAGCTTTCCTATCCTGTCCTATCTAGTTAGCTTGGGCCCCATCATTTGCTCAGTCTATCTTTCTATCTGTGTTAGTGTTTTTTCTTCTTGCTTCACCGTCATTATATGTTGGGGGCTGCCTATTGCTTTGGGGTCTGCTCTGGGGCAGTTTAGATTTCCCTTTCTGTCTTTAGGCTAGGCAGTTCTCCGGCTGTGGTCGAGGGGTCTAGGGCATCGTAGGAACCCCCCACGGCTACTGCTAGTTGTTGTTGATAGGTTCAGGGGTCTGCAATCCGATAGCTGCCAACTTCTCTGGTTTTCTGGACTTAGCTAGCATTTCTGTTTTTGCCTCCTACGGTGACTCATTCATAACATGCAAGCAGGAAAATAGACTGAGCAAATGATGGGGCCCACACTGACTAGACAGGACAGGAAAGGAAAGACACTGTCTGCAATCACGCAAAAAACCCTGCAAAAAAGTCAAACACGTCTGATGCAAAAAATACTGAAGTCGCATGACTTCGCCCACTATAATAGCACTCTGGTATATTCTGAAAGCAGAGCAAAAAGAGGCCAATCTAATAAGGTAAAGAAACTGGCACAAGCAGTAACATATGGATGGTGATTCAGCACAGCCCCAGCAGGAGCATGCTGACCACACAAAGCTGAGATAGACAAAACCAGATCAAATGTAAACAGAATAGCAAATGAACACTTAGCTGAACATGCAGGGACTGAGCTGGAAACTAAGACCTCAGGAGGCAGGAAGAAAATCACCAGCAGGGATAGAGGGAGTTGGCTGTCTTAAATCCCAGTCTGAGACTCCAGATTTCCAATCATCATCCTCATTATCAGGTGGTAAGCCTCTGTTAATCAGATCAGCTCCATTACCTCCAGTAATCACCAGAGGGAGCCCAGAAAGAGAACTCGCAACCCCTCTGTCAATTGGACCAGCTCCACTACCTTCAGTAGTAACCAGAGGGAAGGCAGAAAGCGAATTCACAACAGTACCCCCCCTTGAGGAGGGGTCACCGAACCCTCATCCACGCCACCAGGCCGATCAGGATGGGCCCGGTGAAAAGCACGAACCAATCTTTTGGCATGAATGTCAGAAGCAGAGACCCAAGAATTATCCTCCTGGCCATAACCCTTCCATTTGACCAAGTACTGGAGTCTCCGTCTAGCCAAACAAGAATCCAATATTTTCTCTACCTCATATTTCCACATTGCCTTTAACCAATACAGGGTCAGGAGGCGCCGCCATAAGAACTACTGGGTCCACAAACCTCTTCAACAAAGATTTATGAAACACGTTATGGATCTTAAACGTCACTGGAAGAGCCAATCGAAAAGAAACAGGATTAAGGATCTCCAAAATCTTATAAGGTCCAATGAATCTTGGCTTGAATTTTGGAGACACAACCTTCATAGGAATATTCTTTGACGACAACCAAACCATATCACCCACTTTAAACCGGGGACCAATGGTCCTATGTCGGTTGGAAAACCATTGGGCTTTTTCCTGAGAGAGGGACAACTTATCCACCACTTGTTCCTAAATCTGCTGTATTCTCTCTACCACACTGTCCACACTTGGGCAGGTCGAAGATTCCACCTGCCCTGAAGAAAATCGAGGATGAAACCCAAAGTTACAGACAAAGGGCAACATCAAAGTGGCAGAACTAGCTCTATTATTTAGCGCGAATTCAGCCAAGGGCAAAAATGAGACCCAGTCAACCTGATCAGCAGATATGAAACATCTCAAATAGGACTCCAAAGTCTGGTTTGTTTTCTCAGTCTGCCCATGGGTCTGAGGATGAAATGCAGAGGAGAAAGAAAACTGAATTCCCAGTTTGGAACAAAAAGCTCTCCAAAATCTGGAAACAAACTGGACTCCTCTGTCCGACACAATGTTCTCAGGAATCCCGTGCAACCGAACCACCTGTTGTAAAAACAAGGGCACCAACTCAGAAGAAGATGGCAACATTGGGAGTGGTACAAGATGGATCATCTTAGAAAATCTATCACAAATCACCCAGATAACAGTCATTCTCTAAGAGACAGGAAGATCGGAAATAAAATCCATTGAGATATGGGTCCATGGCCTCCTGGGCACCGGCAGGAGCATCAACAACCCACTAGAAAGAGAACAGGGCTTGGAACGAGAACAAGTCCCACAGGTCTGCACAAAATTCCTGACATCACGAGATAAGGCAGACCACCAAAAAGACCGACTCACCAAATCTCTGGTACCAAAAATACCTGGATGACCAGCCAGTGCGGAACAATGAATTTCAGACATTACTCTCTTCCTCCACTGGTCAGGGACATACAATTTTCCCATAGGGCAACGTTCAGGTGTGACAAGCGTCAGCTTACGCTGAGTCGTTCTTCTTTGAAAGAGTGGACCCTCTGGGCCGTGGCACCCACCCACCTAGGGCGAGCTGACCTAATGAGAACCACCCCCTATACAGGGAGTGTCAGGGGAAAGACCAAGGGGGTGAGCCACCACAGCAGCTGGACCAGACGGCCGGCTCAGGGAAACAAGACAAGGCAAGACGAGTCGTTAATTCAAAGAAACTTCATTAAGGAAGACTTCAGGTACAACAGGTGCAAAACGTGGACACACAGAACATAAGGCAAGGTGCGTGCAAGAGCACGCCGAGGTCCAAGACTTGAGGAACTCTTCAGGGTGCAACAGGAGCAAATGTGAACACACAGAGTTCGTGGAACAGGGTGCATGCAATGGCACGCCGAGGTCCAGGCATGGAACGTGCAGATGGTACGCGGACCTCGGACTCCGGACAACAGTCCACGATCAACCAGGGCATCAGGGTCTGTAGCTCAGAGGGTGATCGGCAGGATCCGGACATACAGAAGTCAGCCTGGGTTCCTTGCAAGGAAACAAGAAAGAGTTAGTGACATGGTGCGTGTCAACGGACACGCCAGGATCAGGTTCACAGGACAGAGGTTTGCGCATGCCAAGGGGCATGCCAGGGATGGGTCAGGTTCACAGGACGGTGGCCTGCGCATGCCAAGGGGCATGCCAGAGACAGGTCAGGTTCACAGGACGGTGGCCTGCGCATTCCAAGGGGCATGCCAGGGACGGGTCAGGTTCACAGGACCGTGGCCTGCGCATGCCAAGGGGCATGCCAGGGAGAGACAAGGTACGGTGGCATCGGAATCCAAATGCTGGCATCGACCGACAGGGTTCAGGTATCTGGCTACGGACATCAGCTCCGGACATGAGGCCGCAGTCATCTAGGTCCGGACCTCTGGCAGCGGTCGGCAGGTTATGGAATCCGGCAGGCAAACTAGGGTCAGAGAAGAGCAAAAGAGACAAAGGCTTTGTGCAAGAGTAGCATGAAAAGGCACAGTGCGAGAACCAGCGTGAGTCCAAGGGAGCACAGAGACCACGGCTGGGAGCACCTAGCCTGTCTAGGATTCAAGTGTTTGGCTGATTCAAGATAAATCAAATTCTTTTGGTCGGTGAGAACCACAACTTGATGTCTAGCTCCCTCCAACCAGTGTCTCCACTCTTCAAATGCCCATTTCATGGCCAACAATTCCCGATTCCCCACGTCATAGTTACGTTCAGATGGGGAGAATTTTCAAGAAAAGAAGGCACAGGGATTCATCTTAGAGGTAACCGGATCTTTTTGTGACAAAACGGCTCCTGCACCAATCTCAGAAGCATCTACCTCCACCTGAAATAGGAGTGAGACATCAGGTTGCCGTAGAACCAGAGCAGAAGTGAATCTCCGCTTAAGCTCCTGAAAAGCCAAGACTGCCTCTAGAGACCAATTCACCACATCAGCACCCTTTTTGGTCAAATCAGTCAGTGGTTTGACAATACCAGAAAAATTACTTATAAATTTATAGTAGAAATTAGCAAAGCCCAAAAATTTCTGGAGAGCATTCAAAGAAGTGTGCTGAACCCGATCATATATGGCCTGTATCTTGGCTGGGTCCATTTCAATAGCAGACGGGGACAAAATGAATCCCAAAAATGAAATCCTCTGTACACCAAAGAGGCACTTCGATCCCTTAACATACAGAGAATTTTCCCTCAAAATCCGGAACACAGTCCGGACATGTTCCACTTGAGAATCCCAATCACTGGAAAAGATCAAAATATCATCCAGATAAATGATCAAAAACTTATCCACAAAGTCCCGGAAAATATCGTTCATAAAAGATTGGAAGACAGAAGGGGCATTAGTGAGCCCAAAAGGCATCACCAGGTACACAAAATTTCCCTCCGGAGTATTAAACGCCGTCTATCATTCATCCCCGTGCTTGATGTGAATAAGATTATACGCCCCCCTGAGGTCAAGCTTGGTAAACCAACAGGCACTTTTAACTCTGGAAAATAAATTAGAAATTAGGGGTAACGGGTACTGATATTTAACAGTGATTTTGTTAAGCGAACAATAGTCAATACATGGCCTTAATGAACCATCTTTCTTGGCCACAAAAAAACAGCACCTAAAGGTGAAGAGGATGTTCTAATATGACGCTTCTCCAACGACTCCTTGATATAAGATCGCATAGCATCATGTTCGGGTACCGATAAGTTGAAAAGCCGACCCTTGGGAAATTTTAACTCAATTGCACAGTCATAACTCCTATGAGGAGGCAAAGACGCAGACTTACTCTCACTAAATACATCAGAAAAATCAGCCAAATAGTCAGGAATATCTTGAGACTGGGGAGAGGTGGAGAAAACAGGTGTGTCACTAAAAACACACAGACAACCTCAACTCACCACAGACACAGATTTCCAATCCAAAACAGGATTATGAGTTTGCAACCAGGGAAAACCTAGCACAATAGTATCATGCAAATTGTGCAACACCAAAAATTTACAATTTTCTTGGTGGTCCGGGGCGACCCGCATTATTACCTGGGTCCAAAACTGGGGTGGAGTAGCATCAATACCCCTCAAAGGGATAGGATTCCGCAGGGGTATCATGGAAAAACCACAACGTTTAGCAAAGTCTAAATCCATCAGATTCAAAGCTGCTCCTGAATCTACAAAAGCCTTAGCGGAAAATGTAGACAAGGAGCAGATCAGGGTAATTGCCAAAAGGAACTTAGGCTGTACACTGCCCACAGCAAATGTCTGAGCAAAACGATTTTCTCGTTTAGGGCAGACAGAAATAGTATGAGAGGCATCCCCACAGAAAAAACATAGCTTATTATGCCTTCAAAACTCCTGACGCTGCGCCCTAGACAAAACCCTATCACATTGCATGGGTTCAGACGTTCGTTCAAAAGGAGGCAACACCTCTCGTGTAGTTTTACGTTCACGTAAACGCCGATCAACTTGAATGGCCAAAGACATAGAATCGTCTAGACCAGAGAGAACAGGAAATCCCACCATAACATCTTTTACGGTTTCTGCAAAACCCTTCCGAAAGAGAGGTGCTAGGGCATCGTCATTCCATTTAGTAAGGACCGCCCACTTTCGGAATTTTTGACAATATAACTCTGCAGAATCCTGACCCTGGTTCAATGCCAATAAGGTTTTCTCAGCTTGATCAAAAGCATTAGGTTCACCATACAACAACCCCAAGGCATGAAAAAATGCATCCACATTAGTCAGAATAGGATCTCCGGGTGTCAAAGAAAAGGCCCAATCCTGGGGATCGCCGCGCAGCAGGGAAATGACAATATTAACCAGCTGCACAGAGCTCCCCGAGGAGTTAGGTTTCAAGGCAAGAAGTAGTTTACAATTATTCTTAAAATTCAAAAATTTACACCGATCCCCAGAAAACACATCAGGAGTAGGAATTTGTGGTTCAACAGCAGATGATTGACCGAGATAGGCAGAAATTCCCCGCACTTCAGCAGCGAGCTGCTCAACACGATTGGACAATTGCTTAATCTCCATTAAAGAAAAAATCCTCCTATGGCCCCAGAGAAAAAGAGGAAAAAATATATTAAAAAAATTCTGACAGTTTTTTTTTTTTACAATTCTACCTACTTTTGAGTAACCTAGAGTCTGTGGTTAGGCTGGTGATTCTGTTATGATTGGGTCACCGAGGAGGAGAGCAAGCCCAAGCTAAGCCACAGAAAACCAGAGAGGGTGGTAACTAAGCGGATTGCAGACCCCTGATCCTATCCACACAACTAGCAGTAGCCGTGGAGCGTACCTACGATGATCCTAGATGCCTCGGCACAGCCGGAGAGCTAATTAAGCCTAAAGCAAGAAAGGGGAAATCTAAACTGCACCAGAGCTGACCCCAAAGGAATAGATAGCCCCCAAACATATAATGTCGGTGAGACAAGATGAAAACACAAACGCAGGCAGGAAAATAGACTGATTATATCAGAATTGGAAACGTAAGTGCAAAAATTCAATTTGGAGTATGAGGGGAGCATTACTAATTATACAAAAACCAAACAAACACAGAAATCCACAAACACCCGTGTCACCTATATAGGCCCTAAATCGGGGCCCTGATAACAGCTACCTACCAGCGGAGGTTGGCACCCTAAACACAATCGAGATTGGCACCCCGCTCCACAATGGCTGACCCTGTTACTCCTAGATAACCCTGGACTGGTGCAACACGCAATCACCATTTAACCAGGAAAGGAGTGTAAAGGTGTCGCCGGTAAGGGTAGGTGACACGGTTGTTTGTGGATTTCTGTGTGTTTGTTTTGTTTTTTGATTCAATAAAGGTTGTATTTTACTTATAAATAATTAGTAATGCTCCCCTCATAGGAAAATAGACTGAGCAAATGATGGGGCCCACTGTTATGATGAGTCACCGAAGGAGGAAAAAACAAAATACCAGCTAAGTCCAGAAAAACCAGAGGTTGGCAGCTATCGGATTGCAGACCCCTGAACCTATCCACAACAACTAGCAGTAGCCGTGGGGGGTTCCTACGGTGCCCTAGACCCCCTCGATCACAGCCGGAGAACTATATAGCCTAAAGACAGAAAGGGGAAATACTAAACTGCCCCAGAGCAGACCCCAAAGCAATAGGCAGCCCCCAACATATAATGACGGTGAAGCAAGATGAAAACACTAACACAGATAGAAAGATAGGTTGAGCAAATGATGGGGCCCAAGCTAACTACATAGGACAGGATAGGAAAGCTGCTGTCTGCCATCCGCAAAAGCCCTATCAAAATGAGCCAACCGACTGATAGAAAAAACAGGCCCTGAAGTCGCTAGGCTTCAAAAGACTATATCAGCACTCAGGTATATTCTGAAGACAGAGCAAAATATCAACAGATCAGAGACAAAAATGGAGTTCAGCTCACCCCCGGCCGGGGATGGCAGAACTCCCAAAAAACAAGGCAAAACAAAAACAAAACTGAAGAGTACAAAGAAGAGCAGAAAAACTTAGCTTTGAGATGCAGGAATCAAATTGGTCTCCAAGAATCCAGCAGGAAAATCACCAGCCAGGAAGAAGGGCGTTGGCAGCCTTATATCCAGTCCTCAATTCCAGCCACCCAGTCATCATCTAGCTGCCCAGGTGTTTGGTAATCAGCCTCACTACCTTCCTTCACCGGAGGAGGGAGTTCATCAGACCTCAATGGTGAAGGGAAAAATGAACTCACAACAGCCCACACTGACTAGACAGGACAGGAAAGGAAAGACACTGTCTGCATTCACGCAAAAAACCCTGCAAAAAAGTCAAACACGTCTGATGCAAAAAATACTGAAGTCACACGACTTCACCCACTATAGCAGCAAAAAGAGGCCAATCTAATAAGGGAAAGAAACTGGCACAAGCAGTAACATATGGATGGTGATTCAGCACAGCCCCAGCAGGAGAAGGCTGACCACACAAAACTGCGATAGACAAATCCAGATCAAATGTAAACAGAATAGCAAATGAACACTTAGCTGAACATGCAGGGACTGAGCTGGAAACTAAGACCTCAGGAGGCAGGAAGAAAATCACCAGCAGGGATAGAGGGAGTCGGCTGTCTTAAATCCCAATCTGAGACTCCAGATCTCCAATCGTCGTCCTCATTATCAGGTGGCAAGCCTCTGTTAATCAGATCAGCTCCATTACCTCCAGTAACCACCAGAGGGAGCCCAGAAAGAAAACTCAAAACCCCTCTGTCAATTGGACCAGCTCCACTACCTTCAGTAGTAACCAGAGGGAAGGCAGAAAGAAAATTCACAACAGACCTGTCTTGCTTCCTTCATCAACTATGATACAGCCCCTTGGGCTAATTTTTGGAGACACTATGGCTATGCCTGAACACTGAGCACTGCAGCCTCTATGCTAGTAGTCCTAGCTTCATCATAATTGTTTGCCCCTTAAGACCTGTCTTGTTTCCTTCATAAACTATGATACAGCCCCTTGGGCTAATTTTTGGAGACACTATGTCTATGCCTGGACACTGGGCACTGCAACCTCTATGCTAGTAGTCCTAGCTTCATCATAATTATTTGGCCCTTCAGTCCTGTCTTGCTTCCTTCATCAACTATGATATAGCCCCTTGGGCTAATTTTTGGAGACACTATGGCTATGCCTGGACACTGGGCACTGAAACCTCTATGCTAGTAGTCCTAGCTTCATCATAATTGTTGGGCCCTTCAGACCTGTCTTGCTTCCTTCATCAACTATGATACAGCCCCTTGGGCTAATTTTTGGAGACACTATGGCTATGCCTGGACACTGGGCACTGCAACCTCTATGCTAGTAGTCCTAGCTTCATCATAGTTGTTTGGCTCTTGAGACCTGTCTTGCTTCCTTCATCAACTATGATACAGCCCCTTGGGCTAATTTTTGAAGACACTATGGCTATGCCTACACATTAGGCAGTGGCAGTGGAACAACAAGGACAGTAATCCAAGCTTTATTATTGTGAATCCCTTGTGATGATGATGATGGGTGGCTTCTTCCTGCATTAACCATCACACAGCCCCTAGGGCAGATCTCTTTCCTTACACCACTTACACACTTAGCTGTTAGAAGATCGCCTCCATCATCACTCGCTCTTACGGCACTTCTGATGTATCACTGGCACTGCGTAAGTGACGTACGATTTCCACTCTGCCGGCAAAAAACCACAGGACTTCAAATAGTGTTTGTACATTCTAGTGAAGCAGTGGTGTAAAACCACTCGTGCAGCCCCTGACCAGGTGTCCCCATGTTATATACATTTGTTTACAGTGTGGGGAAGGTGACTTGATGGACAGACTTGACTGGAAGTAGGAGGGGATGGTTTGTGCACTATAGACGGAGATTGGCAAGGACAGAAGGGTAACAGCTGGGAAAGATAGAAAAGGGAGTGCAGTACCTAGATTTGACCACAAGATGGCAGGGGGAGTGTAGTTCAGGACTTGACATCAGCTTAGGGCTTAAGAAACCTCTTAGTCATGGGGGCGGGGAGATAGGAACCCAGGAGGGAAATTCCCAGTGAGAGAGGGGATAAATAGGACAGGTTAGGGTTCCAGGCTAGGCTAGTCCCGAGAGGAGCTCAGGAGGAGAAGACTCAGGACAGAAGACTGAGACCGGTGGAAGAGTTCGACCAGGGGACTGACAAGAAAAGACAGTCAGGGGGGTGGCCCTGACACGACGGACCGCAGGACAGATGAGGCCCCGGGGGTACCAATTGGATGACAACCTCGGGCAGGTGAAGCGCTGGCGGTAGATTGGTCTAGGACAGCCCCAGCAAAAGATCCGCGAGGGACGTCATCACGACTAAAGGAAAGGTGACAGGTACCCGGGCCTGGAAACGGAGAGCTGTAAAGGAACTGCGGTGCATGGCTAAGGTCGTCAGGAGGACGGCCAATAAACCCAGATCTGTTGCAACTGAAATCTGCCTCTGTCTTGTCTTTGCATCACCTGGTGTCTGTGTCGACTGGACGTGGTAAGCAGTGGGCCACCCCCCAATCCGGGCCATTATCACAACAGCATACATTTTTTTAATATTTACACATTTTTTAGCCTTTTCCTCAGCCCCAGACGGCTTTGTAGGGTCCAGCAGACAATTACTCGCATTTTCCATTGACTATCATTGGACTCGCTAATCGTACCGAATACCCGAGTATTACAGTATACTCGGTACGAGTATAGCGAGTCCGAATACTTCACTACTCGAAAATCCCTAGTCAAGAACAAGATTGAGCCCCTAATCCCTCATGCCAAAGCTTTTCTCTGCTCTATGTAGAAACAGGACGTCTCTTGTCCCTGCATTTATCATTCCCTTCTTCACCTCCTGACCTAGCTTCTTCCCCTCCACCGCCAGTGACTTTTGCAGTTAATCATGACTCATACTGGGAAGATTGATCTCCTATCTCCACATAGACCTTAGAAGGATTTATTTAGTCAGTTTTTGATCACATGATGTCATAGACCTAATGGAAAAGAGAAAATTAATTGGGTAGAAGGGAAAATGAGCAATTGTAAGTACAATATATTGCACTATAATATGATGACTGCAATATATTAAGATGATAACATTTTTTGTAAGTGTGCTTCTTTAACATCCCAGTATGGGGACATGGGTTTCAGAGTGGTGAGGAATCTTACCCTCTAATTGACTCCAAGAAGCGAGACACATAGAAGCCTGCACCCCTGTGATCAACAAACAAATCAACACCTTAAAAACATTAAAAGAAAGTGAACATATTCAGTCAGTCTAGCATAACCCAGTGCTTCTCAAACTGTGAGGTGGACCTCACCAGTGAGGTACCCTCTAGTTGTTGATTAGGTGCAGCTGGTAAGGCAGTTTTTATGAAGTGGTGATAAGCTACACCATTCTTTCTCTGCCAGCATCAAACTATGATTTATTAACATAACTATTTTTTCTATTCATTTTAACCATACTGAGCTTAGAACACTAACAGGTAAATTGAGCAACATTTTTAATTTCAGCATGGACATCCACAACAGAGGTTGAGGCCCAGATATCTCCTTTGTCTATTTGGTGACGTCCAGGCATCACCTTGGTTTGTTTAATGAAAAAGTATAAAAAGTATGAGACACTATAGTCTAGTCTAAGGCCTCTTTCACACATCAGGTTTTCGCCGTCAGGCGTGATCCGGCGCTTTTGACAGAAACCGGATCCGGCGAAATGCAATGCCTGATCCGGTTTCCCCCCCATTGACTTGCATTTGCGCCGGATCGCGCCGGATGGCCATGCGTTTCATCCGGTTTTCGCCGGATCCAGCAATGTGTCGTGATCCGGCGTCTGGAAAAAACGGCTACTGTAACGTTTTTTGTCTCCGGCGAAAAAGCCGGACCCGCCGGATCCGGCGCGTCCGGCTTTTTCACACAATGAAAGCCTATGAGCGCCGCAATGCGCCTGATCTGGCGAAAGCCGGATCCGGTGGCTGGATCCGTTTTTTTTGGTCTGAGCATGCTCAGTAGCTCTGCCCACAAGACATATATAAAAGCAAGACAGTGGGACCCACAGCCACACCCAACATGCCACCCAAGAAAGCAACCAAGCGCAGCAGGAGAAGGCAGGAGACCACTGCAGCACCATCAGCACCACCACCACCCCAAATGGAGCAGCAAATGGAACATGCTGAGGAGGGGAGTCCAGCAGCAGATGAGAGACGGTAATTATCAAATCCCCCATTCCTCCAAACTAGGGCCATGGAATATCAAGATATTCATTGGCCCTTTGTTTCTCTTTATTCAACAGCCGCCCAAGAGATGCAGCAGCAGCAGCAGCAGAAATGGCATCACTGGCAGCAGCAACAGCAGCAGCAATACCCACAGCCATGGAGTCTGGCCATCAACAGGACAGCACATCTTCTTCTGGGAGCCCTCCCTCGCATCGTCAGCGTTTGACGGTAAGTTTTTATTTCCAAAATCCATCATCTCTGTAATATATGTCTATTCATTGCCTTTTATTTCAAAACAGGAATCACAAGATGAAGAGGAGCTCCCAGAAGAAGAAGGAAGGGGTGGACAGACACCTGGAGTGGGCTCACAATTGGTAAGTTTTTTGCATCAAACGCAGAAACACAACATCACACTACACACAACACATAGAAAACAATGTTCTGCAGACCACACACAGCAAACAAATGCCTACATCCAAAGACATAACATTTTTTGTTTTCTTCTCTAGTCTTCCCAATCTGGTGCTCGGCCAAGAGGTCCTCGCAGTGCCTCCCAGGGTCGTCGGCGACAGCAACGCGGCGGTCACCAGCGTGTAAGTATAAATATTTTTGCTTTGTTTTTTTGCACTTTTTATTTCATTTCTTTTGTGGAGGCTAATTATGTTATTTTTGTCTTTTTCTTTAACAGCCTTCACAGCGTGCTCCCGACTCTGACGGTGAGGATGGAGGACTCGATGTGGACCACCTCATCGATCTCGTCAGAGAAAGGGAGCCGCTCTGGAATATGGCTGACCGCCGCCACGCTGACCTTATCGTTACCCGACGACTCTGGGAGGAAATCTGTTCGCTCCTTGTGGGCCGCTGGGAGGACCTCGATGTTCGGGCCCAGATTAAAGAGCGTAAGTATATACAGTACCGGTTGCTTGATTTAAACCAGTGTTTCCCGAACTCCAGTCCTCGTGGTCCCCACGGATCATGTGTTCAGGATTTCTATTTACTATGGAAATCCTGAAAACATGACCCCTGGGGACCATGAGGACTGGAGTTTGTGAAACACTGATGTTGTATACTAACCACTCCTTTCTCGTTTCAGGGAACAGAATTGTGAATCGGTGGCGGTCTGTGAGGGATCGTTTCAAGAAGGAGTTCAATAAAGAGATGCGGGCCCCGAGTGGATCTGGAGGACGCAGGAGCAAGTACAAGTACGCACAAGCCCTGTCGTTCCTCCGGGAAACAATGGTCACTAGAAGGTAAATATTACACACCACATTTGAAAAAAAATGTTAGATGTAACTTTTTTTTTTCAGCCAGGGCCATACCATGTCAGTATTTTAATTGTTTTTTTTTCTCTTTATTCCACAGCACGGTGAGCAGCACTCGGGAGCCTGCACGATTGGACCCTTCTGAGGCGATCCCTGAGGAGACCGGCACCGAGGGACACTTCGACCGCCCCGGTACATCTGCACCTTCCCAGCCTTCCCACACATTCAACCCATCTGTCCCATCCACCAGCACAGGAGCATCGTGGCCACCTACATTACATGAAGCTGCTGGTGAGGAGATCGCTTTCCCTTTACCCCACCCTTCTGCCCCTGCCACCTCTAGTACACCTGCGGGTACTGGGCGACAGCGGCAGAGGGGTCAGGAAAAGAGTTATGCGCAAGAGTTCTTGCATCTGAATGCATCTTTCCAGAACTGTCTAAAAGTCTTGTCAGAGCAAATCTCCGCAGGCTTTCAGCAGATCAACTCCAGCATTCTGGAGGTGAAGACACTTCTGCAAACCATGCATTCAGAAGCAAGATCTTCGCCAAACCACACCTTTTTCAGGTCTGTTGTGGAGTGCATGGCAACACTATCTCCTACCCAGCAGATGCATGTAATGCATTCATGCCACGGTGCTCTACAGCAGGTTACCTCCCAACCTCCACCTCCCACCACTGTAGTTCCTCCACCTGCACCCCCTCCAGCCACTTTCCATCCTCCCCCTCCTATTTATTACATCTGCACCCCCTCCAGCCACTTTCCATCCTCCCCCTCCTATTACATCTGCACCCCCTCCAGCCACTTTCCATCCTCCCCCTCCTATTACATACCAGCAACCTCACCAGTACCAGCAACCTCCCCAGTACCAGACATCTCCCCACTTCCAGCAACCTGCCCCGTACCAAACTCCTTCCCCGTACCAAACTCCTTCCCCGTACCAAACTCCTTCCCCATACAACTTTCCATCAACATCATCTGCTCCTACAGTCCCTGCCCAACCCTCCACTCCACCGCCCACCACCTCTTCTGCCTCCCACATGTCCACCCATTCTGTAGCTTTTTCCACACCTTCACCTCTAACTGTTCCTTCCCCACCACGATCCCAGTCCTCTCTCCACACACCCAGTGTCGAAGTGTCCCGCAGCCCCTCCAGCAGTATTTCCACCCCACACTACACAGATTTGTAATGTGTGTTTTTTAATAAAAATGCCCATTGGGTTTAAAACCTTTATTAAAAAAGTTTTTTGCACTTTAAAAACATTTTACAAAAAAAAAAAAAATTTTTAAATAAAAGTTAAATTATCGTTTCACAATGGTTGTCTGTCATTTCTTTCTGCGGCGAACTATGTTTAAAAAAAAAGGTTAAATACAGGGTATTTCAAAGGTAAAAAGGTATTCAAAACCAGGTATATAACTGTGGGTAAATTTTAGCTTTTTGCCACAGTTGTGTTCCTGGTTGTGTTTGAAGCAAAGTATTTCACCTGAAAAGTTGTGTTTATTGTTGGTGATTTCCTAACAATGTACACAACTTTTGTTAAAAGGTGAAATACTTTGCATAAAACACAACCAGGTACACACCTGTGGCCTAAAGCTAAAAATAGTAAGACCATGACAAGATAGCCAACTTTGGTTGGCAAAGGTATATACTGTTGGTCCAGAAGGTACACAAGTTTGGTTAGGGCACAAATCTTTCACACTCTGTCATCCTGCCAGTGTACTCTGCCTTGAGGTGACATAAAGTATAGTGCAAAATTGTCCCTCATTACTGAAACCGTCACAGAACTTCTAGTGGTAATATTTCCAATGACAACATCCATCTTCGCCAGTAACTTGCTCTTCTCTCCAACCTGCACTTTCTTCTCTACAACCTGTCAAAGAAGGGCTGTAGGAACATGCTATATATAGTTGTCCAGTAGCCAATCCCGTTCGGAAGGCCACAAGGGTCAATTTTAAAAACCGGATCCGGCGTAATCCGTCGAAAAACGGATAGAAAAACGGATGAACCGGATGAGACGGATCCGGTTTTGTCTGTCAAGAACAAGACGGATCCGGCAGAAAACCGGATCCGGCACACCAGGTTTTACAAAACATTTGCCGGATCCGGCATTCCGGCACGACGCCGGATCGCGCCTGACGCCGAAAACCTGATGTGTGAAAGTAGCCTAATAGTCCAGGCTGGAAAAGAATGAAAGAAGTCAAAGTGCAATTGCAAACTACTCATGTGGGCTCACCATGCCCAAGTGATTTATGAGTGTCTGGTGACGCTTTGTCTACAGGCAGCATGAATCAGAGCCTGACAGGGAATGCAGCCCGGTATGTCATTCTCATGAATGCCAACGCATTTCCGAGAAAACACAGTTTGCAAGGCCAGCCAAGGGAGAGACCTGACTAGACTGGTGCGACCACCAGATGGTTTCTCTTACCTCATTCCAGTAAATTGACATGTTTCTCCCATGTCTGTATATAGGGTGAGATATGTCAGCCATCTGGAGTGAGGTGCTAAGAAGGCAGCCAGACTAGTCAGGTCTATCCTTTTAGTCGCCAAATGGCTTTGCCAACTACGTTTTCTCGGAAACGCTGCATCGTTTCAGAGAAAGACATACCTGTCTCTAATCACTCAGCTAGGCTCTGCTTCATGTTGCCCATTGTTTGGACAAAGCTTACATACATTACTAAATAGATCTCTCAGACATGATAAGGCTGATGTGGTTACTTTGAAAATCCTTAGGTATCTTTAGGTATCCTCTTCTATGAAGTTCAATCCCTCATAGTTATCATCTCTTTTGTATTCATTCCTGTGTTAAAAAAATAAAATCACAAAAACATGCCTATGTCATTTCAGCCAAAGTAAGTAAAGTCAAAAACACTCAAGGTTAGTAAATAAGAGTAAGGAAACAGATAACTCAGAGGTGCTAGTGTTACAGAGCCAATTTTACTGTAGAGGAGTCTATTTAAAAGCTAGCATTCCGCCATGGTGCCAGCCCCAGTGTCTGATCTGCCGGTCGTCTAGTGACTTTGGACTTTGGCTCAATAATTCGTTTTAATCTACACCTGGAAGTTATTTTCTATCAAGATGCCCAATTTATGGAAGAAATAGCCGTCAAATACCAGCACAATATCAGGGAAAAAAAATGTTCAGTTCAGAAGGTGGAGATTGTCATCACTGCAGTGATTTACTTGTACAGACATCAGATCTGTGACTGGATCCAGTTTCATTGCAGAGGAAATTTTTACTCTGGCTTGAGCTGTGCAGATCTAGTGCTGAAGATGTAATGCTGATGATTTTTACTTCTGTTCCTCTGATTCCTTTAGGGAAAAAAATAACTATCTATAAAAGCTAAAACTGCGTGGAAATTAGATTGTAGTTATTTGCTTTGATTATACAATATACCACATATATATACCCCAAAAAGTAATTTTCCTACCAAATTCAACCATTCAACCAAGAAAAGTATTGAAGAAAATCAACATGCAAGTTTACTGCAGTTAGCTAAAGAAGTAGAAAGCCAAACTGTGGTGTTTCAGGTGACATAATACAGCATACACTGCAGAGGAATGTCACACATGGGTGTCACCTACAAAGAAAATCAGGGCCCATGTTGAAAATATGAAGACTACTGGGACTCTATACTCTGGAGTGATGAGAGCAACGTAAATGTTTTTGTTGCTGTTTACAGATGGGCGGACCCGTAGCTGTTTGAGTCTGTCGGGTTCGGCCAAATTTTGCACAAAAGTTTGGTTTGGGTACCAGAACAGTACTCCCAGCGGGGTAGCGGTCAGAGGTAAGTATCACACATAGCGATATCGCTAGCAATATCGCTATAACGTCACAAAAACCAGTGACGTTATAGCGATATTGCTAGCGATATCGCTTAGTGTGACAGGCCCTTTAGCCTTGGCTCTTCCTTCTTGCGCTGGTGCGTTGGCAAGCAGAGTAATAGTTTTGTGGTTGATGTCAGCTGACTTCAAACCCAGGGGTTATTAATTGAGAGGCTTCTATCAGACAACCCCATTACTAACCCCATAGTCAAAAGTAAGAAAGACACACACAGATAAAGTTTTTTAATTAAACAAAATACTCCCTGATAAATCCCACTTTTACCTATTTATTAAGATAAAATAAAAAATAAATGTAATCCTCACCTGTTTGCTATTAATCCATAATGATGATGTCCCACGACGATCCGTGATTCTGCTACGTTAAAATGCAGTGCTGAGCAGTGAAATCAGTATGGTAATGCGACCGCTCAGTGCGGCATCTGGAACACACTGACCGTAGCGTATAAATCCGGCTGCTGCAACGAGCACTGATGTCAGTAAGGATATTGTAGTTCATAGCCGATGAACTGCAGTAACAATACTGATGACAGCGCTTGCAGCGTGGGAAATTTCTCACAATGCCATTGTTGACCTCAATAAGGTTATCTCATTTCACAGTGGCGTTGCTCTCATGAGAATCGGATGCTGTGAACTAAGATAACCTTACTGACGTCACCTCAGATCACAGCAAACGGGTCTCGCGGAGCACAGCACGACACCCCGCAGTTGTTCTTTGAATGGTGCTCCATGCACTGAATGTAGCATCCCTGAGTCAGGGATCGTCATGAGACCTACTTATTAAGGATTTACGATGCACAGGTGAGGAATACTTTAATTTTATCTTAATACATGGGTAAAAGAGTGAGAGTGTTTTGTTCAATTAAAGGACTTTTCTCTGTATGTGTCTCTCACTTTTGACTAATAGACACCTCTCCATTACTAACCCCTGGACTTGATGTCAGCTGACATTACAAAGCTAAAACTAACTTCAAAATATTACAACGCTTTCCAACGCACCAGGGCAAGCGGGAAAAGCCGGGCAAAGCACTAGAATTGGCGCATCTAATGGATGCGCCTTTTTCGGGGACGGCTGTGGGCTGCTATTTTTAGGCTAAGGGGGCCAAATATCCTTGGGCCTTCCCAGCCTGGGAATACCAGCTACCAGCAGTCTGCTTTAATTTGTCTGGTTATCAAAAATGGGGGGACCCCCACACCGTTTTTTAAATCATTTATTTAAATCAGGTTGAAGAAAATCACCATGTAAGTTTATTGTTGCTGAATAAAGTAGAAAGCCAAACCATGGTGTTTCCAGTGACATAATATAGCATACACTGCAGAGGAATGGCATGCATGGGTGCAGTCTTCAAAGAAAGTCAGGGCCCATGTTGAAAAATATGAAGACTACTGGGACTCTATACTCTGGAGTGATGAGACCAAGATAAATGTTTTGTTGCTGATTAGGGATGGGCGGACCAGTGGATGTTCGGGTCCGTCGGGTTCGGTCAAACTTTATACAAAAGTTTGTTACAGGTACCAGAAAGGTACTCGAACTTGATCCTAAACCTGGAACCCATTCAAGTGAATGGGGGCCTGAACATCCGGCGGTTCCCATGCTGTCATTTGTGTGGCAGCACGGGAAACACTGGCTCTGATCGGCGGTAACCTTACTGATGATACTGCGGGTCACAGCACTGCAGTTCCCAAACTGTCACACAGAGGACAGCGTGTGAGCCAGCAGCTGTGATGGTCAGTTAGCCTTGGCTCTTCCAGCTTGCCCTGGTGTGTTGGCAAGCAGGGTAACAGTTTTGGGGTTGATGTCAGCTTTGTAATGTCAGCTGTCGTCAAACCCAGGGTTTAGCAATATAGTGGTGTCTATCAGTTTTGCTGCACTGACATGCTGCAGAAAAAAACACACTGCAAATACTGTAAGGAAATTTACTGATCATGTGCACAACACTTCAGGATTGTCATTGAATTAGCTTACATAAGGTTCCCATAGCAGTTTTGGCCTATTTCCGCGTGGAAAAACAGCCGCCAAAAAACTCATCAAAAACACACTGTATGCACATAGCCTTAGAATTTGAAGAGGTGACAAGTGTGCAGTGCTGCCATTTGGGTGAACTACAGCAAAGGAGAAAATAGGACAATGAGGTATTGTGACTAGGAACTGACAGAAGAGGCAGAGTGGCCTTCTACCTTAAAAGGGTCGTTGAATAGGACGACATGTCACAAGAAACCCTGAGCTTGATAAACGCCGAAGGTACGGACCTAAAGAGGACTGAGACTGCGGAACTAGTGAGAGTCCTGAGCTGTAGATCCAGGGCTTCCATAGGAATAGGTCGTGGAGCCGCTGAGCGGGTGTAGAGAAGCTTGTTGAACTGTACTGTGGTGACAAGCTGTGACGAAGTAGGGCAAAACAGTGTGCTGTACCGGCCTTGGAGCACACTACAGTGGAAGGATGATGTCAGTGAGAAGGCTTCTTGCTGTGAATGAAAAGTGCTTTTGACTGTGCACTCGCTATCCCTTGTACATAACCCTCATCAAGTTCAGTAAAGTTCTCGTGTTTGAACAGACGTCTCCTTTACTAATCTGTGGAACTCGTGGTCCTGGCCAGCCAATACCATCGACTACCGGCGGCCTGCACGGGCACAAGGCCCTCACAATTCTAACACCCAGCCAGGACCCACAATTGTCTGTGGGATGCCAAAGCGAGTGGGGACAGAATCTTGCCCACGACTACCACGCTTGAGCATCTTACACTGCTACATAAAGGAAAATGTATACATTTTAAAGGTATTTCTATTGAGAATCATGGAGAAAATAAATGTATACATTTTTCAGACTTTTTCTGGGATAAAAAAATGTTTTTGTTCATTAAATAAAAAAAACACAATTTCACATAAACCTAACAAACTGTTGTGTTACAATAATTTTTTTTCACTTTGTCCTGCCCATTTTTGCCACTGCAGTTCACATATGCATGCAATTTTTATGCAGTTCAGGTATATACTGTATGTAAAGAGGATTGCACTGTATTAATAAATACTGCATAATATTAATATTGCTATGCTGTTGATGTCAATTATATTATGAATATGCTGTTATACTGTGTTATATTGTGTCTTTCGCTGGTTATGCACCTGTCAGCTGGTACAGTGAGCTGTCAGGAAACGATATGCAGTTTTGCAGTTTCCTGAATGCAAGCTTGCAGTAGGACGTGCCATTGTCAATGAAGACCCACAAAAAGCCTATCACTGACTTACAGCAGATGTGTGCATTTTGATGATGATGAAGTGCTGTGCTACTCAGCTGGTAAGAGAGTTACAAAATGGGAGCCAGAAAGTGCAGAGAGACATAAGACCTGAGCTATACCATGGGGCAGGTGTAGTCGGTCCCTGAAGTTAAGACAGAGACCCAGAGGTCGAAACACAGAAAAACACAGTACAAACGTATAAAAATACTCTGTTGTAAAAAAGTAACAAACAGCAAGTGCTAGTAAAAAGATGATAACAAAACAGGGTATTTGGTTGATACGTTTTTTGCAAAAAATGTATACTAAGCCGCTCTACCAAATGTCAAGGTATACCCATCTCAGAGCAGTCCCTAACCAATGTATTTGAAAACCTGACCATGTGTATAGTACCTATATGAGCAGGATTCAGAAAGCTAATGTCCGATGTCGACACGCTTTGGAAGACGGCTTATATGTGCATGGCCCACAAGAGAGGGGTGGAGACCTCCTTAATCTTGCAGAAACAAGAAACCAATTGAATATAAACACATGGGCCATGCACACAGTGAACAAGTCTGTAGGACAGTATTCACACCACCAAAAGACTGAAACACAGTATAGCAAACGTATAAAAATACTAAAATAAAAACGTATATTTATACATTTGTTATACTGTGTTTTTCTGTGTTTCAGTCTTTTGGTGGTGTGAACACTGTCCTACAGACTTGTTCACTGTGTGCATGGCCCATGTGTTTAGAGACCCAGAGGTGCAGAGTTGTCACAGCAGTATTCTGCATAGCAAAGCCATCTCTATTCTTTTGTTGCGGCATTCTCACCCCTGTCTCTTTGGTCAACTATGGTGGTCTCTCAGGTAATGACCCTTGGCTACTGTGATATACCCTTCTTTGTGTCACATACCTGCCTGACATCATTTGTGACGTTACTGGCTCTAATCAGTGACTCCTTTTATAGACTTCTGACATTGATTCTGCCAGCCACAAGGACTAATTTGTGACCACCTCCACCATTACTATTGAAACGCTATTCCCACAGACGCATAATTTGTTTATTTACAAAATACAATATCTCCATAAATACTATTAATGTACAGTGCACGCCTAACATAAAGTTTCTTCTTGTACCTTTGTGAGTTTTTTTCATCTCCTTTTGCTCCTGTGACATGATCCAAAACACATCAGTCCACCTCTGAACGGCTTGCAAAAAAATTAAGACTTTGGAGTGGCCTAGTCAAAGTCTTGACCTTAATCTGATTGAGATGCTGTAGCATGACCTTAAAAAGATGGTTCATGCTCAGAAACCCTCCAATGTGGCTGAATTACAACAATTCTGCAAAAATGAGTGGACCAAAATTCCTCCAGAGCATTGTAAAAGACTCATTGCAGGTATTGAAAACGCTTGATTGCAGCTGTTGCTGCTAAGGGTGGCCCAACCAGTGATTAGTTGTATGGAGAAATCACTTATTCACACAGTGAATAAGTCCTGTAGGTTTAGATTTCTTTTTCCCTTAATAATAAAGACCTTCATTTAAAAATTGCATTTTGCATTTACTTGTCTTATCTTTGTCTAGTATTTACATTTGTTTGGTGATCAGAAACAATTACCATATATAATCAAGTATAATCCGACCCGAATATAAGCCGAGGCACCTAATTTTGCCATGGAAAACTGGGTAAGCTTATTGACTCGAGTATAAGCTGGGTATGCATTGTCCCCTAATCCCTGTCCTGGTATGTGTGGCTCCTCCTGCTGTATGCATGGCTCCTCCGTCCTCCCCCTGCTGTATGCATGGCTCTCCCATCTTCCGCCTGCTGTATGCATGGCACCCAGTCCTCATCCCTGCTGTATGCATGGCTCCCCCGTCCTCCCCCTGTTGTATGCATGGCTCCTCCGTCCTCCCCCTGCTGTATGCATGGCTCGGCATCCTCCCCCATGTATGCATGGCTCCTCTGTCCTCCCCCTCATACTCACCCCCTCCTGGCGCGGTCTGTGCACTTCCCTGCTTGAACGATGGTCTCCGATGCCAGCAGCTTCTTCCTGTGTTCAGTGGTAACGTGGTACCGCTCATTAAAGTAATGAATATGTGCTCCACGCCTATGGGAGTTGAGTCGCATGCATATTCATTACTTTAATGAGCGGTACTACGTGACCGCTGAACACAGGAACAAGCTGCTGGCGCCGGAAACCATTGGTGAAGCAGTGAAGTGCAGAGACCGCGCCAGGCGGGGGTAAGTATGAGGTGACAGCCGCCGGCTTGTGACGGTCCCCAGGGCCGCCATCAGGGCTTTACTTCCCTGACTGGTGTATGGGGCCTGGTGGACAGAGGGGGCGCTGCGATGGGGCAGTTGAACGCTATTGACATGTGGGCCCGCACCTCAATTGTTAACAACCGCCAGCCAATCGGAGGCTAGCAGCTGTCAGCTGCAGCGCGCACATCGCCGGCATCTGACGTCATTGTCAGTCACCAGTGAGTGCGCGCTTCAGCTGCGTGGAGGGAGCTTCGCCGCAGGAGCACGGCCAGGTAAGAAGAGCTTGTTTTTTTATTTTTATTGAAAGCGGCAAACCGGTGGGCCCGGGGCAGGATGCTGGACACGATGGGGGCAGACTGAGACACGGGGGTAAAATGCAAGACATGGGGGAAGATTGCAAGACATGATGGGGGCAGAAGGCAGACATGGGGGCAGAATGCAGACATGGGGGCAGAAGGCAAGACATGGGGGCAGAATGCAGACATGATGGGGCAGAAGGCAGACATGGGGGCAGAAGGCAGACATGATGGGGCAGAAGGCAGACATGGGGGCAGATTGCAAGACATGATGGGGCAGAATGCAAACATGATGGGGGCAGAATGCAGACATGATGGGGCAGAATGCAGACATGAGGCAAAAGTCAGTCATGGGGCAGAAGGCAGATGTGGGGCAGAAGGCAGACATGGGGCAGAAGGCAGACATGGGGGCTGATAGCAAGACATGATGGGGCAGATGGCAGACATGGCGCAGATTGCAAGACACGATGAGGCAGAATGCAGACATGATGGAGCAGAATGCAGACATGACAGGGGCAGAATGCAGACATGACGGGGCAGAAGGCAGACATGGGGGCAAAAGGCAGACATGGGGCAGATTGCAAGACATGGGGCAAAATGCAGACATGATGGGGCAGAAGGCAGACATGGGGCAGAAGGAAGACATGATGGGGCAGAAGGCAGACATGGGGGCAGATTGCAAGACATGATGGGGCAGAATGCAGACATTATGGGGCAGAATGCAGACATGATGGGGGCAGAATGCACGCATGGGGCAAAAGACAGTCATGGGGCAGAAGGCAGACATGGGGGCAGAAGGCAGACATGGGGCAGATTGCAAGACATGATGGGGAAGAAGGCAGACATGATGGGGCAGAAGGCAGACATGGGGCAAAAGGCAGACATGGGGGCAGATTGCAAGACATGGGGAAGAATGCAGACATGATGGGGCAGAAGGCAGACATGGGGCAGATGGCAGACATGGGGCAGATTGCAAGACATGATGGGGCAGAATGCAGGCATGGGGGCAGAATGCAGGCATGGGGGCAGAATGCAGACATGGGGCAGATTGCAAGACATGATGGGGGCAGAATGCAGACATGATGGGGGCAGAAGGCAGACATGATGGGGCAGAATGCAGACATGATGGGGCAGAATGCAGGCATGGGGAAGAATTCAGACATGGGGCAAAATGCAGACATAGGGAAGATTGTAAGACATGGGGGCAGATTGCAAGACATGGGGGCAGAATGCAAGACATGGGGCAGAATGCAAGACATGATGGGGGCAGAATGCAAGACATGATGGGGTAGAATGCAGGACATGATGGGGCAGAATGCAGGACATGATGGGGACAGAATGCAAGACATGATGGGGCAGAATGCAAGGCATGATGGGGCAGAATGCGACAGTGAGACACAATAGGGGCAGAATGTACGGCATGGGGCAGAATGTGACAGTGAGACACAGGAGGGGGCAGAATGTTACAGTGAGACACAGGAGGGGGCAGAATGTGAGACACAGGAGGGGGCAGGATCGTGGGGCAGGATGGATATCATGTAGACAGATGGGGCAGGATCGGGAGATCATATGGGGGCAGAATGGATACTTATGAGGGCAGGATGATAGAAAATATGGCTGGAGCCAGGAATGAGACACACGGGAGCCAGGATGGGGGATATTATTACCATAGGGGCTAATTAAGGGATATTATTCCTGAAGTGATGTATTTATTTAATTTTTTTGAGAATACTGTTTTAAATGGGGGAAGGTCCTGTTACTGTGCACAGCGACACTATGATGCCTTTTTTTCTTCATCTGGTGTATTGTAGAAGTTGGGAAAAAATTGAGTAATGTGTTCTGCAAGTGGAGCTCTAGATAACGGTGTTATTTCCTGCAGAGATGAGCCCTGGCTGGAAGACGTGATGGCGGTCTGTGCTGGATGAAAGATGAAAAATGAAGCTGAAGGACTTCACCTAGAGTTGTCACTGGTGAGTCAGTGTGTTCCCTGTGCACTGACACTATACACTATATACAGAGTTCCAGTGTACAATGTCACCAGTGATCACTGTATCACCTGTACACTGACACTATACACTATATACAGAGTTCCTGTGTACAATGTCACCAGTGATCACTGTATTACCTGTACACTGGCACTATATACAGAGCTCCTGTGTATAATGTCACTGGTGGTCACTGTATTACTTGTACACAGACACTGCATACTAAGTACAGATCTCCTGTGTATAATGTCACTTATGGTGATAGTACTATGTTTTTTTTTGCTAATGATCAGTATTGTAGTATTCAGTCACCATGTGGTGGTAATATGTGGTCTGGGCATGGTGCGGTGGTATTTGTCCCTTGTATGTGCTATTATTCTGTCACTGTGGTGGTAATATGTGGTCTGGTCATGGTGTGGCTGTATTTGTTCCTTGTATGTGATATTATAGGTCACTATGTGGTGGTAATAAGTGGTCTGGTCATGGTGCGGTGGTATTTGTCCCTTTGGATGTGATATTATTGGTCATTTTAAAAATTTAAAAATAAATGAAAAATATACCTAAATTGTATTGGATATTTTAACAAATGTTTAATAGGTTAGAGTAGAGTAGGGCCCCGCCAAAAGAGTCTACCTTGTCGTGGTGGCAGATTTAAAAAATCTTTTGGCCAAAACAAGAGCTGCTGGCTATGTGTGTGATCTGGAGATGGGAACTGTTAATGTGTGATTGGTGAGTAGTGCAGTTTTTCCCACAGAGAGTGGTGGTGCTGTGGAAAGTTTGAGGGGTGGAGGGCAGGGCTGGGGTGGAGCATGGGCGGAGTCTCAAGGGGGCCCCAAAAATTTTGTCAGTATGGGGCCCTGAAATTCCTAGTGGCAGCCCTGATGGTCCCCCTCCCCCACCGACCCCCTGGGACAATGACTCGAGTATAAGCCGAGAGGGGCACTTTCAGCCTAAAAAATGGACTGAAAATCTCAGCTTATACTCGAGTATATACGGTAAGTGTCACAAACATGCAAAAGAATAGGAAATCAGGAAGGGTGCAAACACTTTTTTCACACAACTGTAGATGTGATGTTTTATTAGTCAGGGTCTTTAGGTGCATCTGGACATGCACGACTAACAGCATTAGAATTACTGGAGCATGAGTCATGATTAAGGGGGTAATAGCTGCAGATCAGTGGAGATTTGGAAATAGCTTGTACAGGACCGGCCTTAGGTCGAATGGTGCCCCGTGCAAAAATGCTTTTCGGTTCCCCACATTTCTTTGGATACTCAGAACACATGAGCGTGCATGTCTATAAATAAGAAAAAACACCATTCGGTATGAAGATGTGATCTGCTTCATTTTCGACAACAGTGACACCAGCATACAGCTGAACATGGGGGTGGCAAGTGCCAGACCCCAAACAATCTGATATGGGTGCTTTAGCCGAAGGATAAGGATATACCATCAGCACCTAAGTACTGGTATTAGTGTGTACAATGTACATCTATGGATGAGTACATGCAAAATACAGGTGTTTTCATATGAATAGCAGCTTATTGTCAATATCAAGTGTGATACTGATTGCTGTGATGCTGCATATAATGGTATGTAAAAATTTTTATTTTTTTTTGAGACAGGAAAAAAATGACAAGTTTTTTAGTTAAAACTGCTTCAGGAAACACTTTCTCTTTGGAGCATTTTTAAAGGAGCTTTCCTGTTGCTGCACTACTACAATAAGCGGTCTAACAGAAAGCTATGACACACTTGTAACTACAGTCATGGCCAAAAGTATTGACACCCCTGCAATTCTGTCAGATAATATTCAGTTTCTTCCTGAAAATGATTGCAAACACAAATTCTTTGGTATTATTATCTTCATTTAATTTGTCTTAAATGAAAAAAACACAAAAGAGAATGAAGCAAAAAGCAAAACATTGATCATTTCACACAAAACTCCAAAAATGGGCCGGACAAAAGTATTGGCACCCTCAGCCTAATACTTGGTTGCACAACCTTTAGCCAAAATAACTGCGACCAACCGCTTCCGGTAACCATCAATGAGTTTCTTACAATGCTCTGCTGGAATTTTAGACCATTCTTCTTTGGCAAACTACTCTAGGTCCCTGATATTTGAAGGGTGCCTTCTCCAAACTGCCATTTTTAGATCTCTCCATAGGTGTTCTATGGGATTCGGGTCTGGACTCATTGCTGGCCACCTTAGAAGTCTCCAGTGCTTTCTCTCAAACCATTTTCTAGTGCTTTTTGAAGTGTGTTTTGGGTTATTGTCCTGCTGGAAGACCCATGACCTCTGAGGTAGACCCAGCTTTCTCACACTGGGCCCTAAATTATGCTGCAAAATTTGTTGGTAGTCTTCTGACTTCATAATGCCATGCACACGGTCAAGCAGTCCAGTGCCAGAGGCAGCAAAGCAACCCCAAAACATCAGGGAACCTCCGCCATGTTTGACTGTAGGGACCATGTACTTTTCTTTGAATGCCTCTTTTTTCTCCTGTAAACTCTATGTTGATGCCTTTGCCCTAAAAGCTCTACTTTTGTCTCATCTGACCAAAGAACATTCTTCCAAAATGTTTTAGGCTTTTTCAGGTAAGTTTTGGAAAACTCCAGCCTGGCTTTTTTATGTCTCGGGGTAAGAAGTGGAGTCTTCCTGGGTCTCCTACCATACAGTCCCTTTTTTTTCAGATGCCGACGGATAGTACGGGTTGACACCGTTGTACCCTCGGACTGCAGGGCAGCTTGAACTTGTTTGGATGTTAGTGGAGGTTCTTTATCCAACATCCGCACAATCTTGCATTGAAATCTCTTGTCAATGTTTCTTTTCCGTCCACATCTAGGGAGGTTAGCCACAGTGCCATGGGCTTTAAACTTCTTGATGACACTGCGCACGGTAGACACAGGAACATTCAGGTCTTTGGAGATGGACTTGTAGCCTTGAGATTGCTCATGCTTCCTCACAATTTGGTTTCTCAAGTCCTCAGACAGTTCTTTGGTCTTCTTTCTTTTCTCCATGCTCAATGTGGTACACACAAAGACACAGGACAGAGGTTGAGTCAACTTTAATCCATGTCAACTGGCTGCAAGTGTGATTTAGTTATTGCCAACACCTGTTAGGTGCCACAGGTAACTTACAGGTGCTGTTAATTACACAAATTAGAGAAGCATCACATGATTTTTCGCACAGTGCCAATACTTTTGTCCACCCTCTTTTTTATGTTTGGTGTGGAATTATATCCAATTTGGCTTTAGGACAATTCTTTTTGTGTTTTTTCATTTAAGACAAATTAAATGAAGATAATAATACCAAAGAATTTGTGTTTTCAATCATTTTCAGGAAGAAACTGAGTATTATCTGACAGAATTGCAGGGGTGTCAATACTTTTGGCCATGACTGTATATGTCAGAAGAAAGCTTGTAGATGAGTATAATCGAAAGACAGAAAGTGTAAGGAGTAGTGGGGTATCCAAAGCAGAATCCCCTTTAAAAACCGAAGATCTAATAAAAATAAAAGTTATTTAAAGGAAACGCGTGAGTGTTTTGTCTGCAAGAAATCAGGGCACCTAAAGGCTGATAGCAGAGTCTGGAAGGCTAGAATGAATTGGTTTTGGAACCAATTTTTTTTTTGTTAAGAAGTTATAAGGGTTAACATTTGACCAGCAATTTTTCATTTTTCAAACAAAATTTACAAAAACCATTTTTTTAGGGACCACTTCACATTTGAAGTCACTTTGAGGGGTCTATATGATAGAAAAAACCCAAAAGTGACACCATTCTAAAAACTACACCCCTCAAGGTGCTCAAAACTACAGGTTTATTAACCCTTCAGGTGCTTCACGGAAATTTTTGGAATGTGGAAAAAAAATAAACATTTTACTTTTTTTTCATAAATAATTTACTTCAGATCCATGTTTTTTTTATTTTGACAAGGGTAACAGGAAAAATGGACCCTGAAATTTGTTGTGTAATTTTTTCTGAGCATGCCGATACCCCATATGATATCCAGGAAAGAAAGAAGAGGATTGTGGATGATTTCCACGCTTGCTGATCAATGATGAGACATATATCCCAGATTGTCAAATGGATAGTGGTTTATTCTAAGCTTTTCAAAGTACAAAAGATTTCTTCATCAGGAAAGACCCAAGTAACAGATAGAGGATGGAGGCGTGCACAGTGCCTCCTTCTGCCTCATTATAGGGAATCTTCCATCGAGGATTCTGTCTGAATCACCTATTTCAGAGATTTACACGGAAACTCAGGTGCAAGCACTCAGTGCAGAGCACAGGATAAATGTGCGCTGAGCCGTGCTGCGATCTTTGGGAGGCAGAATGAACTAAACAGCATGTGAAGAATTTGTTTTATTTATTTTTACGTCGTTCCTTGTGTGGTATGTGTGATTAGGCGACTCTATTCTTCGGGTTGGTGCGATTAAAGCGATACCAGATTTATATCGGGTATTTATAATTGGCAACTGTCACACACTAAAAGACGCTTTTTATTCCAAAAACTAGTTTTTTGCAACCCCATATTTTGAGAGCTATAATTTTTCCATATTTTGGCCAATAGAGACATGTGAGGTCTTGTTTTTTGCAGGACCAGTTGACATTTTTATTGGTACCATTTTCAGACACATAACATTTTTTGATCACTTTCTATTCCGAATTTTGGGAAGCAGAATGAACAAAAACCAGCAATTCAGGATTTTTTTTTTGGTGGGGGTTTAATGTCATTCCTTGTATGGTAAAATTGATAAGGCAGTTTTATTCTTCTGGTCAGTACGATTACAGCAATATCCCATTTATATTTTTTTATGTTTTAGCACTTTTACAAAGACTATTTTATAGAAAAAATAATTATTTTTCCATTGCTTTATTCTGAGAGCTCTAACTTTTTTATTTTTCCGCTGATGGAGGTGTATGGGGGCTTGTTTTTATGTGGGACAAGATGATGTTTTCAGGGTTTACCATGTATATTTATATCCTTCTTATTGACCACGTTTTATTCCACTTCTCCACTAGAGGACTATAATTTTTTGCAGGCTGATTGCACGTATACTTTGAGGATGCAGCAGCATCCCCATGCTATGCAAACTGTCAGCTCTGCACTGACAGTTAAAGTTAATGATCATGCTCTGAGCATGATCTAGCAACTTTACTAGCTCTGGTGACCTGGATGTTATCATGACGACATTGGGTTACCATGGCAACGATAGGGACCCTGCGTCACGCAGCGGGGTCTCCGATCCCAGGGCAGAAGGGCTGTCATCTCTCTGCCTGCTCCTGGAATGCTGCAACCATGTTCGATTGCAGAATTTAGGTGTTAAAGTGCCGGGAGCGGTGCGGGACCACTCCTGGTAATGAGTGCCGGGTGTCAGCTGTCAGAATCAGTTGACACTTGATGTCGATCATACACACGCAGCCTGTGTGCGCGCACGATAGTGATGCAGTAATATGTCCTGCGTCAATAAGGCCCAGGGCGCATGGATGTATTATTATTTACAATGTAGGAAAGGAGTTAAGGAAAAATTGAATTGTGGTTCAGACCACTGTCTACAGCGTAAACCACATTTAATGCTTATAACATTCATTACTTGCTTATAGTATTTCTTATAATATAGTATAGAATTTTTGATAACTCCATCCTTGAATTTTTAATTGCACGACCATTGGTGTAGGCACTGCACTCTCAGCCTCGCTGTGCTGTCTGCCTTTCCCCCTTTTGTAGTAAGCATTAAACTGGCTTCACACTCATGCCTTTAGTTAGGGGTCGCATGTCCTGCTGACAGGTCCTCTTTAAAGGAGTTTTCCAACCTTTGTTAGTGTTGACATGTCTTTAGGAATAGCTATTAATTAGTATTTAGTGGGGACCCAACTGTGAGAACCCCTCCCCAGGTTTGTAAGGATAGAGGAGCTTCATAACAAGGAGGCATCTTGGTCTTTTTATCTATACAATGCAGGTATTATTTAAAGTACCTAGTCTTTGTTTTTCTACTTATATGTGCCTAACCCCAGGGTCAACGTTTTTGCAGCTTTCTCCTCTCTTTATGGACTTTTATTATGCCTTTATGTTTGTAATGTTGGTAATTGAATAAAATTATTTTGTAATTGGATTTTTAGTATTGCATATTTTTTTGTGTACTGATCTGCTGTCTACATCATCCAGAGATGTGCTTCATAGCAGCCATATGGACAATAGGAAGCTGTAATCTAGACATGAGTCAATAACGTCTATGGGAGAATTTTATGTGCAAGCTCTTTGACTTGTGTAGAGGTCTCTGTTCAGGAAGGAGGTGGAGGCGAGTTGTGACCATCACCTATTCTCACTGGTGGATCTTATGTCATCTACTGTACATATAGGTGTTACTTTGTATTGTAATCTGGTCGTTACTTCTGATAAATGATCCATACAGAACAGGTAGAATCAGCCAATTATGAGTCTCAGTACTGCAAGATTTCAAGGTTTTTTTTAATAATAGTAAAAACAATAAAATCATAAACTTTAATATAGTTAAAAAAATATTAAAAATAAAAAACAAGTTTAACAAAACAGCAGACCATTTTTAATTATATATTCTCCTTGTGATATGAACACATTAAAAATGTTATATTTGCAGCCATCATCCAATTCTAAAAAAATACTAACCAAGCTATCGCTAAGAACTCATTCATATGTCCGTGATTTTCTTCTTATGCAAAAATCAGTCTGAATGTCATAAGTGTTTTGGAACCCAGTTTCATCAGTGTTTGGCCACTGGGTCACTTGTTACCATCAATGTGTGGTCACTGGGTCACTTGTTACCTTCAGTGTTCGGTCAGAGGGTCACTTGTTACCTTCAGTGTTTGGTCAGTGGATCAATTGTTACCATCAGTGTTTGGTCAGTGGATCAATTGTTTCCATCAGTGTTCAGTCAGTGGGTCACTTGTTACCATTAGTGTTTGGTCAGCGGGTCACTTGCTACCATCAGTGTTTGATCACTGGGTCATTTGTTACCATCAGTGTTTGGTCAGTGGGTCATTTGCTACCATCAGTGTTTGATCACTGGGTCACTTGTTACCATCAATATTTGGTCAGTGGGTCACTTGTTACTGTCAGTGTTTGTTCAGTGGGTAACTTGTTACCATCAGTGTTTGATCGGTGCGTCACTTGTTACCATGAGTGTTTGGTTGGTGGGTCACTTGTTACCATCAATGTTTGGTCAGTGGGTCACTTATTACCATCAGTGTTTGGTCACTGGGTCACTTGTTACCGTCAGTGTTTGGTCAGTGGGTCACTTGTTACCATCAGTGTTTGGTCAGTGGGTCACTTGTTACCGTCAGTATTTGGTCAGTGGGTCACTTGTTACCATCAGTGTTTGGTAAGTGGGTCACTTGTTACCGTCAGTGTTTGGTCAGTGGGTCATGTTGTGAATTTGCTTTCTGGCCTCCCTCTGGTTACTACTGAAGGTAGTGGAGCTGGTCAAATTTACAGAGGGGTTGCGAGTTCTCTTTCTGGGCTCCCTCTGGTGGTTACTGGAGGTAATGGAGCTGATCTGATTAACAGAGGCTTGCCAACTGATAATGAGGACGACGATTGGAGATCTGGAGTTTCAGACTGGGATTTAAGACAGCCAACTCCCTCTATCCCTGCTGGTGACTTTCTCCCTGCCTCCTGAGGTCTTAGTTTCCAGCTCTGTCCCTGCATTTTCAGCTAAGTGTTCATTTGCTATTCCGGCTGGGGCTGTGCTGAATCACCATCCATATGTTACTGCTTGTGCCAGTTTGTTTTTGTCCCTTATTAGATTGGCCTCTTTTTGCTCTGCTTTCAGAATATACCAGAGTGCTGATATAGTGGGCGAAGTCGTGCGACTTCAGTTTTTTTTGCATCAGACATGTTGGACTTTTTTGCAGGGCTTTTTGCGTGATTGCAGACAGTGTCTTTCCTTCCTTTCCTGTCCTGTCTAGTCAGTGTGGGCCCCATCATTTGCTCAGTCTATTTTCCTGCCTGCGTTTGTGTTTTCATCTTGTCACACCGACAATATATGTTTGGGGGCTATCTATTCCTTTGGGGTCTGCTCTGGGGCAGTTTAGATTTCCCCTTTCTTGCTTTAGGCTTAGTTAGGTCTCCGGCTGTGCCGAGGTGTCTAGGATCATCGCAGGCACACTCCATGTCTACTGCTAGTTGTGTGGATAGGATCAGGGGTCTGCAATCCACTTAGTTACTAACCTCTCTGGTTTTCTGTGTCTTAGCTTGGGCTTGCTCTCCTCCTCGGTGACCCAATCATAACAGAATCACCAGCCTAACCGCAGACTCTAGGGTACTCAAAAGAAGGAAAGAATTGTAAAAAAAAAAGTGTCAGAATTTCTTTTATGTATTTTCTCCTCTTTTTCTCTGGGGCCGTAGGATTTTTTCTTTCATGGAGATTAAGCAATTGTCTGATCGTGTTGAGCAGCTCGCTGCTGAAGTGCGGGGAATTTCTGCCTATCTCTCTCAATCATCTGCTGTTGAACCAAAAATTCCTACTCCTGATGTGTTTTCTGGGGATCGGTCTAATTTTTTTGAATTTTAAGAAGAATTGTAAACTATTTCTTGCCTTGAAACCTAACTCCTGGGGAGCTCTGTGCAGCAGGTTAAAATTGTCATTTCCCTGGTGCGCGGCGATCCCCAGGATTGGGCCTTTCTTTGACACCCGGAGAACCTATTCTGGCCAATGTGGATGCATTTTTTCAAGCCTTGGGGTTGTTGTATGGTGAACCTAATGCTATTGATCAAGCTGAGAAAACCTTATTGGCATTGAAACAGGGTCAGGATTCTGCAGAGTTATATTGTCATAAATTCCAAAAGTGGGCGGTCCTTACTAAGTGGAATGACGATTCCCTAGCAGCTCTCTTTCGGAAGGGTTTTGCAGAAACCGTAAAAGATGTTATGGTGGGATTTCCTGTTCCCTCTGGTCTTGACGATTCTATGTCATTGGCCATTCAAGTTGATCAGCGTTTACGTGAACGTAAAACTACACGAGGCGTTACCGCCTTTTGAACGAATGTCTGAAACCATGCAATGTGATAGGGTTTTGTCTAAGGCGCAACGTCAGGAGTTTAAAAGGCGTAATAAGCTGTGTTTTTTCTGTGGGGACGCCTCTCATACTATTTCTGTCTGCCCTAAACGAGAAAAGCGTTTTGCTCACACATTTGCGGTAGGCAGCGTACAGCCTAAGTTCTTTTTGGCAATTACCCTGATCTGCTCCTTGTCTACATTTTCCGCTAAGGCTTTTGTAGATTCAGGAGAAGCTTTGAATCTGATGGATTTAGACTTTGCTAAACGTTGTGGTTTTCCCATGATACCCCTGCGGACTCCTATCCCTGTGAGGGGTATTGATGCTAACTCCTTTGGCGGAGAATAAACCCCAGTTTTGGACCCAGGTGATAATGCGGGTCGCCCCAGACCACCAAGAGAGTTGTAAATTTTTGGTGTTGCACAGTTTGCATGATACTATTGTTCTGGGTTTTCCCTGGTTGCAAACTCATAATCCTGTTTTGGATTGGAAATCTGTGTCTGTGGGGAGTTGGGGTTGTCATTGTGTTCTTAGTGACGCTCCTGTTTTCTCCACCTCTCCCCAGTCTCATGATATTCCTGACTATTTGGCTGATTTTTCTGATGTACTTAGTGAGAAGAAGTCTGCGACTTTGCCTCCTCATAGGAGTTATGACTGTGCAATTGAGTTAATGGCCGGGTGTAAATTTCCCAAGGGTCGGCTTTTCAACTTCTCGGTACCCGAACATGATGCTATGCGATCTTATATCTAGGAGCCGTTGGAGAAGGGTCATATTAGACCATCCTCTTCACCTTTAGGTGCTGTTTTTTTTGTGGCCAAGAAAGATGGTTCATTAGGGCCATGTTTTGACTATGGTTCCCTTAACAAAATCACTGTTAAATATCAGTACCCGTTACCTCTGATTTCAAATTTATTTTCCAGAGTTAAAAGTGCCTGTTGGTTTACCAAGCTTGACCTCAGGGGGGCATATAATCTTATTCGCATCAAGCATGGGGATGAATGGAAAACGGCGTTTAATACTCCGGAGGGACATTTTGAGTACCTGGTGATGCCTTTTGGGCTCACTAATGCCCCTTCTGTCTTCCAATCTTTTATGAACGATATTTTCCGGGACTTTGTGGATAAGTTTTTGATCATTTATCTGGATGATATTTTGATCTTTTCCAGTGATTGGGATTCTCATGTGGAACATGTCCAGACTGTGTGCCGGATTTTGAGGGAAAATTCTCTGTATGTTAAGGGATCGAAGTGCCTCTTTGGTGTACAGCGGATTTCATTTTTGGGATTCATTTTGTCCCCATCTGCTATTGAAATGGACCTGGCTAAGATACAGGCCATATATGATTGGGTTCAGTCCACTTCTTTGAAGGCTCTCCAGAAGTTTTTGGGTTTTGCTAATTTCTACCGTAAATTTATAAGTAATTTTTCTGGTATTGTCAAACCATTGACTGATCTGACCAAAAAGGGGGCTGATGTGGTGAATTGGTCTCCAGAGGCAGTCTCGGCATTTCAGGAGCTTAAGCAGAGATTCACTTTTGCTCTGGTTCTACGGCAACCTAATGTCTCACTCCCATTTCAGGTGGAGGTAGATGCTTCTGAGATTGGTGCAGGAGCCGTTTTGTCCCAAAAAGATCCGGTGACTTCTAAGATGAATTCCTGTGCCTTCTTTTCTCGAAAATTCTCCCCATCTGAACTTAACTATGACGTGGGGAATCGGGAATTGTTGGCCATGAAATGGGCATTTGAAGAGTGGAGACATTGGTTGGAGGGAGATAGACATCAAGTTGTGGTCCTCACCGACCACAAGAATTTGATTTATTTTGAATCAGCCAAACGCTTGAATCCTAGACAGGCTAGGTGGGGCTTGTTTTTCACGCGTTTTAATTTTGTGGTCTCTTTTCTTCCGGGCACTAAGAATGTTAAGGTGGACGTCCTTTCTAGGAGTTTCTTTGCGGATTCTCTTATTGTGACCGAGCCTACTACCATTCTAAATGAGGGTGTAGTTCTTTCCACCATCTCACCCGATTTGAGACGTGCGCTGGAGGAATTTCAGGAGGACAAACCTGAACGTTGCCCTATGGGAAAATTGTATGTCCCTGACCAGTGGAGGAAGAAAGTAATGTCTGAAATTCATTGTTCCGCGTTGGCTGGTCATCCAGGTATTTTTGGTACCAGAGATTTGGGGAGTCGGTCTTTTTGGTGGCATGCCTTATCTCGTGATGTCAGGAATTTTGTGCAGTCCTGTGGGACTTGTTCTCTGTCCAAGCCCTGTTCTCCTTCTAGTGGGTTGTTGATGCCCCTGCCGGTGCCCAGGAGGCCATGGACTCATATCTCAATGGATTTTATTTCTGATCTTCCTGTCTCTCAGAGAATGACTGTGATCTGTGACAGATTTTCTAAGATAATCCATCTTGTACCACTCCCAAAGTTGCAATCTTCTTCTGAGTTGGTGCCCTTGTTTTTACAACAGGTGGTTCGGTTGCACGGGATTCCTGAGAACATTGTGTCACACAGAGGAGTCCAGTTTGTTTCCAGATTTTGGAGAGCTTTTTGTTCTAAACTGGGAATTCAATTATCTTTCTCCCCTGCATTTCATCATCAGACCAATGGGCAGACTGAGAGAACAAACCAGACTTTGGAGTCCTATTTGAAATGTTTCATATCTGCTGATCAGGATGACTGGGTCTCATTTTTGCCCTTGGCCAAATTCGCGCTACACAATAGAGCTAGTTCTGCCACTTTGATGTCGCCCTTTTTCTATAACTTTGGGTTTCATCCTCGATTTTCTTCAGGCAGGTGGAATCTTCGACCTGCCCAAGTGTGGACACTGTGGTAGAGAGAATGCAACAGATTTGGGACCAAGTGGTGGAAAAGTTGTCCCTCTCTCAGGAAAAAGCCCAACGGTTTTCCAACCGGCATAGGACCATTGGTCCCCGGTTTAAAGTGGGTGATATGGTTTGGTTGTCATCAAAGAATATTCCTATAAAGGTTGCGTCTCCAAAATTCAAGCCAAGATTCATTGGGCCTTATAAGATTTTGGAGATCCTTAATCTTGTTTCTTTTCGATTGGCTCTTCCAGTGACGTTTAAGATCCATAACGTGTTTCATAAATCTTTGTTGAAGAGGTTTGTGGAGCCAGTAGTACCTATGGTGGCGCCTCCTGACCCTGTATTGGTTAAAGGCAATGTGAAATATAATATGAGGTAGAGAAAATATTGGATTCTCGTTTGGCTAGACGGAGACTCCAGTACTTGGTCAAATCGAAGGGTTATGGCCAGGAGGATAATTCTTGGTTCTCTGCTTCTGACATTCATGCCGAAAGATTGGTTCATGCTTTTCACCGGGCCCATCCTGATCAGCCTGGTGGCGTGGATGAGGGTTCGGTGACCCCTCCTCAAAGGGGGGTACTGTTGTGAATTCGCTTTCTGGCCTCCCTCTGGTTGCTACTGAAGGTAGTGGAGCTGGTCAAATTGACAGAGGAGTTGCGAGTTCTCTTTCTGGGCTCCCTCTGGTGGTTACTGGAGGTAATGGAGCTGATCTGATAACAGAGGCTTGCCACCTCATAATGAGGATGACGATTGGAGATCTGGAGTTTCAGACTGGGATTTAAGACAGCCGACTCCCTCTATCCCTGTTGGTGATTTTCCTCCTGCCTCCTGAGGCCTTAGTTTCCAGCTCTGTCCCTGCATTTTCAGTAAGTGTTCATTTGCTATTCTGTTTACATTTGATCTGGTTTTGTCTATCTCAGTTTTGTGTGGTCAGCCAGCTCCGGCTGGGGCTGTGCTGAATCACCATCCATATGTTACTGCTTGTGCCAGTTTGTTTTTGTCCCTTATTAGATTGGTATATTCTGAAAGCAGAGCAAAAAGAGGCCAGAGTGCTGATATCGTGGGTGAAGTCGTGCGACTTCAGTATTTCTTGTATCAGACGTGTTGGACTTTTTTGCAGGGTTTTTTGTGTGATTGCAGACAGTGTCTTTCCTTTCCTGTCCTGTCTTGTCAGTGTGGGCCCCATCATTTGCTCTGTCTATTTTCCTGCCTGCTTTTGTGTTTTCATCTTGTCTCACCGACAATATATGTTTGGGGGCTATCTATTCCTTTGGGGTCTGCTCTGGGGCAGTTTAAATTTCCCCTTTCTTGCTTTAGGCTTAGTTAGCTCTCCAGCTGTGCCGAGGCATCTAGGATCATCGTAGGCACACTCCACGGCTACTGCTAGTTGTGTGGATAGAATCAGGGGTCTGCAATCCGCTTAGTTACTAACCTCTCTGGTTTTCTGTGGCTTAGCTTGGGCTTGCTCTCCTCCTTGGTGACCCAATCATAACAGGGTCACTTGTTACCATCAGTGTTTGGTCACTGCCTCACTGGGTCACTAGTTACCATCAATGTTTGGTCACTGGGTGACTTGTTACCATCATTGTTTGGTCAGTGGGTCATTTGTTACCATCAGTGTTTCGTCAGTGGGTTACTTGTTACCATCAGTGTTTGGTCAGTGGGTTACTTGTTACCGTCAGTGTTTGGTCGGTGGGTCACTTGTTACCATCAGTGATTGGTCAGAGGAAGGGCTGCCACTAGGAATTTCGGGGTCCCATACTGACAAAATTTTCGGGGCCCCCTTGAGACTCTGCCCATGCTCCACCCCAGCACCACCCTCCACTCCTCGAACTGTCCACAGTCCCACCGCTCTCTCATGGAAAAACTGCACTACTCACCAATCACACATTAACAGTTCCCATCTCCAAATCACACACATAGCCAGCAGCTCTTGTTTTGGCCAAAAGATTTTTTAAATCTGCCACCACGACAAGGTAGACTCTTTTGGCCAGGCCCTGCTCTACTCTAACCTATTAAACATTTGTTAAAATATCCAATACAATTTAGGTATATTTTTTATTTATTTTTAAATTTTTAAAATGACTAATAATATCACATCCTGTCACGCTCACGCCTTGGCTGAATGGTGTGAGCCGGGGGGTTGTGGCCCCACTGTGCCACAAACCAGACTACCCTGGAAGGGGCGTAACTACGGCAGCTACCTTGGTCTTCACTGGAGCCTCTGGTGAGGTCAGGCTTGTGCGGCAGGTAGCTGCCGGGTGCCACTCCAGCGTGGTGTCTGGCTGTGGCTGCTGATCCCACTCGGGAACAGGACACCTGGACAGGTGCGAGTGACAAGCAGGCTAGACAGGCCGGCAGGTAGGCATGGCTTGGAGACACAGGACAGGCGGGCACGGCTTGGAGACACAGGACAGGCGGGCACGTCTTGGAGACACAGGACAGGCGGGCACGGCTTGAAGACACAGGACAGGTGGGCACGGCTTGGAGACACAGGACAGGCGGGCACGGCTTGGAGACACAGGACAGGCGGGCACGGCTTGGAGACACAGGACAGGTAGGTGACGGCTTGAGACACAGGACAGGCGGGCACGGCTTGGAGACACAGGACAGGTAGGTGACGGCTTGAGACACAGGGCAAGCAGGAGTGGCATATGAAAGGACAGGTTTGGACCTGTTCACACAGGAGATGCAGGTATGGATATAGGCAGGAAGGAGTGGTATATGAGAGAACAGGTTTGGACCTGTTCACACAGGAGATGCAGGTATGGATATAGGCAGGAAGGAGTGGTATATGAGAGAACAGGTTTGGACCTGTTCACACAGGAGATGCAGGTATGGATATAGGCAGGAAGGAGTGGTATATGAGAGAACAGGTTTGGACCTGTTCACACAGGAGATGCAGGTATGGATATAGGCAGGAAGGAGTGGTATATGAGAGAACAGGTTTGGACCTGTTCACACAGGAGGTGCAGGTAGGCAGAGCCGCAGGAGTGCGAAGCAGGCAGAGCGGCTAAGGAGCCGTGCAGACAGAGCTGCGAGGGTGCAGATGCACAGATAAAGCTGCGAGGGTGCAGATGCACCAATAAAGCTGCGAGGGTGCAGATGCACAGATAAAGCTGCGAGGGTGCAGATGCACAGATAAAGCTGCGAGGGTGCAGATGCACAGATAAAGCTGCGAGGGTGCAGATGCACAGATAAAGCTGCGAGGGTGCAGATGCACAGATAAAGCTGCGAAGGTGCAGATGCACAGACAAAGCTGCGAAGGTGCAGATGCACAGACAGGGGGGACACAAGGAAAGACACGGCAGAGAAGGAACCACAAACAAGGAGACTGACAGACAGAGGTAAGACTGAGTTCAGACAGAGACACCGGGACAAAGACACAAGGACCAGGATATTCTGCCTCCTGGCAGGCGGACAGAGTACAGACAAGGTATTGGGAACAAGACTCAAGGGCCAGGATATTCTGCCTCCTGGCAGGCGGACAAGGTACAAAGCAAGACTAGAGTAATCCTCCAGAGAAGGAGACACACAGAACAGGGCCTGGCTTGCTCAGCAGCAAGATACTAACTGAGTATAGACATTGCACAGGCAATGTTTCAGTGGGAGTGGTGAAACTAAATAGTCAAGGGCTCCAGGTGATTGGTCAGGGACAGATTACCCAGGTGCACCCTGACTGCATAAGAACCAGAGAGTTCAGGCGCCGCCCCCCTATACACACAGTCAGGAAACATGGAGAGCAAGCAGGAAAACACGAGGCATAGCACATGGAGCACAGGGCTGGCAACAGACAGTATTCACAGCATGGCTTGAAGCAGAAAGTAAGTTGGTGTGCGGGGGATGGGAGGCCATGCAGTGATGCCAGCAGGGTTGTTACACATCCAAAGGGACAAATACCATATTACCACCACATAGTGACCTATAATATCACATACAAGGAACAAATACAGCCACACCATGACCAGACCACATATTACCACCACAATGACAGTATAATAGCACATACAAGGGACAAATACCACCGCACCATGCCCAGACTACATATTACCACCACATGGTGACTGAATACTACAATACTGATCACTAATAAAAAAAAGCAATACTATCACCATAAGTGCCATTATACACAGGAGATCTGTATTTAGTATGCAGTGTCTGTGTACAAGTAATACAGTGATCACCAGTGACATTATGCACAGGACCTCTATAGTGCCAGTGTACAGGTGATACAGTGATCACTGGTGACATTGTACACAGGAACTCTGTATATAGTGTATAGTCTCAGTGTACAGGTGATACTGTGATCACTGGTGACATTGTTCACAGGAACTCTGTATATAGTGTATAGTGTCAGTGCACAAGTAACACAATGACTCACCAGTGACATCTCTAGGTGAAGTCCTTCAGCTTCATTTTTCATCTTTCATCCAGTACAGACCGGCATCACGTCTTCCAGCCAGGGCTCGTCTCTGCAGGAAATAACAGCGTTATCTAGAGCTCCACTTACAGAACACATTACTCCGTTTTTTTCCCAACTTCTACAATACACCAGATGAAGAAAAAAAGGCATCATGGTGTCGCTCTGCACAGTAACAGGACCTTCCCCCATTTAAAACAGTATTGTCAAAAAAATAAAATAAATACATCACTGCAGTAATAATATACCTTAATTGGCCCCTATGGTAATAATATCCCCTATCCTGGCCCCCGTGTTTCTCATTCCTGGCTGCAGCCATATTTTCTATCATCCTGCCCTCATGAGTATCTATTTTGCCCCCATATGATCTCCCCATCCTGCCCCATCTGTCTACATCATATCCATCCTGCCCCCTCCTGTGTCTCACATTCTGCCCCCTCCTGTCTCACTTTCACATTCTGCCCCCATCATGTCTTGCATTCTGCCCCCATCATGTCTTGCATTCTGCCCCCATGTCTTGCAATCTGCCCCATGTCTGCATTCTGCCCCCATGTCTGCCTTCTGCCCCATCATGTCTGCATTCTGCCCCCACGTCTTGCAATCTGCCCCCATGTCTGCCTTCTGCCCCAATGTCTGCCTTCTGCCCCAATGTCTGCCTTCTGCCCCCATCATGTCTGCATTCTGCCCCCATCATGTCTGCATTCTGCCCTTATGTCTGCCTTCTGCCCCAATGTCTGCCTTTTGCCCCATGTCTGCATTCTGCCCCATGTCTGCATTCTGCCCCCATCATGTCTTGCAATCTGCCCCCATGTCTTGCATTCTACCCCCGTGTCTCAGTCTGCCCCCATCGTGTCCAGCATTCTACCCCGGGCCCCCTGGATTGCCGCTTTCAATAAAATTAAAAAAAGTTCTTCTTGCCTGGCCTTGCTCCTGCGGTGAAGCTCCCTCCACACAGCTAAAGCGTGCACTCACCGGCGACTGACAATGACGTCAGACGCCGGCGACGTGCGCGCTGCAGCTGACGTCAGCTGCCAGCCTCCGAATGGCTGGCGGCTGTTGAGTATTGACGTGGGGGCCCGCATGTCAATAGCGTTCAACTGCCCCACCGCAGCGCCGCTAAGGGCCCGGTTTAGCCTGCCGGAAGGGGCCCGGTTAGCAGATGAGACAGGGCCCGATGCGGGCCCCCTCTGCCCACTGGGCCCCATATGCCAGTCAGGGCAGTAATGCCCTGATGGCAGCCCTGGTCAGAGGGTCATTTGTTACCATCAGTGTTTGGTCAGAGGGTTTACCATCAGTCTTTGGTCAGAGGGTCACTTGATATCATCAGTGTTTCATCATTTTTTACATATGAAAAAAAGGCACAATTTCTATTCATTACAATGTTAATCATGGACAAGGCACGGATTGTACACTGATGCCAACTGTGTTCCTTTTGTGATTTTGATGAACCCATAGATTTTTACGGGTATGTTTGCGCCATGACTCAGTGTGCAAAAACACACAGACGTGAAGAGTCGCAGCGACTATAACGATATGTGTTCTATCCGTGAGATACATAAATCACGCATGTGATGAACGATCGTCTGAATGATGCCTTATCACGACTTGATACCTTGTGCCTAATTTATTTTCAGTTTGCCGATTTTCATGATGGAGAACGCATCCTATAATACTTTGGGGAGGATTAAATAATGACTCGATTTTGAAAGATCGGACATGTAATATATTCCGCTGCTTTCCCCAAATCCGTACGTCAGATTCCTGCTATGGTGAGAACTTGCGGCTGTAGTAGAACCTGTGGTGGCTCATGGCTCTGATAAACAGTCTCTGTGTCTTTAATGCCGTGCACGCCCACAGAGAAGTCACTCAGATCCAGCCCAGCAGCGTGAATTCTGTGTGTGTGTGCTGCAGGGTCTAATGAGGCAACACCATGATTCACCGCACGCTTTCGGGCTTTACTAAAGATTCCGGTAAGTTTCTGGACGCTTGATCCCCCCCGTACTATGACCCCGAGTTCTGCTACGCGGTTATTTGACATTCCAGTACACAGGACAAGTTCACGTTGTGTCGGCGAGGATGAACACGCACCCTTCTTTCCCATTTGCTCTGCTCGTGTTTCATAACAAACTGCTGGGCTGACGTTAGCGTTGGATGCTGGCTCAGTGATGAACACGTTCGAATGGATGCAGAAAGTGGGACAATGTAACTTCTATGTATGCCATATAATATCCACCGCTTGCTACATTGTATCACATTGCAATTGTATCTATTTCTGTAGGAGGAGGAGGAGGAAGAAGCCAATAAGTCTCCATCTCAGATGCTGACGCAGGTCCTAATGTGTTGAGCTTGCTGACTTGGAGGCAGCACAATCATTGATGCTGCTGGAGGCTTGTTACAGTGGGCTGGCTTACCATTCAGTGGGATATTAGTAGCCTGGGAGCTGTTATGTAAGATGTCAGTATTACCATAAAGGATCCGAGATCAGTGGCGTTATCTACGAATGCTGCTCATTTTCACCTGAGCCATGAAGCAGTGTAGTGGATGTCACTCACTACACGTTTTACGTGGGCGGTCTACGCTCCACGAGAGGAGCATCTATGTGCATGTTTCCTACATCAGCTCTGACACCCAAAGGGGTTTTCCATCCTATAAATGTAAAGCGTCTATGAATCATATCCCAGAACAGTTCATGAACCGCTCATCACGTAGCATCTGAATGGGAAATCAGGGGTGCTGTTTAACTCTTTGTTGCTAAATGTGACATTATCGTTTTCTGTCCCTTCAGACTGAAGTTGAGAGTACTTTTAGGAGCAGAGTTGGTGAGAATCAATTTGCGGGAGAATATCGGTAATCTGCGGATGCTGGACAGACACATCTTCAGAATCGCCTCTTACGTGACGGCACTTATTTGATGTAGATTGTGCAGATACATTTGAAACAACCTGTGGCGATACAGTGGGGGAAATAAGTATTTGATCCCTTGCTGATTTTGTACGTTTGCCCACTGACAAAGACAAGAACAGGGGAGGTTAATTTTAACATTGAGAGACAGAATATCAAAAATAAAATCCAGAGAATCACATTGTATAAATTATATAGCAGTCGCAGGTCCGGGTCTGACGCCTCCCATCTTCTTGCGATGCCGTCCTCCTGCTTGTTTCACCGCTACCTGACATTGCGCTCCTGCGCAGGCGTATTTCTATGCCCTGTTCAGGGCAGAGCAAAGTACTGCAGTTCTCAAGTGCTGGGCCTCTCTGACCATTCTCTGCACCTGTGCACTGCAGTACTTTGCTCTACAAACATCAGGGCATAGAAGTACACCTGCGCAGGAGCGCGATGCCGGGGAGCAATGAAGCAAGCAGGAGGGCGGCATCGCAAGAAGATGGGAGGCACCGGACCCAGACCTGCGAAACCCATCAGACCGCACTATGTCCCGGAAGTATTTTGCTGTGTTACGGGAAATAGTGCGCCGGGGCATGTGCAGTAATGCTTTTCGGCTTTGCCCGCAGTTAGGCAAAGCATACTGTGCGTGTGCAAGGCAAGATTGCATTGCACACGTGCGAACTATGGAGGACACCTACTCAATTTCCGACAATATTGCGGACAGCGGGGAAGGTTGGGGTGGAGGAAAGAAGACGAAACACCGCCCATCGGACCGGACACAGGGCATTTACACAGCCCGCCAATTTGAGGTGACAGATTCCCTTTTTAAATTATAGACTGTTCATGTCTTTGTCAGTGGGCAAACTTACAAAATCAGCAAGGGTTCAAATACATATTTCTCCAACTATATGTGGTGACCCTCAGCAAAATCCATAAGTGTAGACATTAAAAAACAAAATAAATGAAAGTAATATCTTACTCCCCTCCACCGGTAATTCCTCTGCCCCAGCAGGGCTTCTTTGCCCACCATCCAGGCCTGCAGTGCAGAAGCTCTGTCCTATATGATCACTACAGCCAATAACAGTCCATGGTGCCCACATGGGCTGGATTGCTGGCACCGGAGGTTGGGATGTGCAGGGGCCAGAGAATCTCCTGTAGGGGTGAGGTATGTTCAAAGACGCCAGCAAGATCCACATGATTTTGTGTGGACCTGCCACTGCTGACTTCTCTGCAGATGCTTGCTGGTTTGATGTCTATGACATCCGAGTGTGGTCCAATTTTCACAGACTGTCATGGTAGAGAAGATGGAGAAACTTTTATTTCTTTCCACCTCTGAGAAAATTGGATCACACTCTGATCAGATTGTGATTAGCATAATCGGACTGATTTTCTTGGATGTATAAAAAACGGTGACGTGACCCTGGCCTTGAAGTGGGCAACAAGTTGCAGAATGACACCAAATAGTAAGTGTTAAGCAGTTCTGGAAGTGTCAGTTCCGGCTTCATTACAATAGTTCTCTGATAATTTATTATATTATCAGAATTTCTCTCTTCATAAGTTGGGGTGACTTGTGTCTATCAGGAAACATGGGATTCAGATTTCGCACTGCTTTAATTGCAGCCTGTCAGCAGCTGTTTTATGGCAGCTTGTAGTGTACAGCCTAAGGCTAAGCACAGACTACAGGTTGCTATAAACTGCAGCCTACAAAAGGCGATGGCAGGGATTATACTGTAATATATGTTTTATTGTAGCATTTCCACTTGTTAAACAAGTTAGAAACATCATAACTAATATGATATTAGTGACCATGAAATTCTAAGAAATTGTGAATATTAAATGTAAAATAGTAGCAAAGAGCGATATTCAGCAGGGGAAGTAATGTCAGATGCAGATGTGCTCCATGCCACTATCAGAATGAGCCTCTTCCTGGTGTAGACCGGCTCTTCCACCTATAGAATAGGACATGATCACTACATTGCGCCCCTTTCACTTATTTGGTAAAATCTTGGCTCATGTGAAAAAGGTGGGACTTGTACAGGTTAATATTACTCATAAGAGCCAGCGATTTTGCCAACCTAAGCAAAGAGTCATTGATTAGGATTCAAAATATCTTAAGAGGGTCATCTACGTCTTTAAAATTCCTGACCTACTCTTAGGACAGGTCAATAAAATTAAATTTGTGGTTGTCTGATCATATAAATGAGACAAAGCCACAATATCAAGGAGATACTTAAAGGGGTTTGTCCAGTCATAGGATATTGATGACCTTTCGGGAGGATAGGTCCTCAGTATCAGATTGGCATGGGGCCGTCACCCCGAACCCGCACTGATCAGCTGCCATTAGCTCTTATGAACTGTGTTCAGTGTTTACATCCGGCAGACGCCAGAGCTAAAGGCAGCTGATTGGGGCAGTGGGCACTGGCAGGAGTGGTGCGACCCCCTTAAACAGCTCATCAGTGGTGTGAGATGCAGACCAATGATATATTGATGATCTATCCTCAGTGAAGGGGATAGCCCTTGAATTCGGTCACTTTGTACCATTTACAGATGGATTTCCTTTATTTTTGCTGGAGATGTGCATGACTGCTAAATACACCTCCCATATAACCGGAAATATATGAATTGTTGGATTGTGTCAGCTGATAATTTCCTGCATTATATTATATTACTCGTCGTCAAGCAATTCCCTAACACAGCAGCAGAGAGAGGATGCATAGATCACACCGAGCCCCCTATTACAATGCTACGTTTTGCTGTCAAGGACAAAAAGGGCCACATGTGTTACCCTCAGTGCTTTCTAATAAAGCATTTCCTCGGTCTGTTACCATGGAGACGCATATGGCGCCATTGGAGCCGTAGACACAAAATGATAGGACATTTCTGATCAAGACTGTTTAAATTAATTTTTCATTTTAAAAGCACTGATAACAAGAGACTGTTGCATATCCGAACATAAACCCCGATTCATCAAAGTCTTTACGGCAGAAACTAGTTATGTACAGGTAACAAATGAATCTGCGCTCTATGGCGCTATAGCATGTAAATATGAGATATAGGACGTTTCAATGGCATTACTGCTCGAGAAAATAGGAAACAGTGGAGATACTTAGCACATAATTTGGCCAATTCATGCATGCTCAGCGGCCAACGACAAGCCGATCCTCCTGATTGCAATGCGCCCCGACATATGCCCTTTGGATTCCAATAACTTTATACTTGTGTACAACCATTTTACACTATTAGAATGCCTGGAAAGTGCCTGTCTGTAGTGCGTTTTACCGCACATTACCTCATTTAGTCAACATGGGAGCATTGAAAATCGGAAGCTGCTTCTGTAATAATGTTTTCTTTGAATATAATATTTGATGAGCGCTTGTTTATTAATCCCAGAAAAAAGAGCCACAGATCTACTTGATGGTTCATTTAAAGGGAAACTGACATCTGATAACTGCTGCCCAATCTGTGCCTATATGAGCTAAGCCAGGTATGTCTGACTCTGAAGCGCTGCATACTTTAATAGCCGCCGGTGACAGGGCCGCGCTGTAGACTAGTCACACATGCAGGTTCCTGGTGGCTTCTCCCCACCCACTGCCATGTCTCTCTCTATACACACGTAGGCAGATACCTGTGAATCCATGGGAAGTGAGCAGGGGAAGCAGCCGGCGATCACCTGTCTGACTAGTCTACGGTGTGGCCCAGTCCCCAGCTTGGTTGTGCTACCCTGTGTATGAAAAAGTGCAAAAACAGTACCTATCAGGTACTCAGGAAAGCTGGGTGGTGTGGGTACTAGTGTGTGACCCAGTGCAGGTGTCTCACTGGTCTATCAAATGACGAGTGGTGGCAGTGACAAGTGTGGGGTGGATGTATGAACTGGCTGTGGGGTGCGCTGAGCTCATTGTCATCCCATTGTGATGGGCGAGTGGACGAGTGAGGGGGAAGCGTAGTCACCTTTTAGTGGGCACGTGTCATGAGCGATTGGAGTCTGTGACAAATCGGTGGATGTGGTAGTGGTTGTTCATGACAGTTTCCATGGCAGAAACGCATCAAAAACGTTTGTGATCCGCACATGACTATAAGAATAAATACAAGGAAGTGTCAAGAACAAAGTAGCTTTGTTTAAAACTTGATGCATCAAAATAGAAACAAAAAAACAGCAGCAAAAAAAGAAAAAAAAACACAAGTAACACAGATGAAGAAAATCTGCAACATCAAAAATTCACCAAAATCTCATTGTGGGGATATAGTCGAAATGAAGCATGTGTATGGAGTGGATTTGGGGGCTGAGTCTGCTCCATACACAGCAGGAGCAGTCTATGTTATACAAGAGCTGGTTTAGATCACTTCTGTTTAACCACTTAGATGCTGTTTTCAATTGCTGACAGCCACATTTATAATGGTTGTCCTGGTTTGAGGTTCAAGTCTGCAGTTATTCTATGTGACTGCAGACTTGTGAATCTTAATAGTGCAAAGTGTGCACGCTGTCAGGATTCTCCAATGTCGGAAGCGGGCGAGCATGTGACTGAAAGTATACAAATTGCATACATGCTGTCACAAGCCAACTAGATGTTTGGAAGCTGCCCACTCTCTATAATAGAAGATATAGGTAAAAGACGCCATGAAAAAATTAAGGCAGAACGCTGGCAGATCCGCTTCAGGGAAAAAGACATTGGCACAGCGCTTCACCTCCCTACATGTCCTCCCTCATCGCTATTGATGCTCTCCATTATGCCAGTGGTGAAAGATGAGTTTTTTTTCATAATCTCAACCTTCCACTTCTGTCTCCGCGACTTTCCTCAAGCTGCACTAGTTCTTTGGAATGCAATAGATCGGAGAATTAGATAAATTCCCAATATTCTGTTCTAAAAGGTTTTACTACTAAAATGTTAAGTTATCATCTATTATCCATAGGATAGGGATAACTTACTGATCATTGAGGGAACAAATGCTGGAAACCTTCAACATCTCAAATTTAGGAATCCTGGTAACAAGGATCTGCAGAGCCCCACTTTAAATAGAGTTTAGGTGCAAATGTCCGACCTTTGCTCCATTCATTATCTAGTTAAACCCTTATTAACCTACCAGTTATCATCTAGCTGGTTGATAAGTAAAAGTAACCTATAAAGGGCCTGTCACACTAAGAGATATCGCTAGCAATATCGCTATAACTAGTGACGTTATAGCGATATTGCTAGCGATATCGCTGTGTCTGATACTTACCTCCGACCGGCTCCCCCACTGTTTATCGCTGGTCGCGCGAGAACGTCCAGGACTGTTTCTCGTCATCAGCTTCCTGCAGCGCTTCCTGCTGTGACGATGAGCGACGTGTGGAGCCGGGCGGGAGGACGCAGGATCGCCTGGTGTGACAGGTAAGTAGCGACCCCCGTCCCCAGCGATGTCGCTGGTGAGATCTGCCTGTTTGGCAGCTCACTAGCGACCACTTAGCGATGCACCAGCGATCCTGACCGCGTCATATCGCTGGTCGGGATCGCTGGTGCATCACTAAGTGTGACAGTACCCTAACACAAGAGGGAGAATCAAGGCTCCTGTTTTAGTGATAGGCAGTGGTCCTAGAGCAGAAATGCTGGAAGACTACATCATAACTGTTAGGCTATTTGCACACGTTGCGGATTTTAAGCATTTTTGCTGCATTGATTCGCCGCGAAAACGCTTACACAATGCAACCCATTGAATTCAATGGCATTCCGCAATGCTGTGCTAATGCTGCATATTTTTCCGCGGTGGAATCGCATCGCGGAAAAATATGCAGCATGCTCATTCTTTGTGCGGAATCGCAGCGATTCTGCACACATAGGAATGCATTGATCCGCTTATTTTCCACATGTGGCTATGCCCACCATGCGCAAAGTAAGTGGAAAATGTGCAGATGGTACCCAGGGCCTGGAGGAGTGGAGACGCTCCTCCTGGCCCTGGATACCATATCCCTGTTAAAAAAAAGTTTAAATAAAAAATCGTGATATTCTCACCTTCCGGCGTCCCCCGCACCCTTCCCAGTCCTTACCGATGCTCCCGGCAACTCCCGTTCCCAGCGATGCCTTGCGACAATGACCTGTGATGATGTAGCGGTCTCGCGTGCCGCTATGTCATCTGGGGTCATTGTCGCAAGGCATCGCTGGGAACGGGAGTTGCTGGGAGCATCGTGAGTCTCGGGAAGGCTGCGGTGGCCGCCGGAAGGTGAGAATATCAAGATTTTTTTTTAAAATAATTTTAACATTCTATCTCTTACTATTGATGCCGAATAGACAGCCTCAATAGTAAAAAGTTGGTCACACTTGTCAAACACTATGTTTGATAAGTGTGACCAACCTGTCAATCAGTTTTGAAAGCGATGCTACAAATCGCTTGGAAAACGCTAGTATTCTGCAAGCTAATTACACTTGCAAAACGCTAGTGTTTAGCGGGAATACGCATGCCAATTCCGCATGCTTATTTCCCGCGGCAGTGAGTTGCGGAATTGCCGTGGAAATTTCCGCGGCAATTCCGAACGTGTGTACATAGCCTTAATGTTTGCCATGGATAGAATATTTTAGAAGTCATTGCAAAACCTAGAAGCTTAGAGTTATGGTTAAGGATGTGGGTATAATGACTAAAACGTACAGCTTCATAGGAACTTATTTAGCTACTGTATGTGCAATATGAGACAATATGTGTATGTAGAAATAGGCATAAGTGATATGTAAGAACACTGTACAACTTGAGCTTTTATTTTTAGGAGGTGTTGTGTGTCTCAGGCTTTCCTTGGGTCAAAGTTTTAGCCATAAAATTAACTTTTTTTTTTGTTACACAATATCATTTTACATCCTCTTCCTTTCTATTTAATTAATGAAATTATATATACACAAACACTACTCCCAGAATTATAGTGTTGAGTGGCGTAACGTATGCCTCTAGTCTTCATTCCAGGTACACTAACAGGCAGTGCTACATTAATGAGTTTGTGTAACCATTGGTACAGCTATTTCTTCAGAAAGTCCCAGAAGCTGTTTCTCAACATGATAAAGTCAGACCATATGTTGCTCTTGCTCTTGTGCGCAGCCTGTTGGCTTAAACCTGCACCCAAGGTCTGCAGCCTTTCCAGACTTGCCTCCTATCGAGCACATCAAGAAAGCCTTCAGTCAACAATTGTGCAGGGAGCTGCCAGCAGCGGATCTTGATGATTTGCTCAACTGCATTTAGCATGGTAGAACATTCCTCAGACAAAAATTGATTACCTCATTGATAGCAGCCAACTTATGTCACTGAATGTATTTCTGTGCATGGATGGCGTTCATACTAGATACCGAATAAATTGAAATGTTTTGAAAATTATGTTTCCATTTTTCATAATTCCACAAGCTTTCCTTCTTGGCGTTGCACGTTCAATGTTGAAGAGCACTGGCCAAAAGTTTGGACAAATCTGTTTATGCAATGGTTTCCATTGTTCTAATTGGAAAGTGCATATAGTAGATTCGGAGCGTAGGCAGCAGAACACACATGGAAACAAGGAGTAAAGAAACACCTGTGATACAAATCAGAATATGTGTTAAACCTTAGATTCTTCAAAGTACCCCCCTTTACTCTGATGACAGCTTTACACACCCTTGGTATTTTCTCAAGCAGCTTCATCAGCTTTATCGAATGGCTTTCTAACAGTCTGGATGGAGTTTCTAAAGGTGCTGAGCACGTATTGGTTGTTTTGCCTTTATTCTGCTGTCCAATTCATCCCAAATCATCTCAATTGAGTTGAGACATGAAAGCAAGCATCACTTTCCTTCTTGGTCACATAGTCCTACAATATCCTGAAAGTGTGTTTTGGGTCATGGACCTGTTGCATTACAATTAATGGTTCTACTAAGAGCAAACAAGATGAGATGGCATGTCATTGCAGATTGCTGTGGAAGCCATGCTCTGTAATTGTGCCTTCAATTTGGAATAAACCAACAATGTCACCAGCTATGCACGCTTCATACCATCACACTTTCTCTTCCATGCTTCACGTTCGGAATCACACATGTAGAAACCATACGCTCACCTTTTCAGCATCTCACAAAGACATGGTGGTTGGAATAAACAAAAATCTGAAATTTGGCTCATAGGACCACAGGAGAAATTTTCATTGATCTAATATCCAGTCCTTGTGTTTCTTGCCACAAATTAGTTTCTCATGTGTGGTACTCGGTAGTGGTTTCTTTGTAGCATTTCAACCATTCAACCATAAAGGCCTGAATCTCACAGTCACTTCTGGACAGATGATGTTGAGACGTGTCTGCTGCTTGATATCAGAGCATCATTGATGAGGGTTATCCAAGGTGCTACCAATATGCAGGTTTTGATGAACTCATCCACTACAGTAGAGGTAAGTCTTGGTCTTCCTTTCTTGTGGTGGTCCTAGTAATTAATGGTTTTCATGACTGCACTTGAGCATACCTTCAAGCTTCCAGCAATTTTCCTGACTGATTTTCATGTCTTTAAAGAGAACCTGTCATCAGGATTATACATCAAAAATATTTCTTTTCATTTTCACAGAACGTTAGAAACTTCTATGAAGCACCTGGGGGTTCGAAGTGCTCACCACACATCTAGATAAATTCCTTGAGGTGTCTAGTTTCCAAAATGGGGGGTTTCCATTGTTTAAGCACATCAGGGGTTCTCTAAATGCAACATGGCATCCGCTAACATTTCCATAAAATTTTGCGTTCAAAAGTCAAATGGCTTTCCTTTCCTTCCGAGCTCTGCCGTGCACCCAAACAGTAGTTTTTCTCCACATATGGATTATTGGCGTACTCACAATAAATTGCACAACAAATTATACAATGAATTTTTTCCTGTTATCCTTGTGAAAATGTAAAATTTGTTGCTAAAAAAATTCTGGGAAGAACATGACTTTTTATTTTCACGGCTCTACATTATAAATTTCTGTGATGCACCTGGGGGTTCAAGGTGCTCATCACGCATGTAGATACATTCTTTGAGGGGTTCAATTTCCAATATGGGGTTACTTGTTTAAACACATCAGGGGCTCTCCAAACGCAACAAGATGTGTGCTTTCAATTGCAGACATTTGTGTGTTCAAAAGTCAAACTGTGCTCCTTCCCTTCTCAGCCGTGCCATGCGTCCAAAAAGTATTTTTCCACCATATATGGGATATCAGCAAACTCAGGAAAAATTTCTCAACAAATATTATGGTCCATTTTCTCCTGTTACCCTTGTGAAAATAAAAATTTGGGAGCTAAAGTAAGATTTTTGTGAAAAAAAAATAAAATGTTATTTTTTTTCCTTCCACGTTGTTTTAATATCTGTGAAGCACTTTAAGTGTTAACAAACTTCTTTAATGTGGTTTTGAGGACTTTGAGGGGTGCAGTTTTTAGAATTGCATCATTTTTTAGCATTTTCTGTCCCCCCAAAGTCACTTCAAATGTAATGTGGTCCTTTAAAAAATGGTTTTGTAAATTTTTGCGAAATTTCCATTCTTTTCATAAATGAAAGCAAGTTATGTTGAACAAATTTTACCACTATCATGAAGTACAATTCGTCACGATAAAAAACCAGCAATTTTTTGGAAGGAAAAAGTTGGAAAACCTGCGCTGCTGGTAGATGACAGTAAATCCAGGTCCACACTAAAGATAATATGAGAATTTTATTTTGTCATTGTGTTTTGAAGTACCATACGTTAGGCGTCAGGTTTCTTCCCCTGCACAGGAGGAATCCCAAGCCTTACCTTTTGCAGTCTCCCATTCATTCCCAGCCGCAGAGGAGCCTGCTCATCAGAGACATCGATCCAGGCGTCCTGCTCAACCTAGTGTTGTTGGGTTGGTTGCTGCTACCACCCCTGGTTCAGCTATGGCAATCCACATTAGCCAGCGGCGAGCAGCCCCTGGGACTACGTCCTTCTTTTGGTCTACTGAGCATGCCCGTGGGATGATCTCTCATTGGAGGTCGGAGGTCACATTCTCAGGTCCTGTTGCTGCTCCAATTGGACCACTAGGAAGGTCCCGGAAGGCTGCAGCTATAAAAGGTTCGCATGGCCGCCCGGCCTTGCGCTAGTATAGAAAACTGTACTCGTGTGTGTGATGATGGATGCATGTTTCTGGTGAATGACTCCTTATGACTCCCTCCCTCTGGTTGTGCATGTGATAGGGTCTGTCAGCGGACTAGCGCCAGACTTAGCCATCCACCCCTAAGCACGAGCATACTGCGTTGAGCCAGCAGCAATCGCCAGTGTAACGTCGTGCGCAATTAGTGCGCTTTCTTAGCCCCAGTTAGGGGAGGTTACTGGCGTCCGCTGGTGCGGTAATGTATGCTGGCAGTGCGCTAAGCCATTAGCGCAGTCTCTCCTCGGCACCACAGTTGTGGCATCGTGGGTCTAGAGGGACACTAACCCTTGGGGCTGAGTCCTGTGACTGCACACCAGCGTCCTTTTCGCTGTGGTCTGTGAGTCTTAACAGGCTATGGCATTTACGCGCCATTTTAGATAGGCTCTGTGAAGCAACAGAGTTCACCTCAGTACACACCGGGTGACGTTAACCCTGCGTGCCTTCTACTATTACACTGCCATAGAGTGTCTGCCATTACCTAGCAGCAGGTAACACCTCTGCACGGTGGACCCTGGGCTGCGAACGCACACTGTCATTATCTTTATTTGGCGCGTTCCGCCAGCCCTCTAACACCATACTTCTTCATTTCGTCCTGAAAAAGAAGTATGGTACTTCGAAATGTGTAGACAAAATTTAAAAAATCTCTTATTATCTTAGTGTAGACTGTCAGCTACCAGCAGCACGGATTTTCCAACTTTTTCTTTTCCACATAATTCTATTTGGTCCTTTGACCCGTGGACCTGCTGCAGCTGGGATTATATGCCTTCTTAAATGTTGTGTGATCACAACAAAATGAGGTTAGCATAACCTTTATTCGTTTATCAAATTTTAACCAGATAATACCCTATTGTGCTTTTGTCTCTTCCTTAGTATTTTCAGAAAAAAACTCTCTCAGACTCAGTGGGAACCGTTGAAACGTTCCAGAGTTATTACCACATAAAATTATTACCACAAATTGTAAAATTTGGACTGGTCATGAAAGTGAAAACTGGCTTGGGGGGGATGAAGGGGTTAAGGAATGAGTGTTTTTTTTAAACAAAATTTAGTAATGGAAAACCCCTTTCACATGCAGTCTATAGTAATGATATTGTCGGTTGCAGTTGGAATCTGTTCTCCTTAGGCTACTTTCACACTGGCGTCGTGTGACGTACGTTGCAATGCGTCGTTTTGGAGAAAAAACGCATCCTGCAAAGTTGCCTTCAGGATGCGTTTTTTCTCCATAGACTTGCATTAGCAACGCATTGCGACATATGGCCACACGTCGCATCCGTCGTGCGACGGATGCATCGTGTTTTGGTGCGTCGTGTCCGCCATTTTCGACAGCGCATGCGCGGCCGAAACTCCGCCCCCTCCTCCCCGGACATTACAATGGGGCAGCGGATGCGTTGAAAAACTGCATCCGCCGCCCCCGTTGTGCAAAGCTTTCACAACGTGCGTTGGTACGTCGGCCTGACGCATAGCGACGGGCCCGTACCGACGCTAGTTTGAAAGTAGCCTTACATATATGAAAATGTGCACAGTAATGTCACAGCTCTAAAAAAAATGATCTCACTACATGGATAAAATACACAGGGAGGAAGTACACAGTGATGTCACAGCTCAGGGATAATGCATACAGTGATGTCATAGTACATTGATAATAAACACAGCCATAACACATTACAGGGAAATAAACAAAGTGATGTCACAGTACAGGGATAATGCACACAGTGATATCAGAGTACAGGCATAATAAATTACAGTGATGTCACATTATGGGATAATTAACAGTGATATCAAAGAAGAGGAATAGTAACCACATCACAGTGATGTCATAGTACAGGAATACTAAAGAGAGTGATGTCACAGTAAAAGGTTAATACACACAGTGATGTCACAGTACAGGGATTATGCACACAGTGATGTCACAGAACAGGGATTATGCACACAGTGATGTCACAGTTAAGGGATTATGCACACAGTGATGTCACAGTACAGGGATTATGCACACAGTGATGTCACATTATGGGATAATTAACAGTGATGTCAAAGAAGAGGAATAGTAACCACATCACAGTGATGTCATAGTACAGGAATACTAAAGACAGTGATGTCACAGTACAAGGATAATGCACACAGGGATGTCACAGTACAAGGTTAATACACACAATGATGTCACAGTACAGGGATTATGCACACAGTGATGTCACATTATGGGATAATTAACAGTGATATCAAAGAAGAGGAATAGTAACCACATCACAGTGATGTCATAGTACAGAAATACGAAAGAGAGTGATGTCACAGTAAAAGGATAAAGGCAAGCCCGGACGCCTGCCCCAAAGGGGCTACAGGGAGGGCGCACATGACTAAGGAGGGATGCTAGGCCTGAGGGTTAGTGAAGGGTTAAGGTGTAGTGCTTTTGTGTTTGTGGGGAAGGTGTGGGTTGGAGCTATGGGGCTTATGGTGCAATGTGAGTTGGCAGGGAGTGGTCAGTTGTGGGATGGATATATAGGGCAGAACTGTGGGGGGATGGTCATTCCTTACCTTGCAGACGTCCGGAATCGTCAGCCCCTCACATCTGGGACTTCAGCTTGAATCTTTGGATCCAGAAGATGGAATACCTCGTGGCACAGATGAAGAGGATGATGGAGCAGCGCAGCCAGCAGTGGATGAAGGAACAGCTGCAGCGATGGTCCGGTGATGGCGACGGCGGAGAAGATGGGACCCCTCTGTCTCCGAAGCGGCAGCGACGATCACGGCCTCCTGAGCACCTCAGCCCGGAGTTAAGCTTGCAGCGGAGGATGAGCCCCATTAGCAGACCTGTTGTAGAGGACATCGCGGGGTCGGAGCCAGAAGTCGAGAAGCAGGCAAGACAGCGGGGCGGTGAGTGATGTGGCCGGCCTCCCCTCCATTTCGGATCGCGGCACACAGTGGTGACGCGCACGTCGCGGCCACGTTACCCGGCGTGGTCACCTGACCCGGCGCGGTCATTGGCATCGGTGGACGGCGGTGATGTGACGCGGCAAGGAGCCCGGTGGCGAGGTGGTGTGTGACGTCACCGGCCTCATTTCCTTTCTCACGTCGCTGGGGGGAAGCGGGCGGTGGCACGGTCATGTGGCCACCCTTCAGCAGCCAAGGGCCACAGGTCATGTGGTCCGGCGTCGCGTTCCCCAGGCGTTGGGTGCCAGATTCAGGAGGTGTTGCCTGCGGCTGGAGCGCCAACCTCCCCCCCTGTTTGAGGCTCCGAGCCGGTGACTTTTTGCCAAGCGTTCCCGGACGGACAGTCGGTCTGGGCGCTGGCGCTGCGGCCCAGGAGGGCTGCAGTCGGCGTAGATCCATGGAGAAGATCGCAGTTGCGGTGCTCGACGCGGAGGACACGTGACGGCTGTTCCGTGGGGTTCCGCGGAGTCAGCCTAGTAAGTAAGGCTCACTTAAACCTTTATTAATGTCTAGATTATATTGGTTGGGAAGGGTGTTGCTACGTATGGTTTCGCACTAGGGTAGTAGTTGGTTTGTCACGGGGTTTCGGAACGATGCACAGCTGGTCCATGTGGCCAGCGTTTGAATCTGTGAGGGAATGGTTGCTTTTGGTCCAGGAGGCCGTTTTGTGCACTTCATGAGTGTTGGGTGGTTTTATTTTCATGCTAGTTTGTTTTCATGATAGTGGGTATATCTATAGTAAGTAAGGCTCACTAAGGCACACTTAAACCTTTATTATGTCTAGATTATATTGGTTGGGAAGGGTGTTGCTACGTATGGTTTCGCACTAGGGTGGTAGTTGGTTTGTCACGGGGGTTCAGAAATATGCACGGCTAGTCCATGTGGCCAGCGTTCGAATCTGCGAGGGAATGGTTGCTTTGTGGTCCAGGAGGCCGTTTTGTGCACTTCATGAGTGTTGGGTGGTTTTTATTTTCATGCTAGTTTGTTTTCATGATAGTGGGTATATCTATAGTAAGTAAGGCTCACTAAGGCACACTTAAACCTTTATTAATGTCTAGATTATATTGGTTGGGAAGGGTGTTGCTACGTATGGTTTCGGGTGCATTAGGGTGGTAGTGTGTTTGTCTGGGGGTTCGGAAAGATGCGCGGCTGGTCCATGTGGACAGCGTTCGAATCTGTGAGGGAATGGTTGCTTTGTGGTCCAGGAGGCGGTTTTGTGCACTTCATGAGTGTTGGGAGGTTTTTCTTTTATTTTCATGCTAGTTTGCTTTTATGATAGTGGGTATATCTATAGGTGACGACATCATTTTATTTTGGTTGGTATAATTGTGCTTGCATTCTCTGGGTGTTTGTGTATGACTGGTGGTGATTCCATGGCGGTTTGTGAGTAATTCAGGCGGTGATACGGATATTGGCAGAGCGGTGGTGGATAGCCATATCCATGCCGGTTTTATGGTTTATTGTTATAGGCATGGGGTCTTTTGGCTGGAGGATTATCGCCGCGCCTAGTATTTGATAAGGGTTTGATGGTAGTTCACTGATGTGGTGAGCAGTTTTATCGCCGCGCCTAGTATTTGATAAGGGTTGGATGGTAGTTCACTGACATGGTGAGCAGTTTGTGGAGTGCATCGGGCGGCTTAATCTTTCACGTTACAGTGGGGTGTGTGCTATTGCTGGTCAGAGGTGAGGGGGTTGGTGGTTGAGTTTTCATTACGGTGTGTTTTATTTATATGCCTCGGTCCGGGTTCGGTTCTCCAATAGGGGCTTTGAGTGTACTAAGGGTTTTCATGTTCACTAGGGGCATTATGGTTTGTTGCGGCAGTCGTTCAGGAGAGGTCGAGATGCTTGGGACGGCAGATCTTTTGGGAACCTGCCTTTCTGGCAGCAATGGATGACATTTCCCCCGGGGGGCTTGGAGTTGACCTTTTACCGGATTTGTTTTCCTGGTTAATTTCTGGGGGTACGTAGATATGGCGTGGAGCTGGGGTTTTATGGTTGGTCAATGTCTGGTTGTTGAGGTCCGTGGTTTGGTTTCTGTGTGGTAGTCGGGGATTATCTGGTATTAGGGATGGTGCAGTGCTTATTTTCTGTTCATGGTCCAACCTGGGACTACTACGGATTATCTGGTATTAGGGAAGGTGGTGTGCTTATTTTCTGTTTATGGTCCAACCCTTGACTACTTAGGGTTTCTTCATGCTCAGGGCGTAGTTGCGGTTATCATGTGTTTGGATAAGTCAACGTGTTTGATTCACCTGGGGCCCTATGTCTAACTCAGGTTAGGTTAACCAGTACATCGTGTCGGGGGTCGTTATTAGGTTCCCGTGTATATCGCGCTGCTGTTTTGGGAGTTGAGTTTGGTTATTGAATATGTGGGTCTACGATCCACTGGGGGCTTTTGCATGATCTGCAGTCATATGGCGTTCTTACGGTAATTTGCTGGTCATGGCTGCCCAGGGGCAGTTTTAACAACTTTTGTACGTAAGGACTGGTGGGTTCTCACTGCGGTTCTTTAGGGTTGCCGATTGAGCTTTTGGCAGACTGTATCGGGTGGTATTTGTTACAGCCGTTGATGGCAGCTACGTAGGAGTTTATTATACAGAGTGGGTAGTTTTCGTTACGATGGGCTAGGAGGTTTATTGTGGGTGCAGCTGGTCCTGCTTTGCCTTCTGGGTATACAGCTCTCCTTAGAGTCTTTTCTTTTTGGGTGCCCCCGGACGGGGGGCTAGGGTGAAGTGTTGCGCAAGGATGATGCAACATTTGAGTTGGGTAACCCAGCGTGTGATTTACGGGTCTCGGGGGTCCTGGTTGGGGAACGGTTTGTTTATCCAGCGGGTGTTGTTCCATTTGTCGGGAATTCTGTATAGAGCATGAGGCAGGACATGTTGTTTCGATGGCCGTGTGAAGGGTCTCCCGCGTGGGTGTAGCCCGTCTGGCAATACATGGCTATGTCATTCATTCCGTTATGCGCACTTGTCAGGACCGGCTGGTATTATGGGGACACGGTTGTGGTGCAGCGCTGCTGCGGGGGGAGGTGTACTTTAGGTAGTGGGTGAGCAGGTTGCAACTATAACATTACTTTCATTAATGTCGGGCTGGTGGTACGCCGTGGCAGGGGAAGCTAGTGCGATGTGCATTGACTTTTAATGATTCTAAGGACCTGGTAATCGTCTGGGGCTGTGCTCCGTTTGGGGGTGTTTTTTTGCGGTGCTTTAAGGCTGAGTGGTGGACAAGCATCGGGCACCGGTGAGTGCAATGTTTTGACGGATGGCCCGGGTTTATGGTGTCTGGGGTTTTCGGGAGACGTGATGTGTGTCTGAGTTTTCCTGGACTTCAGGTGGTGTGGAGTCGCTTTTCTTTCTTTTTGTGAGTAGTGTCGAGTCCGCAGTTCAGCGGGGAATGGGTGCGGAGTACATCTCACTTTTGGTAAGAGGGTGGCAACAGTAGTGTTGTGATTCTGGGTTCGAAGTGCACGGGTGATGCACACAATTAATTCGTTTCCGGGTCGTGGTGATTCCGGGGTGGATTGGTTTATGTTTTCGAGTTGGGTGGATATTTTAAGATCGATGCTATCACGCAGGGTTGACGGGACCAACAGCGTTTTGGTACTGCACGTGTGTGGTGGAGACTTGGTCGCTGGGGCGTCAAGGGGTTTGATCTGAGACATCGGGCCTGAATGCTGTGGTTCATTTCTTCCTGCCTGGGAGCCATGCTCGTGTTGTTGTTCATGACTACATAGTGGGTTTTACTGGGCACGTTTTTTAAGAATCTGTCGGAGGTTGGGGAACCAGTGTAGGTTCTTTTGTTACGTCAATAATGGTTGGCTTTGATTATTATCAGGTGGAGTGCAATTTTCTGCCTGGGAGCCGTGCTCGTGTTGTTGTTCATAGGGGCTCCTGTTTGGAATGACTACATAGTGGGTTTTACTGGGCACATTTTCAAGAATCTATCGGAGGTTTGGGGAACCAATGTAGGTTCTTTTGTTCACGGCAATAATGGTTGGCTTTGATTAATTATTATGTGAAGTGCAATTTTCGGAGGCGCCTGCAATGTTGCGGTCTCAACGAGGCAAAGGCGGCGGCTCAGGTTGGGGACTGGTCGCGCAGGCGGTGCATAGGATTGGACGATGCGGTTGGCTAGTTGCAGGTCTTGGGTGTGGCTGACCTTGTTGTACTGGTTGTTTGGTGTAGGTTGGCATTGTGAGGTCTAATGGGGATCAGTTTTGATCGATTGGTCTTGGTACAGAAGCATTGGTTACTCGAGCCACAGAGTCGGCTCGGGTTGGGTTTTTGGTGGTGGTACTCGCACGTACAAGGTGTCATACGTGCTCGCGGTGGCGGAAAGGAGGGGGGTATTTGAAGTCGGTGGATTGCACAAAGAGCGGGGGGGTGAACCCAGTGCAGGAGCGGGTTACCCCTGGTGGTGCAATGGTATACTTGGTTAAGGTGGGTCCCAGCTGTGCTGGGTCACAGCGGGACATGTTAAAGTGGGACCCTGCTGTGCTGGGTCACAGCGGGGCATGTTAACGTGGGTCCCTGCTGGGCTGGGTCCCAGCAGGACATTGGTTGGGCAACACTCGGCTGGGTGTCCTCGAGCCGGTGTGGTGCGGCTGAGGGCACGTGGTGGAGCTGGTGTTGCAATCATGTACAATGGACTCTTCATTTACCCCCCCCCTCCTTTCGCTGGTGGTTATGTTTATGGAATATTTCTACGTTTATGGATAAAATGTTATTGCTTATTTGATGTTAATAAACGGGGCTGCTGTGGCCTTTTACATCCAATGTCACGCAGTCGTGTCTTATTTAAGTTAAGAAGGGGTAAGTGTGGGTTTTGGGATGGGTCATTACAGTGAAGCCGTCAGTCAGACTTTCCTAAATCATGCACACAGGGATGTCACAGTACAAGGTTAATACACACAGTGATGTCACAGTACAGGGATTATGCACACAGTGATGTCACATTAGGGGATAATTAACAGTGATATCAAAGAAGAGGAATAGTAACCACATCACAGTGATGTCATGGTACAGGAATACTAATGACAGTGATGTCACAGTACAGGGATAATGCACACAGGAATTTCACAGTACAAGGATAATACACACAGTGATGTCACAGTACAGGGATTATGCACACAGTGATGTCACATTAGGGGATAATTAACAGTGATATCAAAGAAGAGGAATAGTAACCACATCACAGTGATGTCATGGTACAGGAATACTAATGACAGTGATGTCACAGTACCGTGATAATGCACACCGTGATATCACAGTACAGGGATAATGCACACAGTGATGTCAACAGTACAAATATAATGATTACAGTGATGTCACTGCTTGTTTTCCACTTTGAGGGCAGAGTCTAGCAATTCCAGATATTTTTGGCTGATTCGATTGCAACTTTTTAAAATACTACAAGACAAAAAAGGAATAGTACAGGGCAGCAATAACACAGCCGGTGTCTGATTCATGCTGCCTGTGGTTTGGGCAGCATGAATCAGATTATAGGTCTCTTTCAAAGCTCTTTTTTCAAATCATTGCTGTGGGCAACACATTTTCCTGTGTAAACTGGCAGTGCTGCTAACAAAATGCATGTTGTAATAGGACAGAATGTGTTATTGGTTTTGTCTCCATGCAGTTTGTGAAAGGGCCATGAAACAAGCGAAAGTCAACTTGTTTATAATTGATCATTGTTCTTTATGGGAAGAAATCAGTGTAAATATGTCTTCAGTACAGAGAAGAAACACTGCTATTTTCTTAAAGGGAATCTGTCAGTACTGTCAGCCCTCCTGAGCCGTCTATATGGGCAGGTAGGTCATAGGATGCTGAATAACATGATACTTTGATTTCTGTGATCTGATGTTTTATTCCAGAGAAATGCACATTTTTCTTAATATGTAAATGAGCTATTAAGATCTTAAGGGCGTATTGTAAATGGAAGGGGGTGTTACCAGTGTGAGCCATATAGATCAGGAGATCAGACTGTTAGTCATTGCATGTCTTACACTAGTAACTCTCCCTTTCATTTATAATACACTCTGGAGGCAGAGTCTCAGGGAGATCTTAACAGCTCTTTTGCATATTAAGAAAAACATGGATTTCTATGGAATAAGACATCGGATCGCAGATATCAAGGTATCATTGTATTCATCTTCCTATGACCTACATGCCCATATAGATGGCTTAGGAGGGTTGATCCTACTGACAGATTCCCTTTAAGTGGCAGAGCGGTTTTAGGGCTCCCATGTGGCTGAAACCTACACATCCCTAGTTTTGCCTCTACATAAGCACTCCACTGTAGCCTTCTGATGTACCTCCTATGTGTGACCTTTCTCCCTGTGACTTTTCCTATGAAGTATGCAAGGGGGACTTGTTCAGGGTAGGATACTCATATTGTGCTAACCTAATTAACCAGTGAACGACTGGAAACACATATATTAGAAGTGTAGGTGTAAATGTGACAGGTGAATGGAACATTCCTGTGCTGGATCTTACAGATTAGAGAGGTGTCATCATGTCTCTGAAACCTCCTCCAATGCTTATCTGAACCAGTATAAAATGGAAAGCATCTGAATGGTATAGTTAATATGGTGTGTGAATCGGAGCCGTGCCTTGACTTCCGCATACCGGGAATGTCATTCTGTTAGCTCATATGATCCATCAAAGCACAAAATTACCAGGAGAATGTGTACAAGCGCTGCAGCAATGCTGATTACTACTTCGTCTTCCGGACACATTATCATACAGATGAGTTTACCAGGTTTATGTAAAAAAAATCACAATGTATTTATAACCTGCAAACACAGTAAATGGAAATGACAGCTGGCTCTTAAAGGGGTTGTCTCCTTTCAGCAAATGTTTCCCTATCTGCAGGGGGGAAAAGATGTGTTTTATTTACCATCCTTGGGTCCAGCACAGAGTCTCCACCTCTGCCCCAATCTCTGTTAATAATAAATAATAATCTTTATTTTTATATAGCGCCAACATATTCCGCAGCACTTTACACACATTATCATCACTGTCCACAATGGGGCTCACAGTCTAAATTCCCTATCAGTATGTCTTTGTCTGTTGTATGGTTGCAGCGGTGACACCATGTCAACATTGCTGCAGCTAATCACTGAGCTCTGTAGATGTAGATGGCAGGGAAAACCCCTTTAATCCTTATTTCTTTGAGTTGTGTGATAAACTGTGTTCCAAGGTGCATGTCTACATCAGTACTCTGATATTTACTTTTATCTTTCAATGCTTTCCTGTATTTTTCTTACATAATGAGAAAGGTGCATTTGTCTCTTTCAGCAGTAAAATTTGTAGATAATGGGAAAATGTTCCAACTCTTTCCAGATTACCTGGAGAGATCTCCTGGAGTCCCAACGTATATCACAGACATTTCTACATACTCATATATACTAAACAGGTGTCTTTTTGTTAGGCAATCCCTGCATGTGTTGCTGCTGTCAAAGTCACGAGACACGGGAACTCGCACATATTATTCCAGCACGCTGAAAACACTTGGTTAGCACTGGAGCATGCTCAGATAACACCTTATCCCAGCACGTTCGCTCATCACTATGGACTGTATACCTGATGGTCTATGTTCCCCATTGAAAGAGAGTTAGATTTGCTCATTGTCATAGCACGATGTGCAGCCGTCTAGAAGAGCAAGCTTGTAAGGTCGTGATATACTGTATGTATGTGATATGTAATCATAGAATGGTAGAGTTGGAAGGGACCTCCAGGGTCATCATGTCCAACCCCCTGCTCAATGCAGGATTCACTAAACCATCTGAGTGTAGTGCAGCGCTTACTGACTGCATTGGGGGACACTCGCTTGGTACGGGATTAACGCAGACAGGCACGGTTTTGCACATAAAAGTCTATTTTGGTTTATTTTGCACAACATAAACCACACGGTAGGCCCTGTTGCACATCACAGGCCTACCACCGTCCATAATATTTCAACATTTGGCTTTTCCATGCAGTCCCTAAATGCGCCGGACCTCTCTGTCCTGTGACTGTGGGTGACCGCACGCCAAACAGTTCCTTAACGTTCATAGAACAAAACAAGCACCAACAGTCTGTGGAGGTACCTTACAGGAGGTCCTGCTCCAGACGCCGACTCCTTGTCAGTTCTCATTCTCTCAGGGGAGGCTTCCTTGCTGGGATCACAGTCCTTGCGACCAGGTCACTCCTGACAGTCCAGACCCACAGAAGGTCGGTAGCTCCCCCAATGCAGGGCCGTCACAGACTCTTCTCACACATGGCCTCACCGAGTGCTATTCATTGTAAATGTTCAGTGTGAATGAATAAGTTGTGACGCCACCTGTGGTGTTCAACAATGTAGATGTTAGGCCGACGCTGCAGACAGATCCTCTGGGTCAGATGGTGTGGTGCAGCCATGATGGTATAGCCATCCACAGGCAGGGCTGTTGTCCCAGGGCAGAGTAGATATGGTGACACTTAGGTGGTGTAGTGTCAGGCGCAGCGGAGGTAGCAGTGTCGGGCAGGTTGTCGCTGGAATAAGTGGAGGACACCAGGGCATGTAGTTCCAAAGCTTTACTCACAGTCTGTTGTACAAACAGGTGCCTGCCTCCGTGCCATGTCCTCCGGGTCAGGGACTCAGTCAACCCCCAGGCCAGATGGAATACTCCTTTCCAACACTCCTCCAACTTGTGCCTTTCTGAACGTCTCCTCTTATAGCGCCTTTAGATGAAGTACTCCTAGTACTGAGTTACACTGGAGTTCCTCCTGTCTGATGTTCCTATGAACTCTATTTGTACGGCAGACAGCTGTAGCCTGCTTCGGGGACTCCTTGCTACTAAGTCCCGGCTCACTATCCAGTTGCTGTTGTGCCCCCAAGTCTTGTGTGGAAACAAAGTGGTCACTACTTCTATTCCTCCGGTGTCTGCTGCAGGACCATTAGTATTCGTACAACCTCGGGGACCGGGCCTCGGCCTTGCGCTTAGAACTTCTAGGAAGGGTGCTCTTCTCACCCATGTCCTCTGTTCTCTTTTACGCCTCACGTTCCGTACTAATCCTTTCTTTCTATGGAGAGTCAAGCTTTCAGTCTATGTTGCTCTCTCTCTTCCTTTCCCGTGCCAGCAGACCCAGGTCACTGGGATCTGCTGCAGCACTTCCATCCATCTATCCCTCTCTCTAGGAATCTTCTTCTCTCTCCGACCAACTGCTGACTACCTAACTTAAACTCTTCCCGCTTCTTGAAATGTAATCTAACTCCACCCACCTCCCAGCACGTTTCGTGTTCCAAGCAGGGAGCCACCAATGGGTGCTTTGCTACACTACTTTGTGGTATGGGGTGCCAGTGTTGGAGCGTGGTCAGGAGTCTCCACCTTACCTGGATGGTGGGGCACCACACCTCAGGAGGAGGTGCAGTACCTCTGTGGCGACTGAGCCACAAGGGCGCCACAGGACCACAGACACAAATGTGTCCTAATATACAGGGTGGGCCATTTTATTTAGGTGTATCCATATAAATTGCCCACCCTGTACAAAAGACATCATATTTTGGGGAGAAAAAATGTGTATATACTGTAACAATAATAGCACATAGTCCCTAGTAAAAGCTTTGGCGAAACGACGGTTGGGCTCGGCGGTGAGTGCGGGTATGCAGCACACAATACATTATGAAGCTTTAATTTTACTACTCTGTACACTGGTCACTTTTTCTCTTGGCATTTTACTACAGCACTTGTCACTTTATGCTTGGTTAACTGTGTCCTTCATGCATTATGGCACATAGGTATCTAAAGTGTTCCTACCCTGGACACTGAAACTGTGGTGGATGTATTTATTATTCTGATCTGTAATTATATTTTATGACTATCCATCACAGTGTTCAGTCTTCATCTTAGGTCCACATGTACAATTATGCTTTGGGAATAATTAGAATTTCATTCTTCAAACTGTGTTCCATTTTTGACACTGTTGCACTTTGTACTATGTGCTATTATTGTTATATACACGTTTTTTTCTCCCAAAAATATGATTTTTTTGTATATTTGGACACATTTGTATTATATATTTTTATAGATATTTTAGGTCTAAAATTTTTCAATAAATATTCAAATACCATTTTGTCGTGTTTCATTTGGTAGGTTTGTATACAGTAGAGGGTAGCAGCAAGTTTCGGTTCTGGGATCTGTAAAGGGGACATGGGGGGTCATTTGTAAATAAAGTCTGGTCTTGGGTCTATATACACAAAGGAGTATGGTTTATGGTATGAATACATAGAAGGGCATGTTCTGGAGTCTGTATGCATGTAGGGGTCTGGTTTGAAGGGGTTGTTCAGTCCAAAATGATAAGTCTGCAGTTACTCTGTATGACTGCAGACTCATTAATTCCCCCAGCGCACACACTGTGTGCTGTGGGGATTCGCCAGTTTCTGAGCCATAACCAACGGGTACATATACGTTATGCATACACCCGGCCACAGTCTGTCTAGTGGCCATGTGTCATGTGTGTGTCACATCCTGATGTGACTCCTAGAGGATCTGGGATCAGGTTGCAATGTTTAATAGATCGCAAGTCCTCTTTAATGTCCATTTGTCGTTTACCTTGAATTGTAGTGGATTTACTTTCATTCTGTGCTGAAAGCGTTAGGGACCCTTTCTCTTCTGGCTGTGAACTTGGAGATGAGCACTCAGCTGCAGCACCTTGTGACCACCAATCCCTTTCACTATATAAACCCACTGGTAACTTCATCCCTTGCTGATTATAGTTCATCTATACTGACCGCATTGAAGAAGCCAGTCTCTGGATAAGCTGAGGTGTTCGAGTCTGCTGCAGCAGTGAAGTTTCCTGTTGGAGAAGCTGATGAGTGTTATTTGTTGTGTCTTTTCCCGCTGTTTGTTGCACCTTCCGTGTGTTGTGTAGTAGTGGGACTAGTGTCTCGCTGGCCTATGCATTAGACAGGGTAAGTTCAGGGCCAGCGAGGTTTTAGGCATGTGATCGTGCAAGGGAAGTAAAACCTGTCTGGGGATGACGGGAAGTGCAATGATCAGATTCAGGTTTATGTCAGGCTGTGACCCCTCTCCATTCTCCCTATCGCCAGGGTCTTTTTGCACATCTTCCCTGGCGTTCCCTTTGTGTTGCGTTGAACACTGGGCGTCATCTCACCGCCAGCGTGACAGCATGGCCTTGCTCCCTACACTTGTATTAAAGCAAGGTCATGCCTACTGGACTGTCTCTGGCCGGGAGTATGTATAACGCACGTACCTACCTGTCCCAGTTCAGAAACTGGTGAATCCACGCAGCGCACAGTGAGTCAGAGTACTTGCAGACTAATCAACTGGGCCCGGACAACCCCTTTAGGGTGTGTGCACACGCTGCGGATTCTGCTGCGGTTCCGCAGGGGTTTTGGCTGCTGCGGGTCCGCAGCAGTTTTTGCTGCGGTGTACAGTACCATGATTCCCTATGGGAATAAAAAAACGCAGTGCAGACAGTGCAGATTTTTCCGCGCGGTTTTTCTGCGGTTTTGAAACCGCAGAAAGAATTGACATGTCAATTCTTTCTGCGGATTCCGCTGCGGTTTGCCATCTCCTCCATTGAGGAGATGAAAAACCGCAGGGCAAAACCACAGAGCAATCTGCAGGTAAAACCGCAGGTCTTTTGACCTGCAGATTTACCTGTGGATTTTACAAAATCCGCGCGGCCAAATCCGCACCCCAATCCGCAGCGTGTGCACATACCCTAAAGGATTACATACAGAGTGGGCCTAGCCTTTAGTCTGTATACATGGGGTCTGGTGTGTATTCTGTATTTTTGTTTTTAGTGGATATTGAAAGGGGTAATATATACCATTTGTGATTCATATTCCACAGGTTTTAGGGCCTGTTCTATGTAAGTGGATGGAGAATAGAGTAAAAAGAAAATATTGAATATCTTCCCGTTACCATATGTGGTGGAAGTTGTCGATCACTTCCCGTGGTAATACTAGTTATATCTGAATAGCACACTGTCAGACTTGACATTATCTAAAACCCTTTAGGCCTCATTTAGATGTCCGTGATCTTTCACTTATGCTAAAAAAAAACAACATGGTACCGATGTCACCAGATCTTTGGATCTGAGTGTCATCAGTGTTTGGTTAGTGTCAGTTTTTACCATCAGTGATTTTTCACATATAGCTTCTGCTATATATTACAATGTTAGTTACGCACAGCACGCAGATGGAAATCACGGACTGCACACTGATGCTTTTCATTCGCCATCATGTCACGGACTCAGACTTGTAGGGATAATCTTGATCCATGACTCTAATCAAACTCGCTCATTCAGATCAAGGGGGTCGTGAAATAATTGGACATCGCATGGATGTCATCAACATGTCATCTGAGTACTGTCCATTTTTTACTGTTTATTGACTACAAGCAGTTTGGAATAATTTCTTTCTTGCTTATGAGAAAAATGGATGAAAATCGTACCCAACACAATCAAGAAATGTGCTCACATCCGAGAAAAAAATGGACATCGGAATGAGGGCTAAAAGTTGCTCCCCTCTCAGACTGATCTGTATTACACTTAGTTTGTGCTCCATATATATTTTTCCTAATGTAGGTCATAAAGTCATTGGGAGGAAAAGATCATCTGGGGAAATTTTTAAGTTAGTCTTACTACTTGTAGTTGATGCGCTGCCGTTATTCTCAAAACATTCATCAAATAGTCGTGCAATGTTTGATAAGTCCGGCACATCTTTACATACAACACATCATTCCAGATCTGTTTTCCTCATGTGTATGCCATTCCCTTACCAGATTGACAATTGTAGATTTTTTTGTAAATTTTAAAAAAATAGCAATTCATAAATCGGACATAAAATAGCAGAGATGGCATTTTTCAGCGCAGATAGAAACCCCATTCACTTAGAATATACTTTAACTTGTTGCAGATTATTGGTGCAGAATTTGCAGTGACTATCTGCAAAAAAAACACCATACACTGCGTGCAAAATTATTAGGCAAGTTGTATTTGAGAGGATTCTTTTTTATTATTGAATAACAGCTATGTTCTCAATCAACCCAAAAGACTCATAAATATCAAAGCTTAATCTTTTTGGAAGTTGGAGTGGGTTTTTCTTAGATTTGGCTATCTTAGGAGGATATCTGTTTTCTCAAGTAACTATTACTGTGCAGAATTATTAGGCAACTTAATAAAAACCAAATATATACCCATCTCACTTGTTTATTTTCACCAGGTAAACCAATAGAGCAACACAAAATGTAGAAATAAACATTTCTGAAATTCAAAAACTAAAAAAAAAATCAGTGACCAACATAGCCACCTTTCTTTACGATGACACTCAAAAGCCTTCCATCCATACATTCTGTCAGTTGCTTGATCTGTTTACAATCAACATTGCGTGCAACAGCCACCACAGCCTCCCTGACACTGTTCCGAGAGGTGTACTGTTTTCCCTCCTTATAGATCTCTATGGGGTTCAGATCAGGTGAACAAGGGGGCCATGTCACTATTTTTTCTTCTTTTTGATCTTTACTGGCCAGCCACGCTGTGGAGTATTTGGATGCATGTGATAGAGCATTGTCCTGCATGAAAATCATGTTTTTCTTGAACGATACCGACTTCTTCCTGTACCTCTGCTTGAAGAAGGTGTCCTCCAGAAACTGGCAGTAGGTCTGAGGGTTGAGCTTCACTCCATCCTCAACCCGAAAAGGTCCCACAAGTTAATCTTTGATACCAGCCCATACCAGTACCCCACCTCCAACTTGCTGGCATCTGAGTCGGAGTGGAGCTCTCTGCCCTTTACTGATCCAGCCTCGGGCCCATCCATCTGGCCAATCAAGAGTTGCTCTCATTTCATCAGTCCATAAAACCTTAGAAAAATCAGTCTTAAGATATTTCTTGGCCCAGTCTTGAAGTTTTATTTTATGTTTCTTGTCCAAAGGTGGTCGTTTTCCAGCCTTCCTTACCTTGGCCATGTCCCTGAGTATGGCACACCTTGTGCTTTTTGATACCCAAGTAACGTTCCAGCTCTGAAATATGGCAAAACTGGTGGCAAATGGCATCTTGGCAGCTTCACGCTTGATTTTCCTCAATTCATGGGCAGTTATTTTGCGCCTTTTTTTAACACGCTTCTTGTGACGCTGTTGGCTATTTGCCATGAAACGCTTGATTGTTCGGTGATCACGCTTCAAAAGTTTGGCAATTTCAAGACTGCTGCATCCCTCTGCAAGACATCTCACAATTTTTGACTTTTCAGAGTCAGTCAAATCTTTCTTCAGACCCATTTTGCCAAAGAAAGGAAGTTGCCTAATAATTAAGGACACCTTATATGGGGTGTTGATGTCATTAGACCACACCCCTCCTTAATACAGAGATGCAAATCACCTGATTTACATAATTGGCAGTTGGCTTTCAAGCCTATACAGCTTGGAGTAGGACAACATGCATAAAAAGGATGATGTGATCAAAATAGTCAATTGCCTAATAATTCTGCACACAGTGTATTATTGATGTGACTCTCATGACTCAAACAGGACAAAGACCCCTGACAGCAAAGTAGTCACAAAGGCATAAAGTCTCAACACTTTTTTTTATAGCAAGTTAAAGAAAATACAATTTGACACATGGAGTGTGACGCATTGCAAAAAAAAGCAAAAAAACTGTGAAATGGAATGTTGCCATTTCTCTGATTTCTTTCCAAAGAACCTGGCATTTGATTACTATATTATTTTTGGCATGTACCGTATATTAATCTAGCTCTCTAATAAACCAGATTGTGCTAGGTAAAAATTAGTCACTGACTTATTGAGATACATTCCATCTTTGTGACAAATTTTCAAATGGCACCAAGAAAAGTGTCATGTCTAGATTTGGATTTTATCAAAGACTAGCTGAAGACCCGGTGCTGCCCGGGCATAGTAACTAACTACGGTTAGTTATAACAAATTATATATATATATATATATACAGTGGGGAAAAAAAGTATTTCGTCAGTCAGCAATAGTGCAAGTTCCACCACTTAAAAAGATGAGAGGCGTCTGTAATTTACATTATAGGTAGACCTCAACTATGGGAGACAAACTGAGAAAAAAAAATCCAGAAAATCACATTGTCTGTTTTTTTTTTCATTTTATTTGCATATTATGGTGGAAAATAAGTATTTGGTCAGAAACAAAATTTCATCTCAATACTTTGTGATATATCCTTTGTTGGCAATGACAAAGGTCAAACGTTTTCTGTAAGTCTTCACAAGGTTGCCACACACTGTTGTTGGTATGTTGGCCCATTCCTCCATGCAGATCTCCTCTAGAGCATTGATGTTTTTGGCTTTTCGCTTGGCAACACGGACTTTCAACTCCCTCCAAAGGTTTTCTATAGGGTTGAGATCTGGAGACTGGCTAGGCCACTCCAGGACCTTGAAATGCTTCTTACGAAGCCACTCCTTCGTTGCCCTGGCAGTGTGCTTTGGATCATTGTCATGTTGAAAGACCCAGCCACGTTTCATCTTCAATGCCCTTGCTGATGGAAGGAGGTTTGCACTCAAAATCTCACGATACATGGCCCCATTCATTCTTTCATGTACCCGGATCAGTCGTCCTGGCCCCTTTGCAGAGAAACAGCCCCAAAGCATGATGTTTCCACCACCAAGCTTTACAGTAGGTATGGTGTTTGATGGATGCAACTCAGTATTCTTTTTCCTCCAAACACGACAAGTTGTGTTTCTACCAAACAGTTCCAGTTTGGTTTCATCAGACCATAGGACATTCTCCCAAAACTCCTCTGGATCATCCAAATGCTCTCTAGCAAACTTCAGACGGGCCCGGACATGTACAGGCTTAAGCAGTGGGACACGTCTGGCACTGCAGGATCTGAGTCCATGGTGGCGTAGTGTGTTACTTATGGTAGGCCTTGTTACATTGGTCCCAGCTCTCTGCAGTTCATTCACTAGGTCCCCCCGCGTGGTTCTGGGATTTGTGCTCACCGTTCCTGTGATCATTCTGACCCCACGGGGTGGGATTTTGCGTGGAGCACCAGATCGAGGGAGATTATCAGTGGTCTTGTATGTCTTCCATTTTCTAATTATTGCTCCCACAGTTGATTTCTTCACTCCAAGCTGGTTGGCTATTGCAGATTCAGTCTTCAGCAGATCCAGCCTGGTGCAGGGCTACAATTTTGTTTCTGGTGTCCTTTGACTCTTTGGTCTTCACCATAGTGGAGTTTGGAGTCAGACTGTTTGAGGGTGTGCACAGGTGTCTTTTTATACTGATAACAAGTTTAAACAGGTGCCATTACTACAGGTAATGAGTGGAGGAAAGAGGAGACTCTTAAAGAAGAAGTTACAGGTCTGTGAGAGCCAGAAATCTTGATTGCTTGTTTCTGACCAAATACTTATTTTCCACCATAATATGCAAATAAAATGAACAAAAAACAGACAATGTGATTTTCTGGATTTTTTTTTCTCAGTTTGTCTCCCATAGTTGAGGTCTACCTATGATGTAAATTACAGACGCCTCTCATCTTTTTAAGTGGTGGAACTTGCACTATTGCTGACTGACTAAATACTTTTTTTCCCCACTGTATATATATATAAAGCTGATTGTATAGCCCCGCCCACTCCGCATAGCTACATTCACTATAATATCCCACATCATCCCGTCAGCCGGAGCCACCAGACTACTACCATTAATATTCCATATCATCCTGTCAGCCAGAGCTACCGGACTACTACCCCTAATATCCCACATCATCCCGTCAGCCAGAGCCACCAGACTACTAATATCCCACATCATCCCGTCAGCCAGAGCCATCGAACTACTACCACTAATATCCCACATCATCCCATCAGTGCCACCAGACTACTACCCCTAATATCCCACATCATCCTGTCAAAGTCACCGGACTACTACCCCTAATATCCCACATCATCCCTTCAGCCAGAGCCACCGGACTACTACCCTTAATGTCCCACATCATCCCGTCAGCCAGAGCCACTGGACTACTACCACTAATATCCCACATCATCCTGTCAGCCAGAGCTACCGGACTACTACCCCTAATATCCCACATCCTCCCATCAGCCAAAGCCACCAGACTACTTTCCCTAATATCCCACATCATCCTATCAGCCAGAGCCACCAGACTACTACCCCTAATATCCCACATCATCCCGTTAGCCAGAGCTACCGGACTACTACCCATAATATCCCACATCATCCCATCAGCCAGAGCCACCGGACTACTTCCCCTAATATCCCACATCATCCCATCAGCCAAAACCACTGACTACTACCCCTAATATCCCACATCGTCTCATCAGCCAGAGCCACCGGACTACTACCCCTAATATACCACATCGTCCGTAAGCCAGAGCTACCGGACTACTACCCCTAATATCCCACGTCATCCCGTCAGCCAGAGCCACCAGACTACTAATATCCCACATCATCCCGTCAGCCAGAGCCATCGAACTACTACCACTAATATCCCACATCATCCCATCAGTGCCACCAGACTACTACCCCTAATATCCCACATCATCCTGTCAAAGTCACCGGACTACTACCCCTAATATCCCACATCATCCCTTCAGCCAGAGCCACCGGACTACTATCCCTAATATCCCACATCATCCCGTCAGCCAGAGCCACCGGACTACTACCCCTAATATACCACATCTTCCGTCAGCCAGAGCTACCGGACTACTACCCCTAATATCCCACATCATCCCGTCAGCCAGAGCCACCAGACTACTAATATCCCACATCATCCCGTGAGCCAGAGCCATCGAACTACTACCACTAATATCCCACATCATCCCATCAGTGCCACCAGACTACTACCCCTAATATCCCACATCATCCTGTCAAAGTCACCGGACTACTACCCCTAATATCCCACATCATCCCTTCAGCCAGAGCCACCGGACTACTACCCCTAATATCCCACATCATCCCGTCAGCCAGAGCCACTGGACTACTACCACTAATATCCCACATCAATCATCCCATCAGTCAGAGCCACCGGACTACTACCCCTAATATCCCACATCATCCCATCAGCCTGGGGTCAGAACCAGAACACTGAGTGGAACGGTCCTAACTTCCATACCGAGGATCCCTTTAAATAGGCCTGGCGTCAGAACCAGAGTGCTGAGTGGATTTGCCCTGACTTCCATACCAATGATCCATTTAAGAGAGGCCTGGCGTCAGAACCAGAGCGCTGAGTGGATTTGCCCTGACTTCCATACCAATGATCCCTTTAATAGAAGCTTGGGGTGAGAATCAGAGCGCTGAGGGATTTACCCTAACTTCCATACTGGAGATCCCTAAAGAGAGGCCTAGGGTCAGAACCAGAGCGCTGAGTGGATTTGACCAGACTTCCATACCAATGATCCCTTTAATAGAATGCTTGGGTCAGAATCAGAGCACTGAGGGATTTGCGCCCTAACTTCCATACAGGAGATCCCTTTAAGAGAGCCTTGGGTCAGAACAGAACATTTGAAGGCAATTGCCCTGACTTCCATACCGGGGATCCTTTTAAGAGAGCCTGGGGTCAGAATCAGAACGCTGAGTGAAATTGCCTTAACTTTCAAACCGGGGATCCCTTTAAGAGATGCCTGGGGTCAAAACTAAAGCGCTGGATGGATTTGCCCTGACTTCCATACCAATGATCCCTTTAATAGCAGCCTAGGGTCAGAATCAAAGCGCTGAGGGATTTGCCCTAACTTACATAACAATGATTCCTTTAAGAGGGAAGATGTTCCTATGGGATGGAGGATGTGTGATGGGGATATGGGCACAAGAGGGGGGTGATTCATTTCTGTCATGTGCTCTCTGCTCCTTCCTGGGGGGCAGACAATGGCTGGGAGCTTATGTTCCCGGGGATGGTAGATTTCTCCCACCCGGTCAGTGTCTGCTGAGGTCTTGTGGAGTGGGAAAACTGTTGCTCATAGCAACCAATCACAGCTCAGCTTCTTTTAAACAGCTCTGGTGAAATGAAAGATGCTTCTTGATTGGTTGGTGATACACACATACATTCAATTTTATATATATATATAGACTATAACAATATCATAAATGGGGTCCTTGCTAGTAAAGATTGTATAATGAAAAAAAATTGGGCTTCTTTTAAACTCAATGGCCAAATTTATCAATGTTTTTATGCTAGAAAATTGGCATAAATAGCATTGAAAAGTCGCAAAAATTTTGTTAAACTCGAAGCTGGGCAAAAATCTTGTGACTTTTGGTGTTTTCACGCCATTTTCACCCAGCTCTGACAAAGTAGGCTGAGATGGGGCAGGACAGGGTGTGAGGACACCTACTCATCAAATTCATGGCAAAAAAGTAGAATACCTTATGCTACAAATCTTTCTCCAGTCGATGACTGGAGTATGATTTGTGCCGAGACACACACCACTTTGTGTCTTGCCTGATCATCAAGATACATATGCCTCTGAATCAGGGGTGGGGAACCTCCGGCCCACGGGCCGCATGCAGCCCGCGGTGACTTTTCATGTAGCCCACGGGCAGGTCCCCGGAGTCCCCAATGCTCTGGCATCAGCCATATCCTGTCAACTGTGGACCCTTTAACCCCCAAGTGCACGGCCCTCAGCGATCATTACAGACCGCTGCCTGCCCTGCACATGAATGATGACGTCGTCTGGGTGGGCGGGGTTAGCGTCCAATGCTCTCCCGTCCTCCTGTCCTGGAAGAGGAGCTGCTGCCAGAGAGTCCAGAGCGATCTCTGTGCGTGCTAGCAGCTCTGTGCCTCCCCAGGGATCTCTGTGCCAGCAGCTGTGTGCTTTTCTACTGCTGATCTGTGCCCCTCAGCTATGTGCCCTCCAGCTATGCACCCACCCTATGATCTCTTTGCCCTCCAGCTGTTTCCCCATGCGACCTGTGCCCTTCAGCTATGTGCCCCCGTGATCTGTACCGCCCCAGCTATATGCCCCCGTGATCTATGTGCCCCCCAGCTGTTTCCCCATGTGATATCTATGCCCCCTGTGATCTGTGCCCTCCAGCTATATGCCCCCCCATGATCTGTGCCCCCCCCTGTGATCTCTTTGCCCCCAGCTATGTGCACCCCTGTGATATCTGTGGCTCCCAGCTTTCTGTCCCCTGTGATCTATGTGCCCCCTGTGATTTTTTTTCCCGTGATCTGTGCCTCCTAGCTAAATGCTCCGTGATCTCTGTGCCCCCAGCTATGTGCACCCCTGTGATATCTGTGGCTCCCAGCTTTGTGCCTCCTGTGATCTATGTGCCCCGTTGTTCCTGTGCCCCCATGCTATGTACACCCTGTGATGTTTGTGCTCCCATGTGCCCCCTGTCATCTCTGTCCCCTCCAGTTATGTGCCCCACCCCAGTGATCTTTGTGTCACCTCTCTGTGATCTGTGTCCCCCTGGTGATTTATGAGCCCCCCACCCCAGTGATCTATGTGCCTCCCCGGAAATCCCTGTCCCCCCAGTGCTGTATATCCCCCCTCCCCAGTGCTGTATATCCCCCCACAGCTGTATGTGCCCCCAAGTAATGTGTATATTCCCCAGTGCTGCATTTACCCCAAAAGTACTGTATATCCCCCAGCATACTGTATATCCCACGACTTGTGATATATAGCCCCCAGTGCTGTATATAGCCCCCAGTGATGTTTGTGACCCCACCCAGTGATGTATATTCCTCCCAGAGACATATATATTCCCAGTGCTGTCAGTGCTTCCTAGTGATGTATGTAGCCCCTCAGTGATGTCTATTCCTCCCAGCCTCCCCAGTGATGAATATGTCCCAGCAACTCCTGTGATGTCTATGCCCCCCAGCCCCTCCTGTAATTTATATGACCCCAGAGTCACCTGTGATGCATATATAGCAGTCTCAATGTTTCCTATGTTATGTATGTATAGCAGTCCCTGCATCTCCTATGTGATGTATGTACATCAGTCCCAGAGTCTTCTATGTGCTGTATATACAGCAGTCGCAGCATCTCCTGTGTGATGCATATAAAGCAGTCCCAGTGTCTCCTGTGTGATGTATTTGGAGCAGTCCTAGCGTCCTCTATATGTGATATAGATACAGCAGGATCAGCGTCTCCTATGTGATGTATATACAGCAGTCCCAGCATCTCCTGTGTGGTGTATATACAGCTGCCTCAGCATCTCCTATGTGATGTATATACAGTAGTCCCAGCGTCTCCTATGTGATTTATATGAATTACAAAACTTATTATGACAAAAAGTTGACTGCTCTCCTGGCCGACAAAAACCTGGAAAAGCAGCTGTGAGAAGCAGCATGATCAGAATCACAGCTGCACCAGAGAGAAGCAACTCCAGCCATCACATTAAGAGCGAGTTAATGTAATTAATTGTTTGACTAAATATACCGGGGTCATTTTCAAGGTGATCATTTTTGTGTGGCTCCAGAATGATGGTAGAAATTTCCAAATGGCCCCTGGCTGGAAAAAGGTTCCCCATCACTGCTCTGAATTAATCAGGCTCATCGTACTCCACCTCGCCAACTCGTCAAAAAAACGCTGGCCTTGATTAATTGATGTCCTTGGGTTTTAGTGTATGACCATTTGCAAGATATCTAAGGACCTGTTTTATTTTAAAACTGTCTTAACGAGGAGGCGGGCTGGAGTGCAAGTAAATCAGCGGGGTGCAAAGTGGCTCCAGAGACTAGAATAAGATTTGTGGCAAAAGGAATGCCATCGCTGGTCATGAATTTGACAAGTGGGGTAGCCATGTCCCTGTCCTGCCCACTTTGTTGGAACTGGGTGATAATGGAGTAAAAACGCGTTGTGCAAAAAAATATTGTGACTTTTCAAAGCTTTTTCTGCTTTGATGAAACAGGGTCAATGTGTTGGGTTTTTGAAAATTTAACAATTTTCACCAAAAACACATAGATGATAGATTTCCCCTAGATTGACACATTGTAACAAACCATTAGGTATGTCAGCATCACCTGGTCAGGATCAGTTTATGTATGTAAATACAAGAGTGTTTCCATTTAATGTGAGCGAACAGATTTGACTTTGGCAACTTTTGATAGAATTGAACCAGCTTTTTATGGATACAGCCTTTTCTTCAATCCCTGGACCCTCCTGTCTGTCTTAGGCTAGTTTCACACTAGCGTCTATTCCATGCAGTGCACGGCGCCCCTAAGCCCCTCCCCCTGCCAGCTCCCTGCCTGCCCCATCCTGTCATCGCCACCTACTATCACACATGGACGCATGCGATCTGCGCACCCTATCTTTAGCATAGGGTGCGCAGATCGTGCGCTGGCCGTGCGCCAGTAGGATTTTAGCATGTGCTGCGCACTTTTGAAGGTGCGCCGAGCGCACCAAAATGCAACATGCTGCGTTCGCTGCACACGGGCGCACCTTCAAAAGTGCGCAGCGCACGCTAAAATCCTACTAGCGCACGGCCAGCGCATGATCTGCGCACCCTATGCAAAAGATAGGGTGCACAGATCGAATGTGTCCATGTGCGATAGTAGGCGGCGATGACCGGATGGGGCGGGGCTTAGCGGCGCCGTGCGCTGCATGGAATTAACGCTGGTGTGAAACTAGCCTTATCTACAGGAATCATTTAGATTATTCTTTTTTTTATTAATCTTCTCCAGTGTTTTATTACTTGTGTTAAGTGACCAAGATTTATCACAAAATCCTTTGCCTGTAAAATTGAAAATTAAAAAAATGAGAGCATTGGACTTTATTCCCATATTTTCACATCCTCGAGCTTTTTTTCTTGGATTAGGACTTTTTTTTTTTTACTTTGCTGCCCAATTTTTCTGTATTTTTACATTAAAAAAAATCCACAGCTGAATCCAAGAGTGACCCTCAGGTCTGTGCTAGGATTGGAAGATTTTAAATGTTGCTGGTCCACATGCAGATTAGCCCCATTCACTAGACAAGATCCTGCTGCAGTTTCCTGAATCTGTTTATAAACCGTTAGTGAGAAAATGCACGGCCATATGAAGGGTGAGATTTTCTCATTGCAAACCATGAGGTTTTTTTTGTGTGCAGTTATCGCCCATATGAAAGAAACTTTGGGTCCGATGCATCAAGCCCGGCATTGCTCGCGCTGGTCTTTAGGAGATGTGCTGGAATCAGATGCTCCTGATTCATGAGCAGGTGAGCTGGACAAGTGGTGAGCACCTCTTTGTGACCCTCACCGCAAATCCTAACCCTGCTGTGCTCCTGCTGGAGTAAGATTTGTGGCGTAGCAAACGCCACCACTTGTCATGAATTTGAGGAGCAGCAGTCACCATTACCCCATCCAGTCCCTGCTCTGCGCATTTCGGCAGAGGTGGGAAAAACTGGCATGAAGACACTCAAAGTCACAAAACTTAGGTGCAGCTCCAAGTTGTGCCTATATTTTGCAACTTTCTAAAGCTTTTAGGCCATAATTATGGCATGAAAGCTCTGATGTATCAGGCCTAAAGTATGTAGACATATCCCTGAGTTGCCTAATGTGTGGGCTGTCATGAGCTCCCGTATAGGATTTTCAGGACTGACAGGCCTCGTCTGCTATAGCAGGAGCTGCTCTTAACTAGCGGTTTTCCAAATTTGATCATAGTAAGGAGTTCCAAACCGAAAGATCCCCTCTGTGACCACCACATAACCTAATGACATATGGACAGAGACTGTCTCAACACCATGATTTTTAAAAGCTAAATTTAACCCCTTCACATCCAAGCCTGTTTTCACCCTCGAGACCAGGCCAAATTTTAAATTCTGACCAGTGTCAATTTATGTAGCAACAACTCTGGAACGCTTCAACGTATCCCACTGATTCTGAGACTGTTTTTTCATGACATATTGCACTTCAATACTGCAGAATACTGCAGTGCGCAGGTGCTGGACCTCTCCCAGCGCCTGTGCACTGCAGGACTCTGCTCTGCCCTCCACAGGGCAGAGCAGTGCGCCCTTTGCAGGAGCCACGACAGGAAGGAAAGAAGAGGACGTCACCGTTAGAAGAAGGGAGGCGCCGGACCGGACTGTGACACACATCGGACCAAAACCGGACCGCCCCTGGGTGAGTATAATATAACTCATTATCTTTCAGGTTACATCTGGGCTTATCTACAGCATTACAGAATGCTGTAAATAAGCCCCTGATATCGGTGTCAGCAGCTGATAGGTGAAAAATAGGGTGACAGATTCCCTTTAACAAATCACAAAAGCCAATTAACAAGCGAGAATCTAAATTAATCAATATTTGATGTGACTACCCTTTTCCTTCAAAACAACATCAATTCCTCTAGGTACACTGGCTTAAAATCAGGGATTTTGTAGGATTATGGTCAGATGTATGAATAACCAATTATATCAAACAGGTGATGATCAATATCATTTTCAAATATAGGTGCAAATACTGATTAACTGAAATAGAAACAGCTATTTCGGAGGCTAAAAAATGGACGAGGGACAGCCAAACATATCAAAGCAAACTGGGGTTTCAAGAAGTGTTGTTAAAGCTCTTTTCAGGATTCACCAAGAAATGGTCAACACTGAGGACCGTAGTCTCAGTGGTAGGCCAAGGAAACTAGCGTAGAAGACGAAAGACACACCATGCTTAATTCCCTTTGAAATTTAAGATGTCTACCAGTGCCATCAGCAAAGAATTGGCAGAAGCCACTGGAACCCAGCTAAACCCATCTACTGTTCAGAGAAGTCTGGCATGAAGTTGTCTTCATGGTCGAATTGAAACCCAAAAGCCATAAATTTGACATAAAAAAGGCCAAGAGACTCATCTATGCACAAAAACATAGGAACTGGGTTACAGAAAAGTGGTAGCAAATGCTCTGTACTCTTTGAGTTAAAATGTTAAATATTTGGCTGTAACAGAAAACAGTTTGCTCGCTTCAGTGCTGGAGAGCGGAACAATGAGTGTCTACAGGCAATGGTGAAGCATGGTGGAGGATCCCAGCAAGTGCAACAAATGGAGTTGGGTATATGGACAGGCTTAATGCTGAGAAATACAGGTAAACAGTTATCCATCATGCAGTACCATCAGGGAGGCTTCTTGATGGGCTCCAAATATTTTTCTGCAGGACAAAATCCAGTCAATGTTATAAAAAAAACTATCTTCAGGGTAAAGGAAAACAAGAAGGCCTGAAAGTGATGATACAGCCCACAGAGCCCTGATCTTAATTTCATTGAGTCTGTCTGTGATTACATGAAGAGAGTGAAGAATCTGCACAACCAACATCCACAGATTTGTGGTTGGTTCTCCAAGATGTTTATAACAATCTCCCTGTAGAATTCCTTCAAAAACTGTTTGCAAGTATATCTAGCAAAATTGATTTGATTTCAATTTCTGTTTTGTTCATTCACTTTACGTTTTGTTAACTGATAAAAATAAACTATTAATATTTCTATTTTGAAACAATTTTTACTTACTACTCATTTTTTCCACATCTGCCTAAGGACTCTTTCAAACGTCCATGATCATCGGTCCAATCTCGGATCATCTCTAGAGCCAAAGTGTGACAGCCTTATACGAAGCTGTCACACTTGGGATCAGGAGATGCACGGCCAGCCCGTGCATTGCGATCCAAGATCAGAACGATGATTATGGACGTTTGAAAGAACCCTAAAACTTTTGCACAGTACCATATTAAATGTTATGTACTATATTTCTGCTGTGGTGTGACTTGTCATCAGGTGTATTATTGCCTCGCTTTATGATTTTATTTTGTTTGATTCCTATCAACAATGTGGAAAATGAGGTTTGGTGTAGAAAAGTAGAAAGGAGTAGTAGTTGTCTAAAAGTAATGATTTCCAGGAGCTGAAGTTCAAAGCTCTCTTACTGAAGCCACTTCTTGAATGAACTTTCTGTGTTCTCTTAAGAGGCAGGCAGACGGTGTACTACAAGAGGACTGTGTATTTCACATGAAATAAATGCAGCGCAGAAAGGGCAAGTCACAAAGCACCTTTGTTCTGCAGTATGGATTTTCATGAGGTCATAAAAACGGCTATCTAAGAAGAGAAAGCTGTAAAATCACATTTATCTTCTTGGTGAGAAGGACACACTTTCATGCACAAAGTGCTTTACATGGAGTTTTCTTTCATAGTTGACATTTTGAAGACACTTTTACTTTCAGTAATCGCACTAGTTATACTTTCCTATTGTAAATTATGATGACTAAAAGCATGGATTTCATAAGAGCTCAGCTCCAGGCAGAGTATGTGAGAATCAGTAAATAGTATTTTCTTTAAATTATATTTAAAAAAAAAAAAAAAAAAAACAAGAATAGCCCTCCATCCTAGATCTGGGAGCTATCAGCAGGATTGTGCACAGTAACCTACAGACACTGTCAGGTCGGCGCCATTATACTGATTACAAGGATACGTTGCTTGATGAATTTTTTTTTTAATGAATTTATTTATAACATGACATGAAATAAAATAATTATATGCACATTACAATATTATGTAAAATAGGGGGTGGCTCACTGAGGGATCAGTGACCTGTCAGAAGCCATCAGTATGATTAGATAAGCAGAGCACCACATGAAGACCCCCCAAATGCCACCCTAGGGCACAAGCATATCATTAACTAAAAACTGAAAATAAAGATTAACCAACAACCACAAGACGAATTTCATCAACCAACGTATCATTGTAATCAGTATAACGGCACCGACCTGACACTTTAACATTTTTCAGGGAGGTAGTTATGAAATCATATAGCTCTTTTCAATTAAGTATTTGGGGGTTTATGAAGACTGCCCATCCAGCGATTACTATATATTTATTTTTTGAATAACATTGTTTTTTTTTTCTTTTTTATATATATATATTTATTAGTAGCACAAGGGCACTTGAACATGAAATCTTTTGCTTGCTATAATTCACTACACAATTTATGTAGTGCAGTGTATTATACTTGACTGTCAGTATACCCCATTTCTGGCAGAATCTAATAGGTTTTGTCATATGGTAGACCCGGAAGCCATTATTAGGTCGCTATTTGCCATAGCATCCCTTCGGAACCCAGCTTACGGAGCCAACGAGCTGACAGAGGAAGCATTCTTCCTCTGTCAAGCTCCTTAGATGCCGTGGATGCAACTGACTCTGCTATTTCAGAGGTTAAGGGGAACCAGTCACCTTGGGAAGCGCTATTTACTGGAGCAGCGACACCAAGGAGAAAATGATGTTATATCCTTCCTGTAGCTGCTCAATTCAAGTAATTGGGGTGGAGCAAGTAGCTATTACAGTCATGGCTCACTACACAGTGAGAGTGGCTGTAATGACTCCTCTACACTTTGATTGACAGCCTGCTCTGCACTGATACGCTGCACATATACACTGCAGAGAAGGTTGTCAATCAACGTGCCAGGAAGTGATTACGGCACGGTCACTCTGTAGTGAGAGGTGACTGGAGCAGTTCCCTGCACTACCCCGATGACAAGAAGAGAGTAGCTACAGGGAGAATGGCTGCGCTTCCAGCAGTAAGCATGCTATAAAATGTATAAATGCTATTTACCTGCAATTACCACTATTTCTGCAGGTAAGCAGCGTTTGTCAAGGTGACAGGTTCCCTATATGTTTACTGTTGATTTTTTTGCATTTTCTAATTTAATTTATAAAATAAAGTATTGATATATACCAGTCTCAGAAGTCCCAGTATCAGATTGGCCAGCCGACCTGTCAATCAAAACACCGACAGCTCAGCACGCCCCTGCACCAGATTGGACTGGATTGGATGGCTGAGCTGTCAATAACTGCTTTCCCGACACATTGAGGGAATCTTGACAATACTGCCCAGTTTTTCTATCAGACATCACACAGATCCACTAAGTACATCCTATTCTGATCCATAACAATTGAGCAGACGACGACATGATGTGTGTTTCACGTATCTCATTCTTGGATCCGTCATTTTCACGGATATGCAAATGACTCTGTGACACACTATGTTGTCCGAAAAAAAAAAAATCAGACAGCACTCGGGCATTTCCCATGAATATGTGACTGCACCCTTAGTCTTAGTATTAAATAACTTGGTCATTGTATCCTAAAAGCATTGCTTGTAAGTGAAATATTTTGTTATATATGTGACATATGGAGGCATCACATGCTGACACCCAGAGTGCCAAAAACTCCAAAGTTGGAGCTGTAGGGGTTCTGGGTCTGATTCATCATTGGATGTTTTCTAAGTTGCTTTTTTTTTCTTGTGGCATTCAGGTACATTTGTCTAACTCATTAAAAATGGTGCGCACAGGTTCATGAATTTTTAAGCAAAATCAAAAATGCTCGTTTCTTTTGTCTTTAACCTTTTTTTGCGCCTTTTTAGAGCAAAAAGTTCCCTGTTCTGTTAAAATGTAGCGTTTAGCTAAGATTTGGCAACAGAAATAATAATTTTTCTATGTTGATAAACAAAGAAAAAGTCACCCAACGTGTTATACAGTCTATAGCAAAGATTGGGGACCTAAAAATGAGCATTTAATAGTAATCATATAAAATAATATCGACACAATGCAAACATTTATAAGACACAACACTGTAAAAAAAAATGGCAGACAACTAAGGCTGTCTAAGGCTATGTGCACACGTATGCATAAAATTTCTGCATAAAAACAGGACTCCTTCCCAGAAAACGCTCGTTTTTGCCGCGATTTTTGCACGTTTGTGCCGCGATTTTTTCCGTGCATCCCCAGACACATAGAAAATAGCCAAAAATGCGGAATTTACCACGAAATTAATGAGCATGCTGCGTTTTTTTTACCGGTAAAAAACGCATCAATATGCACAAAGTGCAAAATGCATTAAAATGAATGGGAAGCTTCTTTAAAGCGTTTTTTGAGCAGATTTTTTGGTAAATCCGAGGGAAAAACGCGAAAAAAAACGCTGTGTGTGAACACAGCCTAAGTCTCCAGATTTTCTGGGGTATAGGTCACAAAAACTGCAAATATTTGGCTTATTTTATAATCAGACTCGTATGCCTAAATAGTTTATAGGATATGCCAAATCAATAATATATCTAGTTTAAAAAAAATCAGTAAGGAAAGATCTCATCCAATTCCTTCATTAGTTCAGTTATGTAATAATATTGGTCTTTTCCAAAATTCCTAAGAGTAAGGGTATACCATTAGTGCCCATCCATCATCCCTCCACGGGTAAATGACCAAGGACTTCTTCTGAGGACTGCTTCCTGACGGGTTTCCTCTTTCTGGGGATTTCGTGTAGTCCATAACTGAGATCTCCACTGTGTCTTGTGGTTTAGACCGGGATCACACATGCCAGAAATACGGCCGAGTCTCGCATGTTAATACTCGGCACTGCCGTCGGCACTCGGATCGGAGCATGCGGCCGCATTGCAATACGTGGAGCCGCACACTCCTGAGTGCCAGTGGCAGTGCCGGGTATCAACCTGCGAGACTCGGCCGTATTCCTGGCATGTGTGATCCCAGCCCTACATGGAGTCTCCTATATATGTCTAAGTGTAACTAACATTTATGCACAGAATATCTGGCATGCAAAAAAAATAAAATACTCCAGGGAGGGACTGGAGTACATTTCCACTAAATTTTTGTGATTGATGAATTGGCCTCAATCATTTGGAAAACAAAACTATGCCCAAAGACACAAACAATAATTTGGCGGAAATGAAAAAAGGCTTAAAACACCAAAAAAAGGACAAAAAACAGGTGCAAGCGCAATAATGAATTGGGCCCTGTGTGTCCCCTTGCTCAGGCTGTGTACATGTTGTCTGGCCTGCTTCCTAGGGGTGACCGAGTTCTCTTGTTTGGATACTTTACAGTACTTTTCTCTGCCAATTGGTCTGTTGTAGGAACTTATAAATAGAATTAATATTTAGTGCTGATGACATTTTGTTGGCTGATTCTGTTTTGTAGATATTCCTGGATGAATGGAAAATGATTAAGATTTTACATGTGAGCAGAATCCTTTGTAAATGACAAGCACTTATGTCCACTCCAGAGAAGAGATGTCACAAGATCAGTCACTCAGTATCTGTCACTTTACACACCATGTCTGCTTTCAGCAGACGGATGATGTGTTTCATGTCTATGACACAACCCCAATGAATTAGAAGACTGAAGGGATCCTATTCCGGATAAGTATAGACTGCAATGGACCACAATATACTAGTTTGTCCTTCATATTCTTGTAAGAAGCTATTTTTGCAGTCCCCCAAAAACACAAAAACCTTTGACCTTCAATAGGTGTAAAAGTGAAAAATAAGCACAGTATGTGTGTAGAAACGAGTGATATTGGAGAATATTACTTATATTTATGGCTCTATGCTGTGACTACATTAAGATTTCTCAGTTTAAGGCTTGCATCACATAGTCATAAAGCAGAAATACTGTTTTTTCGTGACAGCCACAATCCCCAAACCACTTGTGGACCATCATGATCACAAACATGAAAAATGAAGTAGCACCTTGTGGATTATGAGGCCTCCTTTTTATTAGGATTGCTTTTGGCACTGTTTCAGTTTGGATTTCAGGTGCTAAAACTCAAAATATGCCCCAAAACCTCATTTTGGAGGCTGTATCTCCATAGAAATTTATATTAAACCCCACAGATTTTCCTAGCAATGGGCCAAGAAAAAAAAAATTATCTTTAAAACTATATTTAGCTTAAAGTGAACCTGTCAGCAGGATTGTGCACAGTAACCCACAGACAGTGTCAGGTTGGTGCCATTATAATGATCACAATGATACTTGGTGATAAAATCTGTCTTGTGGTTGTGGTTTAATCTTTATTTTCAGTTTTTAGTTAATGATATGCTCGTGCCCTGGGGCGGCTTGTGGGGGGTTTTCATGTGGTGCTCTGATTACATATTACACCTGAATGAATATCAAATATATAAATCACAATTTATTAGGGAAACAACACACACAATAAATCTTAAAACCATTTAAAAACACATACAAAATCAAATCACGACACCCCTGGCCCAATATACATGCGCGGTATGTGAGCGAATGTCATAGACTGCGAGAAAGACAGTCATGATATGCCATGGACTTCTATGGCCCCCACCCTGGATCTGCCCCCATCCCCCCATCTACCTTCCCTATGCCATGAACTTCTATAGCCTCCATCCTGGATCTGCCCCCATCCACCTTTCCTACAGCTCCTTCCCAACATTCCTACAGTCCCTATCCCTATTCCCTTTTGTACACTTGCTTTGGCAAAACTAATGTGTATTTAGTCCTGCCAATAAAGCTTCTTTGAATCTTGATAATACAACCTCCTATTGCACTATAACACTGGTATATGAAACCATGTGTATATATCACGTTCAATAAACAGGCAATAATTATGATAGTATCAAAACATGAGGAAGCATACACATGTATACAAATGTCCAAATGTAGCTGAATAGAAAACAGTGAACCCCTATATATTAGAAAGCCATAAATGCCCAAACCCAGGAAGAATAACCCATGCCTATTGCAAAAAACGAGATTGCTACTGTATATAAGAGCCCCTTAACCAAAAGAGGCTAAGGACCAAATAAAAGGCCAAAGCTCTGGTGATATTTAACAAGCCGGTTTGAATAAAGGCAAGGAGCAAGTAGAAATGGGCTGAGGGTCCACAAAACAATAGGGAACAGGGGTGTGGGGAGTGCCCCACGCATATCGCTGCACAGGGCAGCTTCGTCAGGGGTAGCGTGTCAAAATCCCCAGCATATACAAATTTATACAAGAATACTAAGACCTAAATCCAAAACCGGTGTGTTGAAGTCACCACCCAATTCAGAGGAGATGCCAGGTTGCAGACGCTGGCATACAGATGGTCACTATATCGCGAGACCCGCAAATGGGAATAGCAGACGCCAACATACAGATTACCGCTGTATCGCGAGATCAGCAAATAGGAATATCCAAAAGCGCGCATGCACAGTTTAACAGACCGGTCTGTACCAGCAGCAATTAGTTACCAGGTGTAGTGTCAAGCACGCATGCGCAGGACATTAAAGTGAGGAGAGCTGGCGAGGGCAAGGTGGGGAGAAATCCAGAAAAACAAAACACATATCTTTCATCCTCCATGCCGATAGCCAAAAAACACCAAAGATGATGTGGAACACACGCATATGGCAAAGATCAGTCCCACTAAGGGACAATACGGGGGCAATAAATATACAGGCATATGTGAATGAACCCCCCCCAGGAACGCCTCCATAACACACAAGGCACATATAGCAATTAGTGTGAACATATAATCCCTATAAAAACAACTTTTAATTAATACAAAATGTAAAACCACCAGTTCCCAGTGAAGAAATGGCAAATGCCACAATATAAAAGAACTAAACTAGGATGCTGCAAGGCCCTACAATAAACTCATCTGATACCTTCCTAACCGTGGAGGTTGGCACCCTAAGGATCCCGATTTTTTGGCGCCCCCACTCTACGAAATGCTGTAGATAAGCCCCTGATGTCGGTGCCGGCAGCTCATAGTCCAAAAAAAAAGGGGTGACAGATTCCCTTTAATGTCTGATGTGTTGCCCTTTTGTGCTAATAGGAAATGCGCAGCCACCGGGGTAAGGGCCTTACCCTTTTTCAAGTCTGCTGTGGCCAGATGAATAGTGGAGATATGTTTCTGGATTCTTTTCCTCAGTTCTTGTGAGGTCTGTCCTACATACACTTTATTGCAGGGGCAAATAAGTGCATAAATGACATCCCTGCTCTTACAATTAATGTAGGATCCCAGGGCATGTCTCCTTAGATTGACGGGTTTGAGAAAGGCGTCCCGTGTCAGAATCATAACGGGAAAGACATTACAGTCCCCGCACGGAAACGACCCTTTTAAAATTATCCCTCTATTTAACAGTAGGACGGACAAAATGACTTTTGGGTAGCAGGTCCCGTAAATTTGGCGCTCTCCTTGCTGCTAGGAGAGGCCGGGCACTCGTAACCGTAGACGTCTGGGCATCTGTGGTAAGTATTGGTCTATGCCTAGATAATACATTTTTTACCTGATGCCAACTACTGTTGTAATCAGTCACAAAACGAAGACAAGAATCCTGCTCACGGATACGTAAGGATAGAAGAGAGGCCTGGCTGTGCTGTTGCGCCAGCCGAAACGCGGCGGAGATAACCCTCCTTGGATAACCGCGTTTTCTAAAGCGTCACTCGGGATATTAAATAGCATGCCAATTTTATAGTTTAGGTTATCATGGACATGGTGATACCAACTATGTATACTTTATTTTATATTTTAATACTTTTTAACATCGATTCAATTAAAAAAGAGCAATACCTATTTTATATTTTCATTGACAGGTTTCTGAGAGGTTTTGGAGGGATGAGCTGTAGTTTTTGTTGGTGTAATTTTTGGTGCCAGGTGAAGTTTCGAGAGAAGTCACAAAAACAAACAAGCATCAATTCTGACTTTTTTTCCCTTTTTTTGCCAGGCAGGTTAAGCAACATGCTGAAGTTAATAGTTTGAGTCATTACAAATGAAGCAATATCAAATATATATACGGTAGGTTGTTTGTTTGTTTTTTACCAGCCATCTAGATGCCATAGCATCTCCATCTATATTGACTGTAGAATCTAGACCAGTGTTTCCCAAATTCCATCCTCGTGGTCCCCAACATGTCATGTTCTCAGGATTTACTTAGTATTGCACATGGAAGTATCATTAATCCATCAGGAATTCGCTCAGCTGTATAACACTATGGAAAGTCTGAAAACATGACCTGTTGGGGGCCATGAGGACTCATGTTTGGGAAACTCTGATCTAAGGGGTTAAACAAGTTTAAAGGTGAACCTTGTCATCTAGAACATAATGGTCGTTGCAGCAGAGTATTATCTGTGTTTTTCGGCTCGATGTTACAGCTGACAGATGCTCCTTCGTGTGTGCGGGTTAAGCTCCGGAGCCAACACAACGTGACTGCTGTAATATGGTAGTCACAGTAAAGTGGACCTCCACCATTATTATTATTCTTTGCTTATATTATATTCCACAGAACTTGACCTACATCATCTTCATCATCACGGTCCCCATAAATTCCTTATCTGAATGTTTTTGCAGTACTGAATAGTGACGTACATTTCTCATGAATAATCAACCTACCTGTTGGTCACATTTTGCCCCCCGCTGTCTCCTCTGCTCGGATCGGTGTTCTTTTTCTCCTGCTACCAAGTTGGCAGGCACATTGGCATGGGGAGTGAAGCCATAAGGCTAGACCCCACCTCTCTAGCTTTCCTATCCTAGACCTGGGAAGGCGGGGTTTAGACTTATCATTGCACTTTCCATGCCAATGCGGCGGACATCTTGGAAGTAAGAAAAAAGGTACGCCGATCTGAGCAGAGGAGGTCTATGTAGGGCACCAGGTTGGGTTACTGTTTATGAGAAATTTCTAGCTACTTTTCAGTCCTAGGGTGGAATGCTGCTTTAAGGTCCCCCCCATAACGTATTATTACATTAAGGCCGGGATCACACTTGCGAGAAACTCGCACCTCAACATCCAGCACTGCTGCTGGCACTCGGAACCGGAGTGTGCGGCTGCATGTATTTGTATACAGCCGCACACTCCGGTCCCGAGTGCCGGCGGCAGTGCCAGATACAAAGGTGCGAGACTCGTGCGTGTTTCTTGCAAGTGTGATCCCGGCCTATATGTCAGGAAGGGAAACTATCACTTCTGAGAGAAACATAAAAAGTGACAGTAGATTAAAAACTTTAATCAAACATACATTTTGTATATAGCAATTTGGATGATTTCTCTCAGTATTAAGGGGGCCGAGGTTTTACTTTAATGCTAGCAGAATGAGCATAAAATCTAGTGAGATTCTGTTCTCTGAGAAGTGTCAACTGTGGGGTGGAAAGGATTCCTGTAAAGAGTAAATCCAAATGTTTCAATACATACTGTACACAGACTGCCAACATCACACTGAGAAGGCTGTGATAGTATTTAGCTCAGTTGTTTTTCTAGCCTTTTTCTTCTACTCCTGATGCTCCATAATACACAGGAATCCATCTTACATTACTTCCTCTATAAAAAATCAAGCATGAAGATAGCAGCAGTGATCACTCCTGAGTTCCCATGCTGCACACCTTAAAAAAAAACAACATAAACTTTATACAGTGCAACATATATTAAATATGAGTCTTCTATCTCCAACATCTAATTCATAACCTTTGACTGTCTGCTTGTTTATATTTCCAGTGATTTACTGGAGAATATATTGAATGTTCAGTTTTCCATAGATTCTATTGTTTTCATTGTTTCTGGCTCCCTCTAGTGACCAGAGTCATAACCGCAGTGTTATTGTGTTTTACTTTCACTTTGCTTGTACTTTTCCCTTCTTTGCAGTGCATTCTGGTAAGCCTTTGCAGTGCATTCTGGTAAGCCTTTGCAGTGCATCCTGGTAGCCTTTGCAAAGAACTATGGTTAGTTCAGCCTACATTTCCCTCCAGTTCTCCATTTTCCTTCTGCCTGCATTCAGGAAGCATCTCATTTCTCTTCTCCCTTGTGATAGCATCACTGGTATGTATTTATGCTTACCGCATCTAATTCATGTCCCATATTAGCCTGCTTAGTTAGTTCTCCCCTGGTTAGCTATTAGCGCAGATGTTGATTTATATTGTATTATGCATATAAGAATTTCTGATGTACCCTGTGTTGACTGAGTGTATTTATATGTTTGTTTGTAGTTTCACTGCGCCAATATACCATCACGTTCAATAAAGCACAGATTCAACTACAGTAATCCTTATTGGACCCCGGTATAGCTGCCTGTATAAGCTACATGAATTCTGCTTCATTTAGTGAGGACAGAACAATGAGACTGCAAAGTTGGCCCTCACCTTGACTAGCTCTCTCAGTTTGTAGAGGAGACTCACAGTCTCCAAAATAGTACCATAGTTTATGGCATTAAAGTCAGGAAAAACTGTAGCAAGGTACGATTGTTTGGGGGGGTGTGGAAGTTTCAATACTTTTGCTATCTGAGAACTTGCCCTAAAGGAGGATTCACACTGTACAATTTGTGCTGCTCTAATCAGAAGAGTTGATACAATTTCTTGTAAAATCACTTGCCCTCAGATAAATGGTACCATTATCACCTACAGCAACCGGTACTCAAGTACAAAGCAAAACTAATATCTTTATAGGGCAAGTAATGATGAAAACCACAAACATGTAAAAAGTGGTCCTACACGGCAGGCAAACAGGAGAGCATGTCATAATGATATATAAAAGTAAAATAAATGAGAAAAGGCTCAAGAGTATATGCGCATATGAAACCTAGAAGTATTCATTGCATCATATATATTGTACAAGAACTTTGGTCTAACCATGATGTAAATTATCTATACTTTTGCATTGTTATTTAGGGATGAGATAACCTGTGGAAGTTCGGTTCAGCCGAACTTGAGTCCAACGTTCGATTTGGGTACCCCAACTTGACCCCGAACCTAAAGTTCATATAAGTTAATGGGTTTCCAAACTTTGGCGCTGTAAAATGGCTGTAAAATAGTAAGGGCTAGGGGGCTGCAAATGGAAGCAAAATGGGGGGTAAGAGCAGGACAATTGCCCTGCAAACAAATGTGGATAGGAAAATCACTTAAAATAACAGAATTAAAAAATAATAATTTTGAAACAGGAGGAGAAGGTCCAAGTAGAGGAGTGGAGCAGTGCCCTACATTTGTATTTTACTGTTCTTGGAACATATCAAAAGTGACTTCTCAGAATCTATACTGGTGAATACCTCATTAGAGCTCCACGTGAAGACACCCCCACAGACCGCCCCGGAGATCGAGCATATCATTAACTTAAGGCTATGTGCACACGCTGCGGATTCACCAGCGGATTTTTCCGTGCGGTTCCGCAGGTAAAATCGCAGGAAAATTGACCTACGGTTTTCCCCTGCGGTTTGACACCTGGACAATGGAATAGGTGGCAAAACCGCTGCGGAATCCGCAGAAAGAATTGACATGTCAATTCTTTCTGCGGATTAAAAATCGCAGCTTTTCCGCAGTGAAAAAACCGCAGCATGTGCACTGTGGATTGTAAATCCCATAGACTTACATTGTACTGTACACTGTCTGCGGAACTGCTGCGGATCTGCAGAGGCCAAATCCGCTGCGGATCAGCAGCAGAATCCGCAGCGTGTGCACATACCCTAAGACTGAAAATAAATATTAAACCACAGCCACAAGTCGGATTTCATCAACCAAGGTATCATTTTAATCAGTATAACGGCGCCGACCTGACATTGTTTGTAGGCTACTGTGCACAATCCTGCTGACAGGTTCCCTTTAATAAATAAATACCGTATTTTTTCGGATTATAAGATGCACTTTTTTCCCACAAATTTGGGGGGAAAATGGGGGTGCGTCTTATAATGCGGATTGTTGTGAGTTCATTTTCCCCTTCACCATTGAGGTCTGATGAACTTCCTCTTCTGGTGAAGGAAGGTAGTGAGGCTGATTACCAAGCACCTGGGTATGATGATGTTGACTGGGTGACGGGAATTGCTGACTGGATATAAGGCAGCCGACGCCCTTCTGCCTTGCTGGTGATCTCTCTGAGGGATTCTAGGAGACCAGTCTGATTCCTGCTTCTCAAAAGCTAAGTTTTCTGCACTGCTTTTTGCATTTGTGTTGTTTTGCCTTGTTTTTCTGAATTTCTGCCATTCCCTGCTGGGGTGAGTTGAATTCCTTTTTGCTCTGTCTTCAGAAAATACCTGAGTGCTGATATAGTCTTTTTGAAGCCTAGCGTCTTCAGGGCCTTTTTCCCTATCAGCCTGTTGGCCCTTGTTTTGATAGGGTTTTTGGCGGATTGCAGACAGCAGCTTTCCTATCCTGTCCTATTTAGTTAGCTTGGGCCCCATCATTTGCTCAGCCTATCTTTCTATCTGTGTGAGTGTTTTTTCATCTTGCTTCACCGTCATTATATGTTGGGGGCTGCCTATTGCTTTGGGGTCTGCTCTGGGGCAGTTTAGATTTCCCTTTCTGTCTTTAGGCTATGTAGTTCTCCGGCTGTGATCGAGGGGTCTAGGGCACCGTAGGAACCCCCCACGGCTACTGCTAGTTGTTGTTGATAGGTTCAGGGGTTTGCAATCCGATAGCTGCCAACTTCTCTGGTTTTCTGGACTTAGCTAGTATTTCTGTTTTTGCCTCATACGGTGACTCATTCATAACAGAATCACCAGCCATACCGCAGATCCTAGGGTACTCAATAGCAGGAAAGAATTGTAAAAAAAAAAAAAAAGTGTGTATATTCTTTCCTCTATATCTCTGAGGCCGTAGGGGGAATTTTTTTTTTCTCTCAATGGAGATAAAGCAATTGTCTGATCGTGTGGAGCAGCTCGCTGCGGAAGTGCGGGGAATTTCCGCCTACCTTGCTCATTCATATGCTGCTGAACCAAAGGTCCCTACTCCTGATGTGTTTTTTGGGGATCGGTCTAAATTTTTGAATTTCAAAAATAAAATTGTAAATTATTTTTTGCCTTGAAGCCTAACTCGTCAGGGAGCTCCGCGCAGCAGGTTAAAATTGTCATCTCTTTGCTGCGTGGCGATCCCCAGGATTGGGCATTTTCTTTAAAACCAGATGATCCTATTCTGACTAATTTGAACGCATTTTTTCAAGCCTTGGGGTTGTTGTATGATGAACCTAATGCTATTGATCAGGCTGAAAAGACCCTGTTGGCATTGAGCCAGGGTCGAGATTCTGCAGAATTGTACTGTCAAAAATTCCGAAAGTGGGCGGTCCTTACTACCTGGAATGATAATGCCTTGGCAGCTCTCTTTCGGAAGGGTTTGTCAGAAGCCGTAAAAGACACTATGGTGGGATTTCCTGTTCCCTCTGGTCTTGACGATTCTATGTCATTAGCCATTCAGGTGGATCGGCGTTTACGTGAACGCAGGACTGCACGAGAGATGGTGCCATCTGTTGAACAAGTGTCTGAACCTATGCAATGTGATAGAGTTTTGTCCAGGGAGCAACGTCTGGAGTTCAGAAGGCGTAATAAGCTGTGTTTTTTTTGTGGAGATGCCTCGCATATTATTTCTGTCTGTCCTAAACGAGAGAAACGTTTTGCACACACGTTTTCTGTGGGTGGTGTTCAACCTACGTTTCTTCTGGCTATTACTCTGATCTGCTCCCAGTCCACATTTTCCGCCAAGGCTTTTGTGGATTCGGGAGCAGCCCTGAACCTAATGGACTTGGATTTTGCTAAACGTTGTGGATTTCCGATGACACCTCTGCGGACGCCTATCCCTTTGAGAGGGACTGATGCCACTCCTTTGGCGAAAAATAAACCTCAGTTTTGGACCCAGGTGGTAATGCAGGTCGCCCCAGACCATCAAGAAAATTGCAGATTTTTGGTGTTGCATAATTTGCATGATACCATTGTTCTGGGGTTTCCTTGGTTGCAAATTCATAATCCAGCTTTGGATTGGAAATCTGTGTCTGTGGTGAGTTGGGGTTGTCGGTGTGCCCTTAGTGAGGCTCCGTTTTTTTCCACCTCTCCTCAGTCGCATGATGTTCCTGACTATTTGGCGGACTTTTATGATGTATTTAGTGAGAATGAGTCTGCGTCTTTGCCTCCTCATAGGAGTTATGACTGTGCAATTGAACTGAGCCCGGGGGGTAAATTTCCCAAGGGTCGGCTCTTCAATTTATCTGTACCCGAGCACGAGGCTATGCGGTCCTATATTAAGGAGGCGTTGGAGAAGGGTCATATTAGACCATCCTCTTCACCCTTAGGTGCTGGTTTTTTTTTTTCGTGGCCAAAAAGGATGGTTCATTAAGGCCTTGTATTGATTATCGTGCCCTCAACAAAATTACTATTAAATATCAGTATCCGTTACCCCTGATTTCAGATCTATTCTCCAGAGTTAAAGGTGCTTGCTGGTTTACCAAGCTTGACCTCAGGGGGGCGTATAATCTTATCCGCATTAAGCATGGGGATGAATGGAAGACGGCGTTTAATACTCCGGAGGGACATTTTGAGTACCTGGTGATGCCTTTTGGGCTCACTAATGCCCCTTCTGTCTTCCAGTGCTTCATGAACAACATTTTCCGAGACTTTGTGGATAAATTTTTGATTATCTATCTGGATGATATTTTGATCTTCTCCAAGGATTGGGATTCTCATGTGGAACATGTTCGGACGGTGTTCCGGATCTTGAGGGAGAATTCCCTGTATGTCAAAGGATCGAAATTCCTTTTTGGGGTACAGAGGATTTCATTTTTGGGATTTATTTTGTCTCCGTCAACTATTGAAATGGACCCGGCCAAGGTACAGGCCATTTATGATTAGGTTCAGCTCACTTCTTTGAAGGCCCTCCAGAAGTTTTTGGGTTTTGCTAATTTTCATCGGAAATTTATAGCAAAATTTTCTAGTATTGCCAAGCCATTGACTGATCTGACTAAGAAGGGTGCTGATGTGTTGAATTGGTCTCCGGAGGCTGTTTCTTCCTTTTAGGAGCTGAAGCGAAGATTCACTTCTGCCCCGGTTTTGCGGCAACCTGATGTCTCACTCCCGTTCCAGGTAGAGGTGCACGCTTCTGAGATTGGTGCAGGAGCTGTTTTGTCCCAAAAGGATCCTGTAACATCTAAAATGAATCCCTGTGCTTTCTTTTCCCGAAAGTTCTCTCCATGTGAACGTAACTATGATGTGGGGAATCGGGAACTGTTAGCTATGAAATGGGCATTTGAGGAGTGGAGACATTGGTTGGAGGGAGCTAAACATCAAGTCGTGGTCCTCACTGACCACAAGAATTTGATTTACCTGGAGTCGGCCAAACGCTTGAACCCTAGACAGGCTAAGTGGGCCTTGTTTTTTACACGTTTTGATTTTGTGGTCTCTTTTCTTCCTGGCACTAAGAATGTCAAGGCTGACACTCTCTCTGGGAGCTTCTTTGCTGATTCTCCTGTGGTGACCAAGCCTGCTACCATCTTAGGCGAAGGGGTTGTTCTTTCTGCCATCTCGCCCGATTTGAGACGTGCTCTGGAAGAGTTCCAGGAGGACAAACTTGAGCATTGTCCCAATGGAAAGTTGTATGTTCCTGACCAGTGGAAGAAGAGAGTGATGTCTGAAGTTTATTGCTCTGCATTGGTTGGTCATCCAGGTATTTTTGGTACTAGAGATCTGGTGAGTTGGTCTTTTTGGTGGCCCGCCTTGTCTCGTGATGTCAGGAATTTTGTGCAGTCCTGTGGGACTTGCTCCGGGTCTAAACCTTGTTCTCGCTCTAGAGGGTTGTTGATGCCTTTGCCGGTCCCCAGGAGGCCATGGACCCATATTTCAATGGATTTCATCTCTGATATGCCTGTCTCTCAGAGAATGACTGTTATGGATGGAGAGATGACACTATGTACTAATGGATGGAGAGATGACACTATGTTATAATGTAGAGATGACACTATGTGCTAATGGATGGAGAGATGACACTGTTAAAATGGAGAGATGACACTATGTACTAATGGATGGAGAGATGACAATGTGTACTAATGGATGGAGAGAAGACACTATGTTATAATAATGGATGGAGAGATGACACTATGTTATAAAGGAGAGATGACACTATGTACTAATGGATGGAGAGATGATACTATGTACTAATGAATGAAAAGATGACACTATGTACTAATGGATGGAGAGATGACAATGTGTACTAATGGATGGAGAGAAGACACTATGTTATAATAATGGATGGAGAGATGACACTATGTTATAAAGGAGAGATGACACTATGTACTAATGGATGGAGAGATGATACTATGTACTAATGAATGAAAAGATGACACTATGTACTAATGGATGGAGAGGACACTTTGTACTAATGGATGGAGAGATGACACTATGTTATAATGGAGAGATGACACTATGTGCTAATGGATGGAGAGATGACACTATGTACTAATGGATGGAGAGATGACACTATGTGTTAATGGATGGAGAGATGACACTATGTAATAATGGATGGAGAGATGACACTATGTAATAATGGATGGAGAGATGACACTATCTACTAATGAATGAAAAGATGACACTATGTACTAATGGATGGAGAGGACACTTTGTACTAATGAATGGAGAGATGACACTATCCACTAATGGATGAAGAGATGACACTATGTACTAATGGAGGAAGAGATGACACTATGTACTAATGGATGGAGAGATGACACTATGTACCAATGGATGGAGAGATGACACTATGTTATAATGGAGAGATGACACTATCTACTAATGGATGGAGAGATGACACTATTTACTAATGGATGGAGAGATGACACTATGTACTAATGGATGGAGAGATGACACTATTTACTAATGGAGAGATGACACTATTTACTAATGGATGGAGAGATGACACTATGTACTAATGGATGGAGAGATGACACTATGTACTAATGGAGAGATGACACTATTTACTAATGGATGGAGAGATGACACTATGTACTAATGGATGGAGAGATGACACTATGTACTAACGGAAAACACTATATTTAATAAGGGAGGGAACTATGTAATAATAGACGACACTACACATAAGGGGGGTGTTTTACAAAAAAGTCAGTTACTCCTATCATCTCTGTGCAGGCCATACAGTATACGACTTCCTACAGCCACAATTAGCCTTTGCAGAGCTTCCTGCACAGAAGTCTATCGCTCCTCACTCTTTTACTAGATCATTGCACCCCTTTAAAATAACAAGATTACAATTACATGACTCCTGAAAAAAACAAAAAATTCCATGCTGCACCCCCTACTACAAATATGTGTCAAAATATTAATATATAGTAACAATAGAACCCTGCTAACATCTGAGTGCAGTCCGATTTCCATGGACTTTCAGATTGGAGTACCTGTTGCAATTTTGTTCTCCATCTTCTCCTCACGGTGTGCTCCGATTCTCTCATCTGATCACACTGTCATTTGTATAATCGACCCGATCCTCTCGGATGAGACACTCTATGGTCGTCTGACCATAGTCTTAAAAGCAGTAAAACATTACTATGCAGCATATTCACTTTTTCAGGTGCTTTTTAGGCGGGTTCCAGATGTAGTCTGGCTAAAAAACTATGTTGTGTGCATATACCCCTGGCTCAGCCTATGGCACAACCACCGGGTTTTCCAAGGCTGAGCTGTGTTTTTCTGAGGCAGCCTCGCCAGCATTTTTCACTCTATAGTGTAAGAATGACCAGGTCGCTTCTTTTAACCGCATCAGGTTTTGTGTGACATGAGACGAACATGTGCACAGCAATATCGTTTTGACATTGCTGTGCATTACTTTCATTTTTTTTAGGTGGGTTTGCAGCACTTTTTTAAGTCAATTCAGGTTGGAATCTGCCTGAAAAGATATTTTCCACTTTCCGCTATGTGGACTGCAAACACTAGCAGACATGTAAAATAACAAAGCCAGCTTGCCTTCATCCTGTTTTTAATTGCCATGATGATGCTACGTGAGGTTGCATCACCGCTGCAGCCAATCGGCAGAGCCGCTGAGCTCAGTGAATAGCTGCAGAACTGTCACCAAAGCAGCAGCGGAGAGCTAGTTTTGGCAATGGGGAGGGCAACTATCAGCTGGTTTTGCGATTTTACATGCTGGCCAGCATTGGGGGTCCATTTTGCTGATAATGAAAAAATTCCTTTAATGTTTTGGGTCTTTATCAAGCTCAAGAAAAAAAAATTAAAAAGACCCATTCACAGTAAGGTCAAATGTTACTTACCTGGAACATTCTAGATGGAGATTTTCTTTTGAGACCTGGATTCTTGTGGGATTTATAGGGGCTGCGTCTCTTCTTGGAACTGTCCAGCACTGTCCTATATTCTGGATTATTGGATGATGTGGGCTTTATGAGAATTCAGGGAAACCATGGCTGAGACCACATGGGCTCTGGGAGTCCTCAAATTACCACAAGTCCTATTAATTAGTCCTGTTTCTTTAAAAAACAAAAACATTATTAATATTGATCTCAATTAATTGTACGGAGATATCATCGCTATCAAAATTCAAACAAAAGAATACAGCAGAAAACTTGGATACATTACTGCTACATTGACTATACTTATAAAGGAACGTTATTTTTTTAACACATTCAATAGTGGAACTTATTTTTATTCCAAGATCTATTCGTTAAGATGTGCTTTATTGGTGGGAGAGCCCCTTTAATAGGAGTTGATCTGGGCTACACATTGAATGGAGCTGCACTTTGCCACTATTCACATAGTGTACAGCTGATTGCTGGTGGGGTGGCGGCAGGTGCGGACCCCCACCTATCTGATATCGATGACCTATCGATATGTTGGGACAACCCTTTTATCATGTTATTTTATGCTGCACGTTGAACTCCATAAATAAGAAAAAAAACTTTACCAGATTTTTTTTTGTTTTTATTTCTTCCCTCCTCCTAATAAAATGGAATTAAAGGTGATTAAAAAGTATTATGTACCTAAAAAAAAGGCACCAGTAAAAATTAATGGTTGTCTCACCCAAAACCAAGTAAGTCCTCACACGGCGGTCTATGGCGACCAATAAAAAAAGAAAATTGAAAGTGCAAAAGCAGTAAGACATAAAAACAATATACACCGGGTATTGTCGTTATTACGTCAGCCCCCAAAATAAAGGGGATATGTCCATGATACGGAATGTGACAAAAAACAACCTTAGTAATTAGAGTAGGGGGCAATAATTGGTGATTAATAGGTTAAATGTGGTCACATACATTTAAGCACCCATCTTTCCACATTGGCTAATAACACAGTTGCCTATAAGTCGTGGCACCTGCCCAGCAGCACAGGTCGCCCTCTCCATCAGCAGAGCAGCCACGATGGTGCAGGAGGTACCGGGGCCACAGCCTCCCAATCATGTGTACTGCGCATGCGTAAGTCTCTGCTTGCCTCTTAGGAACAGCGCGCATGCGTCAGGCAAGAGCTCGCGTCATCAGTAATTACTGGCGAGAGGTGATACTTGTCGGCGCATGCGCGGTTCTCTCTGGTGAGTCCCCCCTAGAAGTCCCCTGTACTCTACCGGCAGCGAAACAGCGCAGAATAATTGTGTTGCTCTGTGTGTATATGGCGCTAAAGTCCATGGCAGACATGTTCTGTATGAGGTGCACGTGTAGTTAGCGAGTGTAGAACCACAAGTTGCAGGTATCCCTCGTCAATCCTGACACGGGGACTCCGCCAGGCTCGGGGGGCGCCCGCCTGTGTCAGCGTGTTGTGCTCGGTAGTGCTGTGGTGACATGACAGCTCTTCCCGCCCACCATGGGCTGTCACTGCTGTATCACAGCTGTCGCGACATGGCTTGTCCTCTGTGTCGGCTCATGGGATATGGGGTGACAGGAGAGCAGTGCTGTGAGTACCCAGCTTTCCCAGGACCCTGAGCAGCAGGCAGAGTGGGGGTCTCGGGTGGGATCGTCTCCACCTCTGCTTTCGACAACTTTTCACTGTTCGCTGCTTAGAGCGGTGTCGGTTGTCGGTACGGGCAGTGGGTATTGTGCCCTCGTCACTGTGGGATCAGACGTCTTCCTTTTTACTCCTTTTCCTTGTCCACCGTACTGTAAATGACCCATGACGCCACGGCGTGTGGATCATGGAGGACAGAGGGGGCTTTATACACCCCACGCCCCCCGTAATAATATTGATGGCCATGAGAGTCAGAAAAGACACCACCCATTTCCATCTTAAAGTGGTCGTCCCCTTCTCAAGCATCTTGCCTCCACCCAAGTAAGATGGGAACACCTATACTCGCCTCTGGTGCCATTACAGCAGTGTGTCACTGACTCCCGGGGCTCGTGTAACATTGTCATGTCAGGTGATCCCTGTGGCCAATCAGACGCTGCTTCATTTTTCCCACCTTTGAACAAACCAGACATCCGGAAAGTTAATAGAGCAGCCACAGTGCTCTCTTCCTCCAGATGTCAGGTACGTCCGAAGGCAGGGAAAGCGAAGAAGCCTCTGATTGGCCGTAAGGATCACGTGACATTGTTATGTCCAGAGAACCAGTTCTGACACTGCTGGAACGGCACCGTCGGCAAGTACAGGTGTTATTATTTTACATGGTGGAAGCGGATTGAGGAGGGGTCCGAGCAGTGGACTATCCCTTTAAAGAGAATCTGTCAACAGGTTTTTACTATGTAATCTGACGGCATCATGATGTAGGGCCAGAGACCCTGATTCTGGCAATATTAATCATCTACTGGGTGCAGAAGTTGTGATAAAATCAGTTTTCTCTCAGCAGTGCTCTATATAACTCGCCCACACCACTGATTGGTTGATTTCTGTGTATGTTGACAGAAAGCTGGTAATCCTTAGTGGGGTCCGGGTTACACAGAGCAGTTGACTGGGAGGCACGAGGCACTTAGTCCTGTAGTGATAATCTCCTGCTGATAAAACACCAATTTTATTGAAACAACAGCACTCAGCCCAGTAAGTGATACATCACTGGAATTGGGTTCTCTGCCCCTACATTATGCTGCTCTCAGATTACTTAGCAAGCATTCTGACAGAATCCCTTTCAGTGCCACAATTATGATCTCGGCAGCTAGAGTTGGTTGCCAACAGAACACAGCCGGCACATTTGCTGTATGTGGCAGGCTCAGCTCCTGAGCCCATACATGTACGGCAGCTGTCACAGATTGCAACCTGAGAAGAGTGGGCTCCGGGACTTGCCCTGGTTCACTGGGTTTGGTTCTGGTCTTGCACCCCCTTGTATAACAGGTCAGATTTCGTCTGGGGCTACGCAGTGACTTTGGCCGGAATTCCTGTTGTGCAACCAAAGTTCTCTGTGTTATGCTGCGATGAAGCAACGACACTTGGCAGACTTTATTCACGCAACTGGCGTAGCATTAGTTTTCCAAGACGTTGGATTGACTGAGAGACGACCCTATGACCTTTACTCGCATACTCAGAGTAGCCGCCGGGTTCGAGGACGCAGCGGACATCATGTCGTATCTGTTGCACATTTTTCTAATTCCATTTCAAAATCCATAGCAGATTAAACCCGGAAGAGTTCTTTATGGAAGCACTTCAGAATTGCAGCACATCTCACCCTTTAGACCCTGGTTGGACCTGGATGCAGGAGGCCAGTTGTCCTGTATTGATAATCTCCTGTTGATAAAACACTGACTGTACTGAAATAGCAAAACACTGTCCAGTAAGTGACACATCGCTGGAATCAGGGACTCTTCTCCAACATTATGGTGCTCTCAGGTTACCTCGCAAAGAAGTGGTGACAAATTCCTTTTCATGAACTGTCATTGATTGTCTAGACAGACAGTGACAGTATGGCTGCCCCCATTGTTCTGTAAAAAACTCAATAAATGGCCATCTTCAATATTTTCCAGGAAGATCAGAATATTCATCTTATCATTTACGTTTACTCCCATGTATTATAGGAAAGTGGGACTTGGGGCCCTGTTACGGATTGTTTTTGCCTACGTTCATTGGTCCTGTTGGGGTTTGTGTCTGAACCCCTCACAAAATGGTATTTGGACGTATTCAACAGGGCCATAGGTTATAATGATGCGAACAGAGTCACCGCGCACTTTGCCGCGCATCATTTTCCCGTGTGTCCTCCTACTGGAGGCGGACACTCGGATGCAGTCTACTACGTCTGAGTGTCTGCCTCCAATAATTGTATATGCCCAAAAACGATGCACAACAGAGCATACCACCGGCACCATCAGGCCACGTGCACACGTTCAGTGTTTGGTGAGTTTTTTAACTCAGGATTTGTAAGCCTAAACCAGGAGGCGGGTGAAAAATGCAGAATAGGTGACGTGTTTCTAGCATACTTTTCCTCTGATTGTGCCTCACCTGGCTTTGGCTTACAAATCCTGAGGTAAAAAACTCACCAAATACGCAACATGTGAACGTGAGCTTATAGCCTATGGTCCCGTCGGCGCATACATCCTAATCCCGTTCTCCGGGTGGGTTCGGACCAGGGCTGTGGAGTCGGTAAGTCAAACCACCGGCTCCTACTCCAACTCCTCAATTTCCCTGACTTCTGACTCCACGACTCCAACTCCACAGCCCTGCCTCACTACTGAGCAATATGCCTAAAGTGCAGCACAGATTCATCTCAACTAAAAGCTGAGATCAGAAACAGAACAGACATACAGTGGGTACCGAAAGGATTCAGAGCACTTTACATTTTTCCTTCTTTGTTTTATTGCAGCCATTTAGTAAATTCAAAAAAGTTCTTTTTTTTTTCTCATTAATGTACACTCTACACCCCATCTTGATGGATACAAACAGAAATGTAGAAATTTTTACAAATTTATTAACCCCTTTACACCCCAAGGGTTGTTTGAACGTTCATGACTGGGCCAATTTTTACAATTCTGACCACTGTCCCTTTATGAGGTAATAACTCTGGAATGCTTCCATGGATCCCGGTGATTCTGACATTGTTTTCTCGTAACATATTGTACTTCATGTAAGTGGTAAAATTTATTTGCTATAACTTGCATTTATTTGTGAAAAAAACCCTGAAAATTTGGCAAAAATTTTGCAAATTTTGCAATTTCCAACTTTGAATTTTCATGCCCTTAAATCTGTCGCACAAAGTACTTAATAAGTAACCAAATTTTTTTTTTAGGAAGTTATAAGGGTTAAAAGTTGACCAGCGATTTCTCATTTTTACAACACTTATTTTTTTTATTTAGGGACCACATCACATTTGAAGTCACTTTGAGGGGTCTATATAATAGTAAATCAGCAATTGAGAAAATCATAAAACATAACTTTTAATGTAGTGTAGTAAAAGCTACCACAAGATGTAGTGAAAATAAAACACACTAAATCTAATTGTCACAGACCATAACAGAGAGCGTCTGTATAAGGCTGGAGTCACACACAAGGTAGAAAAATACGGAACGTATTTTACGTCCGTAATACGCCGGAGACTCCTGCTGACGTCACTGAGGCTGCGGGGAGTCCCCGGCTGATCTGTGAATGAACTAATGACCGTGGGAAAAAAGTCAGAAACGTTCCCACGGTAATTAGTTCATCTACAGGCAGCCATTGAGGCTGCGCAGAGCTGAATCAATTCATTTTGTAGTAGATTACAGTGAGGCTGGTCGCATTAGCACCGGTCCTCATTGTAAACTATTTAACCCCTTCTGATGGATTGCAGCGTGGGACATGACTGAACGGCAGAGAGGTAAGGATATTGGTGATTTTTTATGTTATTTTTGTTGCAGGTCATGGTTTTACTTTGGATTACCAGACTATTAAAAATTTGTCAAAAACTTGGTGTATTTTTTTCATTAAAAGACTTTTTAATTAATGTCTGTGTGTGGTTTTTAACCCTTTCTTAGTATAGCGTTAATAATGGATCGGTGTCTTATTGACACCTCTCCATTATTAATCGGCTTAATGTCACCTTACATTCGAAGGTGCCCATCAAGTGCTAATAGGTCCCCTGAAGAGTCACTTACTGACGAAACGCGTCGGGATGCACATGGACATAATAGGGCTTCTATTTTGAGGGTCAGATGTGGACTGCCCTTGTTAGGGCGGGAGTCATGGGGGTCAGGATTTGTGTAGCTCTGACAAGGCTTGATTAGGGTGAATGCTATACTTTTCCTGACCTAACATGACTTTGATGGGACATCTGACTGGGGACGTCTTCCATATGCACGTGGTGAGATCATTCTATTTCTTATAACTATGTTTGTGGATTTTGTATATGACGTCTCCTTGATATGCATGAACAGGCAATCTCCTTTATAACCTAATCAGGGCAGAGGTTTTTTCTTTCCTTATAGAAAATTGTTATAATGCATTACTTCTAACAAGGAAACTGTTCATTGTCAGATATTGGTCTTATGTTCTAGTATTGTGGACCAATTGTATTCTGTCCAGTCCTCTCAAACTTCGGACTTGGAATAGTCACATGTATATATGGTGTGTGATCTGTTTCTGAGTCTTAGGCCGGGGTCACACTAACCGACGCAAAATACGGTCCGTAGTTTACAGGCGTAATACGGATGAATGACCCCTAAATAGTGCTCCGTATGTCATCCGTAATCAAGGTGTGGTCGCATATTTTGCGCATGTCAGCATCCGTATGGCATCCGTATGGTGAGATTTTCTCGCCGCCTTGCAAAATGGACATATAATGGAGCCCTATGACAGGGTTTATAACAAACGAAATAATAGATATAGACACATAGAATACACATATATATATATACACACACAAGTCATTGAGATAAACATATACACTGTGTTCCAAATTATTATGCAAATTATATTTTTCTCTGATTTTCCTAAATAGTCGGTACAAATGACAGTCAGTCTAATAAAAGTCATCAACGGTTAGAGTATACATCAAATTTTGTTGAAGAAACCTCCCAATAATAACAGTATAATCTCCAAAATGAATAAAAACTCAAATTGCACTGTTCCAAATTATTAGGCACAGTAGAATTTCTAAACATTTGATATGTTTTAAAGAACTGAAAATGCCCATTTGTGGAATTTGCAGCATTAGGAGGTCACATTTACTGAACAAAAAGGATATTTTGGAGTTAAATAGCTTAACAGGCCAAGTTACATGTTAACATAGGAACCCTTCTTTGATATCACCTTCACAATTCTTGCATCCATTGAACGTGTGAGTTTTTGGAGAGTTTCTGCTTGTATTTCTTTGCATGAAGTCAGAATAGCCTCCCAGAGTTGCTGTTTTGATGTGAACTGCCTCCCTCATAGATCTTTTGCTTGATGATACTCCAAAGGTTCTCTATAGGGTTGAGGTCAGGGGAAGATGGTGGCCACACCATGAGTTTATCTCCTTTTATGCCCATAGCAGCCAATGACTCAGAGGTATTTTTTGCAGCATGAGATGGTGCATTGTCATACATGAAGATGATTTTGCTTCTGAAGGCATGTTTCTGCTTTTTATACCATGGAAGACAGCTGTCAGTCAGAAACTCTATATACTTTGCAGAGGTCATTTTCACACCTTCAGGAACCTTAAAGGGCCCTACCAGCTGTTTCCCCATGATTCCGGCCCAAAACATGACTCCTCCACCTACTTGCTGATGTCGCAGCCTTGTTGGGACATAGTGGCCATCCACCAACCATCCACTATTCCATCCATCTGGACCATCCAGGGTTGCTCGACACTCATCAGTAAACAAGACTGTTTGAAAATTAGTCTTCATGTATGTCTGGGCCCAGTGATACCATTTCTGCTTGTGAACACTGTTTAAGGGTGGCCGAATAGTAGATTTATGCACCACAGCAAGCCTTTGAAGGATCCTACACCTTGAGGTTCGAGGGACTCCAGAGGCACCAGCAGCTTTAAATATCTGTTTGCTGGTTTGTAATGGCTTTTTAGCAGCCACTCTCTTAATCCAATGAACTTGCCTGGCAGAAACCTTCCTCATTCTGCCTTTATCAGCACAAACATGTCTGTGCTCAGAATCAACCACAAATCTCTTAACAGTACAATGATCACGTTTAAGTTTTTGGCAAATATCTAATGTTTTCATCTCTTGACCAAGGCATTTGACTATTTGATGCTTTTCAGCAGCAGAGAGATCCTTTTTATTTCCTAAATTCTTTGAAACCTTTGCTCTGCTTAATAATGTGGAACATCATTCTTAAGTAGCTTTCCTTTAATTGAGCTCACCTGGTAAACTAATTATCACAGGCATTTGAGATTGATTTCAGTGATCCAAAGAGCCCTGATACACAATACCATCTATGAGTTTATTTGATAAACAAAAAATTACATCTTTATGACACTTAAATCCAATTTGCATAATAATTTGGAACACAATGTGTATATATATATATATATATATATATATCTTTCACAGAGTTCTTCATAGCAGAATAGCCGCTAATTAAATTGCCGGCTTCTATCAAATCATTCCCCAACCCGACATGAAATGACACATGGTTTACATTCAGTAAAGCATTTCATTTCATGCTTTTTTTAAATGTCCTTGACTAATAATTAGATGCTGCTTTGTGTGCAAAATTTGGGAGTTGTAGTTATTTTAAGGGGTTAATTCGTTGTTAAAAAATGTGTGGGCTTCCCATTGCCCTGTAGCGGTGGCGAATGGGTTACTCTAACAAAAGGTTAATGTCACCTTACAATCGAATGGTGACATTAACCCTTTGTTAGATTAACCCACTCGCCACCAATATAGGGCAGTGGGAAGCCCACGCATTTTTTAACAAAGAATTAACCCCTTAAAATAACAACTACAACTCCCAAATTTGCAAACAATCCCTCATCTAATTATTAGTCAAGGACATATAAAAAAAAAACATGAAATGAAATGCTTTACTGAATGTAAACCATGTGTCATTTCATGTCGGGTTGGGGAATTATTTGATAGAAGCCGGCAATTTAATTAGCGGCTATTCTGCTATGAAGAACTCTGTGACATAAATATATATGTTTTTCACAATGACATGTATGTATATATATGTATTCTATGTGTATATATCTATTCTTTCTTTCTTTCTTAAACCTGTCAGTGTGAGTTTACTGTATAGTGCACTAAATTGCCGGCTTTTCTAAAAGACACCAGGTGCGTATTTCTCGCAAGTTAGATGTGTGGTCCGTGTGTAGTCCATACTTTTTGCGCACCCATAGACTTGCATTGGCGTATTACGGGCGTAGTACGCTGACAATCACAGCATGCTGCGATTGGCACGGACCGTAGAATACGCCCGAGAAATATACGGCTGTTGGGAGCAAACCCATAGAGAATAATTTGTCCGTGTGTAATGCGTGCTTTTAACGCCTCTCACTCGTCCGTATTCCGCGCCAGTGTGACCCCGGCCTTATACAGACACTGTCTGTTATGGTCTGTGACAATTAGATTTAGTGTGTTTTATTTTCACTACATCTTGTGGTAGCTTTTACTTCACTACATTAAAAGTTATGTTTTATGATTTTCTCAATTGCTGATTTACTACTATTCGTGAGATTTGTGGTTGCATATTCCACTTATTGCTGATCCTTTGGGTCTATATGATAGAAAATACCCAAAAGTGACACCATTCTAAAATCTGCACCCCTCAAGGCGCTCAAAACCACATTCAAGAAGTTTATTAACCCTTCAGGTGCTTCGCAGGAATTTTTTGAATGTTTAAAAAAAATGAACATTTAGCTTTTTTTCACAAAAAAATTACTTCGGGTCCCATTTTTTTATTTTCCCATGGGTAACAGGAGAAATTGGACCCCAAAGGTTATTGTGCAATTTGTCCTGAGTACACCGATACCCCATATATGCAGGTAAACCACTGTTTGGGCGCATGGCAGAGCTCAGAAGGGAATGAGCGCCGTTTTACTTTTTCAACACAAAATTGGCTGGAATTAAGATCGGACGCCATGTCGCATTTGGAGAGCCCCTGATGTGCCTAAACAGTGGAAACGCCCCTACAAGTGACCCATTTTGGAAACTAGAACCCCCCCGAGGAACCTATCAAGATGTGTGGTGAGAACTTTGATACCCCCAAGTGCTTCACAGAAGTTTATAACGTAGAGCCATAAAAATAAAAAAAATATTTTTTTCCACAAAAATGATATTTTCGCCCCCAATTTTTTATTTTTCCAAGGGTAACAAAAGAAATTGGACTCCAAGAGCTATTGTGCAATTTATCCTGAGTATACTGATACCCTATATGTGTGGGTAAACCACTGTTTGGGCACATGGCAGAGCTCGGAAGGGAAGGAGCGCCGTTTGACTTTTTCAATGCAGAATTGGCTGGAATTGAGATCAGACGCCATGCCGCGTTTGGAGAGCACCTGTTGTGCCCAAACAGTGGAAACCCCCAATTCTAACCCTAGGCCTAACCCTAACCCTAACACACCCCTAACCCTAATCCCAACCCTAACCCTAATGGGAAAATGGAAATAAATACATTTTTTTAATTTTATTATTTTTCCTTAACTAAGGGGGTGATAAAGGGGGGTTTGATTTACTATTTATGGCGGGTTTTTATGTTTGGCAGCTGTCATACGCTAAAAGACGCTTTTTATTGTAAAAATAGTTTTTACATCACCACATTTTGAGAGCTATAATTTTTCCATATTTTGGCACAAAGTCAAGTGAGGTCTTATTTTTTGCGGGACGAGTTGACGTTTTTATTGGTACCATTTTCGGGCACGTGACATTTTTTGATCGCTTTTTATTGCGATTTTTGGGAGGCAGAATGAACAAAAACCATCAATTCATGAATTTCTTTTGGGGGGGCATTTATAACGTTCCGCGTGTGGTAAAATTGATAAAACGGTTTTATTCTTCGGGTCAGTACAATTACAGCGATACCTCATTTATATCATGTTTTTATGTTTTGGCGCTTTTATACAATAAAAACAATTTTATATAAAAAATAATTTTTGCATCGCTTTATACTGCAAGCTATAACTTTTTAATTTTTTCGCTGATGACGCTGTGTGGTGGCTCGTTTTTTGCGGGACAAGATGACGTTTTCAGCGGTACCATGCATATTTATATCCCTCTTTTTGATCGCGTGTTATTCCACTTTTTGTTTGGTGGTTTGATGGTAAAGCATTGGGTTTTTTACCTTTTTTTTAAAGGGGTCTACTAAAGGGGTTAACTAGTGGGACAGTTTTATAGGGCGGGTCGTTACGGATGCAGCGATACTAAATATGTGTACTATTATTGTTTTTTTATTTACATAAATGAATTTATTGGGGATTTTTTTTCTTTAGGAATTTTTAAAAAATTATTTTTACACGTTAATTTTTTTTTTTACTTTGTCGCAGGGTGGGACTTCACTATATAATGTCAGATCGCTGATCTGACACTTTGCCGAGTACTGTATCAGATCAGCGATCTGACAGGCAGTGTAGGAGGCTTGCCGGTGCCTGCTCTCAGCAGGCACTGACAAGCTACCTCCCTGCAGGACCTGGAAGGACCCCGCGGCCATCTTGGATCCAGAGGCCTGCAGGGAGGAGGCCTTCAGAACAACACGATCACATCGCGTTGTTCTGAGGATTTCAGGGAAGCATGCAGGTAGCCCCCTCCCTGCGCGATGCTTCCCTATGCCCCCCGGAACACTACGATCATGTTTGATCACAGTGTACCGGGGGGGTTAAACTGACTGCTCCTGGCACATAGTGATAATCAGCTGATACCCGGCCGCGATCAGCTGCGCTCCCGCCGTGAGCGCAGCTGATCGCGATGACGTACTATTCCGTCCATGGGCATTAGGGCACATGGAAGGGATAGTAAGTCATATGTCAGAAAGAGGGTAAAAAAGAAAAACTGAAATATCACATGGTCATAAGTATTCAAACCCTTTGCTTAGCTTTGAGTAGAAGCACCCTTTTCTGCTAGTACAGTCATGAGTCTTCTTGGGAATGATGCAACAAGTTTTTGCAGATCCTCTCCAGTTCCATCAGGTTGGTTGGTGAATGTTGGTGGACAGCCATTTTCAGGTCTCTCCATAGATGCTCTATTGGGTTTAGGTAATTGCTCTGGCTGAGCTACTCAAGAATGGTCACAGAATGGTCTAAAGCCACTCCATTGTTATTTTAGCTGTGTGCTTAGGGTCATTGTCTTGTTGGAAGGTGAAGCTTCTGCCAAGTCTGAAGTCCAGAGCACTCTGGAAGAGGTTTTCATCCAGGATCTCTCTGTACTTGGCCACATTTAAGTTTCCTTCAATTGCAACCAGTTGTCCTGCCCTTGCAGCTGAAAAACACCCCCATAGCATGATGCTGCCACCACCATGTTTCACTGTTGGGATTGTATTGGGCAAGTGATGAGCAGTGCCTGGTTTTCTCCACATATACCGCTTAGAATTATCAACAAAAAGTTCTATCTTCATCTCATCAGACCAGAGAATCTTATTACTCAAAGTCTGGGAGTCCTCCATGTGTTTTTTAGCAAACTCTATGCAGGCTCTCATATGTCTGAACCTGAGGAGAGGCTTCCATCTGACCACTCTGCCATAAAGGCCCGACTGGTGGAGGGCTGCAGTGATAGTTGACTTTGTGGAACTTTCTCCCATCTCCCTACTGCATCTGTGGAGTTCAGCCACAGTGATCTTGGGGTTCTTCTTTTATCTCTTTCACCAAGGCTCTTTTCCCACGATTGCTCAGTTTGGCTGGATGGCCAGGTCTAGGAAGACTTCTGGTGGTCCCAAACTTCTTCCATTTAATGATTATGGAGGTCACTGTGCTCTTAGGAACCTTGAGTACTGTAGAAATTCTTTTGTAACCTTGGCCAGATGTGTGCCTTGCAACAATTCTGTCTCTGAGCTCCTTGGCCAGTTCCTTTGACCTCATGATTCTCATTTGGTCTGACATGCACTGTGAGCTCTTATATAGATAGGTGTGTGCCTTTACAAATCAATTCCTATCAGTTTAATTAAACACAGCTGGACTCCAATGAAGGAGTAGAATCATCTCAAGGAGGATCACAAGGAAATGAGCAGCATGTGAGTTATATATAGGTGTCTGAGCAAAGGGTCTGAATACTTATGACCATGTGATGTTTCAGTTTTTCACAGCTGACACCCGGCACAATGTGTCAGAGGAGGTCACGGACCGCCCCCGACACGTTAACCCCTTGCACACCGCAATCAAACACGATCGCGGTGTACCGGGGGTTAAAGGGAAGCATCGGCAGGGAGGGGGTTCCCTCCGTGCTTCCCTGAGCCCCCCACAGCAGCGTAATTGGGGCTCCATCCCTGCAGGTCCCCGAATCCAAGATGGCGACGGGGGCCTGCAGGGAGCTGGCTTCCTGCAAAGCGCCGGCATGAGGAAAGCCTGTGACAGATCGCTGATCTGTCACAGTGATCTGTGATGTGACAGATCAGCGATCTGTCACAGGACAGTGATGTCCCACCTGGGACAATGTAATGAAGTTAAAAAAAAAAGTGTAAAAATAATTTTTAAAAAATTGCTAAATAAATTAAAAAAAAAAAATATTCCCTAATAAATTAATTTTTTGGAAATACAAAAAAAACAATAAAAGTACAAATATTTGGTATCGCCGCGTCCGTAACGACCCGCCTTATAAAACTGTACCACTAGTTAACCCCTTTAGCGAACCCCTTAAAAAATAAAAAACTAAGAAAACAGTGATTTATTATCATACCGCCAAACAAAAAGTCCATGGTACCGCTGAAAACGTCATCTTGTCCCGCAAAAAACGAGCCGCCACACAGCATCATCAGTGAAAAAATAAAAAATTTATGGCTCGCAGAGTAAAGCGATGCAAAAATAATTATTTTTTATATAAAATTGTTTTCATTGCATAAAAGCACCAAAACATAAAAAAACTACCTAAATGAGATATCGCCGTAACCGTACTGACCCGAAAAATAAAAGGGCTTTATCAATTTTACCGCAGGCAGAACGGTGTAAACGCACCCCCCAAAAGAAATTCATGAAAGGCTGGTTTTTGTTCATTCTGCGTCCCAAAAATCGGAATAAAAAGCGATCAAAAGATGTCACGTGCCGGAAAATGGTACTAATAAAAACGTCAACTCGTCCCGCAAAAAATAAGACCTCACATGACTTGGTGGGTCAAAATATGGAAAAATTATAGCTCTCAATATGTGGTGATGCAAAAACTATTTTTTTACAATAAAAAGCGTCTTTTAGCGTATGACAGCTGCCAAGCATAAAAACCGCCATAAATAGTAAATCAAACCCCCCGTTATCACCCCCTTAGTTAGGGAAAAATAATAAAATAAAAAAAAATATTTATTTCCATTTTCCCATTAGGGTTAGGGGTGTGTTGGGGTTAGGGCTGGAGTTAGAATTGGGGGTTTCCACTGTTTGGGCACATCAGGTGCTCTCCAAATGCAACATGGCGTCTGATCTCAATTCCAGCCAATTCTGCGTTGAAAAAGTCAAATGGTGCTCCTTCCCTTCCAAGCTCTGCCATGCGCCCAAACAGTGTTTTACCCCCACATATGGGGTATCAGCCTACTCAGGACAAATTGCAAAACAACTTTTGGGGTCCAAATTCTCCTGTTACCCTTAGGAAAATTAAAAAATTGGGGCCATAATATCATTTTTGTTGAAAAAAATAATTTTTTTATTTTCACGCCCGGGCGTTATAAACTTCTGTGAAGCACTTGGGGGTTCAAAGTGCTCACCACACATCTAGATAAGTTCCGTGGGGGGTCTAGTTTCCAAAATGGGGTCACTTGTGGGGGTTTTTCACTGTTTAGGTACATTAGGGGCTGTCCAAAGGCAACATGACACCCGCAGACCATTCCATCAAAGTGTGCATTCCAAAACGTCACTACTTCCCTTCCGAGCCCCGACGTGTGCCCATACAGTAGTTTTCTCCCACATATGGGGTATGAGCGTACTCAGGACAAATTGGACAACAACTTTTGGGGTCCAATTTCTCCTGGTACCCTTGGGAAAATAAAAAAATTGGGGACTAAATGATCATAATTGTGGAAACAATACGATTTTTTTATTTTCACGCCCGGGCATTATAAACTTCTGTGAAGCCCTTGGGAGTTCAAAGTGCTTACCACACATCTAGATAAGTTCCTTAGGGGGTCTAGTTTCCAAAATGGGGTCATTTGTGGGGGGTTTCCACTGTTTAGGTACATCACGGGCTCTCCAAAGGCATCATGACACCCGCAGACCATTCCATCAAAGTCTGCATTCCAAAATGTCACTACTTCCCTTCCGAGCCCCAACGTGTGCCCATACAGTAGTTTTCTCCCACATATGGGGTATGAGCGTACTCAGGACAAATTGGACAACAACTTTTGGGGTCCAATTTCTCCTGGTACCCCTGGAAAAATAATAAAAATTGATGACTAAAAGATCATGTTTGTGGAAAAAATACTATTTTTTTATTTTCACGCCCGGGCGTTATAAACTTCTGTGAAGCACGGGGGGGGGGGTTCAAAGTGCTCACCACACATCTAGATAAGTTCCTTGAGGGGGTCTAGTTTCCAAAATGGTGTCATTTGTTGGGGGTTTTCACTGTTTTGATACATCAGGGGCTTTCCAAACGCGACATGGTGTCCGATCTCAATTCCAGCCAAAAAAGTGAAATGGCGCTGCTTCCCTTCTGAGCTCTGCCATGCGCCCAAATAGTCGTTTACACCCGCATATGGGGTATCAGCGTACTCAGGACAAATTGCACAATAACTTTTAGGGTCCTGTTACCCTTGGAAAAATAAAAATTGGGGGTGATTTTTTAATTGTACCGCTGTACATTATAAACTTCTGTGAAGCCCTTGTGGGTTCAAAGTTCTCACCACATATCTAGATAAGTTCCTTGGGGTGGTCTAGTTTCCAAAATGGGGTCACTTGTTGGGGGTTTCCACTGTTTAGGTACATCAGGGGCTTTCCAAACGTGACATGGCGTCCGATCTGAATTCCAGCCAATTTTGCATTGTAAAAGTCAAACGGCGCTCCTTCCCTTCTGAGCTCTGCCATGCACCGAAACAGTGGTTCCCCCCCACATATCAGGTATCGGCGTACTCAAGACAAACTGCACAATAACTTTTGCAGTCCAATTTCTGATGTTACCCTTGGTGAAATAAAAAAAATTGGACCTGAAGTATTTTTTTTGTGAAAAAAAGTTAAATGTTCATTTTTTTTTAAATATTCAAAAAATTCCTGTGACGCACCTGAAGGGTTAATAAACTTCTTGAATATGGTTTTGAGCACCTTGAGGGGTGCAGTTTTTAGAATGGTGTCACTTTTGGGTATTTTCTATCATATAGACCCCTCAAAGTGGCTTCAAATGTGATGTGGTCCATAAAAATAAAATGGTGTTGCAAAAATGAGAAATCGCTGGTCAACTTTTAACCCTTATAACTTCCTAACAAAAAAAAATTTTGGTTCCAAAATTGTGCTGATGTAAAGTAAACATGTGGGAAATGTTACTTATTAAGTTTTTTGTGTGCTGTATCTCTGTGATTTAAGGGCATAAAAATTCAAAGCTGGAAAATTGCGAAATTTTAAAAATTTTCACCAAATTTCTGTTTTTTTCACAAATAAACGCAAGTTATTTGAATGAAATTTTACCACTAACATGAAGTACAATATGTCACGAGAAAACAATGTCAGAATCACCGGGATCCATGGAAGCGTTTCAGAGTTATGACCTCATAAAGGGACAGTGGTCAGAATTGTAAAAATTGGCCCGGTCATGAACGTGCAAACGACCCTTGGGGGTTAAGGGGTTAATGAGAAAAAAAATGAACTTTTTTGAATTTACCAAATGGCTGCAAGGAAACAAAGAGTTAAAAATTTAAAGCTGAAAGCTTTCTGCACCTACTGTATATAGAACATTTCATAACTTTCCCAAATTCTTATAAAAAACATTTACAGCACATCCAAGATTGTACAACTGTACCAAGTGTATTATATATTTTAGGAGTCGGTCCATTTTATTCTGACTCCACCAAAATGGACACCGGCTCCACATGACTGGTCACTACTGAGCATGTACATAAAGTGCAGCACAGATTCATCTCAGCTAAAATCCGAGATCCTTTAGATCAGGAACAGAACAGACAGTTATATGATATTTCATAACTTTCCCAAATTCTTATGAAAACATTTAAAGCACATGCAGCAACAAATTACTGTACCCAATATATTATGTATTTTAGGAGTCGGAGTCGTTCCATTTTAAACCAACTCCACCAAAATGGACACAGACTGCACAGCCTGGTTCGGACGCAAGCTCTAACTGGACCAACAAGCATACAATAAAGTTTTCTGAAAGGGCATTAGAGCTCTCATTTGGGGTTCTCTCCTCATATTTTGAGGTTTATTGGAATAGTAATTCTGCCTGATTAGGCATTAGTTCTTTGCACTTTTGCTGGCAGACGTGTCAGTGAGGGACATAGTGAAATAGGTGCCACCCCTGTAAGAGCGGTAAAGGCGGCCATTTCCATTCCATGATGTGTGTAAGCTGCTGAGTGTATCCGCTGTATATTATATTATTAATTGGTTTGGTTCCTGTCACCCCCCTGATCCGCTTTGTGCCGCGGGATTGATCTCTTTGTCTCTCCCAGCAGGAGCCGGAGGTGTAATACACTTTAACGAGCCAAAGGCAAATTGAAGCAATGAACATTATTTCAGCGAGGTTCACCTCGAGGACAATCCTCACGTGGAGAAAAATGTGAGAAATTCAAGAGAGACATTCCAAGCCGTGTCCTTCCTTCTGTGTCTGCCAGTGTCCAGGGATCATCTGTCTCCTGGCATCTTGTCAATGGCAACCCAAAGAAGGCACTTTGTAAAAGAATTCAACCCGTACATCACTTGTTACATCTGTAAAGGCTATCTTATCAAGCCAACCACCGTCACAGAGTGCCTGCACACATGTAAGTATATTATCAGACGAGAACGGGGTCTCCTACCTCCGTCTACCCTCCTAGATGCTGTGGTTGCCATTGACAGTGGCATCTAGGGGGTGACCGTATATAGCCCTCTGTGGTCTGTATGGGCGCAGGGTCACAGCCTACTGTACTGAGATACTTACAAGATGCAAGTGACATGGGCGCGTGAGTGATCGGATAGATGCCACATCCAGAAATGGCAATATTACGTTAGATATTAAATGGCAACTGAATTAAATTGACTGTTACTCTGTATTTGGTATACTACTTGATTTAAATATTTTTTTTTTCTTCAAAGTTTGTAAGAGTTGCATTGTCCAGCATTTTGAAGAAAGCAATGATTGCCCAAAATGTGGAATTCAAGTTCATGAAACCAACCCTTTAGAAATGCTAAGGTATGGTGCTATTGCAATGCATGCGGTATTTCCAGTAATGATGGTATTTTATATAATTGATGATTGCTATCAGTTCTTATTCTTGTGTGTTTTCTCCATTGTATTGTAACATAAGAAACCTGTATATAATATCTCCTAGCTCAGACTATTTACTACATGTACTTAATTTAGCTCCATAAAGGCCCTGTGCATCTTGTAATTATCATTTGTGTATTAGTATACTTTTATCAGTGAGTTACTTGTCATCTAAGTGACATTTCTTTATTGCCATGAGGATAAATGTCATGATTCAGCCACTTGGCATGGCAGACGGCATCTCGGCTGTCCAACCTGAGGCAGGGGCGTGCTGAGCTGTCAGCGTTGTGATAGACAGCTCAGCCACGTATACCAATCCACAAGTTGTATAGTGAAAGCTCCACGAGTTTTACTCTTTATAGGCATCTTATGGAGATTACTTTGTTTCAAGTGCATCTGTCTCATGACAAAAGTACATAAACCCCTTCCTGCCTTGATGATGTGTCGGGTGATCTTTAATTCGAGCTGCTTTACATGTATGCACCCAGACCACACTGAGGGGCTGACACGACATAAGCATTGGGTGTCAGCTGTGTTATACAGCTGGCACATTTGCAATGACCTGCTGGATTGCAGCTCCTCTCCCTTTTTGACTTGACAGCTTTTTTTTTTCTTCAAAGTTTAGTATCCCTTTAATTTAGGAGTTGTGGTGGAAGTAAAAAGAAAAAAAAACTATTAATTTGTTTTTCTATTTCCATTTCCAGATTAGATAATACTCTTGAAGAAATCATATTTAAACTGGTCCCAGGTCTACGGGAAGGTAGGTTTCCTTTCTCGTTGTACTTGTAGGTTCACAAACACAGAAGTGCTATACTTAGGATCTCACGGCAGAGACAAAATTTAAGTTTTGAGATAAAGTATTAGAGTTCAAGCCCTACTCAAGAGCTTACAATCTAATAGGGCTCTGAACCTTAGACGTTATCCCTCAGTCTTAGATTGTTTTTGAAGGCAAGAGTAAATCAGTCTGATTGATTTGCTTTGGAAGATACTGTAACCCCAGAGGACCCTATTAGAGCCAGTGGTGTCAGACGTGGGTCATTTTAATTAATTGGTGGGCAGATCCGATATGGTAAATCCTGAGGTTCGTGTGCGTAGAGACTTTATTATACAATATGTCCTGACCTGATTTTTTTTTTATGTTGCTGTAACTAGGAGAGCAGCAGCAAGAATCAGACTTTTGGAAGAGGAAAAGACCATTGGAGAATGGAGAAGGTACATTGATAAATCTAGTATTGGATTTTTAAGCATATTTAAAGATTTTTAGTTTGTTCACTTAATGT